>NC_089514.1:37624504-38249504 GCF_036850995.1 Saccopteryx leptura | reverse complement strand
GAAAAGCCCCCAAAGTGGACATACAAGGCATATCACATTACTAAATGATAACAAACAGATGACATTCAGAGTATCTAATCGATAGCACTCTGTATTTCACTAGATCAAAAATACACTTCAAAATGGCCTGGATTCATTTTAAAAGTATAGTTAAAAAAAAAAAAAGTCAGTTACAGGCTTATGATATATTCCATAAGGAAAAATAAATCCAAATTTCTAAAATAGAGAATGTTGAGCTAGGTCAGTTTCATGTGAAATGTGAAATATCTCAGGACCAAGAGTTATTTACCCCCTAACATGGATTGCTACATGCAGTCAACAGGAATTCCGAGGAGTTCTGGGTCTCAGGGGAAGCCCAGCACAGGGAAAGCAGACCATGGTCCAGAGACATGTGTCCGTGGCCCCAAGGAAAAGCACCCAGTGTCTGACTCATTTTAACTAAGGGATTGAGAAATAAAGCACATATGTAGAAATGTGATAAAATCTTTAGATGTGTTTAATAAGTAAACTGTCACCTGTTATGACTGTGAACCAGATCAAGAAACCAACCACGACCAATGTCCTAGAAGCTCCCGGGTGCTCCTGCTCAGACCCATTCCCTTTCATTTCCTCCTGACATTTCTGGTTACTACCCCCTCATTTTTCTTAACACTTTTGCCACCTAATTATGTATCTCTAAATACTAGAGGGTAATAATGCCTGTTTTGCGTTTTATGTAAATGAACTCACACTGTACATGCTTCTTTTGTGTCTGGCTTCTATAACTTGACATCATGAAGTTGTATGTGGCTGAGATTCATTTATTTTCGTGGTTTTATCATATTCCATTATAGTCTAAACTGCAATTCATTCATTCTTTCTTCTATTGATGGGGATGTAGGTTGTTTCTACATTTTGGAAATAACACTGCTATGGACATTTTTATACATGTTTCCTGGTGCACCTATGCAAAAGAGTATATATATATATACTTAGAAGTAGTATTGCTGGATCACGGGCTAAGAATACATTTAACATAACTAGATAATGTCAAAGTAACTGCATCAATTCACACTCCCATAGGGAGTGTATGAGAGTTGTCATTGTTGCTTCATACCATCACTTATATTTGCTATTATCAGACTTTTAGTTTTGGCCAATTTGATAGGTGTAGTGTTACAAGTTTAAGTTCTATCATTTTTCTATTAGGAGTCATATGTAATATTAGTTAAATCTAATTTTTAGAAATAAAGCAAATCAATATAAAAAGTAGAAAATCACAGAAAAGAAAAATATAGATATTTTATTGACACCAGAGTAAACATTAGATTAATTAAAATGGTGCAGCAATCAATGTATTTCTCTTTCAACTAACTGAACCCATTATTCCAACCCTATAATTTGGTGCTAAAGCAAGATTAGAAATAGTATGCCAGACACCTTATAATTTGTGCCTATCTTAGAAAATGTAGTTAAATTGATGATAAAAATAAATAAATGAAAGTCTGCCAAGGGCAAGTGTTAGATGCAATCTCCTTATTTACATGGATTAGTTTTTTAACTCTTTGTTGTTTTCCATTGACCTGTCTGTTCCTGTGATGATTCCATACTGTCCTAACCACTGATGCTTTATGACCGTCTTACTATCTAGTAGGGCATGTCATTTACCATAGGTTCTGCACAAATTAGAGTTGTTTTCCCTTTCTGGATAATACTGTCCCTTGATTCTTTTAAAAAGCATAATGAGGTAGAAATTATGCAACATTGTACACAGACACTGATCAGAGAATTTCCACTTTCCCTTTATGTCTTATCGAGAATGCCAGGTAATCCCCATATTTTCCCAGTTGTGCCTCCAGCTCTCTGCTGAGTGTGAGACTCATCTGTGGTCTGAGTCTGACTCACTGAGCCCTGGAGGTGGCATTGCTCTCCCATCATGGGGTAGACCACAAGAGGCAGGTTCACACCTGTAGCCTAGTTTCTGCCCATATGATGTTGTTATTGAACCACAGAGAATTTTCTCACCTGTGCATATGCATATATCTTCATTTACTCAAAAAGTCTTGTTTCTAGAGATGTCTTGAAAATATCTTGTATGTTCTTGGGTATTGTGCATTTTTTGTGATACATAAACAAGATCTTTTCTTCAATGACATATTATTTCTACTATATAGAAAAGTTATTGATTTTTATTGCATTAGTCTTTTGGAAGGGAGTTTATTGAAGAAAAACATACTGCTATAGACAGAATATTTGTCTTCCCTGAAATTCCTATGTTGAAACCTAATCTCCAGTGTGATGTGATGGTATTTAGAGGTGGGACCTTGGGAGGCAATTAGGTCATCTTTGGGAATAGAATTAGTGACCCTATAAAAGAAACCCCACAGAGTCACCTTGTTCCTTCTGCCATGTGAGGATACAGTGAAAAGATGGCTGTTAGGAACCAGGAAACAGGCTTTCTCTCTCTGCAATTCTGCCGGTGCCTTGATCATAGACTCCCTATCCTCCAGCTTGGGAGGAATAAATGTTGTTTGTAAGCCCCCTACTCTACAGTATTTTGTTATAACAGCCCAAATGAACTAAAACGCAGACATATTGTATGTAGAAAAATGCTTACAATGTAAGTGGATAGCTCAGTACACTTTTTTTTAACTCAAGTGGGAGTCAGGGTAGCAGAGAGACAGAGATAGGGAGTATGCATCCCGAGTGAGATCCACCCAGCAACTCCCATCTGGGGCTGTTGTTCTGCCCATCCAGGACTGCTGTTCTGTTGCTTGGCAACCTAGTACCTGAGGTGAGGCCATGGAGCTATCTATCCTCAGTGCCCAGGGCCAACTTACTCATTAGAGCCACGGCTGCGAGAGGAGAAGGGGTGATGGAGAAGCAGATGGTCACTTCTCCTGTGTGCCCTGAGTGGAAATCGAACCTGGAACTTTCACACGCCTGGCCGATGCTCTATCCCTGAGCCAACCAGCCAGGGCCCTCAGTATACTTTCACAAACTCAACTTGCTCCTTTAATAAACACCTAGGTCAGAGACAGAAGCCTCCTTTAGTTACTTACACCTCTAAGGGTAACCACTGTCCTGACTTCTAGCATCATAAAAGAACTTTTCCTGTAGCTTGACCAGGCGGTGGCGCAGTGGATAGAGTGTTGGATTGGGATGTGGAGGACCCAGATTTGAAACCCCGAGGTTGTCAGCTTGAGCGTGGGCTCATCTGGTTTGTGCAAGGCTCACCAGCTTGAGCCCAAGGTCACTGGCTTAAGCAAGGGGTCACTCCATCTGCTGTAGCCTCCTTCAGGGTCAAGGTACATATGAGAAAGCAATCAATGAACAACTAAGGTGCCGCAACAAAGAATTGATGCTCTCAGCTCTCTCCCTTCCTGTCTTTCTGTCTCTCTCTGTCTGTCACACACACACACACAAAGAACTTTTCCTATGTAGAACTTAAATAAATGGACTCATTCAGTATTTCGTATCTGACTTTTTGTGTTCAGCATGGTGTTGATAAGATTCATATATATTGTTGCAAATGATTGTTGAACTACAGCTATATAGTGTTCTCTCTTGTAAATTTACCTTAATTCGTCCATTTTACTCTTGATAAGCATTGATTAGTCTTCAGTTTGAGGCTATTTCAAATCATATCACTGTGAACATTTTTGTATATGCGAATATTGGTATGCATTTCTGTTTCACATACCTAGGCATAAAATGTCTGGGTGATATGGTGTGTGTATATTCAATATCATATTAATAGCCCCTGCCAAACAGATTTCCAAAATGGTTGAACCAATTGATACTTCCACCAGCAATGTATGTGTATTGATTTTTAAACCAAATGATAGAACATGGCCCATATTACATGCACCTACTCCTATTACTCTAATTAGGGTGCTGCTGGCAGCCCTAATGGATGACTGCTGGGTTTCAGTGGTATTTATCTCCTTTCACACCCAGGAAGTTGGGCATCACTCTGTTCACTTTCCAAGAATTCAGCATTTCTCCCATTGATCGACAGGGGGAAAGTAGTCAGTGATTCCCTGGGGGACCATTCTGTCCTCAAAGTTAAAAACTACTGTCCTAATCATGTCCTTCTTGGGCATACCCACTTATGCTATTTCAGTGATTTGAACAAAAGCTGGTCTGAATCCAAACACTATTCAGGAAATCTTTACAAATCTAGCAAAATTTAGGCAAAATTTTTCCAAATCTTTAGCAATCACAGTAAAGCAACATGCCTATGGTTCTTCAGTTGATCTTCAATAGCTTTTCTGTATCGTTCAGGCTAGTATTAAAAAGTATTCTTTTTAAGGGAATGATATCTCTGTTATGGAAAGCTTTTCATTAGAGGTACCACAGAGTTATTAAAGACTTCTGAGGGAATAACGGCTCATTGAATGAAGCTACCCATAGAAACCCCATACATTTTATCTCAAGGATTTCTCTCTTCAGTTTCCAAACTATGCATTTGCATTGCCTTTATGAACAAGTGTCATTAAGTTGGTCTCTACCTGCAGTACCATTGAAAATAAACCATTGTAGTGTTTCTATGATGAAATTATTAGAATCTTATTCATTTCTAATCCTTAAGTTATTTGTCAAATTTGCAAGCTATCAGACAGAGATAATCAAAACCTATTTTTATGTGAGCATACTCTATTGCTCTCCCCTTGTCATGGGTTTTGATTCCTTACTGTAATGCTTCTGTTTCTTTTAAAGGAAACTCAATATAGGGAGCCCAAATGTATGGACCTTATTATAGACCACACTACCCAGTAGCAATTATGCCTTGCTTTTCTTTTCTGTAAAATAAAGCAAAACAAAGAAGCCTCTTGTACTAAGAGGTTTAAATATCTGTTCCATTATCTTATGATCTTGGATTTCCTCTTGACTGAGTTTACAGGCAAGAGGCAGATAAGCCAATCAAACACATGGTGAATATTAAAATCCACAAGCTAAATGATGATAGAGAGATGAGTCATCCCTGTTGGGCTCTTATAGAGGTGTCTCATGAAACAGGAAAATCCCAGAACAATCATTAGAAGTAACCACAGGATGAGAAAATGGAATTGGACATTGTCTTGACATCATGCATTCTGCCCAAGGTTTACACATAACATTTCCTATAAGCAATCTGTCATTGTGACCTTTTGAGCAACAGATTGTTGGCACTTGGGCCATGGCAACAACCAGGCCCAGACTGATTGTTGGATGGCCAAATAAAATTGCAACACTCTGCAGTGACTTTTATTTCAAGCTTGTTCATATGGGATCAGTATAAACCTTACCCTCTTGAGCAGCACATACATGGGGGAACCTAGTACCATCTTAAATCTAGCACAGTGCTTGAAGCATAGTGGGAATATGACAAATGTTTATTGAATGAATGAATGACACAGTGAGTTTGATGCTCCAAGAAAGATTTTCTACTCCTCAGTTTGTTCCTAAAGGACTGACCTCTTGCATAAGAATAGTAAACTGAATTCAGAGCACTTTGATAGGTTTCTACTCTACTCCCCTAAGAGTTCAGTAAAAGATAGAAACCCCTGACTCCTTTTCTGTCCAAATGGGATCAGAGCCAGCAGGATCTTGCAGGGTTGGTGTGATGGAGGGAGCTCTGTTTAAAACTGTAGGAACTCCAAGTCAAGGTTGTGGGTCAACCTCAGAGTTGGGGTAAAGAGAATCAGCATAGGTGCCCCAAACACAGGGTCAGGAGAGGATGTGGGAGACTGGGTAAAAGATCAAGAAAAGACAGAGATCAGGAAACCAAAGAGTGAAGAAAGAACCTGGTGAGTATGTGGAGGTCATGGGCTTACCTAGATTCTGTGTGCTTATATATAGTGTGGTGTGGGAGGGACCTCCAGGCCTGGAGGCTGAGGATCCAGTGTACTCAGCACCCTGTTTTGGTAACTTAAGCAGTGAACCTGCGCTCTGTTTATAGCTACATGGAGATGGATTTGGTGGGCTTTTCGGTCTAGGACCAAGACATGGAAAACAACCTGCCCCTCAACTTTTCATGAAAGCTTAGGAAAAAGGACATGGGGTGAGTGTAAATGGAAAGAAGAATGAAATGAGCTATCAGTGCCTCAGATGACTCAGTTTAATAACAAAGCAGATCTTTTTCACTAAGCTTCAAAAATCAACATTTTTTATTTCTCAAGAGGAAACGACAATGAAAACAACACAACCAGTGGTTTTCCTAAATTAATTCACTGCTTGGAAACTAATGACTTTGTCTCTGATTAATTCTTCTGACTAATTCTCTATGGCTCAATTACTTCCATGCAGATCTGCCCATCAAACTACTAAGAAGCCCAACCAGAATATAATGGAATATAACAATATAACATTGCATTACATAACAGAACAGAACAGAATTGGGGAAGAATTCTCATTATGATTTAATAGAAGTGCTAATTGGAAAATAATCATGAATGCTCATAGGGAATCATTTTGTGGAAAAAGGGAACCCCTGAAGAATTAGTAAGAAATAAGCTGTTCTTTCATCTTTTCTTGTGGAGAAGAATCCTGGCATGGAACATTCAAGGGTTCAGGTGAAGGCATTCTTTCCTCTTGTGTGCTCTGGGTCCTCACCCTTCTGTCACCGTGGTCAGTGTACCCAGCACTGACAGTATCTCTAGCACCTGCAGGTGGCACCCTCCTCTGGGACCCTGGGATTTTGTGAGCCATATGGTAGGATTCAGTATCTGTTTACCAGATCTCTCAAGGGGAACATAGCTTCTAATTTCCACCTTCTGCCTTGCTCCTAGTGGCACTAGAGCCAAGCAAAAAAACAAAACTGCCTAACCAGGTTCGACTCTGAAATTCTCTAGATTTCTTCAAATGTGTGAACAGAATAAGAAACTCTATTTGCTTAATTGATTAACATCCTTGACTACAGCGCGCCTTGTTCATTTCCTGGTTGATAATGCTACACTTGGCAGACTCGCTTTTTTCCCCTAGACCTGTTCTTTTTCTTCTTTTCTTTGTGTGAAGAGTATGTATTGGCTTTGTGAAATCCCTGTAGCAAGTTGTGAATGATGTATGAAGTGAAAAGTCTTTACTCGGGGCACAGTAGGAAGACAGGAAGTGCTGTGCAGTCACTGCTGGGCTGAGTGTTTGACTGTGTGGAATCAGACAGCCCGCATTCATCCTCAACTGCCTCAAAATCCCAGGAGTTCTTGACCAAGTGGCAAGGGGTACAGTCTTACAGAAAGACAGAGAGATGAATTTATTGACCTCCAAAAGTCCTTAACACTGTGTTTCTGCATTCACTACTGGTAGGATTTTTCCCCCCTGTAATTTTAACAAAGGAACAAGAACAGGAATCCAAAGTCTGAATCCAGAGTATAGAAAATTAACCCATTCCCTGGCCTGTGATATGGGAAGATGGGGAAGGAAGTTGGTGATTGTCAATGAATCTCCAATGGCTTGAGAGAGAATATTGTCATGCCCTGAGGAGCCAGGAAGAGAGCTAGTCTGTGATTTATTTTTATGCATTATTTTCCTTTCAAGGAAACAGAGTTCTTTGAGAATTATCACAGTTTTCCTGTGAGCTGAGTGTCACATTGATGCATGGTCTAAAATTCTCCCATGTTTTAAAACTAGATGCCTAACATCCAACAAATACCTTATGCAATCAATTTGACATTATTCAGTGTCGATTTAGGGATTCATGGATTAACTGTGGTTCAGATGCAGTAGGGATGTGGGGCACATGCCCATAGGGAATGAGAGCTGATTAATTAGGTACTGGCTAATTATTGCTCATTGTAATTTCCTTGAAGATGAACAGAGGAGGTGAGCAGAGCAGCTCTGGATGCCAGGAAGGGAAGCAAGAGAAACAGTCCCCCCACTCAGCCTGTCACTCATTTTCTCTCCCAACAGGAACCTCAGAAACTCCAAACCTTGACTCTCCTCTTTTGGGTGGGGGTAGGAGAAGAACTAAGAACTATTCCTTAAGTGTTAAGCAATCTTCCAGGGTTAGCAAGTTGTAGATCATGCTGCTCCTTAATGACACAGCAATGCTGAATAATTGAGCAATAACTGGTTTCATTTTTCTGCTTGAGATTTTGTTTTCCATGATTTCCCTCCCACTCCTACACCAGCCTCACATACCCAGTCCATTGGGAGTTGACTGTTTGTCTTTCTCATCTTCGAGGATGGGCAATTATTACCGAAGCTGATGAACCAAGAGTCCAACAGAATCACTGACGTTCCAAATTTCCCCGACTCATCAGTCATTTTTGATTAGGTTTTAGACACTCCATTTAAAGTCAAACTACCTTTAGATACATGGCTGAAGAAAGAGCAGACCCATGACCTACCACTGTCTCAGCCTTCCGCTTTAATGACCACATCCTGTATCGTCATGCTCAACACAGAGTATAGTACCCAAAGGAGACCAGTGAGAAAGCAAAAGGCCTTAAGTAAGGCTAGATCAAGAAACAATGGGGCCCTGTCCTGGCTGGTTGGCTTAGTGGTAGAGCATGGGCCCAGCATGTGGATGTCCTGGGTTTGATTCCTGGTCAGAGCACACAGGAGAAATGCCCACTGCTTCTCCACCCCTTCCTCTCTTGCTTCTCTCTCTCTCTTCTCCTCCCCTCCTGCAGCCATGGCTTGATTGCAGTAAGTTGGCCCTGGATGCTGAGGATGGTTCCATGGCCTCTGCCTCAGGAGCTAAAAAATGGCCCTGGTTGCAAAGGAACAAGGGCTCCAGATGGACAGAGCATCGCCCCCTAGTGGGCTTGCCGGGTGGATCCCTGTAGGGGATGCATCCTGGAGTCTCTCTCTGCCTCCCCTCCTCTCACTGAAAAAAGAAAGAAAGAAAGAAAGAAAGAAAGAAAGAAAGAAAGAAAGAAAGAAAGAAAGAAAGAAAGAAAGAAAGAAAGAAAGAAAGAAAATGGGTCCTTTGATCCTGAAGAGAAGAGAAGAAAGCAGGGGCAAGAAAAGAGATTCCAGAGAGTATGAGGAGCAGCTGTGTTGAAATCATTCTGCAGAGATTTGTGTAAGAGACAGTATAAATCATTTACTCTTACCTGTGCTTGTTTTTGATATGGAGAGGTTTCATTTTCTTCCTTGGATCAGTGATTGCAGGGTACTTAAAATAACAAAATTCTCTAAAGGAGTATACCATGTTAGAATAGTTGAGGTAGAATCTTTTGAGGACTGTGAAGAATAATATTGCTCCATGTTGGCTGTGGGTTAGGACAGAAAACAGATATTCCTTATAGCACCAAACGTGAGTCTATGTTGGGAAAACAGGAACTCTGTTCATGTGGGATTTTCCATGTTGGGTAAAATAGTATTATGACATTGCAGGTTCCCATCTCATCATTTTCCTTGTCCCAGGTTACCTGCCTATGCCTCCTTTCCAGATGAAACTGGGTGCTTACAGGCTTCCTGTATATGCTTCTGAATTTCTATTTTGATTTTCTCCTTCTATCTCTCTTGATGATTATTAGTTGCTCATTTATCCATCCACTGTCTGCCAAGATTCTGGCCATCAAACCCATAAATTGAAATGGTGAAAGGAGAAAGGGGTGATAGTAGTGGGACCCGGCATTTAAGTTAAAATATCCATTGTATCACCAAGGGGAAGCTCCAACCTTAAGTCTCCTGTATGCCTAAGAATACATTTTCCTACTGCGATTTTTTTCTGTTTTTAAGTAGCCTGAAAAGAACTGGCCCAAGAAATAAAGTGAAACCTCTCTGCATCAAAAGCTAGAGCCATAAGCACTGGTGGTTACAAACCCCGAGACGCTTCGTTCGTCTGAACTCAGAATTCAGCAGGGCTCTCTCACTCAGCACGTCATGAAAATCTGAATTGTATTTAACAAAAAAATGACTCTGGGCTCTGGGTCCATTAGGAACATATTAAACTGTTGAGATACAAAACATTTTTCTTCCTTGTAGTAAAGATCAAACGGAATCCCAAATGCAAATTTACGCCATCTCTTCACCAGTAGATCATTTCCAACAACGAGACAAACGCATGAGGAAGCAGCTGAAAGCATGCCACCCAGCCCTGGAAAGAGTGATGTCCTGATGGCAGGGACAGGCCTGTCATAAACGCCACCACTTGGGCTCATCAATGACAGCATTGGTGATGAATTTCACACTTATGTCTAGCATCATTCTCAAAAACATTAAACTCAGACACCGCGTCCTCAAATAGCGCTACAGGTGGAAGCGCAACCTATCCCCGGCTCAGCAGCGACAGATTGCGCCAGGCCCTGATAGGGGAGGTTGCAGAGCGCTCCTCCAAGCTTCACACCAGCCCTCGGTGATTTCTTACAGATATTTACTTCCGTACATGGCATATAGAACATTAAAAGGGTTTTGAAAAAAAATCCCTCAGTTTTTTTTTTAACTTCTGAGGGATTATTAACTTCAAAGTCTGAAGAAATGTCGCCCTTCTATCTTTGGAAATGCCAGGAGCCTTTGCATATCCCTACCACAGTCCCAAGCAACCCCCAGCAGAGAGGAACGATTACTGCCTCGGTGGCGAGAGGATGGCTTTTGATCTCTTAACATATTGGAAATTACTTAAAGGTAAGCCATCTGCTAGCTGAGGAACAAAAACAGATTACATCACACCCTGCTAGAAAGATTGTGTTAAATCCTGTGTATCAAGGCTTTTTAATAATTCTATATTAAGTCAGCTAATAGGATTAGGTACACATTTTTGGGGGGCTTATTTCCTCAACTATTAAAAAGAACTTTTTGTGTATATTTGACCACCTGCAAAATTCAAGAGTATTTCATTGTGAATAAAAAGGGTTCTTTCAAGAAGTACCATTTTTTTTCAGATCACCAGTGCTCTCCAAAGAGAGGTACCACAGAAGTGCCTTTCTAGAGTGATTTGTGAGAGGAGGGGAGACCAGTGTGCCTCTTTTATTGCTGCATGCGTTATTGCCTGTGCATTATGCACCTGCTATGAGAGTGTCATATTTTCATTGTTCTTCTTCAACCGGCTAGAGGTGGGATCCAGGCAGGTAGGGGAGGCAAGAATGCCTCATCTGCTCAAAAATTGCTATTAATGGTAACCATGGTGACAGTTCACCATGAGGTAGATGTGTTAGGACTATTGGGGAATGATAAAGGAATAAGACTGATTAATAAGAGCTTAAAACACCTGCAAGACCGGAGAGTCCCAGCCTTGAGAAAGCTTGCATTCTAAAATTACACCATGCCCCAATGAAACATACTGTCCTCATTGTCTGTGGTAGACTCCAGGTCCTGGGAATTTAGAATATACTCACGTGATGACATACAGGGAATAAAAAGGAAGGACCTTCTTTATTCTTTGCCCTATTTTTTACTAATTTGTTTGGTGTTATTCTACAATTCCAGAGCATTACATACACACATGATATAAACTGATATCCATGCATTGCTTCTCAACCTTTTATGAGTTTTATTTACTCATTCTGAGATATTGATTGTCAAATAAAATTTTAGCAGTAATAGCAACAATCCCTTTTATGTCTCAATGGACCTGAGATAAAAATAATTTATATCTTGGTGACCAGAGAGGGTTATACTAATCATTGGAAGCCAAATAACATGCAAGGTGCAACATATCTAGAAACCAACACTATGTTTGTATATTAAAGGCACTTCAGAAGTTTCTGTTAAATTGTACCTCCAAGAGATTACTAGAAATGATTGTGATGATTTTGCCTTAATTATTGAATAATACAGAATAAAATTAACTTAATTTTGTTATTGCATAAATGAGAAAGGAAAGCATAAAACCAGTGTCCCAAAAACCTTGTTGCATGCTATATCTTGATGCAAATGGCCCAAGCTTTCTTTTTTTTTTTTTTTTTTTTTTTTAAATAAATTTTTATTAATGGTAATGGGATGACATTAATAAATCAGGGTACATATATTCAAAGAAAACATGTCTAGGTTATTTTGTCATTAAATTATGTTGCATACCCCTCGCCCAAAGTCAGATTGTCCTTCGCCACCCTCTATCTAGTTCTCTGTGCCCCTCCCCCTCCCCCTAACTCTCCCCCTGTCCTCCCTCCCCCCACCCCTGGTAACCACCACACTCTTGTCCATGTCTCTTAGTCTCATTTTTATGTTCCACCAATGTATGGAATCATGTAGTTCTTGTTTTTTTCTGATTTACTTATTTCACTCCTTATAATGTTATCAAGATCCCACCATTTTGCTGTAAATGATCTGATGTCATCGTTTCTTATGGCTGAGTAGTATTCCATAGTGTATATGTGCCACATCTTCTTTATCCAGTCTTCTATTGAAGGGCTTTTTGGTTGTTTCCATGTCTTGGCCACTGTGAACAGTGCTGCAATGAACATGGGGCTACATGTGTCTTCACGTATCAATGTTTCTGAGGTTTTGGGGTATATACCCAGTAGAGGGATTGCTGGGTCATAAGGTAGTTCTATTTGCAGTTTTTTGAGGAACCACCATACTTTCCTCCATAATGGTTGTACTACTTTACAGTCCCACCAACAGTGAATGAGGGTTCCTTTTTCTCCACAGCCTCTCCAACATTTGCTATTACCCGTCTTGTTGATCATAGCTAATCTAACAGGGGTGAGGTGGTATCTCATTGTAGTTTTGATTTGCATTTCCCTAATAACTAATGAAGCTGAGCATTTTTTCATATATCTGTTGGCCATTTGTATCTCTTCCTGGGAGAAGTGTCTATTCATGTCTTCTTCCCATTTTTTTATTGGATTGTTTGTTTGTTTGTTGTTGAGTTTTATGAGTTCTTTGTAAATTTTGGAAATTAGGCCCTTATCTGAGCTGTTGTTTGAAAATATCATTTCCCATTTAGTTGGCTGTCTGTTTATTTTTATATCAGTTTCTCTTGCTGAGCAAAAACTTTTTATTCTGATGTAGTCCCATTCATTTATCTTTGCCTTCACTTCTCTTGCCATTGGAGTCAAGTTCATAAAATGTTCTTTAAAACCCAGGTCCATGAGTTTAGTACCTATGTCTTCTTCTATGTACTTTATTGTTTCAGGTCTTATATTTAGGTCTTTGATCCATTTTGAATTAATTTTAGTACACGGGGACAGGCTGTAGTCGAGTTTCATTCTTTTGCATGTGGCTTTCCAGTTTTCCCAACACCATTTGTTGAAGAGGCTTTCTTTTCTCCATTGTGTGTTGTTGGCCCCTTTATCAAAGATTATTTGACCATATATATGTGATTTTATTTCTGGGCTTTCTATTCTGTTCCATTGGTCTGAGTGTCTATTTTTCTGCCAATACCATGCTGTTTTGATTATTGTGGCCCTATAATATAGTTTAAAGTCAGGTATTGTAATGCCCCCAGCTTCATTCTTTTTCTTTAGGATTGTTTTGGCTATTCGGGGTTTTTTATAGTTCCATATAAATCTGATGATTTTTTGTTCCATTTCTTTAAAAAATCTCATAGGAATTTTGATGGGAATTGCATTAAATTTGTATATTGCTTTGGGTAATATGGCCATTTTGATTATATTTATTCTTCCTATCCAAGAACAAGGAATATTTTTCCATCTCATTGTATCTTTTTCGATTTCCCTTAACAATGCTTTGTAATTTTCATTATATAGGTCCTTTACATTCTTTGTTATGTTTATTCCTAGGTATTTTATTTTTTTTGTTGCAATCGTGAAGGGGATTATTTTTTTGAGTTCGTTTTCTAATATTTCATTGTTGGCATAGAGAAAGGCTATGGACTTCTGTATGTTAATTTTGTATCCTGCTGGCCCAAGCTTTCTTATATGCTTTTTACAAACATAAGTGCAGTTAATAATAAATCTAATAAGTCTATCATAGATTAAGGTGCTTTATAAGCACTTTAAAAACACTGCATCTAATAATCACAGCATTTTTATTTATTTATTTATTATAATTTTTTTTACAGAGACAGAGAGAGAGAGAGTCAGAGAGAGGGATAGACAGGGACAGACAGACAGGAATGGAGAGATGAGAAGCATCAATCATTAGTTTTTCGTTGAGCATTGCAACACCTTAATTGTTCATTGATTGCTTTCTCATACGTGCCTTGACCATGGGCCTTCAGCAGACTGAGTAACCCCTTTCTCGAGCCAGCAACCTTGGGCTCAAGCTGGTGAGCTTTTGCTCAAGCCAGATGAGCCCTCGCTCAAGCTGGCGACTTCAGGGTCTCGAACCTGGGTCTCGAACCTGGGTCTTCCACATCCCAGTCGGACGCTCTATCCACTGCGCCACTGCCTGGTCAGGCAATCACAGCATTTTTAAAAGTTAAAGTATAGTTGACATACAATAGTATACTAGTTTCAGGTGTGTGACATAGGGATTTGACAGTGAAGTGATCACCATTACAATTCTAGTAACCTTGAGTCATTGTACAAAGTTATGATTATCTCATTTTTGAGAAATGGATGTTATCACTTTCTGTTTACTGAGAGAAACAAATTCAGGTGGTTGAAAAGCACCTAAGGCAAGTGGAAGAGTGAGGACTCACACTAGGGTTTGATACTAAAGTTTGTGCTGTTTTGTCACACCTGGCTGCCCCCATGTTGGGGGCTGAGAGCTCAGGTGTAGACTTGCTCTTCACTCAGTGACTTGGCTCAGCTCACTTCATGTCAAGTCTTTGAATTAACAGGCAGAATAATGCCATTTCCTTTAAGGTGCACGGAGTTCAGGCAGGGGATTTCAGGGTGTGCTTCAGCCCAGTCCCTGCCAAGCCGTGGAAGGACAGTGATGTTCCTTCCATCCACTTGAGGTAGCCTAAATGAAATACTGGAAGTTCTTCCCCAAGGTACTGAATTTTATTAGCAATAAAAGAGACTCAGGAATCATGCATTACTGATTACTGAAATGGAAAAACCTATATATCATAATGCAATCATATTATCTTCTCATTGAAATATACCTATGGAAGAAGAAATTTGATCTATAATAGTACTCAAATAAACATCTGCTGACTACATATTAGTATTTGTATTAGTTAGAGTAGTTCTAGTTGTTGAAATAAACAAACTCTCAAATTTTAGTGTCTTAACTTTATTTCTTGCTCATATATTATACAATGAAGGATTTCTGAGAGAGTAGCCTCCCATGTAGTCATTCAGGATTAGAGGTTTTTCCCATGTGGTGGCTGCTCTATCTTAAACATGTGGCTTTAGGGCCACGGGGCTCATCTGCATTAACATGGTGAAGGGGAATAATCATGGAGAAAACCTCCTGGGAGCTGTTGATGGACCAGAAGAGAAATTGGTGCCCATCACCTCCATGCACTTTCCATTGGTTGGAACTCAATTGTACGGCCATATCTAACTGCAAAGAATGCTGGTAAGTGTAGTAACCTATGTGGTGACTAACTGTAGTCAGGAAGAAGAGAAAGTACACTTGGTGATAAACTGGCCATCTTGTCCATAGTATTCTATAATGATCCATAAAGAGAACTGTGACTTCCAGGTGTTCTGAACTGAGAACTACCTTGAGAATCAAAATGTAGATATATAAATTTTATTCAGATTGAAATACCCACCCAGACCATCATTTGTATGCCTGCTAAAAATGAGGACTTATCATAAGCATAATGACATCCTGACTTAATAAATACTACTACTCAAGCATGAGAACTTCTGTTAGCAATGCCATATTTCTGTATTTTTTTCTTATTATTCTTTTCTGCTCTAGAATCTAGTATAACTCTAGTCCCTAGAACTCACTCAGCGGATGTGTGTCCAGTGAATGAACAACCTTCCAGGGTTGACGGTGCATCTTTTGCATTAGTTGGGAGAGATTATAGCCCAAATATCATAAAAAATCAACCTGTTTTTGTTATTACTGATTCAACCATGGCAGTGGCAGTGGTCTTAATTAGATTTACTCGCCACCCCAAAAATGCACATTTATTCTCCTCTATGAGACACCTTCTGGTAATATGAAGGATTATATTACAGTTTGTCTTTGCTTATCTAGACTCATAGGCATGAATGGGCAGCCATGCTGCACAATGGGAAGAACAGAGGAGCCTCAGTTAATTTCTATTGCAGTCTTCATTTTAGACAGATACTTACTCATTCTAAGCCTCAGTTTCTCATATAGAAAGTGGGGACGATAACACCTACCTTCCAGACTTGTAGATACAGCAATTTATATATCAAAGAACCAGAATATAGTAGGTACTAAATAAATGGTAGTCACCATCATTATCATTAATAATGATGATTGACTATTTATAATGTTAGCATTAAATATTATAAACATCACATAGTTTTGTTTCCTAGTACATGTGTTACCTAAGAAAGCCTAACCTAACATCCAGAGTCAAATCATAACAGAATCCTAAGTAGAGCACACATTTTTCTGAACTCCCACTGTCATCTGAGTCGCTAAAGAGAAGATAGAGCCCTAGGGACAGATGACCATCCATCAGCAGAGGCCATATCAGATAAAATCTCAAACTGCCATTTTCACCTCTAATTTGCATTAGATTAAATCCATCTGCTCTCAGCTTCAACAAGAGAAAACAAGAGCAACCCGTCAAAGCTCTTATGACTCACAGCCTTATTAAAGGGTCTTATCTAGTTCAATACCTGCCAGCAGGTGTGGAATATTATTAGAATGTGTGTACTTGGAATCCACTGCTGTCTTGAATTAGCAACCTTGGCTCAGAAATGACATAGTTTTCTATCAAAATAGCAGAAACTTTTCTTTTCTCTCTTTACTGATGCAGAACATTCTAAAAGACAGGAATGGCCTTCAGCTAATACAGATCAATTTCCATTCAGTTTCAGTCATTATTTAATTACTGTTGACTTCTTTAACCTTTCCACTGTACTGCCATTTAGGTTATTTGGTAACATAATCAAACTAAAATTGTATGATAAGGTCTCACATTTTCCCCCCTTCTCTCAAGTTTTTTATTGTGCTGAATTTATTTAGAAACAAATTATTTCCTGAAGGCAAAAAAATTTTAATGAGCTGACTTTTTACTTTATCTCTTTATGCACTTCTTAGATCTTGATTCATTAAAAGAACATTCTCTGATTTCCTCCATAACATGTTTCAAATGGAAATAACCCTGCCATTTCCTTTAACATTCCTACAATATTTACCTGTAGAGAAGTACACTGTATTCTAAGTTACATATTAAAAAGAAAATTAACCTTCAAGTGAAAACCAACAACTGCTAATATAAAAGGGGTCATCAAACTGATGACATAAGAGAAGAAATTGCCTTCTTTGTGGGTGCGTATTTTGAGTATTACTGAACAAGGCATTAAATAGTAGAGGAGAGAACTTGAGCTTTAGAGTGAGACAATTCCTGGGCCAAAACCTCGCTCTGCTGCTTGTAAGCTGGATGTCCTTTGGCAAGATCCTTGATTTATCTGAACCTGTCTCCTTATGTGGAAAATAGAAATAATTATTCTACCTCTCAAGATCATCATGATGATTAAGTAAAGTGAAATACCAGTATGTAAAGTGCTGGCTTCCCCGAGTCTGTCTTTAATTTCTGAAGGTTTCCAGGGCAGTTAATAACAGTCAACTCTTCTACAATTTCTATCATTATCACTTTATCCATGCTTTTAATCATCATGACCCCCTCATGTATCACCTACATCTCAGCCCAATTACCCACAGGGAAAGTCCTAATTATTAAAATGCCACCTAATGCCAGCATGCCAGGGGTTGTGACCAACCACCATACCTTCTGCTAGCAATAAGGTCTTTCCAAACCAGATCCAAACTACCTTCCCAAAGAGCTCCTTTCTAGAGCCACTTTGGTGTCAACCGTCTTAACCTGGATTCTCCAGAAAGCAGACCTTGAAACAGTCTTCCCTCAGACGACTTTATTATGGATCATAATCTAGAATGCGGAGTATGGGGTATGAGGCAGTCAAGGATGGAGGAAAACGTAAGAACACCGACCAAGCCAGCTGCTGCTAAGTTCAAATTATTGCTTGATTGCAAGACCATCTTCTAAGAAGCCGTATAACTGCTTTTCTGGATAGTCTTTCTAGGGGGAGAAAGGAAAAATAAATCAATTCATGGACTCCTATCACCCACTGGTCAAGTTTTCACCCCATGTGGGTGCTAACTTCATTGTATTTCCAGAGTGTATTTGCATGGATTCCTGGCAAGGGCCTGTGGCATTGGAAGCTTCTATATTAACATTGGGACCCTTTGGCAGGAGATGCAAGTCAAGGAATAGAGCGCATCACTGTCAGGGTGAGCCTGGGTGAGTTTTATTGAAAATCATGAAGAACTAGTCACCACAGCAGTGATTGGAGTTAGAGAGAAGCAAGACAAAAAGTATTAGAAACTGTGCATGTCAGGTGTCTGATACAGTGGTGTTTACAGTTTCAGGGGGTAAGAAATCATTTAGAATTACAGAAATACCCTGTATTTCTATGTTACTTGGAACCAGCAAATTAACACAGTTAAAGAAAAAGTACTGAAAGGTTATAGGCCTATGGACTCACTCACTTTTTCCTCCATAAAGAATTGGGTTACGGAGTGTATTATAGAGATGTCTCATTTTATTTTCATATCAAGGCAGTCACTGTTAGTCCTATATGAAAAAGGCTAAAGATCAGAGGCTATGCATTAGAGAGTTAATATAACAAGTAAGTAGCAAATCTGGAGCCACAATCTAGTTTATTTACCCATAAAGTGCTTTTTCCGCCATGGACCATGTAGCCAATTCACCTTTCTTTCCCTCGAGAAATTCCCTCATGATTATTACCTTGTAAACGTGCTACCGAACATTCACACGTCAAAGTGAGTCTAGAAGCTGCAGTGCTAAGATGAGTTGGACTCTAAAATGTTTTCTATGGCGTTCTACCTTAAATTCTTTCTTTCTCAGTTGGTGTTTACTTATTGTTTTCAGGGTAGAAGAAACCTGAGTGGGAGGTAACAAATGAGGATGATCCAGGCAAAATGGTGGCAACTGTCACACCCTGTATGTGTGACAGTCCTGCTCTGCGATTTGTATTCAGCTCTTCCCTTCTGAGCATTGCAGATGTTCCTCTAAAGTCAAGAATGGATTATGCCATCAGTCCCCATATTTTCCTCAGTCTCTAGGTAGTGACCCATACATAGCAGCTGTCTCACATAACTTGGCTGAAGAAAAACATAAATAGCCTTTCACTCCAAGCATATGAGTGAGCACCCTCTCCTCCTCTTTAGGGGTAGGCTAGCAGAGCAGGCTATATATTTTATAAAATGTCCCCTGCTAAATGAAGCAACTTTTGATGAGTAGAGTCACTTCACTCTCATTAGAAATACAATTAGGGAGGATTTTGTACAAGAGTATTATTGTAAAATCATCCTGTGGATTTCATGACTCCTCACGCCTTTTTTTAAAATACCGAGTACACAAACGATGGTACTAGATGGTAAGGAAATAGAGATTCAATTACCTTTTTTCTAACAGCCCTAATAGTTTTGTGGCAGCACTTAAAGCGTCCTCTGAAGGGAACACACAATTTACCTTTGGGCTTGGGAAATGAGAGCTATGTCACTAGCCAGTTCTTTCCTGGGTGACTTGTACCACTTCTGTGACATCTATGTCCCTAGTGGTTAATGAACGCCAGCAGGGGGGCTGCTATCCACACTCAGCAGCTAACCTGCCTCTGCTTCCTGCCTCTGCTACAGTTATCAGTGCCCAGTAGAGGAAAGCAGGCGTCTTCACTTGTCCCTAAGGGCTGAGTCCCGATGAGACACTGGTTTCACCAAAACCTCTGCGGCTGCTGTTGTTTTCATTTACTTGGTAGATGCTTTCCAAGACTTCCCACTAGCAAAGGCGAACACTCAAGATTGGTAGAAGTCTATCTATTCTTTCTAATTTATTCTGAGTTATTCTGAGCGCCAGAAACCAATGCAAGGTGTACTGGTATAGGCTGCAGGTTAAAGTGCTGGGATCTGGAACCTGACTGTCCAGGTTCAGGTTCGGTTTCTGCCACTAGCTGGTTGCTCATTACTGAACTCTCCAAGCCTTAATGTCCTTATCTATAAAATGCAGATAGAAGGACGTTGCACCTAATAGCATCACTGTAAGAAATAGACAAAAAATGTTAACCTCTTGTGAAAAGGGAGCTCAATACTTCTCTAAGAAATGTTGTTTAGGTGCTAGTTAGCACAAATCCTAGACAGGATTTAAGAGGCTATTCCTTTCATCATACTTTCTCAAAGGATCAGTCCTTCTTTTGAGTAAATAGCAGACTTCAGCTCAGAAACCTTATTCATATTGGCTTACCCTCTCTCCATCTTGAATTGGCACTATGTGCAATCCAACCACTGTAGGCTCTCACTGTAGTGGGAAGTATTTTCAAAGAAAAGAGTAGCAAGAGGACCAGGTCTCCATGACACAGCCGAGTAGCCTTTAGCAATAATTTCTTAGTACTGTTTCTAAAGCAACGGGTGCAAAAGACCGCCTTTTGAACCAAACAAACCATTTCTTTCTTTGGGTTGCATCTCTTCCTGCAATCAACATGTATGACCACTGAATCAGACCCATGACAATCTGATGTGCCTAAAACATATGAAAGTATATATTTCTACTTAAACACGGAAATAAAATATTTCTAGATAGGTATGTTCACGTAATGCACATATACATATATAACATATATGCCTTTTTATATATAGAGAGTTTGGTCTTTTATTTTTATTGCAGCCAGTTCTTATCTACCTTTTGGTCTTATAATTAAACAATTAAGTGTCATTTCTGATAATTACACATTACAACAAAGTGGTAAGGGGGGCATTAACTCACTTGAAAAATATGTTCTATTTTAGAGCCAACACAACATAGCAGCCAACGTCCAGAGAGCATTAGTGCTTGGCGCATGGATCAGTGTTAACATCCTTGCAGACAGACAACAAGTTACTCCACTCTCATTACTGCACCAGAAATGGGAAAGGCCCCACAATCAATCCGAACCACCAAGACACGACTCTTTCTGGAACTTATCACTACTCTGCTAGTTTCACTTATAAGTAGTTCAGGAGATGCCAATTCCTGTGTCATTCTTGAGGATTAGGAGGAGGGTATGTACTGTTCAGTCTTTCACACACATTAAAAAGGATTCTTCATTTATCTTAAACACTGTCATGTAGAATATCAAGATTGCTAGCCTTATATCAGAGGGAGGAAAATCCTTGTCTTCTTATCTATTCATCCTACAATAAGCTTAAAGATACTCAACGAATCTCAGCTTTGGAACTTGAGAAGTTCAAGGCTGCACTCCCCATATAGCTTCTAAGAGAAGAGGGAGTGAGGGGAATTGAAAGGGTGACACTCTACCCCAACCTGCCTGGCCAGTTCTTTTTCTCCTATATGCTGTCCTGGCTGTGCCTGCATCTGTGACTGATCAGGGCTACATGTATTCAGTGCAAGACAGGAGAAGGATTAAAAGGACTGAAAACATCTCAGCAAGACCGTGCCCCAGCTGGGCAGCTAGAAGACATGGAAATGTTCACATTCCTTACTTTAATGTGTAAGGTCATAGAAAACCTGTAGAAAAATTACAATATATGGTGGTGGGGTTTATCATCACATCATTAATAGTTTCTGCTGCTGTTGATGAACAACAATAGAGTAACAATAGCTTTTCTTTTGGGGGTCATTATTTCCACTACAATTTTTTGTTACGGTGGTTTGATGTTAAGTCATAGACTCTTAAGGGCTACACTATATTGCCTAAGTAACATAATCCTGTGCTGGTGTATTAAATCTCTTACTGGTTATTTACAAGATCTTGAAAAAGAGGAACACAGGATACTAAAGTTTTGCTAAGATCTGGCAAGAGTTTTAGTAAAGGGTGTGGGGCGACATTATTGAGAACTATTTAGAGCAGTGGTTCTCAACCTTTCTAATGCCGTGACCCCGCAATACAGTTCCTCATGTTGTGGTGACCCCAAACCAAAAAATAATTTTGGTGGCTACTTCATAACTGTAATTTTGCTACAGTTATGATTCAGAATGTAAATACCTGATATGCATTATGTACAGTGATACCTCGGTTCTCGAACATAATTCGTTCCGGGAGAACGGTCGAGAACCAAATTGTTCGAGAACCGAAACAATGAAACCCATAGGAAATAATGGAAACTGGATTAATTTGTTCCAAGCCCCAAAAATATGCCTATTTACTGGTGCTTTCTCACAAATAACGACTTCATTGATGCTGTCACCTGCTAACTCTTTTTCTTTAATGAAAATAAGAAGCAGCTTCTCCATTTCCTCCATTATCTGAGGCCTTTGCTTTGTTAACAATGTAACACCTTTGGCAACATTGGCAGCCTTTATAACAGCTTTATTCTTAAGGAAAGTTGAGATAGTAGATCTTGGCATGCCATACTCAGCAGACAGATCTGAAACACGTGTGCCCTGTTCATATTTGGCAATGATTTCTTTTTTCAGCTCAATCGTTGTTCTCACAGCTTTCCGCTTACCTTTGTCTGCATTACCACTTCTGGCTTTCTTTGGACCCATGTCTAAGGGTTAAATTCAGTGTACAAAGCGTGCACAAAGCGTGAGTCTCTCCACAAAGCGTGAGTCTCACCACAAAGCGTGACTCTCACCACAAAGCGTGACTCTCACCACAAAGCGTGACTCTCTCCACAAAAACGTGATTCTCTCTCTCCACAAAGCGTGACAAAGCGTGACTCACACTGATGACGCAGGCAAGGCGCGCTCGGCCGAATGAACGCCATTCGGCTCAACTCGGCTAATCTCGGACGTTCGAGTTCCAAATATTTGTTCGGATTCCAAGACAAAATTTTCTCGAATTTCCTGGTCGAATACCGATTTGGTCGAAAGTCAAGGCGTTCGAGAACCGAGGTATCACTGTATTTTCCAATGGCTTTAGGCGACCCCGCCGGGGTCACGACCCACAGGTTGAGAACCGCTGGTTTAGAGGGATCTGACACTGATCAGATGCTTCCATGAGGTTATTATGGGCCATTCAGAGACAAGTGACAAGGAGGTAGCCAAGAAATAAGATGAAAAACCTCCATAGACAAAAATCACCTCAGTGAAACTTTGCCTTCCACAAGTATCGAGATTCAATCTGAAGCCCTAGCCTGAGCCTGGCTGGGAAGGAGAAGGGCACTGGGATCATTCCTCTTTCTATTAATTCTAGTAGTTTGGTAATAGATAGAATTGTCTTATAAAATAATTCCATAAATTAGGGAAATACTCTAAAGGTACAAGGAACCCATAAGGGGATCTACAGAGTCACTGTTAACAGAGAGCCGCAGCTATTGGGGGACTTGTGTTACAGCTCTGTTGTAGTTAGGCTGGAAAAGAGCTTGAGGAAGAATTGGGAGAAGTTTTGAAGATGCAGAATTATTAAACATGGATTTTATTCTCCAGACACCATCCTGTTTTCTACATCATTGTATCTACTCAAAATAAAAAATCAAGAGGGTTGTAGGTGCTACACTTCCATAATCCGTGACCATGTCTATGATCACCAAAAACACCAGCTGATAGAAATCGCAGAGAGTCAAATATGACTGGCGACAGGCTGGTTGTCAATTAAATACTGTAAAATGCATGATCTTTGCCCTTCCCTGTCAACAATAATAGAACCCAGAGCAAGAAGATGTCTGCCTGCCTATAGTGTGAAACTGGAACTCCGGAGGAAAGATCTCTCTCATCTACCTCTCTGAAAAGATCCCAGAAATGGGGCTGTGGTGGAAATAGGTAGGAAACAGAGCAGAGGTGTGTAGTCTGCAGAGTGCATGGGAATTCCTCCTTGACCCTCTCTCTGTAGACAGAGGCAATTTGGTTTGAGATAACCAGGATTTTTAAAATACCTTTCTGGAGCCAAAGCATGCCACATGTCAAATATTGTATATGAAATCATTAGATTGGATCTTGCTCTCACACTTATATTATGTAAATGATACAGCTGGAGCTTTTGTTTTTCAATAAGCAATTCCCATCAGCACTCAGAAAAAATTGAAAGCTGATCAGTTGGACAAGGGAAAGGGAGAAGGGGAAATTGATGATGGCATCGATAAGTGTGAAGAGAGACAACCACTGCTATTGGTTCACAGTCCAGAGCCCCAGGTTAATAGACCCATTAGTGCTAACAAAAATCCAACCTCTTTTGAATCAAGTCAGGCCAAGAGACTACTCAATTATTTCATTCTCCATTTAAATCCAAAGCAATTAAGCCAGGTATTTGAATTTTTTTTAAACTGATATTTCATGTCCAATTGACATTTTTATTGTGATACAAGATTCCATGCTTCAAAATGGCTTTGGAAAATTGTTTCACCTACTTGGTAGATTGCCAGTTTGGGGCAGGACAGAAAGGATGGTGGCCCCTGTGTTTCTCTTTAATTCTATATAGTACCAAAGATATACGGAGGCAGTAATTTAACATGATCTTAGGCCCAATCACAGTGCAAGATTTTCCTCAGCAGATTTAAGTGGGAAGGATATGGGGCAGCTCCCCCGAAGTCCTGGGCTCTTAGCTGCTTCCAGACTGGCCTTAGTTTCCATAAAATGAGACAGAATTAGCTTCCCTGCAATCCTTTTACAACTCTGATTTTCAACCCAGGTAATATTTTTTTTAAAACATGAAGTGCTTAAAAATTATTGTAGTATATTTCCTTAAAACTTTATCACATCACTTCTTGAGACACGCCATAGTTTCTCATTAGTTCCTACCAGGTAAAAAGACAAGGAAGGCTACCTACATAACCCCATTTCAAAGGCTAATAACGAGGGCCAGAAAATGTTTCCATGTGAAGTAAGAGAAGACTGAAAAACTAAGTAAGTCGGTGTTAGTCCTGGGCAAACCTGAACTTGGGCAAGTCCATCTTTTGCCTCTACTCAAATCCCATTTCCTGACTGTCTTTGTTCCCATTAAGATGTTATTGTTCTCTGTTGTAGTGGTGATTTTTTATTTAAGAAAACACTTCCTAGGGACATTGTACTGGAATAGAGTGTAGAAAGTGGAACAATCTTCATGCTCCAAGGATGGAATCTGAGTAAAAAAGGTACTTTGAGCAGAAACTGGCCTGCTAACAGCTGCATAGGCTGCCGCACTCTGCCTTCCTGTCTCAGTTGGTCTTCGTGAAAAAAATTTAAAGACAGAGATGGGAAATGAACAAAATACAAAACTCTCCCCTTCTCTGCTGGTGACCGTCTCCTGGGTTGGCAACTCCCTTTTCTCAGAAACCACTGTGATGAGGAAATGGATGCTACCTCAGGCTTTTCTGTCCTTTCATCTGCTTCCTGCCCCATCCTTCAAAATTCTTGCAAGGTTTTCAGATTCTCTTTAACTTGTTGCTTCTCCAAGGAGAAGGTATGCCCAATGGTCACTTAAGATACCTCTGACCAGCATAAATATTAATAATTTCATTAATCTACTTCGGACTGCCTTTTCTGTTTGTAGGGAGCATCAAAGCTCTGGGAAATAAACTACAAATAACCCCACAATGGTAGCAGGATGGCACTTCAAAAGAAGGCATTAAAGGTAGCTCACTAACAGCGATAATTTTTCCTAATGGTTCTGGGAGGATAATTAAGTTGTTTATCACCTTTGATGCTTATAACCCTAACACAGGTGTTCCCTGGAAACCAATTAAAAATACTTACAGCTGATAAAGAGTATCTCTTAGCTCAACAAATTTACCTGTAATTCCAATCCCATTTGGAAAAGAATCTTGTCAGGTCTTTTGACACCAAAAGCAACTTTCACACTCATTTACACTTTGGTGCCCATAGTGATAAACACACACAGGGTATTTATTCAGCCTCCCTTGATCTCAACAGTAGTGTCCTCTAGAATGCTTTCCTCGGCTATTGAATGACAAATTTTGTTTCAATTTATAAATTGTTCTCAGTAGTTTGGGATTTCCTTTGAAAGGAAACGGACTAGGATCTCTCAGCTGATACCTTTGCCTAATTATCAGGAAATCGTGGTGCTTTGAATCTGTTGTCCTCAGTTTGTAGCATGCAGTGAACACTAAGTTGATTGCTTTTAGTTTCTTCAAGGACTCATCAAAGAAGGAAAGGGTTCCTTGTGAAAATCCCAGGTGGTAACAGGTGGCTCATGTGGCAGACTCATAGAAGGTGGGCTCTTAATGAAGAGTTTGGTCAGGACCCACTTGTTTCCTTATATGCTGAGCAGTTGGTACGCCAGGCTCCAACCCTGGTTCCATACACATCCATTGACTATTGTGATGGAGTCTGTCTCTATTAGGCCTTTTCAACCTAGCTGAAAGTTCATTGACAAAGTTTCGGATTCTTATGTCTGAAAGCTCCCTAGTCTCTTGTGGGAAGGTTTGCTGGTTTATTGGTGGATTGGTGTTCATTCCTTTCATCTGCCTCTGCCTCATTCCGATCCACTCCTTCTCATTCTTAGTATTATGGTAATCCTCAGGTCACTCTATTTCTCATTAGTTATTCCCTCTTTAGTTGGGACAACAACAATGACTTTGGATTCAGGCACTCCTAGCTCTGCCATTAAATAATTGTGCAGCTTTGGTCATTTCCTCCTTCTTTCTGAACACTTATTTCTTCATTTCCTTATTTGGAGGAAGAGAATTAGACCAAATGATGTGTGAAGGACCTCTCAGCCCTAAATTTTATATCATGGTTTTGGCAGAGGGCTGATTTTCACATGGAACATTATTTCTCACTATACTCTTTTAGTTATGTTGTAATTAGTTTCTCATTTAGCCTTTTGAATGTAGCAATGTATTTGAGAAACTGATTGCCAGCCAATATTGCTGCAGTGGAGAAACAAAAGAAGAGAGTGGCATGAGGTAAGACTGGCAGAAGAGGTTGGGCCTCCTAAGGAACCAGCGGGGAACTCTCTACAGGTGGAAGAATCACATGAGCTGTGAATATGGAAAACAGACTAGAAGTTCTGCATTCCTGATTAAGAAGCTATTGCAGCCTGACCAGGCAGTGGTGCAGTGGATAGAGAGTCGGACTGGGACACGGAAGACTCAGGTTTGAAACACTGAGGTTGCCAGCTTGAGTGTGGGCTCATCTGGTTTGAGCAAAGCTCATCAGCTTGAACCCAAGGTCGCTGGCTTGTGCAAGGGGTCACTCGGTCTGCTGAAGGCCCCCAGTCAAGGCACATATGAGAAAGTGATCAATGAAAAACTAAGGTGCTGCAACAAAGAATTGATACTTCTCATCTCTCTCCCCTCAATCTGTCTTTCCCTATCTGTCCTCTCTCTGTCTGTCTCTGTCACAAAAAAAAAAAAAAAGCTATTGCAGCCTAGCCTATGGTGGCGCAATGCATCAAGTATATGCCTAGAATGCTCAGGTCGCCAGTTTGAAACCCTGGGCTTGCCTAGTCAAGGCATATATGTGAAGCAACTACTATGAGTTGATGCTTTCTGCCACCCCCCTAAAATCAATAAATAAAATCTTTTTTTAAAAAGAAGCTATTGCAGTGGTGTAACTAGACATAAAAATACTCCTTTGTACTAGATGACTATGGAGATAAAGAGAAATGAATTGATTCAAAAGCTGTTTGGGAGATGGGTTTTACAGGAGTCATGGATGACTGTTAGTTTTCTGGTTTGTGCTATTAGAGGCATGGAGGTGTCATTCACCATTTAAGAGGATCAGGTTAGACTAAGCAGAAGCTGTCTTAAATTCAGTCTTTGACAATTGAGGTTGAGGTAGCTTTGAGACATCCAGTGGAAATGCCATATAGACAACTGGATAAATGGGTCTGAAACTAAGAAGGGCATTTTGGCCTGGACATGCAAATTTGGGCTTCAGCAGCAAATAATAAGTAATCACTGAAGCCATAAACGTAGATGAAGTTACCTGGAGTAGAGGACATAAGGTGAACAAAGAAGAGGGCCTGGGACCAACTCCAAGAGTTTTTGTTTGCTTGTTTTTGTTTGTGTGTCTGTCTGTTTGTTTGTTTGTTTAAATGAGAGAAGGGGAGACAGTGTAACTCCAAGTTTTAATGGCCAGGTAGAGAAGGATAAACTGGCAACAGATACTAAGAAAAAGTGATTATGGAAGTAGAAAGAAAACCAGGAGAGTGCAGTATGGAGAAACAGGGGCTTATTTCATGAAGCTGAGAATGGTTAATAGCATCAAATCTTGTTGCAAGGTTAGATGAGGATAAAAGAATATCCATGTGTTATAACAACAAACCTTAGCCCCAGTTGTTTTGGTGGGATGGTAAGAATGGAGGCTGACTAGAGTGGGAGAGGAGGGGCTGGGAGATGAAGTCACAGGAATAATGAGTGTGAAAACCTCTTACAAAATCTGGTTCTGAAGTGGGGGAGAGAGGTTGAAGAGTAGATCTAGGGAGATTGTGGGATTTCATGGCAATTATTTTAAAAGGAGAGAGACTCAAGCATGTGTTTATTTAACAAATACTTATTGGGCATTTGCCTTGTGCTAAGCCCTATCTTGGGCAACAAGGATGCAGCAAAGAACTTGAAAGTCCCATTCCTATAGAATCTACATCTTAGTGAGGAGGTGGATAGATGCAAATAATAAACAAACATAAACATATAATGTGCCCTGTAGTAATAATGTATGAAGACAAATAAAGGAAGGTGAGATGAGTAATAACAAGTGTTGAAGAGGTTGTGGTGAAAAAGAAACCCTCATTTACTGCTGGTGGGAATGCAACTGGTAAAGCCACCATAAAAAACAGTAGGAAGGGTCCTCAAAACACTAAGAATAGAGTTACCATATAACTCAGCAACCCCTCTTCTGGGTATCTACCTGAAAAATTTGAAAACATTTATTCATTAATATATCTGTACCCCTATGTTCCTTGCAGCATTACTCACAATGGTCAAGACATGGAAACAACCAAAGTATCCTTCAATGAATGGATGACTAGATAAAATAGATGTGGTATATATACAATGGAATATTACTCAGCCATAAGAAATAATAAAATACTGACATTTACAACAACATGAATGGACCATGAAAATATTATACAAAGTAAAATAAATCAGGCAGAAAAAGTCAAGAACCATATGATTTCACTCATATGTGTTATGTAAAACTGTAAACAACAAATGAGCAAACAAGAAAAACAAACAGAAACTCATAGACACAGACAACAGTATGGTGGTTACTAGAGGAAAAGAGGTTGTAGGGTAGTAAAGGGTAAAGGGGTCAAATATATGGTAATAAAAGGAGATTTGACTTTGTGTGGTAGGCACACAGTGCAGTATACAGATGATGTATCATAGAATTGTATCTTGAAACCTATATAATTTTATCAACTGATGTCACCCCAACAAATTTAATAAAATTATTTTAAAATAGCTCTGGCTGGGTGGCTCAGTGGATAAAGTGTGGACCCTGTGTGTCAGAGGTCACAGGTTCGACCCAACATCTGGTCAGGGCATAGACCAGAAGCAACCAATGAGTACACAACTAAATGGAACAACTAAGTGAAACAAACAAGTTGATGTTTCTCCCTCCCTCTTTCTCTCAAATGAATGGAAAAAATTAAATTATTTTAAAATAAAATAAAGGAAGGTAATAGAAAGTATCTGAAGGGAGGAGCACTGTTTTGTACAGTGGGTGGTCTAGAACGACCCCTGGTATATGGTTGCCAGATTTAGCAAATAAAGATACAGGAGATGTCCAATTAAACTTTAATTTCAATTAAACAACAAATACCTTTCTGTATATGTATTTATTCTATGCAATGTTTGGGGCATAGTTATACTAAAACATTATTTGTGTTTATCGTGTATTTAATCTGACATGCCTACTCTAGTGAGATGACATTTTTGATGTTTAATGTCAGTGTGAACCTTCCAATAAAAAGGGATTTGTTGAATATCCTGGAGAGAAGGGAGGCTATACTTGAGAGTGGTATAAGGCACCTGCGAATATGAAGGGGTTGGAGTCAGAGCTGGGATGGAGGGGTTTGCTTTGGACAAGAGAAGGAAGAGGGGATGCATGCAGATGGGCAATAGTTTGTAAATATTGCCCTGGCTGGTGGCTCAGTGGATAGAGGGTCGGCCCGGCATTCAGACATCCTGGATTGAAGAATGGAGATAAGGAAAGAGGAGTAGTATAAATTGGCCTTACAGATTGAGAGCTCTCAGGTCATGAATGAAGTTGGTTATGCATGATCTCCATGACCATTACTGAGCACTCAGAAGGTGCTCCCCCAATGACCCACCCGACCCATGGCTCTTGTATTGACAGAGTTTGCTAAATACTTACTCCTATCATCTTTGATTTGGGGGCCATAAAACAGTTCAGCTATTTTCTTTCATTGGAGAAATTGCTGCCACTTGAGAATATACTTTAATAGCCCTAGTTAGGGGAGGAGATGAACCTGAAGATAACAGCAAAAGAGTCATTGATGAAACATCTAGTTTCAACACAAACACCATCTACACAGCCTGAAGTACACTAGAGATTTGGCAACTAACTCGCTAATTTGAACAATATTGACAGTCCAGTCTGCACATATATCACTGTCAGCTTGACTTTTTGGTTTTGGGGTTTTCTTTCTATGGTGTTTAAGTTTTGGTCTTTTCCACACTCCTTAAGTGTGGCCTTTTTCCTTGTTTTAGTTGCACATATTGCCTTTTAAGAAAGAGACAAAGCATTTTAAACAAGTTAAAACGTATTTGATTCATTATTAACACTTTACCTTTCATAATCATATTATTGCATTCTTAAGAAGCATAATAATTGCTTTGCTTTATTTCATTTATATGCAGAACACTTTTATGACATGTGCCTTCATGTTTCACAAACATGAGGCCGGATACAGAGCTCCTTTCTAGAGTGAGAGTGAGGTGAGCATAACCATCCTTCGTGGGAAGATTAGCTCCATAGGCCATTACCACAGTACTCCTATCTGTGCAAATCAAGAGATCAGCAGGCAGCAGCATTTAGTGACATTTTCTGTGCGCTTGAACACTTGAGTGTGCATGAGATCACTGCTCAACAGGAGAGGTGCAAGTGTTCACCATCATGAAAAAGTGTATCTGGGGTGGGAGAGTCCGTTACAAAAAGTTCCACTCCTCCCATCTCCCTGGGTGAGGGCAGCACTGAGCACTTTCAGAGCTTCCTCTTAGGACTGTCTCTGGGTGAATTTAAATAGGGACAAGAGGTTATCTCTGAAACACCTTTAACCAGTGACCTAGAAACCCTTCCCCCCAAATGGGGGAGAATAATTAGGATGGGAAAATTTGATATTCAAATGTTCATTATTTGGCCTTGTTGGCTTCCTTGGCTCCTGTTCTCTGTGGACCTTTCCCTGGATTACATGGTGTAGAACTGGGTTTTCATCCATTGTCTATAACCATCTCACAACAAATGCAACTTTAGGCAAAGGTAAGTCTTTCGGAGTGTGTTGAGAGTGTGGGGGAACTGAGGAAAATTTCCTCCAGGCCTCATGTTAGGAAATGTTGTCTCTTACATGTGGAAGAGACAGCCTGGTTCTGAGCCAGACTTCTGGATGTTTCTATTCAAAGTCACTATAGTTGATCAAAATCTTATGAGGAATCGCCGCCTGGTTGTGGTTGGGATCATTGTATCTTTTAAAGTTGAAGAATTCAGATATGAAAGGAACTTAAATAGTTAACCTTGTCCAGTGTGGTCTTGAGGCACTGCCCTGGCCATGCTGGTGGACCTCAATCATTTGTGAACAAAGAGCCATAGTTTTGCACATCAAAAGGGAGTAAAGGTCCGGGCAAGATGGTGATGGAATAGGCAGATGTACCAACTTCCACCTCCCAGAACCAAAGTGGATTACAACTTAATTTTAAAGGCTATCATCTGGAAAAACAAACTTTGTACTAAACTAAGAAGACCCTTTAACAAAAGAACACTGAAGAAGCCACACTGAGACTGGTAGGAAAAGTAGAAACACAGAGAGGGCTGCCCAGCTCCTGGGAGGGAATGGCAGCCCAGAGAGACTCATGTGGTGGGAAGTGAGTTTAGCAGAGAGGGGAGGGTCCTGGGCCCCAGGAACAAAGCCCCAGCCTGCAGCCCCAGAGCTTAGGAAAAGCATATGGACAATGTTTAGCTGCAAAACAAGTCAGGATACTGTTTGTGAGAAAGAGGCAGATTTCTCAGACTCAGTATTCTTCTTAAAGGGACAGCGCAGAAAACCTCTTTCACAATCACTAACCTGGGACTTTGGTAGACTAGGAGAGTTGAGAGGACCCAAATAGCAGTAACAGAGTGTAATCTAGGAGGCATAGGGAGAAACACTTTGAGGGACAGCCACCCTAACCCCTGGGCTGAGTCACTCCCCAAATCTAAAGTAAATATTTCCCCTAGAACCAGCAATACCAGCAAAGGGAAGCAGGACACCAGCCAAACAATCTCTCCCGTGGCACTCAGAGCAGAGTCGCTTAGAAGGAGGGAGCCTTCAGGAATACAGTATTGAGTGCTGAGGTCTGAGCAGCAGTGCCCCCACCCACACTGCTGAGGGCTTGCCGGAGGGCATGCAGCAGTGGAACACAGTGTGGTCCTCTCGGTGGGAGCAGAAGCTGGGCCAGCCAAGACTAGGCCTGGTGTGAGCTCAGTCTCCCCGGCAAGGGCAGAAGGAGTACACGAAAGTGGTCCAACCTGGTTGTGGGTTGGGTGAGTGAGAGCAGTCTTACCTGCAATTCCACCCACAGGGGAAAGGCAAAAGCCAGGGAACTGCAGAGACCCATGGCTGAGCGTGGGCATGCAGCCCTGCCAGACATGCAGAGCCGAGGCATGCAGCCAGTGCACCAGCACAGCTCCACCCATGGGGGTAAGGCAAAAACTGGAGAACAGGCAGAGATCTGTGGCTGAGCGCAGGCATGGAGCCCCACCTGGTCTGTAGGGCTAGGGTTTGTGGCCAGCGTGCAAGCGCAGCTCCACCCATGGGGGCAGCACAAAAACCGGGGAACAGGTGGAGACCCACGGCTGAGCATAAGTGTGCATCCCCACCTGCAGTGCTGAGGCTTGCAGCCCCAAGGTGGCACGCAGCCCCACCTGTGGGGGCAGGGCAAAGGCCGAGGCTAGCCGAGGCTTGTAGACCAGGTATGTGAACACAGCCCCTTTCGTGGAGGAGAGGTGGAAACCACAGCGACTGCTGCTGCAGGCTGGTACTGGTAACACTTATACCTGAATGACTGAAGCAATGGCAGAGGGGGTAGTGGGCCTGCAGACAGACAACACCTAGGGAACACAGAGGCCACACCCATTGGACTCCAGTGGCCATACACTTCTTATACACAGACAAAATGGGAAGGCAGAGAAACGCAACCCAAATGAATCAACAGAAATCCGCAGAAAAGGACTTGTATGAGTCAGATATAACCAAATTACTGGATGCATAGTTTAAAATAATGACTGTTAGGATGCTTAAAGATCTTAGAACAACAATAGATGGACATAACAAACACCTAAATCAAGGGTCCCCAAACTACGGCATGTGGGCCCCATGCAGTCCCCTGAGGCCATTTATCTGGCCCCTGCCACACTTCCGAAAGGGGCACCCCTTTCATTGGTGGTCAGTGAGAGGAGCACATTGACCATCTCATTAGCCAAAACCAGGTCCAAAGTTCCCATTGAAATACTGGTCAGTTTGTTGATTAAAATTTACTTGTTCTTTATTTTAAATATTGTATTTGTTCCCATTTTGTTTTTTTACTTTAAAATAAGATATGTGCAGTGTGCATAGGGATTTATTCATAGTTTTTTTTATAGTCTGGCCCTCCAGTGGTCTGAGGGACAGTGAACTGGCCCCCTGTGTAAAAAGTTGGGGGACCCCTGACCTAAATAAAGAGATAGCAAGTATAAAAAAGGACATTGAAATAATAAAAAAGAATCAGTCAGAAATGACAAATACAATATCAAAGATGAAGACCACAATAGAAGGAATTAAAAGTAGGATGGATGAAGCTGAGGATCAAATCAGCGAGTTAGAGAACAAGATAAACAAAGGCACAGAAGCAAAGGAGCAAAAAGAAAAGAGACTCAAAAAGTCTGAGGAAACTCTAAGAGACCTCTGTAACAACATGAAGAGAAATAACATTTGCATCATAGGGGTTCCTGAGAAAGAAGAGAAAGAATAAGAAATAGAGACTTTATTCAATCAAATCATAGCTGAACATTTCCTTAAGTTGATGCAGGAAAATGTCACACAAGTTCAATAAACACAGATTATTCTGTTAAAGAGAAACTCAAAGAAATCTACACCAAGACACATCATAATTAAACTACCAAAGCTAAGAGATAAAGAGAAAATGTTAAAAGCTGCTAGACAAAAAAGGTTATCATCTACAAAGGAACCCCCATAAGAATGGCATCTGACTTCTCAACAGAAACACTTGAGGCCAGAAGGGAATGGCAAGAAATATTCAAAGTAATGCAGAACAAGAACCTACAACCAAGACTACTTTATCCAGCAAAGCTATTGTTTAAAATTGAAGAAGAAATAAAAAGCTTTCAGACAAAAAAAAAAACCCTCAAGGAATTCATTACAACCAAACAATGCTGCAAAAAATGTTAAGGGACCTGTTATAAACAGATCAAAGGGGGAAAAGAATATAGCAAAAGAGAAATACAGCTTTAAAGAGTAAAATGGCAATAAACAACTACATATCAATAATAACCTTAAATGTAAATAGATTAAATGATCCAATCAAAAGACATATGGTAGCTGCGTGGATAAGAAAACAGGACCCATACATATGCTGTCTACAAGAGACACACCTCAGAAGAAAGGATGCACATAGACTGAAGGTAAAAGGATGGAAAAAAATATTTCATGCAAATGGAAATGAAAAAAGTTGGAATAGCAATACTTATATCAGAAAAAACAGACTTTAAAACAAAGGCTATCATAAGAAATAAAGAAGGTCACTACATAACAATAAAGGGAGCAATCCAACAGGAAGATATAACCATTATAAATATTGATGCACCTAACATAGGAACACCTAAATATATAAAGCAGACTTTGCAGCAATATTATAATAGTAGGGAATTTCAATACCCCACTAACATCACTAGATAGATCCTCAAGAAAGAAAATTAACAAAGAAACAGCAGACTTAAAGAACACACTAGATCAACTTGATTTAATAGATATCTTCAGAACCTTTCACCCTAAAGGAGCAGAATATACATTCTTTTCAAGTGCTCATGGTACATTCTCTAGGATAGACCATATGTTAGGGTACAAAAGCAGTCTCAACAAATTTAAAAAGATTGAAATTATATCAAGCATTTTTCTGTGATCACCATGGCATGAAACTAGAAATGAACCACAAAAGAAAAACTAAAAAATACTCCAACACTTGGAAACTAAATAGCATGTTATTAAATAATGAATGGGTTAATGATGAGATCAAAGATGAAATTTAAAAATTCCTAGAAATGAATAATAATGAGCATACAACAATTCAAAATTTATTGGACACAGTAAAAGCAGTCTTCAGAGCATTACAGGCATACCTTAAGAAGTTAGAAAAAGTTCAAATAAACAACTTAATTCTGCATCTAAAAGAACTACAAAAAGAACAGCAAGTAAAGCCCAGATGTAGTAGAAGGAAATAATGAAGATCAGAGAGGAAATAAATGACATAGAGGCTAAAGAAACAATACAGAGGATCAATGAGACCAGGAGCTGGTTCTTTGAAAAGGTAAACAAGGCCTTTAGCCAGACTCACCAAGAAAACAAGAAAGAGTACTCAAATAAATAAAATTAGAAATAAGAGTGGAAAAGTAACAACTGACACAACAGAAATACAAAATATTGTAAGAAAATACTATGAAGAACTGTATGCCAAAAAATTAGACAACCTAGATGAACTGGACAAATTTCTTGAAACATATAATCTTTCAAAAATCAATTGGGAAGAATCAGAAAACCTAAACAGACTGATTACAACAAATCAGATTGAAACAGTTATAAAAAAAAACTCCCAACAAACAAAAGCCTGGGGTTGATGGCTTCATAAGTGAATTCTACCAAATATTCAAAGAAGAACTAACTCCTATCCTTCTCAAGCTATTTCAAAAAATTCAGGAGGAAGGAAGACTTCCAAGCTCCTTTTATGAGGCGAGCATTATTCTGATTCCAAAACCAGGCAAAGACAACACAAAGAAAGAAAACTATAGGCCAATATTCCTGATGAATTTAGATGCTAAAATTCTCAACAAAATATTAGGATACCAGAACCAGCAATATATGAAAAAAATCATACAACATGATCAAGTGGGATTTATTCTGGGGAGGCAAGGCTGGTACAATATTTGCAAATCAATCAATGTGATTCATCACATAAACAAAAGGAAGGAGAAAAACCACACGATAATTTCAATAGATGCAGAAAAAGCATTTGATAAAATCCAACACCCATTCATGATCAAAACTCTCAGCAAAGTGGGAATACAGGGAACATATCTCAACATGATAAAGGCCATCTATAACAAACCCATAGCCAACATCATACTCAATGGGCAAAAATTAAAAGCAATCCGCTAAAGATCAGGAGCAAGGCAGGGGTGCCCCCTTTCACCACTCTTATTCAACATAGTTCTGGAAGTCCTAGCCACAGCAATCAGACAAGAAGAGGAATGATGTGATACTGTATAGAAAACCCTAAAGTCTCAGCCAAAAAACTACTGGACCTGATAAATGAATTCAGCAAGGTGGCAGGATATAAAATTAATACTCAGAAATCAGAGGCATTTTTTACACCAACAATGAACTGTCAGAAAGAGAAATTAAGGAAACAATCCCCTTCACTATTGCAACCAAAAAAATAAAGTACCTAGGAGTAAATTTAACCAAGGAGATTAAAGACTTGTACTCGGAAAATTATAAAACATTGATAAAAGAAACAAGAAAGATACAAACAAGTGGAAGCATATACTGGTTAGGAAGACTAAACATCATTAAAATGTCTATATTACCCAAAGCAATTTATAAATTCAATGCAATACCAATTAAAATATCAACAACATACTTCAAAGATATAGAACACATATTCCAAACCTTTATATGGAACCAAAAAAGAACATGAATAGCCTCAACAGAATAAAGGAAGAATAAAGTGGGAGGCATCACACTTCCTGATATCAAGTTATACTACAAGGCCACTGTACTCAAAACTGCTTGGTACTGGCATAAGAACAGGCATATAGATCAATGAAATAGAACAGAGAACCCAGAAATAAACCCACACCTTTACGGACAACTGATATTTGACAAAGGAGGTAAGAGCATACAATGGAGTAAAGACAGTCTCTTCAACAAATGATGTTGGGAAAACTGGACAGCTACCTGCAAAAAAATGAAACTAGACCACCAACCATTCACAAAAATAAACTCAAAATTGATAAAAGACTTAAATGTAAGCCGTAAAACCATAAGTATCTTAGAAGAAAACATAGGCAGTAAGCTCTCCAGTATCTCTCGCAGCAATATATTTGCTGATTTAGCTCCACGGGCAAGTGAAATAAAAGACAGGATAAACAAATGGGACTATATCAAACTATAAAGCTTTTGTACAGCTAAAGACAATAAGAACAGAAGTAAAAGACAAATCACACAATGGGAGAACATATTTGACAACACATCTGATAAGGGGTTAATAACCAAAATTTATAAAGAACTTGTAAAACTCAACACCAGGAAGAAAAACAATCCAATCAGAAAATGGGAAAAAGAAATGAATAGACACTTCTCCAAAGAGGACATACAGATGGCCAATAGGCATATAAAAAATGCTCAACATCACTAATCATTAGAGAAATGCTAATTAAAACCACAATGAGATATCACCTCACACCAGTCAGAATGGCACTCATCAACAAAACAACACAGAATAAGTGCTGGCGAGGGTGTGGAGAAAAGGGAACCCTCCTGCACTGCTGGTGGAAATGTAGACTGGTGCAGCCACTGTGGAAAATAGTGTGGAGATTCCTCAAAAAATTAAAAATTAAACTGCCTTTTGACCCAGCTATCCCACTTTTAGGAATATACCCCAAGAACACCATAGCACTGTTTCAAAAGGAGAAATGCACCCCCATGTTTATGGCAGTATTGTTAACAATAGCGAGGATCTGGAAACAGCCCATGTGTCCATCAGTGGATGAGTGGATTAGAAAGCTTTGTACATATATAAAATGGAATACTATGGGGCCATGAAAAAGAAGGAAATCTTATCGTTTGCGGCAACATGGATGGACCTGGAAACTATTATGTTAAGTGAAAGAAGCCAGGCAGAAAAAGAAAAATATCATATGACCTCACTCATTTGACGAATCCAATGAACAATGTGAACTGAGGAACAGAATTGAGATAGAGGAGGAATCAAAGGGACCAGAGGAAAAGAGGACAGAGGGAAAGGGGATGATAGGATGAGATAAACCTGAAGGGAAGAGGGGAAGGCGCTATGGGGAGGGGGCAAGGGAGATGTTGAGGGGAGTACAGAGGAGGGGGGATGCATTCAGGGCAACACTGGAATCTATGTAAACACAATAAATTAAAAATCAATTAAAAAAAAGGAGAGTAAAGATTATCCCCATGTTAATGTCACTTTCTCTCACTTGCATTCTGATGAATTTTCTTGATTGAATGACAAAGTAATGTGCCACTTCTTAGAGCCCGTGTATGTCTGCAAACAGTCTCCAGCATTAATGATAATGAGAAATAAAGGTTGAGAATGATGATCATCATTAACAGAAGGCTGCCTCACTGTCCACAGGCCCACTAGCAGCGGTCTAGGCTTTGTCCTGGTGTTAGCAACGCTCCTTCCCTTTGGGGGCATGAGCTCAGAGATCTAACAGGCAGCTTATGGTTTTGTACTTTTACCAGAGGCCACCTACCCTTGAACCTCTGACTTCCAGCCCTTGGACAAGAAAAAGGATTGCACTGTTTTGGGGGTGGATTGCAAACCAATATCCCAACCCTGTATTTAAAAGAGAGTCCCATTGGTCATCACTGCTCTCCATAGATCACAGGAGTCAGACAAATTATGTTGTGTTCCACATCTTGTGTTTGCACATACGAGATGAAGTGGAGAATGGTCCAGTTAATCAATGTTATTAATGCATCTGAGGAACTTGAAAAATTAAGGCCAAGACCCACATATTTCCCTTATACACAGACTTGCAGGCCCTAATACACAGGTGAGAACTGTATTGCTCCATTTTATTTTTACATTTGTAAACAGCCTATTGGGGTTGGAAATTTCAGCTTCCATTTTCTTAGAAAAAATGTCCAATTTCTGTCCCCTGATAAAAAAGATCTGCTAATATTACACTTCTAGTTCAGGGGAAATTTAAAACAGAATAAAACAAACATAACACAGACACATACACAAAACAAACAAACAAAAAGTTTATCTTTATTCTACATATCACACAGTATCAATACATCTGTCTTTCACATACTTTATTTTATAATTCTAACCTTCAATTCTGTTTTATTTCCAAGAGTAAGGTGTGGAGATTTAAAAAGTAATTATAGAATATAAATTGTCAGCTGTATAAATGGAGGTTATCCATTGGGAAAAAAAGAGTTTCCCCTTTGAGAGAATGCATTAGACATTACACTGTACATTCAATTATTAACAGTTCTTTCTAACTCCATGTAGTAAATCAGTTTTCAAACGATGATGGTGATTCTGCATTATGAGCAGGATATTACTTTTCTCTACATCTACAAGGTGTTAAATACATTTAGAGCTTAAAAGCTAAAACTAATATAGTATGTCCCTTACATTTGGTCAATAATAATAAAAAAAAGCACTACATTTAAGCCATACCTTCAAGTTTACAAAGCACTTTATCATATATTATCTTTTTTGGACCTTACAAAAAAACATCAAAAAAAGGAACTGCTAAACAAATTATGTGAGCTCCATGCAGCAGGATATTTTGCAGCCATTTGAACAGAATCAGTGTGAAGTGGAATGAGGCCACATTGTTAGTAAAAGAAGCAGTTGTAGAACAGCAAGTACCAATGATTCCACTTTTATTATGGAATTCTAAATCATGAGGTATGCACATACATGTAAACATATATTATGTATGTGTATGACCCTATAAAAATATGCTTCAAGCTCTGGGTGGGATTGGAGGGGCTGAGAATGAACACTACCTTTTCTTTCCGTATATACTTTAAAAAGTAAGTTAAATTATAGATGATAAAGCTCTTTCATGTTTCCCTGCATTTTCCCAAAGAAAACTTTCAAAATTTTTGTTTTCATTTTTAGGATGAAAAAAAGCAAAGCTCTGAGATTCTCAATGACTTTTGCAACGTCATGCAGCTTACACCTAGAATCCAGACTTCTGGATTTCCATTCAGACACAGTTAAGTGGGTTGCCTTCTTCCCAGAATCCAGGTCCTCTCCCCTCTAATAACTGCTCTGGCTGCTACACCCCCAGAACAGAACACCGGGACTGTAGACAAGGTTAGGGAATCATTGCAAGTGCCAATCTCTGCCTGTAAAGTGTGCTGCCACCTTAAGATTTCTTGGTCTACAGCAGCGGTATTTTAGCTTAGTTAGCATATAAAAACATAAAAGTTGCTAAATGCTTATATTTTCTCTTTCAGGAAAAAAGGCAGCCTAGTTAACTGTGTCTGGATGGGAATCTGGAAGTCTGTGCGCCTCCCCAAGTTGTACGTGTTCGTTGAGCCACTGAACACTGTATCTCAGTTTCCTCACCTGTGAAAATATTGTGCTGACCTACTTTCTCGGTTTAGCTGGGTGGGCTACTGCATGATTTAAAACTTCTTTGAAAATACAAAGCTCCATTGAATTTGTTTGTCCAGAGTTCCTCCTGGCTTACAGCTTCCTTCCTTCTCCTGCCCTTCTCTGGCGCATGAGCCCTGTAGACTTGGAAGTTTTCTACGTCTGGTCTAAAAGTCCACAAAATTGAGCAGTAATTTTCAAATTGGAAATATGTCTTGTCATATTTGACTCAAATGAGAATGGAGTCATTATTTCTTCCAAACCTTTACTCAAATAGAGAGAGAGAGAGAGAGAGAGAGAGAGAGAAAGAGAGTGGGTATACACGTGTTTAAGACAATCAGGCCAGGAGGCAGTTTGGGATGCTAGCACCTGGTAGGCACTTCCCTGGCTTTGTTTGGTATCATGAGGGTTAACATCACCTGGACAGTAAAAAAAAATCAGAGGTACAGTCTTTAGGGTGAAGGAAGAAACTGCTTTCTCTTCTTCTGTCTCTCATCACTCATTTTTTCGCCTGTCCCAGGCTACCCTCTCTGCTAGTCTGGAGGGAAGTAGAGACAAAGTATCTATAAAGCACCATGGAAGAAAAATAAGAGATCAAGAAAAGGAATCCAAGAGTCTGTATGAGTTGTTTTCACCAACTAAAACATTAGTGCATGAAAGGAAAACCCTGTGCCAAGAGCAGAGTCCCTCCTCCTTGTCCCCCACCCCAGACCATGACAGGACCGAGGGATGATAAGGGGGGTGGGTGGTCACATTATAGGCCCACACCCATGGAGTATTTAAACATAGGAATGACATAGTTTGGAGGCATCTTGCCCTTCTAAGTTACAGCTGGAATCCTCTCCAGTTTCTCCTTTTTTCATATTTGAATATTTACAAAATTTCTCAATGTTGATCTTGAATTTTTGGTTAGTAAAAATGTCTTTTTCCTTACACATTGCATTTTCTTTGGACCAGAAACATCTTGTAATTCTCCTAATACCTACAACAGTGCTTTGTGTAGAGCAGGCAATACAGAATGACTAATAATAATTCTAGATGCTATACATGTGTGTCAACTGCTCTGGGATTCAGGGCTTCCATCTCCAGACTCCTGCCAACTTATTCTGGTGATGCAAATATTTTTTGTTTGGGGGGCTTTCATTGGTTACTGATCACCCCTTAGTACACTCATGAAGATGCCACAAGGTCTATTTTAAGCTAAAGATAATTAATCCTTCTTCCTCTTTGAGATGCTCTTAGATTCTTTTGAGTTGAGTTTTCTTAGATTTTTGAGAAAGAAAGGATTCTTCATGGTTTGTAGCTCAGTTATTGGGTGGGTTCCCAAGGTCTCTTCCCAATTTCTTCATGAAGTGGGCTCCTGCTGCATGGTTAAAATCCTGCAGGGACAGGGACTACATTCCCTCCTGAGGCAGCCCGTTCCCTTTTTAAACAGCTCTGTCTGATGGAAAGATCTCTACCACATTGAGTGGAAATATGTTCCCTCTGGAATTCTGTTCTTTTGCGACCGTGCAGAATAAGCCTCATCTCTCTTGAAGACAATGCTCCGGCATCTCCTCCATCTCATTATCCCCACATCTGTCCTCCTAGCTACACAGTCTTGCTTCCTCCCGAAAACAGCTGCTGGTTGCTGCAGGTGCCATCCCTTGTGGGACAGAGATGAATATGTATGATTCCTAGAATCCTGCAGCAGGCCTCTCCATGGAAGACCTGTGAGCATTCTACACCTTCTCTCCTTAGCACTTGAGGAGTCCACGCCCAGGACTTCTGCCTAGAGCGGGCATTCAGGGCTTGTGCCCAGGCAGGGAGACCTTCTTTGCCACCATCCAAATGTGCCCTGGGAGGCAGGGCAGCACAGACTCCACACCTGCTCCCTGTCAGAGGCTAGAGTAAGAGAGAGCCTTGGCCTGATGAATGACAATAATAACCCTAATGCCCTGACTTCTCTTACACCACAGCTCCTACAGTAAAAGCTCATAATTCAGAGTAACACATTTTTCTCTAATGTAAGATCTAAGTTTAATTTAGCTGATGGGAAAAATTACAAGTCATCTAAATGTTTCTGGGTATGGTGCACAGCATGAGGAGGGATCATTGTGTTACTCATCTCTAGAGATGCTCGTAGAAACAGCAGGTGAAGCAAAGCAGGACTGAATAAAGCTGGGCTAATGGAAGTTTTGATTCTCATTTTGTTTTAAAGTTAGTCATGGAATAATGGTCTATGGAGATTAAAGCACCTAACATATCACTGACTCTATTCCTTAACTAATGAAGGATAAATAAGTACGTAGTATGTTCTCTTTGATCTCATGCTATAAATATTTTGATTTAGGATGCTTTGTGTAAGACTACACTAGGTATATTCAAGTATACTTTGTGTGAACTATCTTGTAATCTTTGATCCTAAAGAGAACACACTGAGAATTATCGAGGGCTGGAGCTACCTAACACAAGAAATTAAAGTGCTGGCCTGTACTAGTTAGTCAATCTGACCCCTCCAGTGTCGTTTCCTCAGCCTCTCAGGTGGGTCACTCTCTGGATCAACGCTGTGCTCCTTGGCAGCAAAGCCAGGTAAGTGAATCTTGAAAGTTTTTACCTGTCTTATTTTGACATATTTTCATAAATTGGACTTCCAACTGTAAGAACTAATGACAGCATATGACCCCCAGCATATATATATATCACAAATAAAATCCAAACATGCAGTATAAGGTCTTCTTCCTTTGGTACATCTTCCTCTTTCCTTCTTAACCCTTTCCCCTCCTTCTCTCCCTTTCTTCCTCACATGTTTTATGGATGCTTACTTTGTGCCAGACATGTGCTGGGCAATGGGAATATACAGTAAACAAGGTCTGACCTCTTCCATGACCTCACAGTTGAGCTAGAGTGAAGAATCAGCTATGAAAACCCACCATGCTGACTGCTGGAACAGAGGGTGCTAAGGCACAGTGGGGAAAGGCCTGGGTGATGAGGGTGGGATAGAAGGTATTGGGGTAGGCATGACCTTTTAAATTAATCTTGAAAGACAAAGAGGAGTCAACCTGATGGTTGATGTAAAGAAGATTGTTAAGGGCAGAGGGAACAGCATGTGCAAAGGCACTGCCAGGGAAGTAGGAGGAGAATCAGGAAAGACAAAGGGCACAAGAAAGCTACGAAGAAGAGATGATTAACAGAGTTAAATGGCACAGGGACAGGTACGAGCAGAATTAAAAAGTGCTCCTGAAAAAGCAGCGATGATGTCAGAGTAATAGTGGTATGAAAGATACTTCTGGTCTCTCCCCTTGAAATTTCAACAAATTGAACAACTATAACATAATGAAGAAAATCCAGCTGGGCTTGCAGGTGCTCCTAAAAAATCCATGCACTGCAGGGACTAAAGGTGGGATGGGCTGAAAAGGGGGGCAGAAAATAAAATGCATTCATGGTGGGCTCTGGAAAGGAAAAGAGATAAACCTGAAGTGACTGAGTTTTTTTCTTTACTTTGCTGGACTACAGGGAGGAGGGAAACTTGAGCTCTCTGAATTTTGTCTGCAGGGTACAAGGAGGGAAACTCAAAGTGACTGGGTCTTCTTCTGCCAGGAGGAGCAGTGAGATAGAGGGACAGAGGGGGAAATAAACCAAAGTGACCAGAGTGTGGGGTCATGGCCAGTGTTTCCATGGTCTCCCTGCAGCCCGCACTTGGCAAAGACAGAGAAAGCTAAAGTGCGGCCACTCAGTCTCCCAAATCCTGCCTCCCTCACCTTGTGGTATGGAGAATGGCAGAGACAAACTTCACAGCTAGCTCTTCAGAACTACTCTCTCCTCTGAAGAACAGAGGTGCCCTGTGTCTGGTCCCCAGGTCTATTGAGACATGGGAAGGAGCACCTGGAAGCCTGAGATCACCATTGCTAAAGCCTTAAAGCTGAAGCTGTACATCCAAAGCCATAACACTTAAGCCATAAAGCCCCCACAACATCCCCTACCCACCAGCGATGTTGGGGTTTTGAACCTGGGTCCTCTGTGTCCTAGTCTGATGCATTATCCACTGCACCACCACCAGGTCATGTATCTTTTTTACTTCTTATTCTTTTTTCTCTTTTTCTTTTTTGAATTTCATTTTCTTTTATTTTTATTTTATTATTATTTTTTTTTGTATTTTTCTGAAGCTAGAAACAGGGAGAGATAGACAGACAGACTTCTGCATGTGCCCGACCGGGATCCACCCGGCACGCCCACCAGGGGGCAACGCTCTGCCCACCACGGGGCGATGCTCTGCCCCTCCGGGGCATCACTCTGCCATGACCAGAGCCACTCTAGCGCCTGGGGCAGAGGCCAAGGAGCCATCCCCAGCACCCGGGCCATCTTTGCTCCAATGGAGCCTCAGCTGAGGGAGGGAAAGAGAGAGACAGAGAGGAAGGAGAGGGGGAGGGGTGGAGAAGCAGATGGGCGCTTCTCCTGTGTGCCCTGGCCAGGAATCAAACCCGGGACTTCTACATGCCAGGCCGACGCTCTACCACTGAGCCAACCAGCCAGGGCCCTATTTTTATATTTTTAATTCTTATTTTTAGTGAGTGTTTTGGTTTTATTGGTTTGCTTTTGATCTTTTTTTTTCCTGTGGTTTTCTTCTTTGCTTGTCATAAGTGCTTAAATTTTTATATTTTTATTGAAAATTTTAATTATAATTTTTCATTGTTTTTATTTTGTTAGGGTTCTTAACAATACCATTCTCAAATGCCATCAAAGAAGGAAATATCAAATACCATGGCTACACAAGACAGAGATGTAGTTCGGAAAGAAAATAAAAAATCTCCAGAAAAAAATCTCAATCACACTCAATCACATGGACACCTTGTAGGTAAATGATAAAGAATTCAAAATTGAACTTCTGAAAATACTCAATGAGATGCAAGAAGACACCAAAAGGCAACTTAATGAGTTCAGAAAACAAATTAATCAACAATACAAATACCTCACCGTGAAGACTGAAACTTTAAAAACAGGTGAAGAACTCACTACATGAATTGAAAACTGAGATAGCAAGTTTTGCTAATAGAACAAGCCAGCTAGAAGAAAGAACCAGTGACATTGAAGACAGGCAACTAGAGATGCTACAGACAGAAGAGAGAGACTTACAAATTTAAAAAAACTGAAAGAGCTCTTCAAGAATGGTCTGACTCCATAAGAAAGAGCAATATAAGGATAATAGGTATATCAGAAGAAGAAGAAAAGGAGAAGGGAATGGAGAGCTTATTCAAACAAATAATTGATGAGAATTTCCCAAGCCTATGGAAAGAATTAGAGCCTCAAATCCAAGAAGCAAACAGACCACCAAGTTACCTCAACTCAAACATACCTACTCCAAGGCATATCATAATAAATTTGTCAAAAATCAATGACAAAGAAAGAATCCTCAAGGCAGCTAGGGAAAAGAACATAACATATAAAGGACAGTCCACTAGGTTATCATCAGACTTTTCAGCAGAAACTCTACAAGCCAGAAGAGAGTGGAACTAAACATTCAAAGTACTGAAAGGGAGGAATTACCAGCCAAGAATACTCTATCCATCAAAGTTATCCTTCAAATATGAAGGAGAAATGAAATTTTTATAACCATATAGAAGCTGAGGGAATCTATCACCAGGAAATCCCCACTGCAGGAAATACTCAAGGGGGTTATTTGATCAGACACAAAGAACAAAAAAATCAAAACTACAAGTAAAAGCTCCAACAAGATCACAACAAAAACAAGAATACTCTGTGACAAAGGGCTCTTGTACATATGAACATTTTCCTCTTAATAACCTAATGGTAATGACCCATGAAAAAGCCATTACTAAAATACAGAGTTTAAAAAAGAAGAAACAGGGAAGAAAAGTATGGAATACCACCAAACAAAAACAACTGACAGAAACAAAAAAGAGAAGAACCAAACAAGACAGAGAGTAACTAGAAAACAAAACATAATATGGCTATAGGAAATCTTCAAGTGTCAATAATTACTCTAAATGTAAATGAACTGAATTCACCAATAAAAAGGCACCGAGTAGCACATTGAATCAAAAAGCAAAACCCAACCATATGCTGTCTTCAAGAGACATATCTAAGCTGCAAGGACAAAAGTAGACTCAAAGTGAAAGGTTGGAAAATTATTCTCCAAGCAAATAATATCCAAATAAATGCAGGTGTAGCCATACTCATATCTGACAATGCTGACTACAAGACAACAAAGGTAACCAGAGACAAAAATGGTCATTTCATAATGAGAAAGTAGACACTGTATCAAGAAGACATAGCACTTTTTAATATATATGCACCAAACCAGAGAGCACCAAAATATGTAAGACATCTACTGGAATTTGGGAAGATGGCAGTGGTAGGCAGATGCACAGATTCCCAGCTGTCACCACCAAACTAGAATACAAATCAATTTAGAAACAATCAGTGTGAAAAACCAACTCTGGACTACAAGAACAGCTCTCAAAAAACAAGGAACAAAGAAGAAGCCACAACAAACCTGGTAGGAAGTGCCTGAATCTCCCCTGCTAACAGGAATGGAGGGGGGGGGTGAGGCTGAGAGCCCAGAGGGGCTCTCACTCCAGGGAAAAGAGCAGAAAATACTGCTCACAGCCACTTGCCTAGCGACCAGGGAGCAAGATGTGTTGAAAGGACTGGCTTGTATTCCAAGAGGAAAAAGGAGAGAGAGGGACAGATGGTGAGGGGCTGAGAAATGCAGGGGAGAACCTAAAAAGCTGACTCATCCAGTGCTGGAGGTGACCATAGCTGGGGGAGGGACTTATCCTTCCACAAAACAAAAGAATAAATTGCTTTTGGATCACAGATCTCTAGACATCTCTCCAGTTCCAATCAGCACAACAAGACACAGCTGAAAACAAGAAGTGGGAAGGAGGGGCAGTAACTCAGATATCCATGGAGGTCTGAGATACACCTCCCCCTACTGAAGCTAAGAAAACACCCTGCCCCCAGAGAGATTATCTGGTAGAAGAGGCCCTCAGAGTCTCAGGTTACACCGACTGCATTCCTGGATACAGTTTCAAGGAAGCCCCCTGCTGAGATCAGTAAAAAAGACTATCACCTGTTAAAAAAACAATTCAAGACTTCAAAGCAGCTGCTACTCTTACAAATAATAGCTGATGCCAACCCAAAAAGACCTAGAAATAACACAATTGAAAACTGGAGGCAGACAACACCAAGCATAAAACACAGACATAATGAGAAGACAAAGAAATGCAATCCAAATGAAACCACAAGAGAAACCTTCAGGAGATGAACTGAGTGATATGGAAATAACCAAACTTCTGGATGCAGAGTTCAAGATAATGATTGTAAGGGATCATTAGAACAAAAATGGATGGTCATTATGAAAACCTAAATACAGCAATAGCAAGTATAAAAAAGAATATTGAAATATTAAAAAAGAATCAGTCAGAGATGACAAATACAATATCAGAAATGAAGACCACAATGGAAGGAATTAAAAACAGGATAGATAGAGCTGAGAATCGAATCAGCGAGTTGGAGGACAACTTCAATGAAGGCAAGAAAGCAGAGAAGAAAAAAGAAAAGAGACTCAAAAAGTCTGAGGAAACTCTTAGAGAACTCTGTGACAACATGAAGAGAAATAACATCCGCATCATAGGGGTTCCTGAAGAAGAAGAGAAAGAACAAAAGATAGAGACTTTGTTCAATCATATCATAACTGAAAATTTCCCTAAATTAATGCAGGAGAAACTCTCACAAGTTCAAAAAGCACAGAGAACTCCATTAAAGAGAAACCCAAAGAAACCTACACCAAGACATATCATAATTAAAATACCAAAGCTAAGTGATAAAGAGAAAATATTAAAAGCTACAAGAGAAAAAAAAGCTATCACCTTCAAAGGAGCCCCCATAAGGATGACATCGACTTCTCAACAGAAACACTTGAGGCCAGAAGGGAATGGCAAAAAATATTCAAAGTAATGCAGAACAAGAACCTACAACCAAGACTACTTTATCTAGCAAGGCTATCAATTAAAATTGAAGGAGAAATAAAAAGCTTCCCAGACAAAAAAAAACTCAAGGAATTCATTACAACCAAACTAATGCTGCAGGAAATGTTATGAGGCCTGTTGTAAACAGATCAAAGTGGGAAAAGAATATTCCAAGAGAGAAATACAGCTTTAAAGAATAAAATGGCAATAAACAACTACATATCAATATTAACCTAAAATGTAAATGGATTAAATGATCCAATCAAAAGTCACAGGGTAGCTGCATGGATAAGAAAACAGGACCCGTACATATGCTGTCTACAAGAGACAGACCTTAAAACAAAAGATGAACATAGATTGAAGGTAAAAGGATGAAAAAAAACATTTTATGCAAATGGAAATGAAAAAAATGCTGGGGTAGTAATACTTATATCAGACAAAATGAACTTTAAAACAAAGGATATAGTAATAGATAAAGAAGGCCACTACATAATGATAAAGGGAGCTATCCAACAGAAAGATATAACTATTATAAATATCTATGCACCTAATATAGGAGCACCTAAATATATAAAGCAGACTTTGATGGATATAAAGGGCGAGATCAACAGTAATACTATAATAGTAGGGGATTTCAATACCCCACTAACATCACTAGAGAGATCCTCAAGAAAGAAAATTAACAAAGAAACAGCAGACTTAAAGGACACCGTAGATCAACTTGATTTAATAGATATCTTCAGAACCTTTTACCCTAAAGCAGAAGAATATACATTTTTTTCAAGTGCTCATGGTACATTCTTTAGGAGAGACCACATGTTAGGGCACAAAAGTGGTCTCAACAAATTTAAGAAAACTGAAATCATATCAAGCACTTTCTCTGATCACAATGGCATGAAACTAGAAATGAACCACAACAGAAAAGCTCAAAAACTCTCAAACACATGGAAACTAAATAGCAGGTTGTTAAATAATGAATGGATTAAGAATAAGATCAAAGAAGAAATAAAAAAATTCCTAGAAACAAATGACAATGAGCATACAACAACTCAAAATCTATGGGACACAGCAAAAGCAGTACTGAGAGGGAAGTTCATAGCACTACAGGCACACTTTAAGAAACTAGAAAAAGCTCAAATAAACAACTTAACCCTGCATCTAAAAGAACTAGAAAAAGAACAGCAAGTAAAGCCCAAATATAGTAGAAGGAAGGAAATAATAAAGATCAGAGCAGAAATAAATGACATAGAGGCTAAAGAAACAATACAGAGAATCAATGAAACTAGGAGCTGGTTCCTTGAAAAGGTAAACAAGATTGATGAACCTTTAACTAGACTCACCAAGAAAAAGAGAAAGAACTCAAATAAATAAAATTAGAAATGAGAGTGGAGAAATAACAACTGAAACAACAGAAATAAAAAGGATTGTAAGAAAATACTATGAAGAACTGTATGCCAAAAAGCTAGACAACCTAGATAAAATGGACAAATTCCTTGAAACATACAATCTTCCAAAAATCAATCTGGAGGAATCAGAAAACCTAAACAGACTGATTACAGCAAATGAGATCAAAACAGTTATCAAAAAACTCCCAATACAGAAAAGTCCAGGCCCTGATGGCTTCACAAGTGAATTCTACCAAATATTCAAAGAAGAACTAACTCCTATCCTCCTCAAGCTATTTCAAAAAATTCAAGAGGAAGGAAGACTTCCAAGTTCCTTCTATGAGGCGAGCAAAATTCTGATTCCAAAACCAGGCAAAGACAACACAAAGAAAGAAAATTATATGCCAATATCTCTGATGAATCTAGATGTTAAAATCCTCAAGAAAATATTAGCAAACTGGATTCAGCAATATATAGAAAAAATCATATACCATGATCAAGTGGGATTTATTCTGGGGAGGCAAGGCTGGTACAATATTTGCAAATCAATCAATATGATTCATCACATAAACAAAAGGAAGGAGAAAAACCAAATGATAATTTCAATAGATGCAGAAAAACCATTTGATAAAATCCAACACCCATTCATGATCAAAACTATGAGCAAAGTGAGAACACAGGGAATATTCCTCAACATGATAAAGGCCATCTATGACAAACCCCACTGCCAACATCTTACTCAATGGGCAAAAATTAAAAGCAATCCCCCTAAGATCAGGAACAAGGCAGGGGTGCCCCCTTTTACCATTCTTATTCAACATAGTCCTGGAAGTCCTAACCACAGCAATCAGACAAGAATAAGAAATAAAAGGCATTCAAGTTGGAAAAAAAAGAAGTAAAACTATCATTATTTGCAGATGATATGGTATTGTATATAGAAAACCCTAAAGTCTCCATCAAAAAACTACTGGACCTGATAAATGAATTCAGCAAAGTGGTAGGATATAAAATTAATACTCAGAAATCAGAGGCATTTTATATGAACAGTCAGAAAGAGAAATTAAGGAAACAATCCCCTTCACTATTATAACCAAAAAATAAAGTACCTAGGAGAAAATTTAACCAAGGTGATTAAAGACTTGTACTCAGAAAATTATAAAACATTGATAAAAGAAATCAAGAAAGATACAAACGAGTGGAAGCATATACCATGCTCATGGTTAGGAAGAATAAACATCATTAAATATCTATATTACCCAAAACAATCTATAAATTCAATGCAATACCAATTAAAATACCAATGATATACTTCAAAGATATAGATCGCATATTACAAAAATTTATATGGAAACAAAAAAACACGAATAGCCTCAGCAATCTTAAAAAAGAAGAATAAAGTGGGAGGTATCACACTTCCTGATATCAAGTTATACTACAAGGCCATTGTACTCAAAAGAGCCTGGTACTGGCATAAGAACAGGCATATAGATCAATGGAACAGAACAGAGAACCCAGAAATAAACCCACAGCTCTATGGACAACTGATATTTGACAAAGGAAGTAAGGAAATACAATGGAGTAAAGACAGCCTCTTTAACAAATGATGTTGGGAAAATTGAACAGCTACCTGCAAAAAAGTGAAACTAGACCACCAGCTTACACCATTCACAAAAATAAACTCAAAATGGATAAAAGACTTAAATGTAAGCTGTGAAACCATAAGCATCTTAGAAGTAAACATAGGCAGTAAGCTCTCTGACATCTCTTGCAGCAATATATTTGCTGATTTAGCTCCACGGGCAAGTGAAATTAAATACAGGATAAACAAATGGGACTGTATCAAACTAAAAAGCTTTTGCACAGTTAAAGACAATAAGAACAGAATAAAAAGACAAACTACACAATGGGAGAACATATTTGACAATACATCTGATAAGGGGTTAATAACCAAAATTTATAAAGAACTTGTAAATCTCAACACCAGGAAGACAAACAATCCAATCAAAAATGGGAAAAAGAAATGAATAGACACTTCTCCGAAGAGGACATACAGATGACCAATAGGCATATGAAAAAATGCTCATCACTAATCATTAGAGTAATGCGAATTAAAACCACAATGAGAATCACCTCACACCAGTCAGAATGGCGCTCATCAACAAAACAACACAGAATAAGTGCTGGCAAGGATGTGAAGAAAAGGGAACCCTCCTGCACTGCTGGTGGGAATGCAGACTGGTGCAGCCACTGTGGAAAACAGTATGGAGATTCCTCAAAAAATTGAAAATCGAACTTCCTTTTGACCCAGCTATCTCACTTTTAGGAATATACCCCAAGAACACCATAGAACGGCTCCAAAAGGAGAAATGCACTCCCATGTTTATGGCAGCATTGTCCACAATAGCAAAGATCTGGAAACAGCCCAAGTGTATGTCAGAGGACGAGTGCATTAAAAAGCTTTGGTACATATATACTATGAAATACTACTCAGCCATAAGAAATCATGACATCAGATCATTTACAATAACATGGATGGACCTTGATAACATTATACGGAATGAAATAAGTAAATCAGAAAAAACTAAGAACTATATGAATCCATACATAAATGGGACATAAAAATGAGACTCAGAGACATGACAAGAATGTGATGGTAACCGGGGGTGTGTGTGGGGGGATGGGGTGAGGAAGGAGAGAGGGGGGGTGCGGGGAGGGGAGGGGCACAAAGAAAACCAGATAGAAGGTGACGGAAGACTATTTGACTTTGAGTGAGGGGTATGCAGTATAATCAAATGTCAAAATAATCTGGAGATGTTTTTCTCTCAACATATGTACCCTGATTTATCAATGTCACTGCATTAAATTTAATAATAATAATAATAATAATAATAATAAAGACATCTACTAACTGATCTAAAAATAGAAGCAGACAAAAACACAATTATACTTGGAGATTACAACACACCACTGACAACTTTAGAGAGATAATACAAACAGAAAATCAGTAAAAAAATATTGGCCTTGGCCCTGGCCAGTTGACTCAGTGGTAGAGCATTGTCCTGACATGTGGATGTCCCAGATTTGATTCCTGGTCAGGGAAAACAGGAAAAGCTTCTCCATCCCTCTCCCTCTTGTTTCTCTTTTTCTCTCCCTCTCTCTCTCCCTTTCTTTCTCTTCTCCTCCTCCTATCCTGCAGTCAAGCCTTGAGTAGAGCAAGTTGGCCCTGGGTGCTAAGGATGGCTCCATGGCTTCTGCCTTAGGTGCTAAAAAAAAAAAAAGGCTCTAGTTACAACAGAGCATGGGCCCCAGATGGGCAGAGCATCACCCCTAGTGGACATGCCTGGTGGATCTAGTCTGGGTGCATGCAAGAGTCTCTATCTGCCATCCCTCCTTTCACTAAAAATAAATTAAATATATATATATATATACATACATATATATATATGAGATATATTTAAATATTGGCCTTAAATGATACTCTGGAACAAATGGACATTATAGACATTTATAGGACATTTTATCCCAAAATGTCAGATTATATATTCTTCTCCAGTGTACATGAAACATTCTCAAGGATAGAGCATATGTTGGGCCACAAAACTAACATCAACTAATTTAGGAAGATTGAAATTATATCAAGCATATTTTCTGATTATAAGGCTTTTTTAAAAATTTATTATTTTAATTTGTAATTTTAATTCAAGTGTCCCACCAAATATATCTCCCCCTATCCCCTGTTCCCCCCATAAGGCTTTGAAATTAGAATTCAACTGTAAAAAGGAAGTAAAGAAACCCACAAAAACAAAAATGACAGGGTCAAAGAAAAAATAAAAGCAGAGATCAAAAGATATATACAGAGAAATGAAAATGACAACATGACATATAAAAATTACTGAGATGCAATGAAACCAGTAATAAGAAGAAAGTTTATGTCATTACAGGCTTATGTCAAGAAACAAGAGGCCCTGGCTGGTTGGCTCAGTGGTAGAGCGTCGGCCTGGCATGCAGAAGTCCCAGGTTCGATTCCCGGCCAGGGCACACAGGAGAAGCGCCCATCTGCTTCTCCACCCTTCCCCCTCTCCTTCCTCTCTGTCTCTCTCCTTCCTTCCCGCAGCCAAGGCTCCATTGGAGCAAAGATGGCCCGGGCGCTGGGGATGGCTCCTTGGCCTCTGCCCCAGGTGCTAGAGTGGCTCTGGTTGCAACAGAGTGACGTCCTGGAGGGGCAGAGCATCGCCCCCTGGTGGGCAGATCGTCGCCCCCAGGTGGGCCTGCTGGGTGAATCCTGGTTGGGCGCATGCGGGAGTCTGTCTAACTGTCTCTCCCCGTTTCTAGCTTCAGAAAAATACAAAAAAAAAAAAAAAAAGAAAGAAAGAAACAAGAGAGATCCCAAGTAAACAACCTAACATCACACCTTGAGGAACTAGAAAAAAAAGAACAAAGGCAACCCAAAGTCAGCAGAAAAAGAAAATAGTAAAACTTAGAGCAGAGCTAAGTGAAATAGAGAACAAAAAACTATAGAAAAAATTAGTACAATGAAGAGCTGGTTATTTGAAAAGGTCAATAACATCAACAAACCACTGGCTATACTCACTAAGGAAAATAGAGGAAAGACTCATTAAACAAAATCCAAAATGAAAGAGGAGAAATTACCACAGATATCATAGATATACAAAGGGTCATAGTCAAATATTATAAAAGATTATATGCCACCAAATTCAACAACCTAGAAGAAATGGATACAGTACTAGAATTATATAATCTTCCTAGACTGAGTCACAAAGAACTGGAAAACCTAAATAGACCTATTATCAGGGAGGAAATAGAAGCAATTATCAAAAACATTCCAAAAAACAAAAGTCCAAGAGCAGATGGCTACAGTAGTGAATTCTACCAAACATTCTAAGAAGATTTGGTACCTATCCCTCTCAAAGTTTTCCCCCCTGAAAAGAAGAAGAAGCAGTATTCCCCAACACATTTTATGAGGCCAACATAAACTTCATCCCAAAACCTGGCAAAGACAACACAAAAAAAGAAAACTATAGACCAATATCTCTAAAGAATACACATAAAGAATTCTAAACAAAATACTGGCAAATTAAATATAACAACACATTAAAAAAATAATACATCAAAATCAAGTGGGATTCATTCCAGGAGCACAAGGATAGTTTAACATATGGAAATTGATCAAGGTAATATACCACATCAATAAAACAAAGAACAAAAATTATAAGGTCCTATTAATAGATGCAGAAAAGGCATTTGATAAGATATAACATCCCTTTATATTTAAAACACTCAATAAAATCAGAATAGAAAGTACTTCAACATAATAAAGGCCATATATGACAAACCAGCAGCTAATATCATAATAAATAGTGAAAAAATGAAGGCTTTTCCTCTAAAATCAGGAACAAGACAAGGCTGTCCACTCTCTTCACTCTTATTTAACATAGTTCTGGAATTTTTAGCCAGAGTGATCAAGCAAGAGAAAGAAATAAAAGGCATCCATATCCGGAAAGAAGTAAAAGTATCATTTTTTGCAGATGACATGATCTTGTATATAGAAAATCCGAAAGACTCCACCAAAAAATTATTAGAAACAATAAACCAATATAGTAAAGTCGCAGAATACAAAATCAATATATGAAAGCCCACAGCTTTCCTATATGGCAATAATGAAATATTGGAATATAAACTAAAAAAAAAACCCACACAAAACAAAACACCAAAAAACAATTTCTTTCACAATTGCAAAAATATAAAATAAAATACCTAGGAATAAACTTAACAAAGGATGTGAAGGACCTATATACTAAAAATTATAAGACATTATTGAAAGAAATTGAAAAAGACACAATGAAATGGGAATATATTCCATGTTCATTAATTGGAAGAATCAACATAGTTAAAATTGCCATATTACCCAAAGCAACATACCCACTTAATGCAATCCCCATCAAAATCCCAATGTCATTTTTTAAAGAAATAGAATAAAAAATGACCAGGTTTGTATAGAACCATAAATAACCCCTAACTGCCAAAGCAATCCTGAGGAAAAAGAATGAAACTAGAGGTATCACACTACCTGACTTCAAATTATACTATAGAGATACGATGATCAAAACAGCATGATACTGTCAGAAAAACAGACATACAGAACAATGGTACAGAATCGAGAGTCAGAAATAAAACCATGTACATATGAAGAAATCATCTTCAACAAAGGAGCCAAAAACACACGATGGAGAAAAGAAAGCCTCTTCAATAAATGGTGCTGGGAAAATTGGAAAGCCACATGCAAAGGAATGAAACTTGACTACAGTTTGTCCTCCTGCATAAAAATTAATTCCAAATGGAACAAAGACCTATATATGATTCAAAACAATAAATTACATAGAAAAAAACATAGGTAACTAAGCTCATGGACCTTGGCCATAGAGAACATTTATGAATTTGATACTAAAGGCAAAGGAAGTAAAGGCAAAAATAAACGAATTGGACTATATCAAACTAAAAAGTTATGCATGGCAAAAGAAACTGACAACAAAACAAATAGGCAGCCACCTAAATGGGACATGATATTTGCAGAAACAGTTCTGATAAGGGGTTAATACCCAAAATATATAAAGAACTCACAAGCTCAGCAACAAACAAGCAAACAGTCCAATTAAAAAATGGGGAGAGGACCTGAACAGACACTTCTCCCAAGAGGACATACAAATGGCCAACAGATAGATGAAAAGATGCTCATCTTCACTAGCTACTAGAAAATGCAAATCAAAACTACAATGAGATACCACCTCATAACTGTTAGATTGGCTATTATCAACAAGACAGTTAATAACAAGTGTTGGAAAGGCTTTTGAGAAAAAGAAACCCTCATTTACTGCTGGTGGGAATGCAAGTAGTACAACCATTATGGAAGAAAGTATGGTGGTTCCTAAAAAAATTAAGAATAGAATTATCATATGACCCAGCAATCCCTCTACTGAGTATTTACCCCAAACCTCAAAAACATTGGTACATAAAGACACATGCACCCACATGTTCATCACCAAGTGGCTAAGACATGGAAATAACCAAAATGTCCCTTGATAGAGGACTGGATAAAAAAGATGTGGTACATATATACAATTGAATACTACCCAGCCATAAGAAATAATGACATAGTGACATTTACAACAACATGGATGAAGCTTGAGAACATTATTCCGAGTGAAATAAGCAAATCAGAAAAAGCTAAGACTATGATTTCAAACATAGATGGGCTAAAAAACTGAAAGTCACAGACATAGATAAAAGTGAAGTGGTTACGAGGGGGAAGGGGATGTTGGGGAGGGGTGATGAATGTAAAGAGGGACAAATATAAGAGAGGAAAAATGGCAACAGAGTAAGCAAATGTTACAACTCCGAGCTCCCAGAACCAAAGTGGATTACAACTTAACTTAGGAACAATCATCTTGAAAAACCAACTTTGGCCCTGGCCGGTTGGCTCAGCGGTAGAGCGTCGGCCTGGCGTGCTGGGGACCCGGGGTTCGATTCCTGGCCAGGGCACATAGGAGAAGTGCCCATTTGCTTCTCCACCCCCCACTCCCCCCTCCTTCCTCTCTGTCTCTCTCTTCCCCTCCCGCAGCCAAGGCTCCATTGGAGCAAAGATGGCTCGGGCGCTGGGAATGGCTCCTTGGCCTCTGCCCCAGGCGCTAGAGTGGCTCTGGTCACGGCAGAGTGACGCCCCGGAGGGGCAGAGCATCGCCCCCTGGTGGGCAGAGCATCGCCCCTGGTGGGCGTGCTGGGTGGATCCCGGTCGGGCGCATGCGCGAGTCTGTCTGACTGTCTCTCCCCGTTTCCAGCTTCAGAAAAATACAAAAAACAAACAAACAAACAAACAAACAAACAAAAAAACCAACTTTGGACTAAACTAAGAGGAATCAATAACCAAGCATCACCGAAGGAACCACACTGAGCTGGTAGGAAAGGTGGGGATGCAGAAAGGGCTACCCCACTCCCAGGAGTGAGCGGCAGCCAAGAGGGTCTTTCATGGTGGGGTGGGTTGCCCAGAGAGTTGTGGGTCCTTAGCTACAGGACTGGAACCCCAGCCTGGAGCCCCAAAGACTAGAGGAGGCATATGGACAGTATTTGGCTGAAAGAAGAGCCAAGTTTCTGCTTGCAAGAGGGAGACAGAACTCTCAGACCCAGGCTCCATCTTAGAGGGATTGCACAGAAAATCTCATCACATCCACTTACCCGGGGCTCTGGGAGCGGAGAGCGCCTAAAGAACTGGAGTTGCAAAAAGAGAGTATAGTCTCAGGGCACAGGGAGAGACTATGGGGGACAGCCACTCTGACCCCTGTACTGGGTCACTCCCCAAACATAAAGTGGACATTTTTCCTGGAAGAACCAAGCCAGCAAAGGGAAGCAATTACTCCACCCACCAGAGGCTATCCTGCTCCAGTAAGTGCAGAGAGACACTTAGAAGCAGGGGGCACATCAGGGGCACAGGTTTTGAGTGCTGAGGTCTGGGCTACATGCCCCCCCTCAACCTGATGAGTACCCTCTGAAGGGTGGGGAGGCCTGGCTGCAAAGGTGGCCATGGTGCTTGGCCAGCGCAGTGGAGAGGGGTGGAGCCCTGTGGGGCCAGGTGTCCCTTGCACTGGTGCGGGGCAAACCCCAGCAGGGTGAGGCATCTCGCACACTGGTGGGAGGCGGAGCCCAGCAGCTCATGCAGCAAAGGCAGGGGACAGAGCCTGAAGAGGCATCCCTCAAGCCCATGGGGGGCAGAGGCTGGAGAGGCGAAGAGTTCCCTGTGCCTGCGGCCCATGAGCCCATGCTGGTGCCTGAGTGCCTGGGGAGGCCGAGGCAGCTGGGAGCTGGCAGAAAGACCACACTTCAGGAATAGAGAGGCCACACACACTGGCCAAGAGTAGATAAAAGCCAGCCTAGGAGTGAAGCTGATATTTACAACAGCATCAGGGCCCAGTAGTGGCAGACACTAATTCTGGATCACCTGTAGCACCAAGAAGGTTGCTAAGGGCCAGTCAAAAGCAGTGACCCCTACGGATCGGTGCCAGGTTCCAGCCAGGGAGGTCCAAGGCAGGTACATCCAGCGGCCAGATACAGAGAGTATCAGTTCAGGACCTAACAACCATAGTTAGAGTGGTATCTGGTTTTATTTTTTTAATAATTTTATTTTTTTAATGGGGTGACATCAATAAATCAGGATACATATATTCAAAGATAACAAGTCCAGGTTATCTTGTCATTCAGTTATGTTGCATACCCATCACCCAAAGTCAGATTGTCCTCTGTCACATTCTATCTAGTTTTCTTTGTGCCCCTACCCCTACCCCTTTCCCTCTCCCTTTCCCCCCCCCCCATAACCACCACACTCTTATTAATGTCTCTTAGTTTCACTTTTATGTCCCACCTACGAATGGAATAATGCAGTTCCTGGTTTTTTCTGATTTACTTATTTCACTCCTTATAATGTTATCAAGATCCCACCATTTTGCTGTAAATGATCCGATGTCATCATTTCTTATGGCTGAGTAGTATTCCATAGTGTATATGTGCCACATCTTCTTTATCCAGTCATCTATTGACGGGCTTTTTGGTTGTTTCCATGTCCTGGCCACTGTGAACAATGCTGCAATGAACATGGGGCTGCATGTGTCTTTACATATCAATGTTTCTGAGTTTTGGGGGTATATACCCAGTAGAGGGATTGCTGGTCATAAGGTAGTTCTATTTTCAGTTTTTTGAGGAACCACCATATTTTCTTCCATAATGGTTGTACTACTTTACATTCCCACCAACAGTGTATGAGGGTTCCTTTTTCTCCACAGCCTCTCCAACATTTGCTATTACCTGTCTTGTTAATAATAGCTAATCTAACAGGTGTGAGGTGGTATCTCATTGCAGTTTTGATTTGCATTTTAGAGTGGTATCTTAAGGAAAAGTTCCTCACTCCTGACCCAGCAAAGGCATAAAAAACGCTGTCACAAACAACAAAAAGAGCAATAGCAGCAGACAAGTGGAATACAAACAGCTGAAGCCAACCCAAGAAAATCTAGAAACAACACAACTGAAAGCTGGAGGCAGACAACACCAACCCTATACTCAGCTAGCTACACAAACAACACATCAAAAGGAGCAGTCTATACAGAGACAGAATAGGAAGACAGAGAAATGCAATTCAAATGAATCAACAAAAGAAATCCCCAGAAAAAGAATTGAAAGAGATGGAACTAAGATACCGGATGCAGTTTAGAATAATGATCGTTAGGATGCTCAAGGGTCTTAAAACAACAATAGATGGACAAAATGAGCACCTAAACAAAGAGATAGCAGGCATCAAAAAGGACATTGAAATCATAAAAAGGAATCAGATAAAACTGACAAACACAATATCAGAAATGAAGACTACACTAGAAGGAATAAATGCAAGCTGGATGAAGCAGAGGATCAAATCAGTGATTTAGATGACAAGATAAGTGAAAGCACAGAAGCAGAACAGCAAAAAGTAAAGAGGATCAAAAAATCTGAGGAAACTGTAAGACAGCTCTGTGACAACATGAAGAGAAACAACATTCACATAATAGGGATTACTGAAGGATAAGAGAAAGAACATGGGATAAAGAACCTGATTGAAGAAATCATAACTGAAAACTTCCCTAAATTGATGAAGGAAAAAGTTGTAAAAGTTCAAGAAGCACAGTGAATCCCATTAAAGAGGAACCCAAAGAGACCTACACCAAGACACATAATTAAAATACCAATGCTAAGAGATAAAGAAAGAATACTAAAAGCTGCAAGAGAAAAGCAGTCAATCACCTACAAAGGAGCCCCCATAAGGATGACATCAGAGTTTTGAACAGAAACACTTGAGGCCAGAGGGAATGGCAATAAATATTCAAAGTAATGCAAAACAAGAGCCTACAACAAAGACTTCTTTATCCAGCAAGGCTATCATTTAAAATTGAAGGAGAAATAAAAAGCTTTCCAGACCAAAAAAACACAAACCTCAAGGAATTCATTACAACCAAAATAATTCTGCAAGAAATGTTAAGGGGCCTGTTGTAAAGAGAACAAAGGGGGGAAAATCTAGTAAAAGAAGATTGTAGACTTAAAGAATAAAAAGGCAAGAAACAACTACATATCAATAATAACCTTAAATGTAAATGAATTAAATTCTCCAATCAAAAGACATAGGGTAGCTGCATGAATAAGAAAATAGGACCTGTACATATGCTGTCTACAAGAGACCCACCTCAAAACAATAGATACACATAGACTGAAAGTAAAAGGATAGAAAAAAATATTTCATGCAAATGGAAATGAAGAAAATGCTGCAGTAGCAATACTTATGTCTGACAAAATAGACTTTAAAACAAAGGCTATATATAGTAAGGGATAAAAAAGGCCACTACATAATGATAAAGGGAGCAATCCAACAAGAAGGAATAATCATTATAAATATCTACACACCTAATATAGGAGCACCTAAATATATAAAGCAGATTTTGATAAACATAAAGGGCGAGATCAACAGCAATACTATAATAATAAGGATTTCAATATCCTACTAACATCACTAGATAGATCCTCAAGAAAGAAAATTAACAAAGAAACAGCAGACTTAAAGGATACACTAGATCAACTGGATTTAATAGATATCTTCAGAATCAGCAGCAGAATATACATTCTTTTCAAGTGTTCATGGTACATTCTCTAGGATAGACCACATGTTAGTGCACAAAAGTGGTCTCAACAAATTTAAGAAGATTGAAATCATATCAAGCATCTTCTTTGATCACAGTGGCATGAAACTAGAAATCAACTACAATAGAAAAACTGAAAAACATTAAAACACTTGGAAACTAAATAGCATGTTATTAAATAACAAATGGGTTAACAATGAGATCAAGAAAGAAATAAAAAATTTCCTTGAAACAAATGAAAATGAACATACAACAACTCAAAATTTATGGGACATAGAAAAAGCACTACTGAGAGGGAAGTTCACAGCACTACAGGCATATCTTAAGAAGCAAAAACCACTCAAATAAACAACTTAACCCTGCATCTAAAAGAACTAGAAAAAGAATAGCAAGTAAAGCCCAGAGGAAGTAGAAGGAAGGAAATAATAAAGATCAGAGCAGAAATAAATGACATAAAGGCTAAAGAAACAATACAGAGAATCAATGAAACCAAGAGCTGGTTCTTTGAAAAGGTAAACAAGATAGATGAACCTTTAACCAGAATCACCAAGAAAAAACGAGAGAGGACTCAAATAAATAAAATTAGAAATGAGAGTGGAAAAGTAACAATCTGACACAACAGAAATACAAAGGGTTGTAAGAAAATACTATGAAGAACTGTATGCCAAAAATTTAGACAACCTAGGTGAAATGGACAAATTCCTTGAAACATATAATCTTTAAAAAAATCAATCTGGAAGAATCAGAAAACCTAAGCATACTGATTACAACAAATGAGATCAAAACAGTTATCAAAAAATTCCCGCCAAACAAAAGCCCTGAGCCAGATGGCTTCATAGGTGAATTCTAACAAATATTCAAAGAAGAACTAACTCCTATCCTTCTCAAGCTATTTCAAAATATTCCAGAGAGGGAAGACTTCCAAGCTCCTTTTATAAGGCAAACATAATTCTGATTCCAAAACCAGGCAAAGACCATACAAAGAAAAAAATGTATAGGCCAATATCCTGATGAATTTAGATGCCAAAATTCTCAACAAAATATTAGCATACCAGATCCAGCAATACATAAAAAAAAAAAAAAACCATACATCATGATCAAGTGGGATTTATTCTGGGGAGGCAAGGCTGGTATAATATTCACCAATCAATCAATGTGATTCATCACATAAACTAAAGGAAGGAGAAAAATCACATTATTATATCAATAAATGCAGAAAAAGCATTTGATAAAATCCAGCACCCATTCATGATCAAAACTCTCAGCAAAGTGGGAATACAGGGAACATACCTCCACATGATAAAGGCCATCTATGACCAACCCACAGCCAACATCATACTCAATGGGCAAAAATTAAAAGCACTCCCCTTAAGATCAGGAACAAAGCAGGGGTACCCCCTTTCACCACTCTTATTCAACATAGTTCTGAAAGTCCTAGCTATAGCAATGAGACAAGAAGAAATAAAAGGCATCCAAATTCGAAAAGAAGAAGTAAAACTATCATTATTTGCTGATGATATAATATTGTATATAGAAAACCCTAAAGTCTCAGACAAAAAACTACTAGACCTGATAAATGAATTCAACAAGGTGGAAGGATGTAAAATTACTATTCAGAAATCAGAGGCATTTTTATACTGCAACAATGATCTGTCTGGAAGAGAAATTAAGAAAACAGGATGACGTCAGAGTAATGGCGGGGTAGGAAGCGATACCGATAAATCTCCCCCAAAACTCAACAAGATCTTCAACCAGAAACAGAAAAACCTATACTTGGAGCCTCCAGAAGCTTCACAATACACCCAAAGGTATGGTCGAGTGAAAAATTGGCTAAATATATAACCAAACCCCGAAGGAAATAGGGAGTAAGAAATGCTCCGCCTTCCTCACTAACCTAAACAGGGCGGCTTTCTCTGGTAACTGTGAATATAGAAACTGAGGCGGGCAAAGGGGGTGAATAGATCCAGGCCACAGCACAAACGGCCGAACCAGGCTGTGGCACGGAGATCCAAGCCGAGGAAAAACTGATCCTGTGGCAACCCGGGCAATACAAGCTAACACTCGCGCCAAACCCAAACAAAGAAAGACAAGCAGGGCAGCCATTTTACCCGGTCTCCTGGTTGGCGTGCGCGCAGTTAGTGGGCGAGAGATTTTTTCCTAGGCCCCGAGAGTGGGTGGCCGTGTTGCCCCACGGAGAGGCAGGTTCAGAGGCCTTTCTGTGGGCCGAGAGCAGAGTCTCTGGGCAGCCCCAGCACCCTGGGAAAGCCACGCACGGGAGGGAGTGAGAACTAATTCCAACGGTGAAGATTTTCCGTGCTGGAGGGGTTTCACTCAGAGGGAAACGCGGCCAGCCTCATATCCTGGTTTGCGCGTGCAGATAGTGAATGAGAGATTCCTCCGAGTGCCTCGGCAGTGCGCACCCATGTTATCGCACAGAGGGGCAGAGTCAGGGGCCTTTGTGTGGGCCAAAGCAGAATCTCGGGCTGCCCCAGCGCCTTGCAAAAGCCACGCATGGGGATGAAGCGAGACTCAATTCCAACGCTGCAACTTTTCCCTGCGGTTGGGGGTTTCACTCAGAGCGTGAGACTGCTGGCCGGATATCCTGGTCTGCGCAAGCAGCCAGTGAGTGAGAGTTTACTCCAAGTGTCCCGGAAGTGGGTGCCCGCCTGTGTTACCGAACAGAGTGGCAGACAGAGCCAGAGGTCTTTGAGTGGGCGGAAAGCCCGCCTGATTATGCTAGCAGCTCTGACTGACTGAGCCTTACCCAGAGCCCTGTGCTGAGTGGAAATAGAGTGGGGAGTTGCCAGCTCTTTGAGCCTCTTACTATCCAGGCAGAGGCAGCAGCAACCCCATAGCTGGATTATCAGGCTACTAATTGAGGAAGGAAAGACTAGGAGAAAGGCTCCAGGAACATGGACTCTCTCACTGTCGGAGCCTATAAATGCTAATGAGCCTCGACTGCCAACGAGACTAAAGCACAATACATGACATTGCCATAGAGACTTATCAACTGCAAACCTCTACCTGAGCGTGCCAAAGGGGCAGAACCCGGGGTACAGAGTCACCGACCAGAAAGAGGGAGAGAAAAGAAAAAGCAAGAAGATAACCTCTCAAAATCAAGAATAATCTGCAGACTTTATAATCTATCCCATTTTATTATATTTGTTCGTTTGTTTATCTTCATTCTTGATACTTTTTTTCCTCCTCCAATTTGGCCGATTAACTCTCTGCTGGTCTTACTCTCTCCTCTCCTTGAACTACATTACCCATAAATGTTACATCTCCCATTATCTTTTCTCTTCTCTTCCTTTCTCTCTATGAGGGTTGCACTCCAAAACCCTTAACTCTCTCTCTCTCTCCTTTCCTTTTTCTTCTTTTAGTGGTTCCCTCTTTTTCTCTCTCTCTCTCTTTCTTTTCTCCCTCTATATTAGTTTCTTCCTTTCTCCTTTACATCTCCTCTCATTCAAACCTCAATAACAAACAAATTATCTTATCTGGGACTCAAACTTATGTTTGTGGTATTTTGGGGGTTTTTTACTTCACCTTTTTAACTCACTAGCAGTGCTCCCATTCCTGGCTCTCCATTTTATCTAGTTCTTGTTCCACTAAATACAATAGTAATTTTTTAATTTGTCCCCCCATTTTTCCGTTTTCCTCTTATTCCTCTCATTATAACTCTTAGACAACCAACACCTAAAAGCAAATCATTTTATTCTTGACCCAAATTTTTTCCTTATTTGCTTTTTGTGGGTCCATATGCTCTTTTTTCTTCTTTTTTCCTTTTTTTTTTTTTTTGTTTTTTTTTTTTTTTTGTTTTTTTTTTTTTTTTGTTTTTTTTGCCACTTTATTACTTTTCCCCAATTCAGGCCTTACATCACAAGCATTGTTTGTTAAAATTCACAGTTCACCACAAGATTTTCTCAAGAAAGAGGGGAGAGGAGAGGAGAGGAAAAAATGAGGGGGGGAATAATTTCCTTTTTTAAAAATTTTTATTTTATTTTATTTTTCTTTATTTCATTATTAATTTTTTTTAAAAAAAACTCTTCGATTTTTTTTATTAATTTTTTTAACTTTTTATTCTTTATTAAATCTCATTAATACTATCAACAAAACCACCCTCAGATGCCATTAAGGAAGAGAAAATCAAATATCATGGATACAAAAGAAAGAGAGGTAACACAGCTAGATGAGGACAAATCTATGGAGAAAAATTTAATATATTGGAAACCTTGGAGCTAAATGACAGAGAATTCAAGATAGAAATCCTAAAAATCCTCTGAGATATACAAGAAAACACAGAAAGGCAATTTAGGGAGCTCAGAAAACAACTCAATGAACACAAAGAATATATGTCCAAGGAAATTGAAACTATAAAAACAAATCAAACAGAGATGAAAAACTCAATTCACGAGCTGAAAAACGAGGTAACAAGCTTAGCTAATAGAACAGGTCAGATAGAAGAGAGGATTAGTGAAATAGAAGACAAGCAACTTGAGGCACAACAGAGAGAAGAAGAAAGAGACTCAAAAATTAAAAAAAAAATGAGATAGCCCTACAAGAATTATCTGACTCCATCAAAAAGAATAACATAAGAATAATAGGTATATCAGAGGGAGAAGAGAGAGAAAATGGAATGGAGAACATACTCAAACAAATAATAGATGAGAACTTCCCAAGCCTGTGGAAAGAACTAAAGCCTCAAGTTCAAGAAGCAAACAGAACTCCGAGTTTTCTTAACCCTAACAAACCTACTCCAAGGCATATCATAATGAAATTGGCACAAACTAACAGCAAAGAAAAAATTCTCAAGGCAGCCAGGGAAAAGAAGAATACAACATATAAAGGAAGGCCCATTAGATTATCATCAGATTTCTCAGCAGAAACTCTACAAGCTAGAAGAGAGTGGACCCCAATATTTAAAGTCCTGAAAGAGAGGAACTTTCAGCCACGAATACTATACCCATCAAAGCTATCCTTCAAATATGAAGGAGAAATAAAAACATTCACAGATACAGAAAAGATGAGGGAATTTATCATCAGAAAACCCCCACTCCAGGAATTACTAAAGGGGGTGCTCCAATAAGAGACAAAGAACAAAAAAAAACAGAGCCACAAGTAAAAGCTCCAAGAAGAACACAATAAAACCAAATTTAAACTGTGACAACAACAAAAAGAAAGGGGGAGAGAAGATGGAGATTAACAGTAGCAAAGGACGATGGAGTGCAAAAGTACTCACAAAATAGTTCGCTACAATGAACAGGGTAGGAACCCTTTTCATTACTCAAAGGTAACCACCATTGAAAAAACCACCACAGAAGCACATGAGATAAAAAAGATAGCAACAGAGGAAAGAGGTATGGAATACAACCAAATAAAAACAAAAGATAGAAAAACGAAAGAGAAGGATCAAACAAGACACAAAACTAACAGAAAGCAAGATATAAAATGGCAATAGGGAACTCACAAGTATCAATAATTACACTAAATGTAAATGGATTAAACTCACCAATAAAAAGGCACAGAGTAGCAGAATGGATTAAAACAGAAAATCCAACTGTATGCTGCCTACAGGAAACTCATCTAAGTAACAAGGATAAAAACAAATTCAAAGTGAAAGGCTGGAAAACAATACTCCAAGCAAATAACATCCCAAAAAAAGCAGGTGTAGCAATACTCATATCGGATAATGCTGACTACAAGACAGGAAAAGTACTCAGAGACAAAAATGGCCATTTCATAATGGCTAAGGGGACACTGAATCAAGAAGACATAACAATTCTTAATATATATGCACCAAACTAAGGAGCACCAAAATATATGACAGCTACTTATTGACCTTAAAACAAAAACTGACAAAAACACAATCATACTTGGAGACCTCAATACACCGCTGACGGCTCCAGATCGGTCATCCAAACAGAGAATCAACAAAGACATGTTGGCCTTAAACAAAACACTAGAGCACCTGGATATGATAGACATCTACAGGATATTTCATCCCAAAGTGACTGAGTATACATTTTTCTCCAGTGTACATGGATCATTCTCAAGAATTGACCATATGTTGGGCCACAAAAACAACATCAGCAAATTCAGAAAAATTGAAGTTGTACCAAGCATATTTTCTGATCATAAAGCCTTGAAACTAGAATTCAACTGCAAAAAAGAGGAAAAAAATCCCACAAAAATGTGGAAACTAAACAACATACTTTTAAAAAATGAATGGGTCAAAGAAGAAATAAGTGCAGAGATCAAAAGATATATACAGACTAATGAAAATGACAATACGACATATCAGAATCTATGGGATGCAGCAAAAGCAGTGATAAGAGGGAAGTTCATATCACTTCAGGCATATATGAACAAACAAGAGAGCCCAAGTGAACCACTTAACTTCCCACCTTAAGGAACTAGAAAAAGAAGAACAAAGACAACCCAAAACCAGCCGAAGAAAGGAGATAATAAAAATCAGAGCAGAAATAAATGAATTAGAGAACAGAAAAAAACTATAGAAAAAATTAATAGAACAAGGAGCTGGTTCTTTGAAAAGATCAACAAAATTGACAAACCCTTGGCAAGACTTACCAAGGAAAAAAGAGAAAGAACTCATATAAACAAAATCCAAAATGAAAGAGGAGAAATCACCACGGACACCATAGATATACAAAGAATTATTGTAGAATACTATGAAAAACTTTATGCCACTAAATTCAACAACCTAGAAGAAATGGATAAATTCCTAGAACAATACAACCTTCCTAGACTGAGTCAAGAAGAAGCAGAAAGCCTAAACAGACCTATCAGTAGAGAAGAAATAGAAAAAACCATTAAAAAACCTCCCCAAAAATAAAAGTCCAGGCCCTGACGGCTATACAAGCGAATTTTTATCAAACATTCAAAGAAGACTTGGTTCCTATTCTACTGAAAGTCTTCCAAAAAATTGAAGAAGAAGCAATACTTCCAAACACATTTTATGAGGCCAACATAACCCTCATACCAAAACCAGGCAAGGATGGCACAAAAAAAGAAAACTACAGACCAATATCTCTAATGAATACAGATGCTAAAATACTAAACAAAATACTAGCAAATCAAATACAACAACATATTAAAAAAATAATACATCATGATCAAGTGGGATTCATCCCAGAATCTCAAGGATGGTTCAACATACGTAAAACGGTTAACGTAATACACCATATCAACAAAACAAAGAACAAAAACCACATGATCTTATCAATAGACGCAGAAAAGGCTTTCGATAAAATACAACACAATTTTATGTTTAAGACTCTCAACAAAATGGGTATAGAAGGAAAATATCTCAACATGATAAAGGCCATATATGATAAACCATCAGCTAACATCATATTAAATGGCACTAAACTGAAGGCTTTCCCCCTTAAATCAGGAACAAGACAGGGTTGTCCACTCTCTCCACTCTTATTTAATGTGGTACTAGAGGTTCTAGCCAGAGCAATCAGACAAGACAAAGAAATAAAAGGCATCCATATCGGAAAAGAAGAAGTAAAGGTATCACTTTTTGTAGATGATATGATCCTATACATCGAAAACCCCAAAGAATCCACAAAAAGACTACTAGAAACAACAAGCCAATACAGAAAGGTCGCAGGATACAAAATTAACATACAGAAGTCAATAGCCTTTCTATATGCCAACAATGAAACAACTGAGAAGGAACTCAAAAGAATAATCCCCTTCACGATTGCAAAAAATAAAATAAAATACTTAGGAATAAACATAACAAAGAATGTAAAGGACTTATATAATGAAAACTATAAACCATTGTTAAGGGAAATCGAAAAAGATATAATGAGATGGAAGAATATACCTTGTTCTTGGCTAGGAAGAGTAAATATAATCAAGATGGCTATATTACCCAAAGCAATATACAAATTTAATGCAATTCCCATCAAACTTCCAATGACGTTTTTTAAAGAAATAGAGCAAAAAATCATCAGATTTATATGGAACTATAAAAAACCCTGAATAGCCAAAGCAATCCTAAAGAAAAAGAATGAAGCTGGGGGCATTACAATACCTGACTTCAAACTCTATTATAGGGCCACGACAATCAAAACAGCATGGTATTGGCAGAAAAATAGACAATCAGACCAATGGAACAGAATAGAAAGTCCAGAAATGAAACCACATATATATAGTCAAATAATTTTTGATAAAGGGGCCAACAACACACAATGGAGAAAAGAAAGCCTCTTCAATAAATGGTGCTGGGAAAACTGGAAAGCCACATGCAAAAGAATGAAACTGGACTACAGTCTCTCCCCCTGTACAAAAATTAACTCAAAATGGATCAAAGATCTAAACATAAGACCTGAAACAATTAAGTACATAGAAGAAGACATAGGTACTCAACTCATAGACCTGGGTTTTAAAGAGCATTTTATGAATTTGACTCCACAGGCAAGAGAAGTGAAGGCAAAAATTAATGAATGGGACTACATCAGACTAAGAAGTTTTTGCTCAGCAAGAGAAACTGATAACAAAATAAACAGAAAGCCAACTAAATGGGAAATGATATTTTCAAACAACAGCTCAGATAAGGGCCTAATATCCAAAATATACAAAGAACTCATAAAACTCAACAACAAACAAACAAACAATCCAATAAAAAAATGGGAAGAGGATATGAATAGACACTTCTCCCAGGAAGAAATACAAATGGCCAACAGATATATGAAAAGATGCTCATCTTCTTTAGCTATTAGAGAAATGCAAATCAAAACTGCAATGAGATACCACCTCACACCTGTTCAATTAGCTGTTATTAGCAAAACAGGTAATAGCAAATGTTGGAGAGGCTGTGGAGAAAAAGGAACCCTCATACACTGTTGGTAGGAATGTAAAGTAGTACAACCATTATGGAAGAAAATATGGTGGTTCCTCAAAAAACTGAAAATAGAACTACCTTATGACCCAGCAATCCCTCTACTGGGTATATATCCCAAAAACTCAGAAACATTGATACGTAAAGACACATGCAGCCCCATGTTTATTGCAGCATTGTTCACAGTGGCCAGGACATGGAAACAACCAAAAAGCCCGTCAATAGACGACTGGATAAAGAAGATGTGGCACATATACACTATGGAATACTACTCAGCCATAAGAAATGATGACATCGGAACATTTACAGCAAAATGGTGGGATCTTGATAACATGATACGAAGCGAAATAAGTAAATCAGAAAAAACCAGGAACTGTATTATTCCATACGTAGGTGGGACATAATAGTGAAACTAAGAGACATTGATAAGAGTGTGGTGGTTACGGGGGGGAGGGGGAATGGGAGAGGGAAAGGGGGTGGGGAGGGGCACAAAGAAAACAAGATAGAAGGTGACAGAGTACAATCTGACTTTGGGTGGTGGGTATGCAACATAATTGAACGACAAGATAACCTGGACTTGTTATCTTTGAATATATGTATCCTGATTTATTGATGTTGCCCCATTAAAAAAATAAAATTATTAAAAAAAAGAAAAAAGAAAAGAAAACAATCCCCTTCACTATTGTAAAAAAAATAAAAATAAAGTACCTAGAAGTAAAGTTAACCAAGGAAGTTAAAGACTTGTACTCAGAAAATTATAAAACATTGATAAAAGAAATCAAGGAAGATACAAACAAGTGGAAGCATATACCATGATTTTGGATAGGAAGAATAAACATCATTAAAATATCTATTACTCAAAGCAATAAATTCAATGGAATTCCTATTAAAATACCAATGACATACTTCAAAGATATAGAACAAATATTCCAAAAATTTATGTGGAACCAAAAAAGAACACAAATAGCCTCTGCAATCTTGAAAAAGAAAAATAATGTAGGTGGTATCACACTTCCTGATACCAAGTTATACTACAAGGCCATTGTACTCAAAACAGCTTGGTACTGGCATAAGAACAGGCATACAGATCAATGGAACAGAACAGAGAACCCAGAAATAAACCCACACCTTTATGGACAATTGATATTTGACAAAGGAGGTAAGAGCATAAAATGGAGTCAAGACAGTTTCTTTAACAAATGGTGTTGGGAAAATTGGAAAAAAAAATGAAACTAGACCACCAACTTACACCATTCACAAAAATGAATTCAAAATGGATAAAAGACTTAAATGTAAGCTGTGAAACCATAAGCATCTTAAAGAAAACACAGGCAATAAGCTCTTCGACATCTCTCACGTCAATATATTTGCTGATTTATCTCCACGGGGAAGTGAAATAAAGGACAGCATGAACAAATGGGACTATATCAAACTAAAAAGCTTTTGCATAGCTAAAGACAATATGAAGAGTAAAAAGAAAAACCACACAATGGGAAAGCATATTTGACAACATGTCTGTTAAGGGGTTAATAACCAAAATTTATAAAGAACCTGTACAACTCAACACCAGGAAGATAAACAATCCAATCAAAAAATGAGCAAAAAAAATGAATAGACACTTCTCCGTAGAGGACATACAGATGGCCAATAAGCAGATGAAAAACTGTTCAACATCACTAATCATTAGAGAAATACAAATTAAAACCGCAATGAGATATCATCAGCTCACACCAGTCAGAATGGTGCTCATCAACAAAACAACACAGAGTAAGTGCTGGCGAGGATGTGGAGAAAAGGGAACCCTCTTGCACTGCTGGTGGGGAATGCAGACTGGTGCAGCCACTGTGGAAAACAGTATGGAGATTCCTCAAAAAATTAAAAATCAAACTGCCTTTTGACCCAGCTATCCCAGTTTAGGAATATACCCCAAAACCACTACATCACTGATTCAAATGTAGAAATGAACCCCCATGTTTATGGAAGCATTGTTTCACACTAGCCAAGATCTGGAAACAGCCCAAATGTCCATTAGTGGACGAGTGGATTATAAAGCAGTGGTACATATACATAATGGAATACTATGGGGCCATGAAAAAGAAGGAAATCTTACCCTTTGCGACAATTTGGATGGACTTGGAAACTATTATGTTAAGTGAAATAAGCCAGGCAGAGAAATAAAAATATCATATGATCTCACTCATTTGAGGAATTCAGTGAATAATGTGAACTGAGGAATGGAATAGAGACAGAGGCTGGGTCAAAGGGACCAGAGGGAAAGCAGAGAAAGGGGGTGAGAGGATGGGATCAGAGAAGGGAAAGAGATTGGTGAAATTATATACACATAACACAGCGTTATAGAGAGCAGGAAAGCAAATTCTGGAAGGAAGGGGGGAGGCTTTGGGGGAGTGGGGCATGGGGGATGTTGAGGGGAACACGGGGGTCTGGGGGCTGTATTCAGTGGGACACTTGAATCTATGTAAACACAAATTAAAATAAAGAGGGACAAATATAAGGTGACAGAAAATAATTTGACTTTCGTTGATAGGTATATAACATTCAAGAATTTAAATACTATAGAAATGTTTACTTGAAATCTATGTACTCTTATTGATCAATGCCATCCTGTTAAATTTAATTTTTTAAATAAAATTTAAAAATTAAAAAAAAAAAGAAGGTGCTCCCTGGTGACTAAGAGACTCCTGTCCCTGCACACAAGTCAGTGGCAGTTAGAGCATCAACTGCATGGAACTGCATAGAGTTGGAAGAGACCTTGGAGATCCTCAAACCCAGCCTTCCTCCCAATATAGGAATCTTTCTGCGGCTTCTGTTTGGGAGCTGTCAGTCTTAGCTTCAGTATTTTCAGAGTCATGAAGTCCCACCAAATCCCACGGGCAAGCCAACAATGGTGGGGGCCTAATGTTTGAGAATAGATAACCCCGATTCTGTGTGCCTACCTTAACTGCGCATGTAGCTGTCCCCACCCACTGGGATTGTTCTCTACTTCCTCTTGGGCTCACAGCAGCTGACCGTCACAACAGCATTTATCAAACACTATGGTACTATGATGCGCCAGACACGAGGACAGTGTCGGGGGCTTTATGTGTATTTTTTATCTAACCATCTGAGATACCCCATTAGTGTACATGTACAGATACGGTTCTTTCCTTTTGCAAACCACAGAGCCTTATTCAGCTAACTAGTGCAAAAACACAGCCTATTGGGAGAACACGGGGTAACTCACCGAACTGAAGAAGCTGAGCAATGAGGCCCCAAAAGAACAGCAACCTGGTGGCCCAGGAAATCCAGGTAGCAGGATATTTTAAAATTTTATTTATTTATTTACTTATTTATAAAATGTACTTTTCCATTACAATTGAGGTACTGTATAATAGAATCATTTTCCATCCCAAGGTCACTGTACTCAGGATGAAAAATCCAGGACGGCAAAGTCTGATTGTCCAGGGGTTGGCAGGCCACCTTGATTGACACCGGGACTCTACTTTAGCTCGGGGAAATCATGGCGCTCTTACTAAAGCAGGGAGAGAGACTGCCACGTGGACCTAAATATTGGTTGTCCATTAGCACAGGTGTTGCTCTCTCCATTGTATAGATCAGGAAACTGCAACTCAGAGAAGCCAAGCAAGTTTCCCCAAGTTATACAGACAACACAACAGGACCAAGGTTTCTGGCGAGACCTTCCTGATTTCAAAGTCTGGGCGCCTCCCCCTCCTCCTCAGGGGCTTTTTGCCTGAACAGCACATGGATGTTGCATTTGGATTCAAACCATATCAGGTAGGCTGAAACGTTGCTGTTAGTCCCAGAACTTGGTCCGTCTCCTCAGATCCCATCCCAGTTCCTAGGGAAAATTTCCAGAATCAGCTTTCTGTCCCCTTCCATGAGCCTGTCTTGCTGTGAGGAAGCAGCCACGCTCTGCTGCCCTAGTGGGAGGCGAGAGAACACTGCAGCGCAGCCTGTCTCTCCGTGTCGACCCGTTAGCTCTGCCTTGCCCTTGAGAGCAACACACAATACTCCCTTCTCCATGTGCTGACCTTCCAAATATTTTTTAAAAAGCTATCTGTTCCACCCGGATCTTCTCTTTACAAACCTAAATATTCTCTTTCCCCTAATGATTCCTCATACTGCTGTCCTGAATGACCACACGGGGAGAATTTCCATATGCTGGCTAATTCTCCAAGACTTACATCAGATGAGAAGCTGGCCCTGTATGAAAAGAAAGCATTTCTCCTTACTTTCTTTTTCTGATCTATTAGATTTCATATTATAAAACCTTCTGATGACTACCTGCTGTTTTCAGATTCAGCTGCAACTCCGTATGACTCACTAGGTAAAATTCTCGTTCTTCAGTTTTCGTTGATCATTTCCCACTACCCGAGGCCCCAAAAAACACCCTTCAGAAGCCATAGCCCATGGGCAATATATGTCCATGAAAAATGCCAAGTTTGGCTTCTTGCCATGTTTTAGTTTACATATAATCATATGACTTTTTAAAATCAAGGTTTTTTGTTTAATGTAAATAATTTTAAGTTTAAACAGCTGTAATCACATCCTCCAAAAAAAAAAAAAAATACCCTGAAAGGTAGTTGAGCATGTTCTATACCAGACTCTACCCTAAAACTTTCTTTAATTGTTCTTTCCATTGAAAAAAGAAAGAAAGTAGAGGTTCAAAAAATTGTTTTTTCAGTTTTGAGCATTTGCAGGGCATTTCCTCGCAAAAACATTAGTTGTGCTGTGTCTGAAACAAAGTGTCTGGTTATATAAACAGTCATGGAACCTCAGAGTTTGATTTGAAAGAAATGGAAAAGGAGAATTGCAAATGTACGGAAAGAAATTTAGGGTTTTTCTGGTCAGAATCTTATGGCCAGGCAATTCTGAAGACTGGAGTTGGCACATTATAAAATTAAATAAATACAGGAAGAATTGGACTGAATGAATTTATGTCCTGGGCTCAGCATGTGATCAGCCACAATCAAATATTCCCTTCCTCCTGCTCTTCAGAACATGAATCAAAATCAACCACTTACAATCTGCATGTCATGGAAATTGAACTGAACTCAAACAGTGGAGCTTATTGTCTGAGCTCTGCCATCAATGAACGATGTGTCTTTGAACCAATTATTATATAATTTTGAACGCCACTGCCATAAAACAGTTGGTCAGACCTCTGCTTAATTGGAGTTAATATGAATTGCTAAAAAGCTAGTAGCTTCATCAGATGTATAGAATATACAGCCTCAGAATTGGAAGGCTCTCTAGAAGTCATTTGGTGCAAACCTCTACCTGATGCAGAAATGCTTCTATAAGACCACTGTGCTGTGGAGTCTAAGGTGGCGGCTGCTTCAACACTTATGGGTAGGGTTCTTGTCACTTTCCAAAGCAGCTCATTCTATTCTGGAATGGTTTTAAATGTTATACCCTTTCTATGTTGAACTGAAATTCACTACCTGTTGGTCTAGGGCAGGGGTCCCCAAACTTTTTACACAGGGGGCCAGTTCACTGTCCCTCAGACCATTGGAGGGCCGGACTATAAAAAAAACTATGAACAAATCCCTATGCACACTGCACATATCTTATTTTAAAGTAAAAAAACAAAACGGGAACAAATATAACATTTAAAATAAAGAACAAGTAAATTTAAATCAACAAACTGACCAGTATTTCAATGGGAACTATGCTCCTCTCACTGACCACCAATGAAAGAGGTGCCCCTTCCGGAAGTGCGGTGGGGGCCAGATAAATGGCCTCAGGGGGCCGCATGTGGCCCGCGGGCCGTAGTTTGGGGACCCCTGGTCTAGGGCATACCCTCTAGAATTACAGAGAACCCATACAACATCCATAAAATTTTCAATTTCTTTCAACTGCTCTTCATATCACATAATTACCAGAACCTTGACTTTCTTGGTCACCTTTTTAGTGCACGCCCCATACTGTTGCAATTTTTCATGTATAATTTGAATCTAATCCCTCTGGTGAGGGAACATCCCAGATACATGGAAATCTATACTATAAGCTTTATGAGAGCAAGAGCAGTATTTGCTTTGCCAGCAACTAGGAATGCCTGAAATGTTGTAGGTACTCAAAAAGTATTTTCTAAGTGAATGACTCTTTGGCCTTATTTTTAGTTGCCTTGGGTAGAATTCCAAGGAATGTCAAAAGGCTAGCTTTTTCTAATGGATGGGAAATCTAGTCTTTTCTGTTTTAACTTGAGTAAAGGGAGTTGGTCTTTGTCTCATAGAAAGAGACATGTTAGATTTACTGGAAGGCTGGGAGGCTGGTAACATATGCTTTAAGAATGTTAAACTATGTGGAAACATCTTTACCAGAGAATAATTTAGATACTGGGCAACTTTAGCTCACCATATGTTGTATTGTTGTTTTTCAGTGCCTTTGTGATTCACACAACTTTCTGGGATCTTTTGATTAATAAAAGAAAAATTCCTAAGTCAGCAATAGAGGAACTGTGAAATTTTGCCTTACCCCATATGTAAAGTAATCACCTGAAATCTACAGCAGAAGATCACCTCTGGCACCTGGCTTCACAGCTGAAGTGAATAACTCACTAATTACTTTGTTGTGTACCCCGCTAGGTGACTTTAGGGATGGGTGTATGTTTGGGGAACTCCAGTGGAGTAAAACACAGCTGTTAAATTATTTATTCACTTGAAAAGCACAGAAATCAATGTAGGACTTCACCTTAATATTTCCAGCCTGCATGGACAGACATTGGCTTGTCCTTGGCCCCCAGAGAATCCAGGTCTTGTCTCTACCATGCCCAAATACAATATCTGACTTAACTCTCTGGGAAGTACTGTGATCAGCAGGCATTTCACTTTGAGAACAAGAAAACAATCTACTAATGGGATTTATTATCCCTCTACCACTACAGTTTTAATGAAATTAAGTTAATGTCAACATATTTTTCCTGTGGTGCTGTCTCGTGCTAGGCTGTGTGTGTGTGTGTGTGTGTGTGTGTGTGTGTGTGTGTACATATGTGAGTAGACATGTGCACTTTGTTACACTTTATACTTTCATAAATAGCCAGGAGACTGCAGAAGTCATGGCCAATCAGTCCTCCAGCTCCTGGCAAAAAACAAACTGAAGGAAATCAGCTTTAAAAGCTTTTTTGGCCCCTCACATTATTATTAAGCTAAACTTAACAAGGATACGAGGGGCAAAAAGAGGCAGTATACTTTCCAAAGGAACTAGCCTGAAACTATTTAGAGACACAGTATCTAAAAGTTCTATTTTTTAAAAGGAGTTCTCAATACCTTCTTCTCTTCCTAAAGTTTGAAATAATCCTTGAAGCCCATATAATTACAGTACTTACTTGCAATCAACATCTCCTTTGTTAGACTTCTCCAACCTCAACCTTACGTGTCCCCCACCACTAGAAATCACTTCATCTAAACTAAAATCAAAACCCAAACCAAAACAAACACAAAACCCTTTAAAGCAGAAAAGCAAAGACCTACAGTCATATATGGTTCTAATTCTTAGCAAAGACCAATTGTCTGATTGTTACAGAAAGATATAAATTAAATGACTAATAACAAAATCTGAGTAATCCTGGGCTGACCGTTATCTAAAATGACTTCTATTGTTGACACTGGGAAGCAATTCCTATTGAGGGACACGATTCTGTCTGTAAAGAAATGATTGTAATTCACAGGGAAGATTAAATGTTCCCAAGAAACTTTCCATTTTTCCTCAACTTCTTAGACCAAAACCTCACTAGACTCACCCTCTGCAACTCCTACAGAAGGATTTCACTAAGAGCTTGGACTGTCTTCCCTTTAGTTCCTACTATGCCTGCTGCTGTTGGTTGAAATCCTCCACTGCTAAGTATCGTTAGTCTGACTTATTCTAAGAACCAAGAATAGGGGCCTCCACTTCGTGACGCTCAGGGAGGTCTGACAGTGTAACCACAACTGGTTAAATAGGCCCAGGGGAAAGGGCAAAGGTATTCTCGGGAAAGCTCCCAGGTTTTACTGAGGACTTGTTGATTTTAGTATTCCTTTTTGCTTTTATTCTAATAAAAGGTTTAGTGTAAGGTGTTTCTATGTGGCTTCTTGACCTTCCAAGTGATTATTGAAAAGTATGCATTGGGAAGACTTTAATCCCAAACTCTCTATCTCTACAGCATCAGATCATTACTTTTTTTGGTGCACAGAGGACAAACAGAGAGCAAAACACTCCATTGTAGTATCATTTACTTGTTTATAGGTCTGTCTCTCCTACTCAGCTGGAAGCTTTATCAAAGGCAAAGTATTGTGCTCTTTGCATCTTTTTCTCCCCAAAGTCTTGTTTAATGCCTGGCACACAGCCCATGAATATTTGTTGTATTAATCTATGAAGGTAAATTGAAAGTATACCATTAGGGTTTAATTGTTATTGCTGGCAAGACCTTCTGTAGGCAAGTGACGGCCCACTATGGCTCTGGTAACCACTGTGTCTGCTGAGGCCCAGCGCTAAGCCCTTTTTCATTTCCCTGCCAAGCATGGAGCCTAAGAAGGCCTCGGTTTGATTTCCATATTTGGATCATGCTGAGTGCAGACCCCAATTCTATAATCCATTGCTTTGTGACGCTGTTGGCATCTCTGGAGTCAGAAAGTAACATCTGCTTCAGTGAGCTGATTACCAATGAGAAAAAGGAGGTAAAGGCCAGCATTAGGTGGGGTCTGGCTTAGCTTCAAAGCAGGCATATGGCTTGAGTCTTAATGACAGAGTTTACATATTCAGGGAAGATACATCTGAAGGGCCAATTAACTGGTTCAAGACTGAGTGTGTAAATAAAATGTTACTGCTTAGAGTGCTTTAAGTCAATGGCACATTGTCTAGTAAAAGCCCCGAGACCTACGCTTCCCTCTAAGTTCCCTCTGCATCACTCTGGCTGGGGTCTTGGTTGCTCAATTCTAGATGATTCCTTTCATGATCTACCGTTGCTAGATGTCTCTTTGCACCAGATCCTGATCCACAAAGTAGAATGTTAATCTCGTTTAAACACCATTTTCATTTACTCAAACATCTTCGAGCTTTTCCCTCTGTTCCTGGCATTTCAGTATGAGGGTCTCATACTCATGAGGGTCTGGTTGTAATCTACATTTTCATTCTACTTCACAATGGAGTTCCAATCCAAATCTCCAAGCTGCCAGCCTGGTTCACTGACCCATACACAGTCTGCTGGTTCCTTTCTGCTCTTCCTGTCTATTTGCCCATGTGCTTCCGTTGGCGTTGTTTCATTTCTCGGAATTCTGCCTACCCTTCCAGGTTCCGGGTAGCCTCATCATGCACTAAGCCTCTTTCATCATTCTAGTCCTTAACGACACTTGTTTCTCTGAGCAATTATACAACTATAGGGCACTAGGAAGGGACTAATGTGTATCTATATTTTAGATAACTTTGATTCAAACATTATTTAGTGGGACAAAAGCATAGGTTCTTTAGAAATTTTGACATCAGCTTACACACTGTCCAAGGTGGAGATCTCCTGTGAGGCAGAGAACTGAGACTCAGTCTAATGAGATGAAACTGGTATGGCAGGATGGGATGCTGTATCCACTCACCCCGATCGTCCCTTCTCGTCATTGTTCCTTTTAATCATAACAACACATTAGAGTTATGTTGAGAAGAGTGAGTGGTATCAGCCATAGAGAGGCTTTCGTATTAAGAGAACTCCACTCTCGAGAGTGGGAAGATCCAGATGCAAAGAACCTGCTAGCCCTGGCCGGTTGGCTCAGCGGTAGAGCGTTGGCCTGGCGTGTGGGGGACCCGGGTTCGATTCCTGGCCAGAGCGCATAGGAGAAGCACCCATTTGCTTCTCCACCCCCACCCCCTCCTTCCTCTCTGTCTCTCTCTTCCCCTCCCGCAGCCAAGGCTCCATTGGAGCAAGGATGGCCCGGGCGCTGGGAATGGCTCCTTGGCCTCTGCCCCAGGCACTAGAGTGGCTCTGGTCTCAACAGAGCGATGCTCCGGAGGGGCAGAGCATCGCCCCCTGGTGGGCAGAGCATCACCCCCTGGTGGGCGTGCCGGGTGGATCCCGGTCGGGCGCATGCGGGAGTCTGTCTGACTGTCTCTCCCCGTTTCCAGCTTCAGAAAAATACAAAAAAAAAAAAAAAAAAAAAAAAAAGAACCTGCTAATGTGAATCTGAGTGGTGACAGTTTGGAGTGAAACTAGCTGGTGTGAGCATAGGGAGCGGTGGTAGGACAGAGCTGAGTTCCCTGAGGAGTAATGGGTAGCAAAGGGTGGAGGAGGGAATTCGCAGGGACAGAGTGTTTCCAGGCATCCAGGCAAGACAAAACAACCCTGCAGAAGGGAGCTTGAGGAGGAAAGCAAAATCTGCCCCATTCTTTGGACTGTAGATAGATTTGTGGGCAGCTCTGAATAAGATTGGGTTTTTTCTGGTCGTGAAGATACAGAGAGTAGCAGTAGCAGTGCTCTACCCTGTAAGGATCTAGATTTGGGGGCTTTGTCAAAGAGAGTCTACTTTGGAAATATGAGAAAGAGGCAGAGGTGGTGGTACATATAAATATGACATCAGGGGAAAATCTACCTGATAGGTTCATGCACTGTAACAGAAGGAAGACCATTTATCTAATTGCAGCTACATATATTTTAATGGAAATGGCTGGAAAAAGTTAACCTCTGAAGTATTAGACTTAAACCTAGAGTTTTACCCTTGACACTTTTCCCTTGTGCTTGGTACTTATAATTTTTATTTTTTTAGAATATGTTTTAGACTGTATTTTTTTAGAATATGTTTTAAAAACATTTTTGATGGCCACCCAGGCTAAAAAATATCTTACACAGGCTAATGTTTCATGGGAAAAAATACTTATTAAGGATAAGTATGATGAATTTTGAGATTTCTAATCTTGTATTGTCTTTGTCATTTAAAAAATGCTGGGCAAGATCTACTAAACTGACTTTATGACCTACTAATGAGAAAGCTGTTAGAGCAATTAGGCATGACTGGTTTCCAAAACCATAAGACAAACTCAGAGACACCCAGCAAACCTAGCTTTAAGAATTTTCTGAGTGATTACCAGGGGTACTATTTGTAGGAAATTTTCAAAGCTTCTTACGAGTTTTAAACCGTATCCTTTATTGTTTTGACCCTGTGGGTGCAGGCAAACTTCTTAAGAAACCACACAAGGATGGAGGGACTACGTAGGGACATTGGCATAATCTAGACTCTGAGAGTCTGTATCTCATTCTACAGTGGTCCTTGGAGGAGCAATAGACATTCAAAACAGACCAAAGCTCCCTCTCTGATGCCAGGACCATGTATGTCTTCATGGACAGCACTCCATTTGGTGCTCTTCCAAATCCTCTTTCTTACTCAGCATTGCTGCCATGGCTGCTGGATTTCCAACCCAATCACTTACAAGTCACATTCCTTTTCCTGTCACTTCGTATGCATCCTATTTACTTACGCACTTTGTCCTTCAATATATAGGGAAGGTCCATTTGAGAATACTGCTGAAGAGAATTCCCAGTCCTAGCTCAGGGCAAATAGGATAGAAGGAAGCTTGCTCAAGTCACTGCCAAGTGCCAACTTTAAGATAGAGTAGAGAGAACATTTTCTTGGTGTCAGAAAACCTGAGTCCTTTGCCTCTGAAAAGGTTCTGGGCAAGGGTGGGAAGATCTTAATATACCTCTGGGTTGTGAGGAACAAGTGAGCTTCTAAAAGTAAAGGTGCTTTGTCAATTATGAAATGTTACAAATTCTAGAGGGTTTTTGTGTCAGAGGCTGGAGAGCCCAAGACACCTCTCTACCCTTTTCTATTTTCTGACTGATAGAGAATAGGAACTAGGTACAGCCCCTTTGCAACTGGCAGAGAAAACACCCAACATTCCGCAAAAAGTGTGAGGTGTTAATACTCAGACTAGAGAATATAACATGGAATCTTTCTAATACTCCCCTGAAAACAGGTCATAGAATTTACCTGGTTAACTTAGTCTGCATTAGCAGATTTCAAATCCGTTTTTCTAAATTGCTGTGGACCTGGCACAGAAAGGAGCTCTTGAACAGCAGTGGGGAGAGAGTACACGCTGCTAAAACCATGACTCCAGATTGACATTGGCTCTGATCAATCGGCTTACTCTTCCTCCTCCCGGGAGGAGAGTATTAGGTAAGTGAAGAAGGTTCCCCAACAATCCCCCAGGAACCAGAGGGCAGAATTTCAGTGCAAATATAGTTCTCTTCTTTTCAACTCTTCCTATAGGGCCAATGACATAATAATTCATATTTCCACATGCAAAGCAAAGATACAATTAATTTAGGTAAATGAGTTCTCTATTACAGCTTGGTCTTTCAGTCACCCTCCCAAGATTTGGTTCAATGTGATGAGTTGGAAATTGTATTGTATGTAAAAACACAAGTTTGGAATCCAGGATGATAAAAATCAAGAAGCTCCAAATGGGTGGGTTAAAGAGAAGTGAAAAATCATTAGGTTGTTTTAGTTCGTTACACTTACCCAATGTACTATATATTCATTTATAGTAACAAAAACACTTAAGCCCTGTTCTTAAAATTATGTAGGAAAAATGATCTTATGACCTTAAGAGTAATAGCCACAACCCCCATTTCCCATTGAAACAACTGGTTTTTGTAACACAGGTTTTCTCAGGAAGACAATAATCATATTATAGAAGACAGACTATACTTTATTCATCACATATCCACTAGTATCTGGCATATGATGGGAGTCAGAAAGGATTTAGAACTGAACAAGACATGGTTTGTACTCTAAAATGTCAATATGAGAGACAATGGAAAGCCAATAATAAAATAACATAAGCTAAATGGATAGAGTTGTAACTCGAGCTGAAATGGGACTAGTGCTCAGTGTGGGGTGCATGGATATATTAAGTAAGAGTGATTGCTACTAGTTTGGGGATGGGGAGGACTTTGGGAAGGTCAGAGAGCTCACGAAGGACTTCAGGAATGAGGTAGCATTTGAGCTCAGTCTTTAAAATGTGAGTGTTACTTACATGTATAAAGAGGATAGATTAAGAGATGATTGGCAAAGGGAGTAGTAATAAGAAAAAAATACCAGGTAGGGTGCAAATCAGAAAGAGAGAGTAGCTCCCGTTGACTAGATTCTGAGGCTCACCAAGGACAGCAAGAGAAATAGAAAGTTCAGTACACCCCATAGAAGAGAACTGTTCATGCCAAGCAAGGGATCTTGGATGTTGCTCTGCATGGCAGTGTAACTTGCTAAGAAAGCCTGGTACTGGAAGGACACCACAATTTCTGGACTCCAGGTCAGATCACAAAAGAAGTAGATAATAAAAGCCCTTTCAATCTGCTGAATTTTCCATTTCTCTTTCAATGTTGGGACCCCTGCTGTTTCATTATTATTCTGTTTTTCATCCCAGAACCATATTAACATCAGAGCTGGCTACAGATTGATCGGTATTTAGATGTGGAAAATCAATCATTTGAAAGAAAGAAAGCCAGCGTCTTGATGGACAGCCATGGAGCCACTACCGTGGAGAAGCTGCAGAGTCTTGCCTGGGTGTTTGCTATCTTATTTAATTGTTTGTGTGGAGTACCTTTTTACTCAAATAGCTAATATTTCATTTACAACTCACATTCTAGAGTCAGGTAAATATGAATTTCTGTTTATGGCTGGAAAACTTGTTTGCTTGATTTTTTAACAAAAATAATGATAATCCACTAATCCTCGTGGGAGGTTGTTAGCATAATCAAAAGATAATTTAGAAATCCAAAAATACATCTGAAGGGTCAAGGCATTCTAAATTTCAATTAATTATTATAATATTTATATCCTTTTTCATTAGCCTTATCTTGTCTATACTATTACGTCAGTATAAGCAAACAAAGATTACTATCACTTCTTGGGAAGACTTTAGTAAAAAGTAACATGTGTAGGCCCTGGCCGGTTGGCTCAGTGGTAGAGCGTCGGCCTGGCGGGCAAGAGTCCCAGGTTCGATTCCCGGCCAGGGCACATAAGAGAAGCGCCCATCTGCTTCTCCACCCCTCCCCCTCTCCTTCCTCTCTGTCTCTCTTCCCCTCCCGCAGCCAAGGCTCCATTGGAGCAAAGTTTGCCCGAGCGCTGAGGATGGCTCTGTGGCCTCTGCCTCAGGTGCTAGAATGCTTCTGATTGTGGCAGAGCGACACCCCGGATGGGCAGAGCATCGCCCCCTGGTGGGCATGCCGGGTGGATCCCGGTCGGGCGCATGTGGGAGTCTGTCTGACTGCCTCCCCGTTTCCAACTTCAGAAAAATACAAAAAAAAAAAAAGTAACGTGTAGAGACGAAAATTAGGTTGTCAATTCATTCTATTTCTCTGGTACTGGGAAACTAGGTATATGGAGGTTTGGCAATTTGATGCTACTGCTTCTTAGTGTGAGTTGTCAGAATTGTAGGCACAACAAACCTCTAAGTCAGGTATCAGCAAATTATGATCCACATGGCCTATAAGCTAAGAATGACTTTTATATTGTTTAAGAGTTATAAAAATATATATAATATATAATGATATGTTATCATTATATATCTTTATATATTAGATATAAAAATATGTACAATGATATTTTATATATAATAACATATCATAAATAAGTATACATAATGATATATGTGACAGACTATATATAATTTATATACATATAAATATTATATATTTTATATTATATTATATATTTATGTATAAATATGTAATTACATACATGTGACAGAGATAATATATATCCCCAAAAGCCTAACATTTTTATTGTTTATTCTTTTATAGAAAAAAATGCTGATTCCTGCTCTGTTTCTGATTTGAAACAAAACAAAACAAAACAAATATCTCCAGGGCTAGATGGGAGGATCTTCAACCTAATAAAGTGTGTCTATGAAGAACCTATAACTAATGACATACCTAGTAGAGAAAATCTGAAAGTTTTCATCTAAGATCAGAAAAAGGACATGGATTTCCACTTCCTCTACTTCTATTCAGCACTGTATCAGAAATTCCTTCAGTTAAATAAGGCAAGAAAAAATTAAAGGTAGCCAGATCAGAAAGGAAGAAGTAAAACTATCTTTATTCACTGATGACATTATAATCTAAGTAGGAAATTTTGTGGAATCTACCAAAAAACTACAGTAAGTGAGTTTGGCACAGTTACAGGTATAATATATAACTATTAATCATATGCCCATGTACATGAGCAACAAACAATAGGAACTTTAATTTTAACATTTCAATACTATCAAAATATGCAGTACTTAGGGATCAACTTTACAAAACATAAAATGGGGAAAATAAACTCAATACCTAAATAAATGGAGAGATATACTGCATTCAGGAGTTGTAGGAAATCTATATTATTAAAATATCAGTCTTACCTAAATTTGTATATAGAATCAATGTAATTCAAATTGCAATTCCAGCAGTCTCTTTTAGACAACCTGAGACACTGATTATAAATTTGTGTGGAAATACACAAGTCCTAGAAGAGCCAAAACATCTTTTTAAAAGGACCAAGTTAGACGAATTATACTACTTGTTAGATATTTAAACAAACAAAAACCTATGAAAGCAAAGTAGGGGAGGTACTAACTTTCATTGCACTTTGCAATTTGAGAATAAATTGAAATATGCTTTCCAGCTCTGATATTGCATTTTAAGACACATACTGCAAACCTAAAGATGGGTGGTATGTCTAAATATCATACTATCTTGGAAACTATTGAAGTAACTGGTATTATTTAAGCTAAAAAAGCAAAGGATTTCTGAAGAAGACCCAATAACTGTATTTAAAAATACAAATGACCATCAAAATAGGAGAGCTATTTGATTTATTCTGTGTAACTTCAGAGGAAAGAACCTGAAGAAATAGGAGGCAGAGAAGAACAAGGGAGAACTTGCTAAAATGGAATGGGCTGCTTTGTGAAGTGGTGAGCTCTCCAAGGCTGGAGGAATTCAAGCACATGCTGGAAGCCATTTGTCATGTAATCTGTTTAAACAGATCAATGTTTCTCAAAGTGTAGTCTGAGGTTCACTTGCACAGAGAAGCTGTTACAAGTTTAAATTCTTGGGTCGCATCCCAGTCCATAAATTTGCATCTCTGAAGATAGGATCTGGGAATTTACACTTTAACAATGTGTGCAGATGACGTTTATGTTCATTAAACTTGGAAATTGTTGGCTTAGATGAATGACAATCTTTGGAATTCAACAAATATCTAATTTTTCTCTTTCTTTTCCTAAAGGGTTCTTATCATTCTGTTGGGTCATTATGAGAGTCTTTCTATAATTTACAATTAATTCTGCATCCTAAATAACTCCATGGCAAATGAACCCTTGAAATGTTGAATAGTGAGATGACTCAATGTGTTGCCATGCGTGTGATTACTATCACAATAAAGCATCAAGACAGCACAATGGTTGCTATCTTTAATGCCAAAATTTCAGCGATTGGTGGGACCAACTAAAGCCTAAAGTGGAGAAAGAAACAGCAAAGGAATGACCTCACTACCGGGTACATGATGGCCATGACACAGACTCCTTGGGCTGTCTGCACAGTTTATTCACAACTCTTGGCTAAGAAGTCTGCAGAAGGCATCCCTAAATATAGTTCATGAACTCAGGTTACATCTATAAAAACAGGGACATTTTTTACTTTAAAGTTAAAAAAAGAAACAAAGAATTACCACCTGAAATCCAAACATAGTTTCATGGAAGGAGAAAACATACCATTCAGCTGCATTGCATATAGAATTACACTCCTTGTAAACATTATTTAAAACATCTCTATCCTCATATCATTCCTCGCTGTACAACAGCCACAGAAAGGATAGGAGCTCTGAAAAATAATATTTTTTTCAAAAGCATGGTATCAGGTATGACGTTACTGTAGATGCAAAAGATGGCAGGCTTGATTAAGGTAAGCATTGACCTTTGTTTAGAGAAAAATACCACTCTAGGACATGATTATCCACCATAAATTGCCTTTAGTTAAAAAGTTTTCATTTCAGACCATCCTGTGTGGCTATTTTACGTCTCTGAGTTTGCAAGGCCACCATGCAGGGCTCACCTGAGCTTGTCAGGTTTAGTCTGTGGCCCCATCTTTTTCTTTTTACATCCACAGAGTCAACTTTGTTGGATGAGAATATGGTTATATGACCTTTCTTATAACTAGTGTGCACATAATGTGTCTTTTCCGTCCTTTAACTTTCAATATATCTTTTTATTTAAAGCAGCTCTCTTCTAAACAGCATATAATTGGTTTTCTCCCTCACCCTGACAAGTTCCACCTCTTAATTGGAGTGTTTAATCAATTTACATCTCATGTAATTGTTGATGTAGTTGGGTTTAAGTCTATCATTTTTCTATTTATTATTTTATTCGCCCCTCTGTTTTTTGGTTTATTTGTATGGTAATCAAGTAATTTTTAGTATTTTATTCTATCTTCTCCTCTGTTGGCTTTTTATCTATTCTTCTTTGTATCTTTTCCTAGGAACTACAATATACATGCATAACCTGAGGAGCCCTGAGGAGCCACTGCGCCACCTCACCCGCAGGTGTTATAAAGTACCAAAAGCTACAGAATTAATATTAATATTTTAAGAGGCTTAAAGAACATTTTATTAATTTGGGTTAAGGTGTGTGGAGAAATTTTGAGAATAATCTCTGTACTGTGTGATTGGCATAAAACCAGGATGGCCCTTGGCATGTATTGTAAATGCAAAGGGAAGGAAAACATGGATTCCCAGACATTCCACCACACCTGTGGGGAAAGGGGTGAATGGCTAGCCAGGTGCAGGAAGAGAAAAGCCAAAATAAACCTTTTCTTATAGCAATGCGCCATTTGCGGGCATTTGTCCCCACGGAAACTACCTCTCCCATGTGAATGCATGAAGTTAATGTGTGTGACTCTGGACAGAGATGGCGGATAAACATTAGAAAATATAGGAATGTCTCTTAATATGTAAAGAGACATCTTTCTATCATTGTGTTGACTTGTAAATTTTGTTTTCTCCAAAATGATGTATGGCTTGCAAATTGAACATGGTCCTATCATGTTAAAGGGCATATGACTATAACCAATAATGGTAAAGGGCACCTAATTGCAATTTTTGCTTCTGTACTTCCCGCTTGCAAAACTATAAAAACTAAGTAGAACAAAGGGCCGGCGCACTCTCCCTCAGATTTCTGTTGGAGTTGCTGCCACTTGGCCAAGCTAGACAATAAAGCTTTGGTGTGTAATCGATGGATTTTGTTCATGTCTTCAATGTTTCAAGTCCCTCCGGATTAGGCTTAACAAACCCATCACAATCTATCATGAATTAATATGTAGTACTCATGGATAATGTAAGTACCTTTTGAAAGTACAATTTCGTTTATACTCTGTATAAGGCCAGGAGCCGCCGCCATCATGGCCATTCACATGCAGGTTCTCATTAAATTCGGGCAGAGGGTAAAGAAACAGCAGAGTCAGAGGATGGTGGGCCACTGGTGTCTCACCAAGACAGGCAAGCCACAAGAAAAGCCAAGAGAAACTTTTCCCATGGAGGACAAGGAATCAGGGAGGAGAGAAAGAGAAATCCTATTGCACCTTTCAGTGGTGGGGGCAGAATCTCCCTTCCACTAAACATTAGCAGGACAATGGTCCCTCCCAAGCAGGAAGGCGACCTGCAACCTCACAGACCACTATATCTGGTGCTGCCCAAGCCCTAATACAAACTATAAGCAAGCAAACATAAAAATCATATTTACAAACTTATTTGACCAATACTCTGGTTTTATTTCCTATTTTTGTAATATATTTTACTGCTGCATGTATTATGACTCTCCACAATAAATTGTTTGTTGTAACTATCAGTTGACTTATAAAGATTTTTTAAAGGAAAAGCAGTATTTTATAATTACCCATACATTTACCATTACTAGTATTCTTTTCTTCTCATAGATCTGAATTTCCAACTTATATATTTGGAGATCTTTTAGGATTTTTAGATTTTACAAGTTAAATTTTTTTTAGTCATTTAGAAACTTTAATATTGTTTGTAGTCAATTCTGCTGGAGCAAGTGTTCTCAGCTTTTATCTGATTAAAACTGTCTATTTCATTTCAATTTTTATTTTTATTTTATTTTTATTTTTTTCTGAAGTGAGAAGCGGGGAGACAGAAAGACAGACTCCCGCATGCGCCCAACCAGGATCCACCCGGCATGCCCACTAAGTGGTGATGTTCTGCCCATCTGGACCCCTGCTCTGTTGCAACCAGAGCCATTCTATTGCCATGGCAGAGGCCACAGAGCCATCCTCAGCAACCGGGCCAACTTTGCTCCAATGGAGCCTTGGCTGCAGGAGGGGAAGAGAGAGATAGAGGAAAAAGGAGAGGGGGAAGGGTGGAGAAGCGGATGGTCACTTCTCTTGTGTGCCCTGGCCAGGAATCAAACCCAGGACTTCCATACATCAGGCCGACGCTCTACCACTGAGCCAAATGGCCAGGGCCTCATTTCAGTTTTTAAAGATATTTCACTAGGTATAAATTTCTAGATGATGAGTTTTAAAAGTTGTCATTCCATTGTGTTCTGGCTTCCATTGCTTCTGAAGCCAGCAGTTATTGTAATCATCGTCCCTTCTATATAACGTATTTTTTTCTGACTGTCTTAAGATGTTTTTCTTTATCATTGGTTTTCAGCCATCTGTCTATGATGTTCCTAAATGAAGTTATCTTAACATTTATTTTGCTGGGGTTCTTAATATTTATCTATTGGGGTTCATTCAACATCCTTGATCCATGGGATGCTGTGTTTATTTTTCAATTAACTCTAAAAATATTGCACCATTATTTCTTAAACTATGTTTTCCTCCCTCTATTCTTTCTCTCTTCCCCTTCTGGAAATCAATTGCACTTGATATAACCCACATATTATTGAGATTCTGTTTATTTTTGTCTTAAGGTTTTTCTCTCTACATTTCAGTTAGGTTAATTTTTATTGATTTGCCTTCAAGTTCACTGATACTACTGATATTTTTTTTCCTGTTTTCTCTATATGCTGTTGATTCCAGTTAGTGATTTTTAAATGTCATGCAATGTATTTTTCAGTTTCAGAATTTACATTCAGTTTCTTTTCAGTCTTTAAATATTTTTTTAAATTCTTATCTCTTAATTCAATATCTGGGTCACTTGTCAATCTGTACTGATTGAGTTTTCTTTTGACTGTGCATCACAATAAAAAATGTCTTTTTATGTCTAATAATCTTTAATTATTGAAAGAATACATGGTAAAGACTCTATAATCTGTGCTCTTACCCTGAAGAGTGTTAAATTTTGTTTAAGCAAGCAGTCAAATTGCTAACAGATCACCATTAACTTCTGAAGGCTTGATTTTATGCTTTATTGGAACTATTTTCATTTTGTCTAGTTCTAGAGTGAACCCATGAGATCTGTTATATGGTCTTTACTCTTCAGATCTCTCTGCTATTTCAATGGAAAGTCCAAATTGTTTACCAAACTCTTCTTCCTTGTCAAGACTCAAACTACAAACTGTTGCCCCTGTGATTCCAACTGCTGGGATCTTTCTTCAGCTCTTTCAGCAGTCTGGATGTCATTTTCTTCTTTGGATGTTTGGAATTCCACTCATGCCTGTATTACTCAGATGTCAATTAAAGATTTGAAGGGGGGGGTGACGTCACGGAAATGGCGCCGTGAGCAGCGCGTCCGACAGATCTCCCCAAAATCACAACAAATTTATCAACTAGAAACAGGAAAATTTGTCTTCGGAGCAAACTGAAAGCAGGGGGACTGTTATCACTCGAATCTGAGAGACGAGGGTGTGGAGGAACCTACCGCAGGGACGTTCATTCAAGCCGCGAGAAAGTGCACCGGTGGTAAGTCATCCCGCACTCGGAAACCGCCGCCGCCGCCGCCGCCGCAGCGAGCGGTGGGTCGGTTGCAGAGACAGCGGCGAACAGCCGCTGGCGCGCTCCCGGTCTGGTTGCAGACCGAGCATTGCAGACCGAGCACCGCTAACGTTCCCAGCAGCCCGCGCACGGGGAGCGGGAGAGGCCCCAGGGCGGTATTCCCTACTTGGGAGATTCTCTCCGCGGGCGGGGCACCTCACCCAGCCATTCAAGCTAACAATCAAGCGTTGGGGGAGGGGCGCGCGCAGGCAGCCTGAAATACCTTCGGGAGCACAGCTGCGACCCAATTACTAAAATTAACTTAACCCGTGAAATCTGCGCACCCTCGGTTCTAATTGATAAGATCTCTCTCAGTTCACCGACCCAAGACAAGAGGCGTGATATTTTTTGGTGCCTCTCGCTAAAGGGGCGGGGGCAACTTCTGATTGATAGAGCCTCCATATTCAGGGATAAACGCTAACAAGAAGGACTTGGCAGATAATAAGATCTATACCACACTAGTCGCAAGCAGAGACTAGTGCCTCTTTTTACCGGCCAAAACAGGCTACAAAGTGTGGAAAGCCTGGGTTGAGAGGTCCAACGGAATGCTAGGCGCTGAACAATCACCTTGACAACAATTGACTCCCACCCCCGCCTGATTACACTGGAGGCCCTGACTGTCAGAGCCCTTCCCAGAGCCTTGCACTGAGTGGGGATAGAGTGGGGATTTCCCAGCTCTTTGAGCCTCTTACTCCCCAGGCAGAAGCAGTGGCAGCCTTGGGGCTGGATCGCCAGGCTGCTGGTTCGGGAGGGGGGGACTGGGAGAGAGAATCCACGAAGGCGAACTCTCTCGTCGTTAGACCCTGCAGACGCCGGCAGGCCTTGACTACCAACAAGACTAAAGCCAATTGTGTGACATTGCCATAGAACCCCATCAACTGCAAGTCCCTGCCTGGGTGTGGCGCAGGGGCAGGGCCTGGGGTGCAGAGTCGCCGACCGGGAAGAGGGAGAGAGGAGAAGGAGGAAGAGGTTGACATCTCAAAATCAGGAAAAATCCACAGACTTTGCAGCTTGTTCCACTGTTTGTTGGTTTTTTTTTTGTTTTTTTTTTGTAGTTGTTGTTGTTTGTTCCTTCTATCTTATTGCCTTTATTTCCTCCACCTCAGCCCTTCTATTCTCTGCCCATCTTATGCTTCCCTTTTCTTGAACTACACTACCCATAAGTGTTACATTTTATTTCTCTCCTTCATCCTCACCCTCCTTTGGGGTTATACTCCAGGACACTTAATTCTCACTCTCTCCTCTTTTGTTTTTTTTGCCTTATTTTGTTTTTTTCTCTTCCTTTTTTATTTCTTCCTTCGTTTTTCACTTTTTCTTATTTTTTCCTTTCTATTCGTTTTTTCTTTTCTCGTTTTACTTTCCTCCCATTTAATCCTCAATCACGAACAAATTAGTTAATTTGGGACTCAAGGTTTTTTTTGGCTTTGTTTTTCTTTTTCGGTTTTGTTTTTGTTTTTTTCTGGTTGGTTTGTTTTTGTGGCATTTTGGGTCCTCCCAACCCAAGGTCTCCATTGTATTTGGTCTTTGCTCCACTTAATACAACGTATTTTTACTTATTATTTTTATTTTTTCTTCTTGATTATTCCTTTTTTTTGTCCTTTTTTCTGGTTCCCTCTTGTCCCTCTCATTATATCTCTTGGTTGACTGTCACCCGCAGGCAGATCAACTTATGCTTGTCTAAGATTTTCTTCCCTTTTTTTTTTTTTTTTTTTGCCCCCTTGAACTCTTCACCGCAAACCAGGCCCTCCATTATAGGCACGATATTTCCCTGAGGAGGGGAGAGGAGGGAAGGAGAACAAAGAAAAAAAAAAGGGGGAAATAATAAATTATTACTGCTTTTTTTTTTGTGGGGTGTTTTACCCTTTGTTTTTTTTTTGTTTTTTTTTTTTGTGTGTTTTTGTTTTTGTTTTTGTTTTTTACTTTTTACTCTTTATTAATTCTAATTAGTGCTATCAACAAGACCACCCGCAGATGCCAATAAGAAAGAGGAAATCGAATATTATGGATACAAAAGAAAGAGAGGTAACACAAATAGATGTGGATAAATCTATGGAGAAAAGACTTAACATATTGGAAGCCTTGGAGCTAAATGACAGAGAATTTAAAATAGAAATCTTAAAAATACTCAGAGATATACAAGAAAACACAGAAAGGCAATATAGGGAGATCAGAAAAAAACTCAATGAACACAAAGAATATATTACCAAGGAAATTGAAACTATAAAAACAAATCAAACAGAAATGAAAAACTCAATTCACGAGCTGAAAAACGAGGTAACAAGCTTAGCTAGCAGAACAACCCAGATTGAAGATAGGATTAGTGAAATAGAAGACAAACAACTTGAGGCACAACAGAGAGAAGAAGAAAGAGACTCAAAAATAATAAAAAACGAGAAAGCCCTACAGGAATTATCTGACTCCATCAGAAAGAATAACATAAGAATAATAGGTATATCAGAGGGAGAAGAGAAAGAAAATGGAATGGAGAATATACTCAAACAAATAATAGACGAGAACTTCCCAAGCCTGTGGAAAGAACTAAAGCCTCAAGTTCAAGAAGCAAACAGAACACCGAGTTTTCTTAACCCCAACAAACCCACTCCAAGGCACATCATAATAAAGATGACACAAACCAGTGACAAAGAAAAAATTCTCAAGGCAGCCAGGGAAAAGAAGAGTACAACATATAAAGGAAGGCCTATTAGATTATCATCAGATTTCTCAGCAGAAACTCTACAAGCTAGAAGAGAGTGGACCCCAATATTTAAGGCCCTGAAAGAGAGGAACTTTCAGCCACGAATACTATACCCATCAAAGCTATCCTTCAAGTATGAAGGAGATATAAAAACATTCACAAATACAGAAAAGATGAGAGAATTTATCACGAGAAAGCCCCCACTCCAGGAAATACTAAAGGGGGTTTTCCAACCAGATTCAAAGAACAAAAGAAAACAACACCACAAGTAACAGCTCCACCAAGAACACAATAAAACCAAACTTAAACTGTGACAACAAAGGAAAAAAAAAGGGGGGGAGAGAATGGAGATTAACAGTAGCAAAGGACGATGAAGTGCAGAAATACTTATAAGATAGGGTACTACAATGAATATGGTAGGTACCCTTTTCATTACTTAATGGTAACCACCCTTGAAAAAACCACCACAAAAACACATGACTTAAAAAAGGTAGCAACAGAGGAAAGAAGTATGGAACACAAACAAACAGAAACAAATGATAGAAAAACAAAAGAGAAGAATCAAACTAGATACAAAACTAACAGAAAGCAATTTATAAAATGGTAGTAGGGAACCCACAAGTGTCAATAATTACACTAAATGTAAATGGATTAAACTTACCAATAAAAAGACACAGAGTAGCAGAATGGATTAAAAAAGAAAATCCAACTATATGCTGCCTACAAGAAACACATCTAAGCAACAAGGATAAAAACAAATTCAAAGTGAAAGGCTGGAAAACAATACTCCAAGCAAACAACACCCAAAAAAAAGCAGGTGTAGCAATACTCATATCTGATAATGCTGACTACAAGACAGAAAAAGTACTCAGAGACAAAAATGGTCACTTCATAATGATTAAGGGGACACTGAATCAAGAAGACATAACAATCCTTAATATATATGCACCAAACCAAGGAGCACCAAAATATATAAGACAGCTACTTATTGACCTTAAAACAAAAACTAACAAAAATACAATCATACTTGGAGACCTCAATACTCCGCTGACGGCTCTAGATCGGTCATCCAAACAGAGAATCAATAAAGATATAGTGGCCTTGAACGAAATACTAGAACACCTGGATATGATAGACATCTACAGGACACTTCATCCCAAAGCGACAGAGTATACATTTTTCTCTAGTGTACATGGAACATTCTCAAGAATTGACCATATGTTGGGCCACAAAGACAATATCAGCAAATTTAGAAAAATTGAAATTGTACCAAGCATATTTTCTGATCATAAAGCCTTGAAACTAGAATTCAACTGCAAAAAAGAGGGGGAAAAACCCACAAAAATGTGGAAACTAAACAACATACTTCTAAAAAATGAATGGGTCAAAGAAGAAATAAGCGCAGAGATCAAAAGATACATACAGACAAATGAAAATGAAAATACGACATATCAGAATCTCTGGGATGCAGCAAAAGCAGTAATAAGAGGAAAGTTCATATCACTTCAGGCCTATATGAACAAACAAGAGAGAGCCGAAGTAAACCACTTAACTTCACACCTTAAGGAACTAGAAAAAGAAGAACAAAGACAACCCAAAACCAGCCGAAGAAAGGAGATAATAAAAATCAGAGCAGAAATAAATGAAATAGAGAACAGAAAAACTATAGAAAAAATCAATAAAACAAGGAGCTGGTTCTTTGAAAAGGTCAACAAAATTGACAAACCCTTGGCAAGACTCACCAAGGAAAAAAGGCACAGGACTCAAATAAATAAAATCCAAAATGAAAGAGGAGAGATCACCACAGACATCATAGATATACAAAGAATTATTGTAGAATACTATGAAAAATTATATGCCACCAAATACAACAATCTAGAAGAAATGGATAAATTCCTAGAACAATACAACCTTCCTAGACTGAGTCATGAAGAAGCAGAAAGCCTAAGCAGACCAATCAGCAGGGAGGAAATAGAAAAAACTATTAAAAACCTCCCCAAAAATAAAAGTCCAGGCCCAGACGGTTATACTAGTGAATTCTATCAAACATTCAAAGAAGACTTGGTTCCTATTCTACTCAAAGTCTTCCAAAAAATTGAAGAAGAAGCAATACTTCCGAACACATTTTATGAGGCCAACATAACCCTCATACCAAAACCTGGCAAGGATGGCACAAAGAAAGAAAACTACAGACCAATATCTCTAATGAATACAGATGCTAAAATTCTAAACAAAATACTGGCAAACCGAATACAACAACATATTAAAAAAATAATACATCATGATCAAGTGGGATTCATCCCAGAATCTCAAGGATGGTTCAACATACGCAAAACGGTTAACGTAATACACCATATCAACAAAACAAAGAACAAAAACCACATGATCTTATCAATAGATGCAGAAAAGGCTTTTGATAAAATACAACACAATTTTATGTTTAAGACTCTCAACAAAATGGGTATAGAAGGAAAATATCTCAACATGATAAAGGCCATATATGATAAACCATCAGCTAACATCATATTAAATGGCACTAAACTGAAGGCTTTCCCCCTTAAATCAGGAACAAGACAGGGTTGTCCACTCTCTCCACTCTTATTTAACGTGGTGCTAGAAGTTCTGGCCAGAGCAATCAGACAAGACAAAGAAATAAAAGGCATCCATATTGGAAAAGAAGAAGTAAAGGTATCACTTTTTGCTGATGATATGATCCTATACATCGAAAACCCGAAGGACTCCACAAAAAGATTATTAGAAACAATAAACCAATACAGTAAGGTCGCAGGATACAAAATTAACATACAGAAGTCCATAGCCTTTCTCTATGCCAACAATGAAATATTAGAAAACGAACTCAAAAAAATAATCCCCTTCACGATTGCAACAAAAAAAATAAAATACCTAGGAATAAACATAACAAAGAATGTAAAGGACCTATATAATGAAAATTACAAAGCATTGTTAAGGGAAATCGAAAAAGATACAATGAGATGGAAAAATATTCCTTGCTCTTGGATAGGAAGAATAAATATAATCAAAATGGCCATATTACCCAAAGCAATATACAAATTTAATGCAATTCCCATCAAAATTCCTATGAGATTTTTTAAAGAAATGGAACAAAAAATCATCAGATTTATATGGAACTATAAAAAACCCCGAATAGCCAAAACAATCCTAAGGAAAAAGAATGAAGCTGGGGGCATTACAATACCTGACTTTAAACTATATTATAGGGCCACAATAATCAAAACAGCATGGTATTGGCAGAAAAATAGACACTCAGACCAATGGAACAGAATAGAAAGCCCAGAAATAAAACCACATATATATGGTCAAATAATCTTTGATAAAGGGGCCAACAACACACAATGGAGAAAAGAAAGCCTCTTCAACAAATGGTGTTGGGAAAACTGGAAAGCCACATGCAAAAGAATGAAACTCGACTACAGCCTGTCCCCGTGTACTAAAATTAATTCAAAATGGATCAAAGACCTAAATATAAGACCTGAAACAATAAAGTACATAGAAGAAGACATAGGTACTAAACTCATGGACCTAGGTTTTAAAGAACATTTTATGAACTTGACTCCAATGGCAAGAGAAGTGAAGGCAAAGATAAATGAATGGGACTACATCAGAATAAAAAGTTTTTGCTCAGCAAGAGAAACTGATATAAAAATAAACAGACAGCCAACTAAATGGGAAATGATATTTTCAAACAACAGCTCAGATAAGGGCCTAATTTCCAAAATTTACAAAGAACTCATAAAACTCAACAACAAACAAACAAACAATCCAATAAAAAAATGGGAAGAAGACATGAATAGACACTTCTCACAGGAAGAGATACAAATGGCCAACAGATATATGAAAAAATGCTCAGCTTCATTAGTTATTAGGGAAATGCAAATCAAAACTACAATGAGATACCACCTCACACCTGTTAGATTAGCTATGATCAACAAGACGGGTAATAGCAAATGTTGGAGAGGCTGTGGAGAAAAAGGAACCCTCATTCACTGTTGGTGGGACTGTAAGGTAGTACAACCATTATGGAGGAAAGTATGGTGGTTCCTCAAAAAACTGCAAATAGAACTACCTTATGACCCAGCAATCCCTCTACTGGGTATATACCCCCAAAACTCAGAAACATTGATACGTGAAGACACATGTAGCCCCATGTTCATTGCAGCACTGTTCACAGTGGCCAAGACATGGAAACAACCAAAAAGCCCTTCAATAGAAGACTGGATAAAGAAGATGTGGCACATATACACTATGGAATACTACTCAGCCATAAGAAACGATGACATCAGATCATTTACAGCAAAATGGTGGGATCTTGATAACATTATAAGGAGTGAAATAAGTAAATCAGAAAAAAACAAGAACTACATGATTCCATACATTGGTGGAACATAAAAATGAGACTAAGAGACATGGACAAGAGTGTGGTGGTTACCAGGGGTGGGGGGAGGGAGGACAGGGGGAGAGTTAGGGGGAGGGGGAGGGGCACAGAGAACTAGATAGAGGGTGGCGAAGGACAATCTGACTTTGGGCGAGGGGTATGCAACATAATTTAATGACAAAATAACCTAGACATGTTTTCTTTGAATATATGTACCCTGATTTATTAATGTCATCCCATTATATTAAAAAAAAAAAAAAAAAAAGATTTGAAGGGTGTTTATATGTGAAATTCATACCCATTATCATCATGACTTCCTCCTTTCTGAGATCCTCACCCTCAATGCCAGTCATTCTGTTCTCTTTATATTCCACACTCTGTTCTCTGTCCCTTCAGACAAAAAGGACTGTAAGTTTTGTTTTGTGATTTTATGTTTGCTTGAATTCCAGCACCCTATATAGCATGCAGTGTGGATTTTCCTCAGGGGACAACTTCCCTTTTTCGTGGCTCAAATGCTTCCCTTGTTCATCCTACTCTGGTCACCATCTAGTGCTTTCAAACAGGTGAGATATAGGTATATTAGTTCAATAAGAGCTACTCTTCCCTTGCAGGAACTGGGACCACAATATACAGTTTGGGAATTAATTATCATAATTCCTTCATAGTATCTTTTTCTAAAGACTATTTTCTACCCTTGATTCAGGGGTTACCACCTAACGATATATGAAACTGTTCCAAAATCCTTATAGCTTTCAAACCGATAATTTTGTGCTATAAATTGCCAATCCAATTACAGGTTTATCATTTTAATCATTTCCTCTCTCTATTTTAAAGGACTATGTTGTATAATAAAACTCAGAGGACATGTATAAAACAAAGGTCCACCAAACCCAGTTTAACTATTTTTAGCCACAATAGCTCCCTTTGAGCATAATTTATCATTGAATCTTCTTTCAAGAATGTTCTCCAGGCTCCTCTTCTACATCTTCTTTCCTTTTCAGATAGATTTGTCAGCTTTATTTTATAAGTTAGGAACTTGTTTTGTTTGGAACATATAGATTCAGCATTGCGATCACTTCCTTGTGAGTTGCTCTTCATCATTGAATCATGATCTTTTTCTTTTTTTCCAAATAATGCTGTTTTTTGCCTTATTAATGATTCTGTATCTGTAGTTTCCTGTTTTATCATTTTCCATGTCTTTTAATCTTAAAACATCAACATGTTTTAGGTATACCTCATGTAAATGGCACATATATGGATTGTGTTTCTTAAAAATAATGGGTGGAGAACACACAATACAATATACAGTTGGTGTATTATAGAATTGTACACCTGAAACCTATATTATTTTATTAACCAGTGTCACCCCAATAAATTCAATTAAAAATAGTCTATTTTTTAAAAAGCTATAAAAATAAAAGAATAAAACAGAGAGAGATTAATTCTAGTTCCCCAGAAGTCTCCTCATACTCTCTCTGTCACTAGCCCTCTCCCATCCTTCCCTGCTAAGAATGACTTCAATTCTACCTTCTACTAGCATAAATGAGTCACGGCCAGTATTTATTCTATATATCAATAAAATCATACAGTGAGTACTCTTATACATTTATGTTTGTCAGATTCACACATGTGTGTGATTCTAGATTAAACCATTTCCTCTCGTTGCTGTATAGCATTCCATCATGTGTTTGGCCACAACTTGTCTATCTGCTCCACTATTGATAAGCATTTGAGTAATTTCTAGGTCCAATATTACAAATATAAATACTGTTGCTATGAATATTCCAGTATGTCTTGGAGAACATATGCACACAATTTCTATTGGGTATTCTTATGGGCTGCATGTTTGCATTCCTTCTAAATTTATATGTTGAATCCTTAATACCCAAGTTGACTTGTATTTAAAGATAGGTTCAATAAGGAAGTGATAGAGCTTAAATGAAGTCATAAGGATGGAACTCTAATCCAATAGGGCTAGTGCTCTTATCAGAAGAGGAGAAGACAGAAGAACTAGCAGTCTCTGCTATGAGAGAACACAGCCAAAGAGGGAACTCTTACTAAGGACCCAATTGGCTGGCATTTACGTATTGAACTTAACAGTCTCCAGCACCGTGAGAAATAAATTTTTGTTGTTTAGCCACACCTCCCTCACTAATATCTGATCTTTACCTTTGAAGAAACTAGTTTAATCTGTCTATATTTACTGAGATTACTAATATAGCTAGACTTTTATTACAATATTTTTGTTTTTCTACTTATTTTGTTTTTTCTTAGCTTATTTTCTTTCTCTTTTCTCCTTCTTATTAAATCACTCTAATGTTCTTTGAGTCTTAATTTTATATGTACTTGTTTGGAAATTATACATTTTCTTTTTTCTATTCTTTGAGCATTACTTTAAAATTTTAAGAGTCTAAAGTCTTGCTTAAAGTCCAAAATGAACCTACTTCTCTTACTTCTGAATAATACAATGAACTTGAAGTTATCATTTCAGCCTCCCCCATTCCCTTCATCCATGTATTGTCATCTAGCATTTTAGTTTCTTGTTATTTGAACAACTCCTTAACTAATCCTTTTTAAAAGAAAAAAACAGTGCTTCTTTAGAGTTACAAACACGTTTACATATTTTCTTTCTTGGCTCATTATCTTTTCTTGCTTCCTTCTTCTTTGAGCTTAAAATTCCTATTTCCTGAAGTATATTCACTAGTAGTTATTTGGGAAAGGTCTAAAGTTGGTGAACTCTCTCAATCTTTGTTTCTCAAAAATGCGAATCTTCTGGGGCCTTAATAATGTCTTGTTTCTGACCTTGGATGCTGGTTACCTGTGAGTATTCATTTGCACACTGTACAGTTGTGATATGTGCACTTTTGTGGATGTAATCATATATCCAATAAGTGAAAATATTTATCTTTACCCACACTGGACAATTGAAACTTACATGTGCAAGACTTAGATATCCCATACAAAAATGCCTACCAGTTATGTGCTTATTGTCCATCCATTATGGATAAATATGAAGGCTCTAATCCACTTGCTTTCAAAAATCATGAAAGTGAGTCACCAGAGCTGTGCCTTTAACTTGTTCATTTCATGAGCTAATGTATCAGTGGCCGCCCCCTACACCACATCGGGATCAGTACAAGAATTATGTAAATACAATAGTCAGCCCTGGTGAAGCAGCAATTATATATCTTAGCAGCTGTGTGCTTCTGTTCATGTTAGATAATTAGCCAGAAAATTGTTTGCATAATTATTTTATGGAGCATTTGGTGATTTAACCATTTAACTCTGAAGGCTTATCCAAAAGTCATTAAACCGTTTAAAGTGGTAGCGATTGCAGTTGGTGCAGCTTCAGCACACATAACAAAACCCAAATGGCCTCTGAATTCCATAAATGTCCTCTGGGTAAGCAATGATTGCAGCTGGCAGGGTTGAGCTGGCTTTTGCTTTTTAAATTTTATTATTTTCTCTCTAAAGGACATGTGTGTCAACTCTTTTAAAATGATATACAACCAAAATGAGTTCTTGGGGCTGCCACTGCTATTTCTGATTAGATGAAAGTGTACAGGACTCACTTTCCTGGTTATTAAATCCATGTGCTTCATCCCCTGTTTGTGAATAGGAAACACTGAGAAAGAGAAACCAAGAGAGGGTGTGAAGGGAAGAAGCAAAAACTGACCTCGCAGATTGCTTTGAAAAGTACTTTCCATTCTCTAAAAGTAAAGCCAATCTTAGAATATTTTGGTAGGTTTTCTGTACACTATTAATGTTATAATGACAATAAGATTTATAATAGGAAGCTTCAATAAAGAATATTTTCTATTCCCTTTTTTGGGAGGTGGGTTAGCTAAAGAACTTGATTCTGTGTACCTGGCAAGTTATTGAACTAAGTTTAAGCCACTGAAGGATGCATGTTGCCTTGTTATAGCAATGTGGGCTTGGGGTCCAAATACTTGTATTCAAGTCCTAACTAGTTCCTTTCACAGTGTGTAATTTCTCAAAGCCTCAGTCATTGCTTCTAAAATGAGGACACTGGAGAAAATTAGAGTAGTGCTTTGGGTTCAGTTCAGAAATCAAACTACATGTGTTCGTGTCTCAGCTCTGCACTGACTAGCTCTCCAATTGTGGCCTTGTCACCATTTAACCTTCTGCACTTCTGGCTAATTTTAAGATGCTTGAGGACTAGATCAGTAAATGCATATACGGGAACTACTGAGAATTGTCAGGCACAGACAATTCACTTTATAAGTGAATTCTATTGTTCTGTTTACTTCTAACTGCTATTTGAGACAATAAAATAACATCATGTACAGGAAAGTGCTACTAAGACTGTAAATCTTAGAAAAGATGATTCCCATAATCTTGTTATTTCCTGAAAATAACTCATTTATAATTCTCTGGGGAATGAGTCTGAAGAAATTCTAAGTCAAAATTTACTCAGCATAAGTTCAGGTTAGTGCTCCCTGAGGAAGGAGACCCAACTGCTTGGCCACCATCAATTAATTCCGTCTTCTCAGAGAGCCCACGGCAGGCACAGTTCACCTGGAGGTGGCGGTGGCTGAGTACTTACGTCAAGGAAAAGAACAAAAGATGGGCAACCATTACTCAAGAAACAGTGTCTGCTATTTTAAAAATTACCCCTTGGGAATCACTGCTAATGGGTATGGAGTTTCTTTTTTGGGGGGTGTGGATATGTTTTAAAATTGATGGTGGGGATGTTTGCACAACTCATGAAAATACTAATACCATCCAATTGTATTCTTCTAGTGGGCAAATAGTATGGTTGTGAGAACTAAATTTCAATAAAACTGTGATTTGGAAAACCAAACAACGTTTTGTATTTCAGTTTGTATCGTGGGGAGAGAGAGAGAGAGAAGAGGGAAAATAAGATGCATCAGGCCCCCTCCGGAGCGGAGCCCGGCTGCTGGCACCAGGCTGAGCCCAGCAGCCTCCGCGCTGGCGTCGAAGTGACGGGGCAGGTACTGCAGACAGCGGCAGCCGGAGTCTCCACCGGACCCTGGGCAGACAGAAAAGAATGCCAATGTCTCTTTTTAATTTTCTCCCATTTGTTTCCAAATAAGAAAACAGAGCTTGAAAGGTAAAGGTCTAGCCAAGGGTGTGTTCTGTCAGACACAATGGTGGGCTCTTCCAGCAGGTGGAACCAGGAGGGGAAGAAAGCAGGGTGAGCACCCACAGGGCTGTGGAGCAGAGATGCCCACAGGCGCAGGGACTCATCCTGAGGAGAGGTGTCTGGAGTGCTCATGGCATAGCTGCCAAACTGTTGGCATTTTTACAGGCTCTTTTGAGGAATAAAGAGACTGAGCTCTCACAGGGGGTGGGGGGCTTTCTCCTTGCCCTTCCCATGGCTCCCTACTGGTTGTCACTCTAGTCTACCAGTTCAGGCGTGAAGCTCAGAGCTCAGGGTCCTGCCAGAGGACAGACGAGTTAACAATATCCAATGTAAACAATAAGGAAACATCATAAGGAGATCTGCAGACATGAAAACACACAGGCTTTGCAAAAATCCTCCAAAATAAACCACCAGACTGCAGTCTCAGGGACGGAGAGTCTCTGGAGACCAGCAGGGGGCCAGTTTGTCCCCACGCCAGCTTGGAGGACTGACTGAAAGAGTTCTCTCCCAGTGGGAGTGGGAGGAAGTGTGAAAGACGAAGTGAGCTTCGGAGACACCCAGAGCGAACACGTCTGGCCTTCGGGCATCGGGCACTGCCATGGGGCTGCCCTGCACCTCAAAGCACGTCCTTCTTTCAATATATATGGCTTTCTGGGGAGATGGACTTTAAATACTAGACTACTTCAGTTTTAGCCAAACCGTACAGAAATATTTTAAAAGATAAAACTAGCGGATAAAAGTATGCAGAGAAACATAATACTTAAATAGTCTCAAAGTATCTCCTTACAAAGAGTCCAGTGTTACTACATTACATTTAATTTCTAAATTAAAAAAAATTATATGAACAGCTAAAGTAAAGCAACTGTGAGTTGGTGCTTCTTATCTTATCTCCTCTTTTCTTCTTATCTCCTCTTTTTCTTTCTTCCTGTCTCTCTCTCTCTCTCAAATCAATAAAATTTTTAAAAATTACAAAGAGAAAGATAACAGCACGATTAGATGGTGTGACAGGCCATCTCGACGTCAGGTACTATCTAGAATGATATAGTGAGAAGGAACCCATGTATCTTCCATGATATTTCTACCAAGTTTATATAACTTGAAAATAGCTATGTGGAGATATCAGACAAATCCAAATTAAGGAGCATTCTACAAAATCAATGGTCTATACTTTTCAGAAATGTCAAGGTCCTAAAAGACCAAGAAAGATAAAGAAAGTAAAAGAGATTCAAGAGACCAAAGGCAATGCCTGGTCCTGGATTGGGTCCTTTTATCATAAAGTCCGTTGCCAAGGCAATGGTGAAATTTGAATAAGGTCGAAGGATTGATAGTAGTGTCATAGCTGTGTTAATTTTGAGATCACAATCATTTTATTGTGTTTATGTATGAAAATACCCTTGTTTTTAAGAAATGCACTGAAGAAGTTAGGGGCAAAGAGGCAACTTGTTCTCAAATGGTTTTAGAAAAGAGTAATGATAATAATTATACATAATTAGAAAAATAATTAAAGCAACTGTCCTACAATGTTAGCATTTGAGGAATTTAGGTGAGGAGTTTAGATCCTTTTACTATTATTTCAACTCCTTTGCAAGTTTGAAATACTTTAAAAAAAAAACCCAGCTTTTAAAAAACATTAAACTTCCAGGAGGAAAAATGAAATAAAACCTCCAAAAAGAGGGTGCAGATGTGGCTGAAGTTCTTTTACGGAAGCTCCACACACTGCATTGCGTTCCTGAAGCTGCACACACTGCATTGCGTTCCCGAAGCTGCACACACTGCATTGCGTTCCCGAAGCTCCACACACTGCATTGCGTTCCCGAAGCTCCACACACTGCATTGCGTTCCCGAAGCTGCACACACTGCATTGCGTTCCCGAAGCTCCACACACTGCATTGCGTTCCCGAAGCTGCACACACTGCATTGCGTTCCCGAAGCTCCACACACTGCATTGCGTTCCTGAAGCTCCACACACTGCATTGCGTTCCCGAAGCTGCACACACTGCATTGCGTTCCCGAAGCTGCACACACTGCATTGCGTTCCCGAAGCTCCACACACTGCATTGCGTTCCCGAAGCTCCACACACTGCATTGCGTTCCCGAAGCTGCACACACTGCATTGCGTTCCCGAAGCTGCACACACTGCATTGCGTTCCCGAAGCTCCACACACTGCATTGCGTTCCCGAAGCTCCACACACTGCATTGCGTTCCCGAAGCTGCACACACTGCATTGCGTTCCCGAAGCTGCACACACTGCATTGCGTTCCCGAAGCTGCACACACTGCATTGCGTTCCTGAAGCTGCACACACTGCATTGCGTTCCTGGTGGAACTTTGGAATTCGGAGAATTCCAGACCAGAGAGGTCTCCATCCGGATGCCTCTCTATGGGTTGCTAAAGTCATCTCTCCCCAAAGAAAACCAAACTGCTTCCTGGCTGGGAGAATGTGAAACACTTCTTTGACTCTCAACATTTGGAAATCCTATCTATTGTGATAGAGAGGCTGGGGACACTGTCCAAGGAAATGATTTCCCCTCCTTCCTTGTGAGGCATTGAAGCGCTGTTGTTTCAGATCATTTAGATAATGAGATGCAGATGAAAACTGAAATTAGAATAAATAGGCTCTTGAAATGTTTTCTTACTATTTCTCAGCTACCTCCTCCTTCTTGTCCGATTTTCTTTTTATCTGTTTTATGTTTATGAGTTCATTAGCTGCTATCTCCAAGACACTGTAGGAAGAACCTTAGGCCTTTGTAGTTCATAGTTTGTCAAATGCTTTTAGGAACTCAAAATAACTTTGTGTCCCACCCCCAACTGTCTCCACCCTTTGTAAGTTGTATTTTTAACTAGTGAAAGGAATAAAATGGAAAAGAAGGGAAGAAATTTAACAAGGGATTTACCACAATATCTCATTTAACCCTCCCATGATCTTGGAAGGTAGGTGGAAGCATCCACTGACAGATGGAGACCGAGGTTCAGAGAGTTTAGGAAGCTGACTCACAGAAACATAAAGAATAGAGAGCAGGGACCCAACAGTCATATTTGTTTCACTCTGGGGCCTGTGTTGCTTGCACTTCACGTTTAATACTAATGAAATCTGGTTTGTTCATTTCATATTAAAAGTAACACATTCTAGGTGTGGGGCAATTATATTTTTTAAAAAAATTAAAAAATTTAGAAAACACAAAACCGTAGTAAAAAAATCAATTTATCCTACCACCCAGAGTTAACATGCATGGTTTGGAAGTCAAGGCTAATTAAAAATAGCACCACGTTTATCATTACTAACAACCCAAATCTGATATTGGATATGTTTGCTCTATTAAGTAAATCAAATTTCAGCAAAAACTGCATGTTAGGCCAGAGCTCTTGCATGCACCCTGCTCCAGTTCTCCGTCCAGGTGACCCAGTGGCAGGGAGAGTCGTTTCCGTGTTCTGTAGGTTTGTTTCTGTCTGCTGTCCTGGAGGAGAAATGCCTACGAATGTCTCTTCTACCCTGAGAACTCTCAAATTGAATATCTTAATGAATCTAATGAAATCCTTTAGGATACCCTGGTTCTGAGCCACATTTCCTCTCTGATCATATTTTGTAATCTGCCAAACAATGATGATATTACCTACCTCCCCACCCCTGGCTGGGACACTGGCTCCTGTATATCCTGAATGCCGAGGGCAGGGCCTGACGCTAGAATGAGATTGTAAGTCTGTATTTGGTGAATGGTGCGGAAAGGCAGGTGGGGAGGAGATAGGCCCCTGCCAAGGCGTGTACCCTCTTACACCAGGTCAATTCCTGTGATTCTGTGCAGCTCCTGGCAGCGGAAGGTTATGGAGAATGAAGAGTGCCTAGAGAGTCCACAGCTCTTTGGTATAGATGAAGCTGGCCTGCCAAGTTTACAAATAATGTAAAGCTCTGCACCTCTGATTTCTCCGTGGGATGCCAGCTCAGCCTCAGGCTCACCAGATTGGAATGTGATACTCACGAGGGGGCATTTGGCTTGACCAGGATAGCAAAACCCAGCTCTTTAAGTGTTTCTCCATGCTGCTCCTAAGCCACCCGCTGGGGATATTTTTTTAGCATCAATGAAACTGTAGCCTCCGGGTTTCATGCTTACACCTTATATTCCTCCTTCCTCTCCATTCCACATCTTCAGGATCATTCATTGCCTTTATTAAGGGCCCATCTGCTGTTGTTTGGTTTTCTGTGTACAAACACTCCTGTTCTAATGTCACAGGAAACTGCACCTCACTCATCTGAGCCCCCAAGTGTCTTCACCACGGTTTTACCTAAACACACACACACACACACACACACACACACACACACATACCCCATATTAACAATTTGCTATTTTCAGCCAAAGGATAGAGAGCTAGTGAATGCACAAATGTTACTAGAGATTGGGAACACATTAAAGCCATTTCAGTCCACAGCCTCCTGGCAATTCCTGGGCATTGGAGGATTGAGGAGCAGGCACTTGGAATACGTTTAGGCCTGAGGAGGGGTGGCTGTGGAGCCGGGAAGGCTGAGACAGAGGTCTGTAACAAGAGCAGGCCTGGAAGACACCACTGGAGAGGACTGAGGGGAGGGGAGATCTTCAAGGTCATGCTTCTATTACCAAGACCCAGCCTGCTTGCTGCCTTCTGATATTTGTAGAGTCGTCCTCCAAACTGAGCTCAAATAGAAAAGGCATTGCAAATAAAATCAATGTGAGTGACAGGATTCCTTGAGACCAAATCCCCCACACTGGATGGGAGAATTTGTGTCACCATTAGCCAAGACCGAACAGTTCTCAGGGCTGATGGAATGAGGGCTTGGGTGCAGCCGGGAGGATCGGTTCTGGAGGTCTGAGTGCAGGCTTCGGCCCTCACTTCCCAGTGTCCTTGGAGAAGGCCAGCAAGGAAGCACAGTCCAACAGGGGGCCCTTGCTGACCGGAGCTCATCCTTCCAATACCACGCAGTAGGAGTTTTCTAGGAAAACCAAAACTGACAAGGAGAAAAATGCCTTTCTCTTTGTAAGAAAAAATATTTCTTGTTGAACTGCTTTTAGGTGTTAGCAATCTCATTATTAATTTTCCATTGCAAAACCCCGGGTCACAATGCTTTTATTTCTAATGCAACCACCTTCATCTGGGCGATGGCAGTGCCATCTTAACCCTGATTTCCGGATGGCATATTTCCCATTCTTGTTCTTGTGTGAAATAACAGTACTCTTTTTGGCTGGGTTTCCAAGGAGCCGGAAATACTGCTGTCTGACTGCTTGAACTAACGAGTTCACTACCAGGACAACACAAATAAAGACTGGTGCTTGGGATATCTTGGCTCACTTTCGAAGGGTGTTGTTTATGAGAATGCCTTGAGCAGTGATCACAGCAAGACAGCAGAGAGTTATAAAAAGAACTATGTATAGTCATTTGGGGTGAAGAGATGGGATACTCTTACTAGGAGTTCCTAAACAGCATTATTAAAGCTTCAAACGTACAAAGACACTGAAATGAGTTGACGTTTTAAAGTCCAGGGAAAACCAAACAGAAGCCGATATGGGAGAGTGTTTGTGGAGGTGTTGTACCTGACTTGCAAAATGACTTTCAAGATTCCAAACATGGGGAGAGTGGGAATTGCTCTTTTTAAGACTTTAAAATTTTTCATCTTGCTGTTCTTGTACAAAGAAAGCAAATCTATCCTTGGGAGAACTTATGAGACAGCCTTCTTCTTTAAAAAAAAAAAAAAAATCTCAGAATACAGATAAGTGCCACAAAACTTTGAAAAAACTAAGATCAACTTGGTGTTTGACAAAGCTAACATGAGAATGGTAATCAATCCCTTGGCAATGAAAATTTTAAATTTAAAATAAGCTTCAACAAAGCCTTTGAACCTTCAAACACTTTATCCTTAAGAAATTAATGGGTCCCCGATGAAGTCACATTTCCCTTTCTGTTTCTGTAATATATCCTTCAGTTTCATTAATCAACAAAGCAGCAAAATAACTGACACCAACCAGCTTCCAAGTCGCATTTCTGGATGCTCCTTGTCTGCAGCCGGGACTTAGCATTTGAAGATAGCTAATTGAAGTTTATATAAGCATGACAAATGTTTGGCAAAGCTGGGTTTTCCCATCCTGTTGTCACCCTCTGCTCACCCCAGAATGGTTTCCCATCCTTTTCTTCCTTCTACTGTTGTTTCTGTTGAAGTTGATAAACTTTCTGCTGAAGGAAATATTATGTGAAGCTGCCCTTCTGCGGTGTCTACGAAGATGCGGAAACACTAGCAGATGGGTCTCCTTATAAAGCACTGGGGTTTGTACGACGTTTTGTTTTTCCCCATTGAAATACCAGCTGAGGTTCTTCTGGTCCCTGTGCTCTCATCTGCTCTGGCCAAAACAAGAAATCAAGTTTCATGACATTTATTTTTTTTAGATGTGATTTCCTCTGTCAATTGGATTTTGCTTTTGTTGTATGTAACTTTAACTCTCTCTCTAGTAGCGTTTGGCTTCACTTAATTTTCCTCAGAGAGAAAAAAAAACTGGCCCTATTTTTCCATTTTGGGTTTCCCTCTGTCTCTATCTTTCTTGCTCTATCCCTGTCTCAAAATAAGGACATGAAAAATAAAAGTCTCCAAATATTAATTTTACTAGTGAAGTATTATATGGACACACACACACACACACACACACACCCTTTAATTTTCCATCTAGGTATTTCCCTGTTGATTTGAGGGTGATCAACATCCGTCCAGTGGGAGGTCATCTCTCCTTTTTGCTAATGGCCTATAGGAGAACTGCTCCTGACACTTTGGAGGCCACGAAGATGGCCAGTCTTGCTGTGGGGTTTTCTCAGCGTCTGGTGGACATTTCCACATTTAGCTTCTCCTTTCTGCAAGGCATAGTTATGGGGTGCATTTCACTAAGACCCTTGCCTTACCCATTATCTTAGAAAATAATCTGATAAATGTGCCCTTCTCAAGGTGAATTACCTCTTTCAGGGACTTTTGAATTTTAACGAGGAACTTCCTCAGAAAAATAAACAAAAATAAATTAGATTCTAAGATGGAATTATCTGCACAGGTAGGGTAAGAGATTTATCATAGGTTATAAAATAAGGTAGACCTTGAGTCATATCAACTCAGCAGCTTAAGCCCATACATTTACAAGGCTTATCCTTTGTTAAAATAATTATGAATTATCGACTATTTCAGAAGTTCTGTTACTTATAGTTCAATAAACTGCAGGAAAATTCCATGTAATGACATGTAGCATGGTTGAACTTCTATGGATATTCACCTGATTTTCAATCTGCTAGTCACCAAAGTGGAAACTGGGATGTTGGGTACCATACAAACAATTCATCTGGACACGTGGTGGATCTGTCACACGGGCATTTCAATCAAACAGCTAACGTCGTGGAAGTTCATGATTTAGTCGGCAAGGCTGACAGAGCCCTCCGGTCTCACCTAACTGGGATCGAGACTCGACCCTCTTCCCTCCCGCTCCTGGGAGAAGAGCCTCTCACATGCTCTTTTCTTCCAGGCCTTCAGCATCACTTTTGTTGTCGTATATGTGTTCTGTTACTTTCTCTATAGCCACACCTCGTTTTATTGCGCTTCACAGATGTTGCATTTTGTTTTTTTGTTTTTTACAAATTGAAGGTAAGACCCTCCACTGTTGTATTGGGACAGTGAGATAAGACGTCTTGCCACACAATCACGAAACCAAATTAAGAAATTAGGAGTCTTTAATTAGCCGGCTATGGGGACCACATAGAAACCTAAGTTGTTCAAATCAATGTGGTTCCGACAGCACTTTGGAGTTAGGTTTTATAGGGAGAATTACGTACTGATTGAGGAATGGGGAGGGGAGAAAACAGAACAGTGAAACAGAGCAGTGAGACAAGCTTTCTTACAATGTTTATCTATAGGGTTAATTCAGGGAGAAACATTCTAAGAACACCTGCTACTTTGCAAAGCTAGTCCAAGGCCACAGTCTGGGAAACCAGCTTCAAGGCCAATAGGGAGTCTCTTTCAGAAAGAGTAAGTTCTGCTAAAAGTCTCTTTGTTTTAGAGAAAGTAAGTTTGCCAAAAATTATTTATGTTACAAGCCTTTCTTTTTTACACTTCACCACCAGCAAAGAGATTATGACTTACTTTATTGTGATACTAGCTTTCGTGCAATAGTCTGGTCCCAAACCAACAATATCTCTGAGGTCTGCCTGCATTTATTGAGGGGCAATATATGTAAACTAGACCAATGGATGAGACTATCTGCCCACATAATCACATCCAAACTGATTGGGTCCATTTCTTCACTAGAATTCGAAACTGAAATGTAATAAAGGCACTCTATGGACAGAAGTAGGTCCGGACCATCCCTGGAATCTGCACAACAAGGAAGGAAACGCTGCACATTCAGCTTCCCAACTTGGCCACAAGCAAAGCTCGCACTTCCTCAATTTCTGGGAAAATGAGATGTTACATGTTCTTAGCAGGAGCTGACAATTAAGCCAAGCAAACAATCATGCGAGGCAGGGGAGTGGGAGTTCATGCTGCTTAGCCACATGCCTCAGGTGCTCTGTGAGCTGAGGCCCGGGGCCAAATGCTTTCAACCACCCAAGAAGCCGGGATCCTGAAATCGACAACCCTGTGGCAAGTTATTCTGTTTATTATCATGGAGGCTGCCCTGTTCCTTCCAACTATTTCCTTTGGCCCGATAAGGATTTTGTGAGGTGCCAGGGGAGATATAATTCATTAGAATCAAGTAATGATTTGTAATATTTAAACTATTCCATTAAACCAGGAAGCAGGTCAGAAACTAGCCTTTAAATACAGCCAAGGGAGAAAGTCAGCCCGGCAGCTTAAAATATATATCTTTTGCAGGAAACATGGAGCACATAATTAGCTATAATTTCTGCAACTGCTGTCAGGAAGTTCTATTTTTTGGCTGATAGGCAATGTTATCTCCTGATGGCCTGGGAAATCAAATCCTAGGGTTACATTCCTGGCTCCCGCCTGGCCCGCGTGGGTGGCTTTTGAGGGAAAAATGGGCGATGGAGCAAAGGAAAGGAATGGGCAGGATGGGGCCAGGGGCCGGGGAAGTGTCAGGGAAGGATGTGGGGATGGCTTCTTCGGTTCTTATGTAAGGAGACTGAGTATCGTGAATTACAGTTAAACATATTCTGATTTCCAGTGCCATCATTTCTCCAGGACATGTTCAAGGCTTAATATATTGGGCAAAAGCTGTACTGCTTGGCTCCTGCTGGTAGTTGTGGAGGAAGTTAAATGTGCTACTGTTCGAGGATCACTTTTATTTTTGGCTGTTTGAACGAGCACAGTTTTTTTGTTGTTTTTGGTTTTTTTTCCAGTGGGCTAGTCTCAGTCTGGTAGAGGCATTAAAAATTAGTAAAGGTAGAAATGCTTTGAAACATTTGATCTCTTCTCAAGGCAGCCGAGCAAGGGGGGGGGGGGGGTCCCTCAGGAAGCCTTGCTGTGCGGAAGCATCTATACCAACAATGAGATTTTCTGCAATACCTCCTCTGGCCTTGCATTCTCTCCTCTAGTCAGGCACCAAAGGGGCCAAAATCCAGCTCTCCTTTCTGACATTTGATCCAAATCTCCCGAAGTCTCCAGGGAGGCCAGGGAGGCTCAGGTGGGGAGCATTAGAGCAAAAACAGCAACTCGGCTGTAAATAAATCTAATGTCTGTCCGTTCCAACCAGGGCCGGTTGGGTTTGCTGGGAAATGAGCGCTCGCACTTTCGTGTTCCTGGAGAACGTCAAAACCTGCCTCTCTGTGCCCTCTGAACCACATCCACCAGCTAATTATCCCACCACAGGCACTCCCGGAAACGGACCCTGTCCTTCACAGGAGTGATAGTCATTGGCATTTTAAAAAAATTATCTTTCCCAGTTTTTTACCAGAATTCCACAGTGTATTAACCTCTTTCCTAATTATTTGTTTTTTAAAAAAATTCTGCAGTCTATTTGGGAAAGAAAAAATACGATTTTCAAGGATTTAACCGTCAGAACAGTGTAATCTTAGCCGGGCACCAGAAGAGCCCAAATACCATTTCTCTCTTCCGCTTCCTGGTACTAGTTCTCTTTGATGGGGATCACGTTCACATGTGTATTATACTGATATCCCCCAGATAACACATCTTGAATTACAAACTCAGGCATCTTCCAGGTAGCGAGGAGGAGCGGATAAAGGAAGAAGGCGAACAAACACTCATTAGATGAGAAATGGGAAGGCATGGGGGCACCTTCCCAGGGCCCTGGACGCCAGTGTTTACCCAACCACATACACAGCATACAAATAACTGCCTCCGCGCCCCGACTTGGGCGGATAGGTCTGCTCACTGCCTCGTTGTAGACAGCGCCGAGACCATTGCTCGGAAGGCTCCCGTCCCTCCCACCGCAGCTCCTCATCTCTAATGTAACAGTTCTGTGCTGTCCTCCAGAGCAGAGCGGCATTGTCCCGGCTATGAATAAATCATTCACCCTATTTTATTAATAAGGCGAAGCTAACAGTACTCCCAACCTGGCCCTGCTCTTCCTTCCAGCAGGGCTCAGAAACCGGTGCCACAGTGCTCTCGCTGCTTGCTGGGCGGAGACCGGCTGTGCGTCTCGAGGCTGCGGCTCGTAGGACCTGGGGTTTGAGGCCGCAGCCAGCGGTCCGCGGATGAGACGGGGCTCTGAAGCCTCGGAGGCGTGCAGCCGCTGCCGGTCTGCTTCACAGGCCCTGCTCCGGTTCCTGTTGTCGGACGGACGGGGTGGGGGGATCTGGCAGTGTCTAGGGGAGAGGGTCTGGCTAAGGAAGGGGAGCAGAGAAACAACTTATCTGAGCTCATTTTTTCAATAGAGAAATATCTGGGTTTTTTTAAATCCTTCCTAAAGAAATAATATCTTTATATGTCTCGCCTCTTACACGATCTTAAATTGCAACACCCCCCCCCCCAAATGGGAACAGGTGGAAACAGATAATAAATTGTATTTTAAGAAACTTTATTAATGCGTTAAGTACCTTACTACGCCATCAGTTCTGTTCTGCTATTTACTGAGTTATGTTTCTTATTGTACTCAACTCAGAGCTCTTCAGAAGGCAAATGAGAGAAAGCCAACGTAAATCAGTTTAAGTGACACGAAAGGGGGACGATGTGAGTCTGGTAAGGACTACTGGCAGAGGCGGAATGGACTTTAGGCATGGGCTGAATGCAGAAGTTCATAGGATCAGACTGTTCTCGGTTTCTCTATTTCATTTGCAGGGAGACTTTTTCACACGGCGAGGCACTGGGAGGCTGTTAAGGTTTTCGACGCTCAGCCGTCCTCTCGACTTGCTGAAGAGAGGACTCTGCCGCTGTCCTTCTGTGGGAACTCGGATGAGGAAACTCCTGAGCGTCTTCGTCCTCTCCTCCGAGTCTCCCCACTCAGCACGTGGTAACCAGCATCCACCCAGGGCTCCGCCAGGAGCCGTGGAGCCTTTCTTGGTTCCTCTTTCCTTCATCCTTTGCTGCAGTCCACCAGCAAGTCCTGTCAGCTCCACCTTCACAATGTATTCCAACCACTACTGTCACTACCACTCTCGTCTGGGCCATTAGCACCTTTTGGCCAGGATCAGTGGAAGGGTCACTGAGGGGAAGCGACTTGTTTCCCTACCAACATTCTCACTGCCCCCAAATCACTGTCTCATGCTTAGCTCTAGTGATCATTGGCAAATGATCTTAAGTAGTACTGTTGTTTTTAGCTGCTTAGAATATTTTCAAATTATTTTCTCACTGTTCTAAAAGCTATAATTCTAAAACCAAGGTGTTGGCAGGATTCGTTCTTTCTGGAAACTCTGAGGGAGAAGCTGATCATATCTCTCTCCTGGCTTCTGCGGTGTGGCAGCAATCCTTGGTGTTCCTGGACCTGCAGTTGCATTACTCCGGCCTCTGCCTCCTTCCTCCCATGGTACATCTCTGTGTGCAGACCTCCCTCTTATACGGATACCAGTCATTGGGTTAGTACAACCCTCTGCCAATACGACTTCAAGTTAATTACATCTACCAAGACCCTATTTCCAAATAAGGTTACAATTACAGGTACGCAGTATTAAGACTTGAATATATCTTGTAAGGAGACACAATTCAACTTAGTGCACTATATCCTTTGGCCTCCCCAAACTCACATGTATTCAGTGGACAAAATACATTCAACTCCTTCCCAAATCCTTGAAAGTCTTAACCTATTCCAGCATCAGCTCAAGTCTAAAATTTCATCTAAAGATAATTGATTCAAAAAGTCCCAACCTTATCTCCTCAGTCATCTAAGTCAGGTATAGGCGAGACTCTGAGTATGATTCATACTGGAGAAAAATTCTCCATCTGTGGATCTGAGAAACAGAGAAGACAAGTTAGCTTTCCAAAGTTCAATGGCGGCACAGACAGGTAAGGGGCATTTCCATTCTAAAAGTAGAAATTGGGAAGAAAAACAGGGTTACAGGTCCCAAACAAGCCCAAGACCCAGCTCAGCAAATTCCGTTAGGTTTCAAGGGCCCAGAATTAGCATCGGTGGCTCTCTGCTCTGCCTGCTGGGCCAGCTGGCAGAGGGAACCCCACCCTCAGGAAACTGTAGGAAGGCCTGGCTCCCTTGGAGATGAGGCTGAAAGGAGGGTAGTGTGCACTGCAGAGAGAAAATGGAAAATATCTGAAAATAAACTCCTCATTTTTATACATTGCTGAGGATGAAACCTGAGGAGGGTCCCTCGAACTGGCTTTAGCCACATTTGCAGCTGCAAACACTCTGGCAGCCCCAGAGCTGCCCTGGAGGCGAGAAGAAGGGAAGGGAGGAGAAAGTCCTGCAGCTGGGAGATTGTTTATGCTTGAGACCAGGGCTGACCCGGTGGGTATGCCACCTGCACAAGCCCCACACTTAGCAGAGCCCCACCGCTGGCTCAGTGCTCCTCCGTCATCATCTTAAAATTCTTAATAGCAAAACAAGGAGCTCCACATTTTAATTTTACACTGGGACCCCCAAATTATGTAGCGGGTCCTGGGTGTAATTACTATCCTGCACTAACGTCTGACAACTTTGTATTGACATATGAAAAAAAAAACAACAAACTGGAATCGTTACCACGTTATTGACATGCTTATTTTTGTGATGTGAGATTAAGGTCAATTTAAGTTCCCTTTTCCTTTGTCATATACATTTCCTAATTTTTTATAAAGAACATGCATTAGAAATGTAGGCGAAAAATTTTTTTTAAACTTTATATATTATGAAAGAAATAAATTTTTTATAAAGTCTATTTTCCATTTTGAACTGAACCAAGTGAGTTCTATAGGCTTTGTTTTGCATATAGAGGTTACTGAGAAGAAGTCCCCTATGGCCAAGAAGCTGTGCCAGTCAAGAAGGTCCCCATTGGAGAAGCAGGTGGATGGAGGGTCATGAAAAGTTATACCTAAAAGATCCTCAAGCTGTCTCTACAGAGTCTTCCCTGAGGCATGGAAAGAGAAACATACCTCCAATACTCACAACCCATCCCTTTCTGAAGATCTAACTACTGATTTTTGTTTCTGTCCCTGTTGCCAACATACTATAGAAGAAAGGCATACAGCTCTGCCAATGGGCCATGCTACCCATTTATGAATCCAGCATCAGAGGGGCCCTGTGCTTTTCAGCACACCATGTCCCTTCATTTGGAACCAGTTCCCATTTTCCACAGCACGTGCCAAACTTAACTCTGCCCCTCTCAACTCTGAGTAAACAGTCTCTCTTCTAACTACCTCAAGAAAACGAAGGGCGTTCAGTAAGGACTTGCACAGCCTCTCCTTCAAGCTTTTCTTTACTTTAAAAGGTCTCCCTCACCTCTGACTTCTACCTTTAACTTCCACATGAATAAGACCATGTTTCTCTTTTTGTATGATAGCCTAATGCCATCCACACCTGGAGTACATTTTCAGAATGAGAAACCACAGGTTGTCTTCATCTAATTCTTTGTTATGCCATATGTTTTTCAGGATTAAAAAATATATCCCTATTTATGCATGGTATAATTTTCTGTACTTTGAGGATATCTATGTTGATATGCTAGTAAACATGCTTTAATTTATTTGTGAATTAGCTTTATTTATTTTTTCTGCCTAACCTCAGAGCTTACCTTCTTTATCCTTTTGTCACTAGTATTACTCTGGCATTACCATTTTGTCACTGGCTATACCTATGATAGCCAGTCTCCAAAGATGGCTTCCAGTGAACCACACCTCCCAGAATTCATGGCCTTATGTAGTCTCCACCTTTTGAATCTGGGCTGACCCTTTGACTCACTTTAATAGTACAATATAATGAGAGGAACCCTGTACATGTAGGCAGTCAACATATTGAAAAATAAATTCTAGGTGGATAGAATTATGAAACATACCTTTGCTTACACAGTTTGAATTTCTTTTGGGGAGTTCCTTCCCAGTGGACTAAGGCCTAGCCCTGGTCTGCCATCCCAACATTTGCCAATGATCTGATAATGTTGGCAATTGTATTTTGCCTGACAGTTTTGTAGACCTGATTTATATTTAAACTACTTCAATATGGATATAGTAGTGATAGCCTAAAATGCAGAAAGTCTTTTAAAATTAATATTTTGCTTGCTGTGAATGCCCTAATACTAAGGTAATTCATGAATGACATGATGAGACTATTCTCCTAGGGTTTTGTGCTGTTCTGTAAGTGTATTATTTCTAGAGATATTGTGTAAGTTTTTAAAAGCAGTAGTCTATTTGCATGCCAGGGGGAAAGGCCGATTTGAAGGGTTGAAAGAAAAGTGTAACAACCCACCATATTTGTTAGCCCTTTGAGGCAAAATCTTTGTGAAATTTCAATCAACATCCGTATCCTCAGGCCTGTATGTTCTAAACTGGTAACATTACAAATCAGAATTCATAAGCCTACAGATATATTTCCAAAGAATTTCTCGTGAGTCTCCAGTGAGGGTCTCCTGTCCCCTCTGGTGGGGGCTCCCTCATCTCTGGTGGGCCGTCTTTCCCCAGGAATCTGATGGACGGCCATACCCGCTTACAACAGATGCTGTCCCCTCAGCGGAGGCACCAGAACCCTCCATATGCCAACCTGTTCCACGTTCTCCTTCATTTCACATCCTGCTAGGTAAACATAGCTGTGCTCCTTGCACAGAAACTTCGTAAAGTTTTCCTAAAACAAATCTTTCAAATATACTCACTGCTCCACTGCTTACCACTGGACCACATATACAGCCCCGGGCTCAGAGAGCAGTCATCTTCACTGACACCAAATAACAGACACTGCTCTGTTCCTCAGATCTACTCCCTACCCCCATAATCTCGAAGTCTTAGGATCGGATCATACCGTTCATACTTTCTCTCCCCTGCGGAAGAGGCTTTCCCCTTTCTGGTAGAATCTTCTTGCAGGCCTACTCCACCAGCTCAGCAATACCCATCCGGTCTGAACTGTAATCATGTATCAACTTGGGTTGAAAGTGGGTCTCCCATCACAAGAACATAATACGTAATTGCATGAGACTGCAAAGACCTGCAATGTAAGAATAGTTCACTAACATTCCCCTCATGGGGAATGCAAAGAAAATGCAAGTGGTAGACCAGAAGCTGGATGTATTCCTGACACATCACTCACTTGTTGGATAACTCAGGTAAGTCGACAAAGGTCTCCCAGCCTCAATTCCTAGATGATTTCAGTGATATCCAACCATAATTCTACCTGATGACTGGGCAGACATGGTTTTCCTTCTCTACATGCTGAGAACCCCCATCCTAGAGAGGAATATAGACTTAGGTAAAGTCATAACAGGCTCCCTCCTCACTGAACATAACACATAGCGTGAGGATGCAGGGGAAACAGGTGGACAGCTAAGTCCTTAGAAGAATGTAGGCATGGAAACTGTGCGGCAACAAAATGTAAGTGTAGGACAAAGAACCTTGACTTTCTTTTGTAAAACAAGATGCACAAGAAAAAAGTGAGAAAAAGACATTTCACTGAGACAAAGATAACTTTCCTGAACTTCCTAATGGGCTAAGGTAAGACAACTTTTTAGGATTAAGATGGAGAAAAACAGTATCCTCAGATGGCATGAACAGTAGGTATTTTCTCAAAACTAAAGAGAAGCCTAGCTTGTCTTCCTAAGGCTAGAAGGGTTCCATATAATAAATATGGCAACAACATAAAGAACACTTACTACATGTCAGACACAAAGCCAAGCATTTTACAGGGTGGGGCAAAAATAGGTTTATAGTTGTGAGTATGCAAAACACAGAGTTTATTCTTGTATTATTATTTATTAATTATGGTATTATTTCCCATATGAATACCGGTAAACCTACTTATGCCCCACTCTGTATATGTGTTAATACATTCAATCATGATGTCAACCCCATGACATATTACTACTGTCATCCCATTTTAAATATAAAAAAATTGAAGTGTAAAGAGGTTACCCAAGATCCATAGTTAGTAAGTTGCAGGATTGGAATTTAGGCAATCAAGGCAAGAGCACTTAAGTCACGTGGCACCAGGGTTTCTCAAGCTTCACACTAGTGACACTTTCAGCTGGATAACTATTCGTTGTGGAGGATTTATTCGTGCATTGTAGATACTTAGCAACATCTCTTACCTTTACCCACTAGATGCCAGTAGCACACTCTCCCCATTTGAGGCAATTAAAATGTTTCCAAATATTGTCCAAATTCTCCCTTGTTGAGAAGCACCATTTGGTACCCAAAGTCCTCTCAATCTGAGAGTGGCATCTATCACAGCTCTGACCACAATGCCTGTCCCCATTCCCTGAAATGATAAAGTAGCTTGGTGCAGATAGTAAACAAGTTAACATTGTTATAATGCTTAGGAAAGCTCCATGCACATAGCCAGGGCTAGATATGTAAGCACTAGCTATTATTATTGCTGTTTTTGTTATTGTCATAATGGCTGGAAAGACAGCAGAGCAGGGTGGAAGGAAACTGTTGTGGATTACTGGAGATCAGGGGAATGATTCTCCTCACTCTTGGATAATTTAAACCAGGACTTCAGTCTAGAAGGTCCTGCCATCGGCTACAGTCAGCCGTTAGAACTTTGTAAACACAGTCAAAGCATGACTCTTGTCCAGGCAGAAAAGTAAATCATCCGGAAAGAATTAATTTCTTACAGTGAGTTTTTATTAAAAAGTCATTCTGAATATGTGATAACTTTCCCATTCTTGCAATTAATGCTTTTCATTTGGGTCTTGGGTGCCTCCCTCTTTGATTTAATCAGGTCACTGAGCTTATGGAGGAACATATATATCTAATGTCTGGAGGAAGAGAAAGAGTAGGTCTGCATAGGAGCAAGAAAAAGAGACCAGGCTGATGTGTGAAGGGGCAAAACTATAAAAGGAATCATCATCTTTTGTTGCCCTATTGCTCATAATGAGTCTACAAGTAGGTGGCCATCTTTAACAGGTGAGTGAAAGAGACACCATAAATCAGGGACGCTGGAGTGTTAACACACCTGTGTGAAGTAAGCCCTGGGACTCATTCCAAAAACAGCCACAAAGGGCTTTCAAGAGACACAGAGACTCTGAGACGCTAAGGCACTCCCAAGGCAGCTTGCCAACTGCTGGGTAAGACCCACCCCAAGCCTTCACCACCAAAACTATGACGGACAGACAGTCAGGGCTCAGTGGTGTCAGCTACTTGAAAGCAAGAAATGTTGAGAATTCAGGGAACATGAGAACACAAGGCTTGTGAAAAGATTTTTCCATTTTCATTGAAAGCATTATGTCAGCATGGTAATGTTTATAGACATAGAAAAGCCACAGTGTTGTGAAGAAATCTATTCAGCACAGTGAGATGGCCACCATACTATGCACCCATTTCACTTTCCCAGGTCCCAGTTTCTTTATCTGGACCCATAGCTGTGTTGTACCTGGTTTGACCTTTTTCACATATAATACATATTTAGTTGTCATAACACCTTGAGAGGTGAGTACTATTGTCCCTAACTGAGGCTCTGAGGGGTTAAGTTACTTATTTAAAGTCCCTAAAATGTACACCAGCTCTCTGTTTCCTTATGCATACAAAACAAGACAGAATGGGGGACAGGAAGAATATTCTTATGGGACGCAGTTCGAAAAGGACCATCCACATAAGTAGAAGAGCCAAAATTATCTGCAGGGTTATTTTAGAAAAGGACATGGTTCTCAATTTTGGGGGTGGTGGTGAATTTTTAAAAAATGTATAGCATATTTTATGACACATTTTATTTTTGAATTTGCAAACATTTTTAAAATTTGCTTTACATGAAAAACCAAGATTAAACTATTTTCAGAGCTCAGTGTTGGTTCCCTGAGTTATGGAGAGGCTCTATGCTTAGTCTGTGGACTCCATAAATATTAATGAAGGCCCAGATAACAGATGATAACGGCTGTGGTTCTGGGCTAATTCTCATGCCTTGTGTTTGCACCCAGAGGGGTGGCTATGAGTTCATGTTTAAAGAACTGAACTTCACTGCACAATATATTAGGCTCAGTGATATATGTCTTCCTGCTACTGAACAATGAACTCTATGCAAACTCATAACTAAACACACACACACACACACACACACACACACACACACACACACACACACACACAAACAATGAAATCAGTAAAAACCAAACTTGTTGAATTTATACAACTGTTTATTTTGTGTCTGAGTTTCATTTTTTCATTTTTGCCTCTGGGACTTTATTTTTTTCCTTAATCTGATTATTTTGTTGATGTCTAAAAAGCCTAGCTATGGTGCTTTCTGGGAAAAGCAGCTACCATGTCTAATTTTTTCCACCCTACCACAAAGTGTCCCATACTTTTCTGTCCCAATGACTCTTTCACCTCTCTCTCTTTAACACATGACACTCTTAGTTCACCTGTCTTCTTTTCATTCACAAGACTGTGGGCATGTTTCTTTAGCAATGGGTATCTATGTCTGCCTGTGTCTTCTTGGCATATACCTTCACACATACACAGGTCTGAATATATATGCTGCTGCTACTGGCAAGGGGTGCAGTACCATTTTCAGGCTGAATGGGGATGACCTACTCCGGGCCCCTGTCTCGCATTCACCATACACTGTCCACAGTAATCATCTAGCTGTTTTGTCATTTAAACTCCAAAGCTATCCAACATGTACGCATGCCTGCAAACTATCCAAAAGTCATCATACCCATGCAGCATAATTAGCTTGAGGTCACAAAATTATACTGAAAATCACGAAGACACTTAAACAAAATGACTATTCATAATTCACAATTTTACTTTTTTTTGTTGTTAAAATTTTTTTATTTTATTTATTCATTTTAGAAAGGAGAGAGAGAGAGAAGAGAGAGAGAGACAGAGAGAGAGAAGGGGGGGAGGAGCTAGAAGCATCAACTCCCATATATGCCTTGACCGGCAAGCCCAGGTTTTCGAACCAGCGACCTCAGCATTTCCAGGTCGACGCTTTATCCACTGCGCCACCACAGGTCAGGCTCAATTTTACTTTTTAAAGTAAAATAATAACTAAAATTCAGGAACTGTAAAAGGACGATTAATTTGACAAAATAATCACCTGTAGCATGTCCTTTCCTTCTACAAGCACCTTTACATAGTATTTAGATACTTTTTTCCTGTACCAGGAAATAAATATCTAAATGTTCTTTTTAAAGATATAATACATTCAGACTTATCATTAATGACTTTCTAGGAGACAATATGAGGACACATCCTTATTTCAAATGTTCATAATCTCCAAATCAACAAGTCTACTTCTAGAAATTTACCCTTAAAATGTTATAAATGTGTGAAAGGATGTATCCAAAAGTGTTTTCTTTTCTTTTTTTTTTTTAAAGACTTTATTTATTCATTATAGAGAGGGGAGAGAGAAAGAGGGAAGGGGGGAGGAGCAGGAAGCATCAACTCCCACATGTGCCTTGACCAGGCAAGCCCAGGGTTTTGAACCAGCAACCTCAGTGTTTCCAGGTTGATGCTTTATCCACTGCGCCACCACAGGTCAGGCCCCAAAGTGTTTTCTAATAATGAAGAAAGGGTTGGGAAGTGGAGAATGGTAGAAGGGGAGAGATCGTGGTAGAGGTAGATTTGACTTGGGGTGGCGAACACTGTATTGCAGAATTGTGCACCTGAAACTTGTATGATTTTATTAACCAATGTCACCCCAATAAATTCAATAAAATATTTTTTAAATGAAGGAAGAAACCATACAAATAATACTAAGAAGCCATTTGAGAGAATGATGTAGAACATGGTTATGGGCATGGGAATTTGGGCAAGATATGTTTCCAAATGAAAAAAAAAGAGGTTTTTGAAAGAACATATGTGTTTGTTTATGCTCATGTGTGTGTGTGTGTGTGTGTGTGTGTGTGTGTATGTGTGTGTACATTCATCGCAAAAATACCTAGAAAGATATTTACCAAAGTATTCAATGGGTTATCACTGGGTGGTAAGATTAAAGATGATTTTTACTTCTTTATACCTCTTTTTATTGTACAAACTGTTTTTCAAGAGAATAAAAATAAAACTATTTAAATTGGGGGGGGGGAACACATAACAATAAGCGACATGCAAATATTAATGCCAAACTAAAATATCAGTGAATGGTTAAAATCAACCATCAGAATCTATAGCACAGCCTGACAAGGCGGTGGCGCAGTGGATAGAGCATTGGACTGGGATGCGGAGGATCCAGGTTCGAGACCCCGAGGTCGCCAGCTTGAGCACGGGCTCATCTGGTTTGAGCAAAGCTCACCAGCTTGGACCCAAGGTCGCTGGCTTGAGCAAGGGGTTACTCAGTCTGCTGTAGCCCCACGGTCAAGGCACATATGAGAAAGCAATCAATGAACAACTAAGGTGTCACAACGGAAAACTGATGATTGATGCTTCTCATCTCTCTCCATTTCTGTCTGTCTGTCCCTATCTATTACTCTCTCTGACTCTCTCTCTGTCTCTGTAAAAAATATATATATATACATATTATTATTATATATATAGCACAGAATCTCAGGAGTCTAGTGAAAATCCCCTCTGTGCTCTCCCAAGCTCACTGACATGAAGCAGATTAGGGGGAATCGTGATTACAGGACAGACTTGGTGCTTTTTTGATGGTGTCACTTCATACCCAAACTGTCTCATTAGTGATTTAACATCTCCCACCGACCTCGCCATCCCCAGTATGTGTGGGCAGGCTGCTGGTGACCAGTGGTCCCTTGTTGCCAGAAAGCTGAGCTGTGCCATCAGGGAAGTGGAGGTGAAGGGGAGAGGGGCGTGTTCTTCAAGGCAGATGAGACCCAGGAAAGCATGTCCCCGTACCACATGTCTACCACATCCAGAAATGCATTCACTGGTCAGCACACAACCGCGTGGAACATGCAACGCAGCCGTTTAGCATTCCATTACAAAAAACGAAACAGGCACAGAAACTAAATCCAACCTTTACTTTCCTCTCTCTTTCTTAGGCTCTTTCTTTTTTCTCTCCCTTTCTCTCTGGCAAATTTTGAACATCCTTGATAACTTGCCATATGGGCCAAGCCATCCTTGGAGACAGACACTGAGCCTTTCTGAGTGGCATGTGGTCATATTTAATTTTTTAATATTTGTTTTTATATTTATTTATATGTCTCTCTCCTATAGAACTTTCATTTTTTTTCTTTACTTTTTTAAATTGAATTTATTAGGCTGACATTGGTTAATAAAGTTATATAGGTTTCAGGTGTACAATTCCACTGTACATCGTCTGTACATTACACTGCATGCTCTCACCCTTCCAGTCTCCTTTTATCACCATTTATCCCTCTTTACCCCTTTCTTTCTCCATCCACCCCCTTTCCCTCCCGTAATCACCACACTGTTGTCCGTGAGCTTTCTTTTTTACTTTATTTAATTCCTTCATCCAGTCCCCAACCCCATTCATCTCTGATGGCTATCAGTCTGTTTTCTGTTTCTATGAGTCTGTTTCTATTTTGCTTTCTAGTTAGTATATTTTGTTCATTAGATTCTACACATAAGTGAAATCATATAGAATTTGTTTTTCTCTGCCTGGCTTATTTCACTTAGCATAATAATCTTTGGGTCCAGCCATGCTGTCATAAAAGGTAAGGTTTCCTTTTTCACGGCTGAGTAGTATTCCCTTGTGTAAATGTACCACAGCTTTCTTTTATCCACTCATCTACTCATGGACACTTGAACTGCTTTTATATCTTGGCTATTATAAATAATACGGCAATCAACATAAGGATGCATATATACTTTCAAATTAGTGTTTTGGGTTTCTTTGGGTATACTCCCAAAAGAGGAGTTGCTGGATCATAAGCAGTTCCATTTTTTAATTTTTTAAGATAACTCCACACTGCTTTCCATAGTGTGGCTGCACCAGTCTGCATTCCTACCAATAGTGCATGAGTTTCCCTTTTCTCCACATCCTCGCCAACCCTTGTTTGTGAGTTTACTCATGACAGCCATTCTGACTGTCATGTCAGGTGTGCACAGTCAAATTTAAGTTTCCTTTTCCCCTGGCATTCTGGTCCTGGAAATGGAGAAAGTGCGCTTTGCACACTGACCAGCCTCCAGCTGGTGCCTCCCTATACCTCTACATGCCGGGTTGACACTCTACTGCTGAGCCAACCGGCCAGGGCTCCTATACCTCTACAAGCATCTCCATTCTGATTGCCGCCTCATTTCTAACCTGTCTCAGGCTCAGACATTCCAACAGGCATGACTGACCAGTTAAAGCTGCACACCAAACAGAGACTAAGCATGGAGATTTTGTTAAAGGGACACAGGGCCACCCATTCAGGAGGACATGCCATCCTGGCCAGGCCTGGATCCAATCTGTGTTCAGGAAAATGAAAGGACCCTGGCTTCAACAAGGAGTCACCATGTGTTAAAATAACCCAGTCAGGTACACTGCTAGTTCTTGCTATTTTCTTTTTTCTTGTGTGAAGTTTGCCATCATTTCACACACATTCGGCATCGACTAAGGTGGTCCCGTTACTACCCGTCTTGTAGGAATGGAGGAGCAAGCATTTTGTAACAGGGTTTCAACAACGTTGAAGTTACTACCTCAAATCTTTCCCCTCCCTCACTCTATCCTCTTTACATGACATTTTTTTCTTTAAATATAAATATTATGTCTTTCTCTGTGACACACAAACATACAAAGTCGGGACACATAGCCAAGGGGTTGGGGGCTCTACTCCACTCTTGAGCACCGGAAATGGAATTAGCAAGCTCAAACTATGACTCTTCCAAAGCAATTTGGAGACAAGCCATCATCAGATTAATGAGATGTAGGTGAAGCAACATCCCACTCGAAACATTAGAAACCAGAAGTCAGGTAGGGAGCCTGCAGCCCCAAGTTTCTGGAATCTCACCGCTCACTGATCCTGAGAAGGGCAGCCCACATGCGTTCAGACCTGGAGCATGACGCCCGGCAAGGTGAACACGTGCTTGCTGTGCCATTGTTAATAGCGGCTGCTGTTTATGTGTTTTTAACAACACGCTACATGAGGTTATTTTATGAAATGTTCATTTCCATCCACGTTACCGTCATGACAGTCAGTGATGAAAGGGAAGCAGTCGGATATGTAATAACTACATGGACTGCTGGATTTTTACTGACTATCTCACTCCTTCCATCAGGGAATCTCTATGACTTTCACCTTTCAGGTAGGATATGATGTGTTTGAGAAATACAAAGGGAATAGACAAATAGCGTTTACCATCCAACTAATCAACTAACTGAGCAATAGTAGTTAGCAATGCCATAAACCTGCAGTGCCGAGCCACACAGAAACGAGTGAGATTAGTTCCATTTCAGTTACAATAACAACAGGAACCAGGACCAGGAGTCTGCATCTTAGTGGCAGATCACAATGCAAGTCTAGATGCAATGATCAGACAGGAAAAAAGCCTTCCTCCCGAAAATCAAAATGAAACAATTGCCAGTGGAGGCTTGCCCTGGACTCTAAGACTTGGAAGGCAAGTTTTTGTTGTTGTTGTTTTTGTTTGCAGAAAGAACCATGGGCAAGCAAAATGAAAATAAATGGCTCCTTTTCTAGGCATTCTTTGTGCCTGGGCACTGGCTCTCTCTTCCCCAGACAAGTGAGTGGTTCAAAAACAGAACAAAACAAAACAAAATTGAACATATTAAAGGGTCCTACTTTTATTGCCCTGAATAAAATAATTCAGGACCCCAAACAGGTGTCTAGGGTGTAATAAAGGCGTGAGACTCCACCTTATAATATTTCTAGTATTTCCTCTTTACAATTGAGTCAAAACACAAAGAAACCAAGTTGTAATCGAATTCTCTAAATTAACACTATGCTGAAAGATAAAAATCAATATTGGTCATTTTTAAAAAAACAAATGTGTATTTAGCTTTTATGCCAGCCTGGAAACAAGCAATCCCGAAGGGGTCTGTTCACTGGGATTTGATTTGACAATTTGAAATCTACCTTTTTCTACTTCCCTCTGCCAAGTGGACCCCACCCATCCCTTCCACTCCCATTCACAGGCCCTTTGTCATTTCTTCCCTCTTTTATACCCAAATGCAGAAGTGAAGTGTGAAAAGCTATTTAAGTACTCTTAACTTACTGGGAAAGGAAACCATTTTCAGGCCATTTTTTTAATATTCTGTGATATTAAAGTAATTCATCTGAGTTTGTGCTAATGATAGTAAATCTCTTGTACTGACAAGCTGTGGTCAATTATCCTTTCTACAGCTTTTTAAATCTCATGCCCTAGGAAGTATGTCAGTGTTGGAAACCTGTGGCTTGCTAATTCAAATGAAACAGCCAGCCAGCCTGAGCAGCTCGTTGACTGGTCCACCAGCACGCTCCTCGGCCCAGACAACTCTCCTATGGCCAGCAAATGCGGGGACTCTTCTGCTAGAATGTTTTGTACATAGACTACATGAATGGAGGAAACTGTTCCAGTAAAGTGGCGTGTTATTTATTCCTATAATGAGTAGTTTAATGGCAACAATTAGGAAGGAAATTCTACAAGTCTGAATTTCAATTACGTATTACTGCCACTGAAGGTCAATTAAAGTATCTAAGTAATTACAGGGGATTGGGATCATCTGGCATCTGGAAAATCATATGAGAGGGAAGCAGTACTTGGTGGGTTTTGAAAGTGTGTGATCCAGTCTTGGTTGTGTTGGTTAATTTGGAGACAAGGAAACATGCAAGGGGGCTTGCCCCACACATCTGTAGATCTGCTCACTTGGGAGTGCAACAGAAATGTTCACTGGCTTTCCATCCAGCCTCAGCCGCTGTGCAAGTAGCAAGAGTCTGCCAGGAGGTGGGTGAGGAGGGGCCCGCTCCGCCAGATCATCGTCCGGGACATCTCTCTTCCGCTGAAGAGCGGTGCCTTGTCCCTTCCTGTTCCTAGTGCCCCTACCATGCCAAGTCCCATCACCTCGCCCACTTCAAGGCCAACCTGCTCTCTAGCTCCTTCCAGAGCTTCGCTCAGACATCTTGGTCACCTCACTGTCTCACAAATGTTCTCATCATGATTTAAACCACTTCTGGGCCTTTTTTCAGCCTGTTATTCAAGACGCACTATCCCCTGCCAAGCCTTCTGCGCCCTTCACGACTCGGCAGAGTCCCACCTCCTCCTTCTGTGCATCAGTCACCGTGGAGTTCCATGTCTGTCGCCCGGTGCTCCTCAGGTTGTGCACACCCTGCAGGGGCTACATCTTGAGTCTCCACTTCTTGCCCTGCATCGAGCACATATTTAAACCCCCAATGTGCTAACCTCCCAGTCTTTGGCTTCTGTGGTTGCTGTAGTTTAGTCTCAAGTTTGGTGAAATGTTTTAATCAGGACTTGCTGGCCTGCCTTCCTTTGTCCACACCATTGCTCATTCCGCAGCATGTTTTGAATGGCTACTCAGAGCAAGACATCAGAACTACGGCTCTAAGTTTGAAGCTACTGCTTCCCTCCTACCACATTGCCTCAGTGGGAAACTGCATGTGCTCCCACCCCCCTGCACAAATCAGGGAGTTTCTCAATGTTCATCATTCCTTCCTTGGCTAATGCTTGTAAGGGAAATGGTCATAAAAACACATGCAAGAGAAAAACTGACCTCTCTCCCCTGTGGTTCCACATGGCTCTCCTAAGAGCACTCTCAGTTCAAACCAGAAGACAAAGAGAGGAAAAATATTTTCAAATGATTTCCAAATGACTTCAGTTTTACATAAGGTTCAAGTTTCGTTCAAGGGATGGGCAAAATCTTGGGTCAGCCAGCTATGTTAGGGTCAGCCAGACATTGGGGTCAGCTGGCCACGTTTGGGTTGAATCAAGAACACTTGCTGTTCTTCACATCCCAAGACAGATATTGGCATTTTAACTTTCCTTCTTGCAGGCTCTTTCTGTTTTGAAAGTTCATTCCATCTGGGAGTGAGGCCTCCCTGAGGATCTATTTTCTCATTCTCCCTTTTTAGGGCATGTCCTTCGGTAGCTCCTGTTCTGCACCTGTGGTGTTTAGACTTCATATTTCCGCTTGCATTTGCCACCAACATACTGTTTGTGTAAAAATGAACCTACTGCATGTGTCCAAGAAAACTGATCAGGAGGAAACAAAGATGTCTGATGGGAAAATCCACAAAATGTTTTCATTAAAAACTCTCACTGGTTTTTGCAGGAAATGTTGCCCATAACAACACATTGAGCATAGAATGTTCTCAGGCATCAAACATAAAGGCAAGACTGACATTTTCAACAACATAAAATCAGATCAAAGGATGCTTAAAACACTTCAATGGCTTGAGCTCTCTTACAGTAGTCAGCACATTGCATTGACCCTATTGTACCGGTGTTGTAACACCCACCACAAACAATTAGAGGTGCTTCTGTGATAGTTCTTTACTGTCTCCTGGCTTGAGATTTCCTGGCCTGATACTACTGAGATAAGAAACCCCCTTTTACTGAAAGGCTTAAAAGGCATTTTATGATTTAGGCCAAGCGTTCAGAGAGAGTTTGTAAATATGATTTTTATACTTGTGTGTGATTTACACCAGCTCAAGATGGCCGATCGAATTTCTGCTCAGTAAGGGCTGTTATCTTGTATATGGAGAGGTTTTGATATTAGAAGGTTTTGAGAGGAAGGAAGAAGGAGACTTGGACCCCCTCCCTTCCCCACACCTGTGAGGAGGAAGGTAAACAGCTAGAAATGCTGGAGGTGGAAGGGAGATTTGAGTAGCCCCTTCCTCTCCCCTTTCTTTCTCCTTAATGGGCGATTTACAAACGCTTATCCTCTGACACCATGTGAGCCCCCTCCCATCCTGAAATCCTGTGATTGACGTATGTACCTCTAGACAAAGGAATCACGAGACCCGTGTATGTGAACTTGTGTTCTGTAAAGGGTATATAAGATGTAAGAAATCTGATTTCGGGAGCACGTGTCTTTGGAGCTACTGGCCCCGCGTGCTCCACTGGCTTTAACTAATAAATTCTCTTTTCCTCTTATAGTTATCTGAGTGTCAATCCTCCATTGAGTTGCTTTCCTGCTACACTACAATCAGACCTCACTAGGCCCACTGCATTATACACATATACATAAATCCAATCCATCTTTTAAGTAATCAGTTTGTGAAGCTACATGCTTGATGAGTACCCTTCTCCTTTTAAATTGAGCTTCACAGCCAATGATGCATTCATTTCAACGACAATATATATATTTACTGACATCTATGATTACATGGCCCAGAGCCAGGTGCCACTAGAACACAATGTCTTCCTAGCAGTGGTAGCAAAGATGGCAGGGATTATCCTGGGAGGTGCAGCTCGGCACTCCCCATAGAGGAAAGAGAACAGGTGCAGCCCAGGCCACACCCACTTCCTGCTGAACTCGGATGAAGACTGGGTCATGACGGGCTTGCGGATGCTCGTGAAGCCTGTATGGGGATGTGAAAGTCTGAGATTTGAAGGCTGAATCATACTCTATCCTATACCTACAGTTTCTCTCCTTCTGTTAACTCTGGGATTCACAGGAGCTTTTCCAGAAGCAAATGCTACAGTCAAGAGCACAGATAAATGCTTTTAAGTTAATCTGGGATTGTCTATGAACTCCAGGATTTTTATTGAAGAAAATTGCATTTTAAAATAAAACAACAAAAGCAACGTTTCCTATTATGACATTTACCAGAATAAGATCCATGAGCAAGTAAAAATGGTCATGCAAATCTTCAAGAATGGTTGTGGTGGACTGGATTGCTCTCGGTGGGTGCTGGCAAGATTGCCGACTTTGCTGCTTACGTACTTGGACCAGTCATCTTAGGCCTCCATTAGGAACTCTCATTGTCCTTATTAAGATCTACAGTTCCAGTCGCCTGACCAGGCTGTGGCGCAGTGGATAGAGCATCAGACTGGGATGCGGAGGACTCAGGTTCGAGACCCCAAGGTCGCCAGCTTGAGCACGGGCTCATCTGGTTTGAGCAAAAGCTCACCAGCTTGGACCCAAGGTCGATGGCTCGAGCAAGGGGTTACTCAGTCTGCTGTAGCCCCACGGTCAAGGCACATATGAGAAAGCAATCAATGAACAACTAAAGTGTCGCAACGAAAAACTAATGATTGATGCTTCTCACCTCTCTCTATTCCTGTCTGTCTGTTCCTATTTATCCCTCTCTCTGACTCTCTCTCTGTAAAAAAAAAAAAAAAAATCTACAGTTACAATTTTTCATGCCCCAATAGAAGAGGACATAGAGATGTTAAATAAAATAAATGTCTTGCAAGCGAGGTGACCCACATTTTGTGATGTTTGCAATACTTGTGGTCAATGTAGTCCTGATATTAATCTCTTTCTTAGAACCTCACAATGAAAATGAACATTCTTGTAACATAACTATCTGCTCCGTAAGTGGAGCACGTTTAGTTGGTTATGTTAAAGGCCTGGGCATTACTTTCAAGAACTTTCTGCTGGAAAGCCTCAGCTGAGACATCCTTTGGCTTGAAATTCTGCTGTTAATCCTCATAGTCTGTGCAAGCACACAAATTAATTATCTAAACAGGACCCTGGACATATTGAACTCATATATACAATAGAAACTCCAATGGATTATATATTCTTTATAGTGTCAGTTTTAATTTGTTCATTTTTCTTCTCAAGGAGGGGCCAGATATGCCTTTGATTACATCTCTGATATTTTGAGTGGCTCCCTTGAAATTGTATGGGGGTATACTGATTGCATGCCTTTAAGGATATCTGTTCAATATGGCAAGACTGTCCTTGTCATTTTGATTAGCTGAAAAAGCAATGGATATAATTTCTCTAACATTCTTTTTTTTTTTTCTTTTTTTTTTTTTTTTACAGGAACAGAGAGAGAGTCAGAGAGAGGGATAGGTAGGGACAGACAGACAGGAATGGAGAGAGATGAGAAGCATCAATTATCAGTTTTTCCTTGCGAGACCTTAGTTGTTCATTGATTGCTTTCTCGTATGTGCCTTGACCAGGGGCTTACAGCAGTGTGAGTAACCCCTTGCTTGAGCCAGCGACCTTGGGTCCAAGCTGGTGAGCTTTGCTCAAACCAGATGAGCCCTCGCTCAAGCTGGTGACCTCGGGGTCTCGAACCTGGGTCCTCTGCATCCCAGTCTGACACACTCTATCCACTGCACCACTGCCTGGTCAGGCCTCTAACATTCTTAATGTCATGAATATTCCTAACAGCAATGAATAAAGTTTAACCTGAGAAATGAAAGAGCTAACTGGTGAAAGTATCTCCTGAAGAAATGGAGATCTGACAGGTCTTAGAGAAACAAATTTTATTAAAACATTATTCTGTAATTCTGCTACAGAAAGAATTTGAATTTCAGAACGTGTCTAAAAATGACATTGGCCTCTTAAATGATATTCTCTGATGAACCTTTTTAAAGATTTCATTAATTTGAATCAAGAAAAGTTAATTTTCTTATATTTAAATTATAGTCATTAACTAAAATGACCTTAGTATGTGGCTGGTTTCTATTTTTATTAACATTATGTTATTGTAAATGTATTTTAAGTCTTGATTCCTCCATGAAGAACTAATGCATCAATGCCAATTTTTACATTTAAATTAAATGTCCAATTATTTTTTCAAAAATAAAAAGACATGTCTGTGCACCATGATATTAGTCAAGCAACCTACCAGCCACATAACAGTAAAATTTTATTCAAAATAATGCTGCATATTTTCTGAAGGGTATTAATTTTGGGGGGAATTCTTGAAAATACTCTAAAATTATGTGGAACCAGGTCTGGTAGATAATGTGACTCTCCAACTCTGTAATAACATTTTAGGTGATTTGTAACCATAATGAAGAGACTAATTTTCGTATTGGCACACCGATGACTCTCCTAAAGAGAAATTTTGAAAAGGTTTGAGAAGGGACATTTACCAACAGAAGACACAGTATGTTGGGCCTTATGCATGACTGCCTTGAGGTGGCTCTCATTTGAAGTTAAAGATTATGAGATGTTTATTTACATCAGTTCAAGAACAGGAATGGGAGAGGTCATGCTTATAGTATCTTATTATCAAAGGTGAGACGTTTTATTTTTTAAGAAAATAAAAACCATTTTTTGCCCTGACCTGTGGTGGCACAGTGGATAAGCATCAACCTAGAATGTTGAGGTCACTCCTGGGCTTGCCCAGTCAAGGTACATATGGGAGTTGATGCTTCCTGCTCCTCCCCCCTTTTCTCTCTTTCTTTTTCTGTGCCCTGTCTCTAAAAAGAACTAATTTTTTTTTTTTTTTTTTAGCAAACGATACCAGAGTGAAATTATTCTAAGGTCACATTTTATACAGAGAATCTTAAGTTCTTTTTATTTCCTAGGTATAAAAAAAAAATCCAACACCCAACATCCTTCTCTCTGCTTAAGAGGTTAATTTCTCACCACATTGGGTGATATCAGCAAAGTCATTCTGGGGTTAATCAAAAATTTTAATGCAAGGGATATATGATATGGGCACACTGGTATATACATGCCATGATTAACTAAAAAGTGTTTTCTTTATGAATAAGTAATGTAACTGAGCTGTCCATTAAAAACTTAAGAAAAGAGAAATTTTGAAAATTTGGCAAAGTCTTTGACTTCTAAAATGTTGATGTTAGTTACTTCGTTATTAGTTCATTTATCTGCTCAGGTACAACAGAAGAAATTCTGTCTGAATATATCTATTTTTATAAGTTTATTGGTAGTAAAATGAACCTAAAATAAGCTATGTATATTTAAGTGTGCAATTTAATAAGTTTTGTAATATGTAAGTATCTATGAAACTATCACCACAATCAGTGCAATGAACACACTCGTCACCTTAAAAAATTCCCTGATGCACTTTATAATTTCTCCCTCCCCAGACAAACAACCAGCACTTTGCTTTTTGTCACCATACATTTTGTTGCTATAGGATTTTGCATAAATGGCATCATGTAATTTCTATGACAATTCTATTTTTCCTATTTATTATAGATATTACTATTTATTCATTTAAGTTTTTTTAATGGTAGCAGTACAGCTTGTTAAGCTGCATTTCAGTACAGCTGCCGGGGCTTGCTCATGTGCTTTTGATGTATGAAGCTCGAGCATTCTGCCAGTTTTTTTTGAGCAATGACACCAGGAAATGGACAGGCACAAAAGGATGTTGTATGCAAGCTCATCCTTTGTCATCTTCACGTGGCCAACAGCCACCGCCAGACACAGTGCCCTCTTCATCTGGAACTTGATGGTGGATTTCACTTCATGGCCTTTAGCCACCACGTTCTCACTGTGGGTCAGCAAAGACGGAAACCTGCCAGCCTCACTAAGCCTGGGCCCAGGATTCACGGGGTCTGCTTGATCAGAGATTCTGAAGCCAAAAGGCATCACACTTCCTGCCCTGCTTCTTGACCAGTTTCTTACTCTGCTCGAGTTTCTTCAGAGCTTCGATGTCCATGTGTTGGATATCCACACCCTTGGCCTCGTCATAGTGCTGTTGGTCCCCCAGAACACAGACAGAGAACTGGGGGTGGGAAGCAGGTTTAAGCCTGACAGTGCCGAGAAGCATTTGGTCTTCTGAGGGTCATAGTTCTTCATGCTGATCTGCAGTCTCCAAAGACTTGTGGCACTTGCACTGGTTCCTATGCAGCATTTCCCACACTGCCTTGTAGAGGGTGTCTAAGGAGGCTTTGCTGCTCGTGGTAACTTATGTTGCAAAAATCAGAACGGAGGAGAGTAATGGCGGGGTAGGAAGCGATACCGATAAATCTCCCCCAAAACTCAACAAGATCTTCAACCAGAAACAGAAAAACCTATACTTGGAGCTTCCAGATGCTTCGCAATACACCCAAAGGTATGATTGAGTGAAAAATTGGCTAAATATATAACCAAACCCCGAAGGAAATAGGGAGTAAGAAATGCTCCGCCTTCCTCACTAACCTAAACAGGACGGCTTTCTCTGGTAACTGTGAATATAGAAACTGAGGCGGGCAAAGGGGGTGAATACATCCAGGCCGCGAAACAAACGGCCGAACCAGGCTGTGGCACGGAGATCCAAGGCGAGGAAAATCTGATCCTGTGGCAACCCGGGCAATACAAGCTAACACTCGCGCCAAACCCAAACAAAGAAAGACAAGCGGCGCGGCCATTTTACCCGGTCTCCTGGCTGGTGCGCAGTTAGTGGGCGAGAGATTTCTTCCTAGGCCCCGGGAGTCAGTGCCCGTGTTGCCTCACGGAGAGGCAGGGTCAGAGGCCTTTCTGTGGGCCGAGGGCAGAGTCTCTGGGCAGCCCCAGCGCCCTGGGAAAGCCACGCACGGGAGGGAGTGAGAACTAATTCCAACGGTGGAGATTTTCCGTGCCTGAGGGTGTTTCACTCAGAGGGAAACGCGGCCGGCCTCATATCCTGGTTTGCGCGCGCAGATAGGGAGTGAGCGATTCCTCCGAGTGCCTCTGCAGTGCGCGCCCGTGTTATCGCACAGAGGGGCAGAGTCAGGGGCCTTTGTGTGGGCCAAAGCGGAATCTCGGGCCGCCCCAGCGCCTTGCAAAAGCCGCGCACGGGGACGGAGCGAGACTCAATTCCAACGCTGCAACTTTTCCCTGCGGTTGGGGGTTTCACTCAGAGCGTGAGACTGCTGGCCGGATATCCTGGTCTGCGCGCGCAGCCAGTGAGTGAGCGTTTCCTCCAAGCGCCCCGGAAGTGGACACGCGCTTGTGTTACCGGACAAAGTGGCAGAGCCAGAGGTCTTTGAATGGCCGGAAAGCCCACCTGATTATGCTAGCAGCTCTGACTGACTGAGCCTTACCCAGAGCCCTGTGCTGAGTGGAAATAGAGCGGGGAGTTGCCAGCTCTTTGAGCCTCTTACTATCCAGGCAGAGGCAGCAGCAACCCCATAGCTGGATTATCAGGCTACTAATTGAGGAAGGAAAGACTAGGAGAAAGGCTCTAAAACACGGACTCTCTCACTGTCGGAGCCTATAAATGCTAATAGCCTAGACTGCCAACAAGACTAAAGCACAATACATGACATTGCCATAGAGACTTATCAACTGCAAACCTCCACCTGAGCGTGGCAAAGGGGCAAAACCCGGGGTACAGAGTCACCGACCAGAAAGAGGGAGAGAAAAGAAAAAGCAAGAAGATAACCTCTCAAAATCAAGAATAATCTGCAGACTTTATAACCTATCCCATTTTATTATATTTGTTCGTTTGTTTCTCTTATCTTCATTCTTGATACTTTTTTTTTCCTCCTCCAATTTGGCCGATTAACTCTCTACCGGTCTTACTCTCTCCTCTCCTTGAACTACACTACCCATAAGTGTTACATCTCCCATTATCTTTTCTCTTCTCTTCCTTTCTCTCTATGAGGGTTGCACTCCAAAACCCTTAACTCTCTCTCTCTCTCTCCTTTCTTTTTTCTTCTTTTAGTGGTTCCCTCTTTTTTTTCTCTCTCTCTCTTTCTTTTCTCCCTCTATATTAGTTTCTTCCTTTCTCCTTTACATCTCCTCTCACTCAAACCTCAATAACAAACAAATTATCTTATCTGGGACTCAAACTTATGTTTGTGGCATTCTGGGGGGTTTTTACTTCACCTTTTTAACTCACTAGCAGTGCTCCCATCCCTGGCTCTCCATATTATCTAGTTCTTGTTCCACTAAATACAATAGTAATTTTTTAATTTGTCCCCCAGTTTTCCTCTTAATCCTCTCATCATAACTCTTAGACAACCAACACCTAAAAGCAAATCATTTTATTCTTGACCCAAATTTTTTCCTTATTTGCTTTTTGTGGGTCCATACGCTCTTTTTTTTTTTCTTCTTTTTTCTTTTCTTTTTTTTTTTTTTTTTTTTTTTTTCCCCCTTTATTACTTTTCCCCAATTCAGGCCCTCCATCACAGGCATTGTTTGTTATAATTCACAGTCCACCACAAGATTTTATCAAGAAAGAGGGGAGAGGAGAGGAGAGGAAAAAAGGAGGGGGGGAATAATTTCCTTTTTTTTTTTTTTTTAATTTTTATTTTATTTTATTTTTATTACATTATTAATTTTTTTTAAAAAAAAAAACAACTTTTTTCGATTTTTTTTTAATTATTTTTTTAAACTTTTTATTCTTTATTAAATCTCATTAATACTATCAACAAAACCACCCTCAGATGCCATTAAGGAAGAGAAAATCGAACATCATGGATACAAAAGAAAGAGAGGTAACACAGCTAGATGAGGAAAAATCTATGGAGAAAAAATTTAATATATTGGAAACCTTGGAGCTAAATGACAGAGAATTCAAGATAGAAATCCTAAAAATCCTCCGAGATATACAAGAAAACACAGAAAGGCAATTTAGGGAGCTCAGAAAACAACTCAATGAACACAAAGAATATATGTCCAAGGAAATTGAAACTATAAAAACAAATCAAACAGAGATGAAAAACTCAATTCACGAGCTGAAAAACGAAGTAACAAGCTTAGCTAATAGAACAGGTCAGATAGAAGAGAGGATTAGTGAAATAGAAGACAAGCAACTTGAGGCACAACAGAGAGAAGAAGAAAGAGAATCAAAAATTAAAAAAAATGAGATAGCCCTACAAGAATTATCTGACTCCATCAAAAAGAATAACATAAGAATAATAGGTATATCAGAGGGAGAAGAGAGAGAAAATGGAATGGAGAACATACTCAAACAAATAATAGATGAGAACTTCCCAAGCCTGTGGAAAGAACTAAAGCCTCAAGTTCAAGAAGCAAACAGAACTCCAAGGTTTCTTAACCCCAACAAACCTACTCCAAGGCATATCATAATGAAATTGACACAAACCAACAGCAAAGAAAAAATTCTCAAGGCAGCCAGGGAAAAGAAGAATACAACATATAAAGGAAGGCCCATTAGATTATCATCAGATTTCTCAGCAGAAACTCTACAAGCTAGAAGAGAATGGACCCCAATATTTAAAGTCCTGAAAGAGAGGAACTTTCAGCCACGAATACTATACCCATCAAAGCTATCCTTCAAATATGAAGGAGAAATAAAAACATTCACAGATACAGAAAAGATGAGGGAATTTATCATCAGAAAACCCCCACTCCAGGAATTACTAAAGGGGGCTCTCCAATCAGATACAAAGAACAAAAAAAAACAGAGCCACAAGTAAAAGCTCCAAGAGGAACACAATAAAACCAAATTTAAACTGTGACAACAACAAAAAGAAAGAGGGGGAGAAGATGGAGATTAACAGTAGCAAAGGACGATGGAGTGCAAAAGTACTCACAAAATAGTTCGCTACAATGAACAGGGTAGGGACCCTTTTCATTATTCAAAGGTAACCACCATTGAAAAAACCACCACAGAAGCACATGAGATAAAAAAGATAGCAACAGTGGAAAGATGTATGGAATACAACCAAATAAAAACAAAAGATAGAAAAACAAAAGAGAAGGATCAAACAAGACACAAAACTAACAGAAAGCAAGATATAAAATGGCAATAGGGAACCCACAAGTATCAATAATTACACTAAATGTAAACGGATTAAACTCACCAATAAAAAGGCACAGAGTAGCAGAATGGATTAAAAAAGAAAATCCAACTGTATGCTGCCTACAGGAAACTCATCTAAGTAACAAGGATAAAAACAAATTCAAAGTGAAAGGCTGGAAAACAATACTCCAAGAAAATAACATCCAAAAAAAAGCAGGTGTAGCAATACTCATATCGGATAATGCTGACTACAAGACAGGAAAAGTACTCAGAGACAAAAATGGCCATTTCATAATGGCTAAGGGGACACTGAATCAAGAAGACATAACAATTCTTAATATATATGCACCAAACCAAGGAGCACCAAAATATATAAGACAGCTACTTATTGATCTTAAAACAAAAACTGACAAAAACACAATCATACTTGGAGACCTCAATACACCGCTGACGGCTCTAGATCGGTCATCCAAACAGAGAATCAACAAAGACATAGTGGCCTTAAACAAAACACTAGAGCACCTGGATATGATAGACATCTACAGGACATTTCATCCCAAAGTGACTGAGTATACATTTTTCTCCAGTGTACATGGATCATTCTCAAGAATTGACCATATGTTGGGCCACAAAAACAACATCAGCAAATTCAGAAAAATTGAAGTTGTACCAAGCATATTTTCTGATCATAAAGCCTTGAAACTAGAATTCAACTGCAAAAAAGAGGAAAAAAATCCCACAAAAATGTGGAAACTAAACAACATACTTTTAAAAAATGAATGGGTCAAAGAAGAAATAAGTGCAGAGATCAAAAGATATATACAGACTAATGAAAATGACAATACGACATATCAGAATCTATGGGATGCAGCAAAAGCAGTGATAAGAGGGAAGTTCATATCACTTCAGGCATATATGAACAAACAAGAGAGAGCCCAAGTGAACCACTTAACTTCCCACCTTAAGGAACTAGAAAAAGAAGAACAAAGACAACCCAAAACCAGCCGAAGAAAGGAGATAATAAAAATCAGAGCAGAAATAAATGAATTAGAGAACAGAAAAACTATAGAAAAAATTAATAGAACAAGGAGCTGGTTCTTTGAAAAGATCAACAAAATTGACAAACCCTTGGCAAGACTTACCAAGGAAAAAAGAGAAAGAACTCATATAAACAAAATCCAAAATGAAAGAGGAGAAATCACCATGGACACCGTAGATATACAAAGAATTATTGTAGAATTCTATGAAAAACTTTATGCCACTAAATTCAACAACCTAGAAGAAATGGATAAATTCCTAGAAAAATACAACCTTCCTAGACTGAGTCAAGAAGAAGCAGAAAGCCTAAACAGACCTATTAGTAGAGAAGAAATAGAAAAAACCATTAAAAACCTCCCCAAAAATAAAAGTCCAGGCCCTGACGGCTATACCAGCGAATTTTATCAAACATTCAAAGAAGACTTGGTTCCTATTCTACTCAAAGTCTTCCAAAAAATTGAAGAAGAAGCAATACTTCCAAACACATTTTACGAAGCCAACATAACCCTCATACCAAAACCAGGCAAGGATGGCACAAAAAAAGAAAACTACAGACCAATATCTCTAATGAATACAGATGCTAAAATACTAAACAAAATACTAGCAAATCGAATACAACAACATATTAAAAAAATAATACATCATGATCAAGTGGGATTCATCCCAGAATCTCAAGGATGGTTCAACATACGTAAAACGGTTAATGTAATACACCATATCAACAAAACAAAGAACAGAAACCACATGATCTTATCAATAGACGCAGAAAAGGCTTTCGATAAAATACAACACAATTTTATGTTTAAGACTCTCAACAAAATGGGTATAGAAGGAAAATATCTCAACATGATAAAGGCCATATATGATAAACCATCAGCTAACATCATATTAAATGGCACTAAACTGAAGGCTTTCCCCCTTAAATCAGGAACAAGACAGGGTTGTCCACTCTCTCCACTCTTATTTAATGTGGTACTAGAGGTTCTAGCCAGAGCAATCAGACAAGACAAAGAAATAAAAGGCATCCATATCGGAAAAGAAGAAGTAAAGGTATCACTTTTTGCAGATGATATGATCCTATACATCGAAAACCCCAAAGAATCCACAAAAAGACTACTAGAAACAATAAGCCAATACAGTAAGGTCGCAGGATACAAAATTAACATACAGAAGTCAATAGCCTTTCTATATGCCAACAATGAAACAACTGAGAAGGAACTCAAAAGAACAATCCCCTTCACGATTGCAACAAAAAAAATAAAATACTTAGGAATAAACATAACAAAGAATGTAAAGGACTTATATAATGAAAACTATAAACCATTGTTAAGGGAAATCGAAAAAGATATAATGAGATGGAAGAATATACCTTGTTCTTGGCTAGGAAGAATAAATATAATCAAGATGGCTATATTACTCAAAGCAATATACAAATTTAATGCAATTCCCATCAAACTTCCAATGACATTTTTTAAAGAAATAGAGCAAAAAATCATCAGATTTATATGAAACTATAAAAAACCCCGAATAGCCAAAGCAATCCTAAAGAAAAAGAATGAAGCTGGGGGCATTTCAATACCTGACTTCAAACTATATTATAGGGCCACGACAATCAAAACAGCATGGTATTGGCAGAAAAATAGACACTCAGACCAATGGAACAGAATAGAAAGTCCAGAAATAAAACCACATATATATAGTCAAATAATTTTTGATAAAGGGGCCAACAACACACAATGGAGAAAAGAAAGCCTCTTCAATAAATGGTGCTGGGAAAACTGGAAAGCCACATGCAAAAGAATGAAACTGGACTACAGTCTCTCCCCCTGTACAAAAATTAACTCAAAATGGATCAAAGATCTAAACATGAGACCTGAAACAATTAAGTACATAGAAGAAGACATAGGTACTCAACTCAGGGACCTGGGTTTTAAAGAGCATTTTATGAATTTGACTCCAATGGCAAGAGAAGTGAAGGCAAAAATTAATGAATGGGACTACATCAGACTAAGAAGTTTTTGCTCAGCAAGAGAAACTGATAACAAAATAAACAGAAAGCCAACTAAATGGGAAATGATTTTTTCAAACGACAGCTCAGATAAGGGCCTAATATCCAAAATATACAAAGAACTCATAAAACTCAACAACAAACAAACAAACAATCCAATAAAAAAATGGGAAGAGGATATGAATAGACACTTCTCCCAGGAAGAAATACAAATGGCCAACAGATATATGAAAAGATGCTCATCTTCTTTAGCTATTAGAGAAATGCAAATCAAAACGGCAATGAGATACCACCTCACACCTGTTCGATTAGCTGTTATTAGCAAGTCAGGTAACAGCAAATGTTGGAGAGGCTGTGGAGAAAAAGGAACCCTCATCCACTGTTGGTGGGAATGTAAAGTAGTACAACCATTATGGAAGAAAGTATGGTGGTTCCTCAAAAAACTGAAAATAGAACTACCTTATGACCCAGCAATCCCTCTACTGGGTATATATCCCAAAAACTCAGAAACATTGATACGTAAAGACACATGCAGCCCCATGTTTATTGCAGCATTGTTCACAGTGGCCAGGACATGGAAACAACCAAAAAGCCCGTCAATAGATGACTGGATAAAGAAGATGTGGCACATATACACTATGGAATACTACTCAGCCATAAGAAATGATGACATCGGAACATTTACAGCAAAATGGTGGGATCTTGATAACATGATACGAAGCGAAATAAGTAAATCAGAAAAAACCAGGAACTGTATTATTCCATACGTAGGTGGGACATAATAGTGAAACTAAGAGACATTGATAAGAGTGTGGTGGTTACGGGGGGGGAGGGGGGAATGGGAGAGGGATAGGGGGTGGGGAGGGGCACAAAGAAAACAAGATAGAAGGTGACAGAGGACAATCTGACTTTGGGTGGTGGGTATGCAACATAATTGAACGACAAGATAACCTGGACTTGTTATCTTTGAATATATGTATCCTGATTTATTGATGTCACCCCATTAAAAAAATAAAATTATATAAAAAAAATAAAAATAAAAAAAAAATCAGAACGGAGACTCTTACTTAACTTCATTATATGGACATACCAAATTCCTTATTCATTCATCAGTTGATGGTCATTTGAGATGTTTTCAGTATTTTTATTTTTCTTCATAAAGCTGCTATGAACATTTATATTCAAATCTTTTTATAACATATATGGTTTTTTTCTCTCTTGGGCCAGAGATAGATAAATTGTGTTCAAATTTTTAAGGAACTGCCAGTTTCATTGTATTCAGGGCTTAATGCTTAAGGGAGTGGTTGTGCCGGGACTTGTATGGGCGTCTTAAGAGTCTATTTTCTGCCCCCTTGCTCTTCCTCCGAGGGGCTCTACCGTATGACTAGTGACCTACCAGGGGAAGGTCCAAACTGCATGAAAAGTAATATGAAAAGTCAGATGGTCTAAACTGCATGACCAGCAATATGCTGAGGGAAGAAAGGTCAATCCGGGGGTGAAGTCTTTGTTTTCCCAGTCTCTATCGACTAGGATGGGCGATTTAATAAATTATATTGGTATAAATTAGCTCCTTACCATTCTTAGATGTTAATCCATTTGGAATTTTTTTGTATGTAAAATGTAATTCCAAATTAATTAACTTCTAAAGAAGAAAAGTACATTTCTAAACTTTTAGAAAAAATATACAATTTTTATGACCATGGAATAGGGAGTGATTTCATAAATAAGACACAAAAACTACAAACCATCCAATAATTTCTTTAAAAAATGACAAATATGACCACATTAAAATGAAAATCTTTTATATGACAAAAAAAACCACAAATAAAGGAAAAATACAAGATACAGACTTACACAGTTATATGCAACACATATAGCTGACCAAATATTTAAAATCAAAATATATAAAGAATGCCTATATATCAATTTAAAAAGATGAACAACTCAATAGAAAATAAGCAAAGGATATAAAGATGCATTCACAGAAGAATAAAAATGTTCAATTAGCATATTAAAAGATGGTCAATCTTAATTTTAGTTAGAAAAATATCAAATTAAAACAAAGGCAATATATTTTTCAGCCATCAGATTAGCAAAAATTCAAAAGCCTAATCAGCCTAGTGTCATCTCTAGCAGCTTAAGTCCGCATGTTACAGAGAGAAAATACCACTTTTGCTGAGATAGTGCAAAACAGCATTATACACATTTCCCCAGCTGGACACATTGGGATAGTTTGCAGAAGGTAAAAGGACAGTCCTTGTTCATTGAGCAAAGACTTTGGTCACTCTGCATTTTGATTTACCAATTCATTCACTGATTTCTAAAGTTACATAAATTTTATCCTCCATCTTTTCCTTTAACTCTGGATTTTCATTCTCCTCAATTTTTGTAAATTTTCCCACTGATTTCTCTAGAAGGCAAAACAAGCATGCAAAGTATATACCTCCGTTGTAGGTTTTATTTCCCCATTTCATTATGAACAGCATTAATTAAGCATGAGTACATGGGACCTCTAGTAAGTAAATCGAAATGCTCTGCATTTTTAGCTTAATGTTTGATGTAGATATCTCTGACAGACACCCTGGCAAACAAAAGGAGGGCTGCCTAATTCTTACTTCCTCTCTCTCCGAAGAGTCTTACATTTCTCTAACCTTCCTCCTAACTCCTGTTTGCCTGGCTCTCCATCTCTGGTATCAGTATGTATCACCCAAGGACAACCCTTCTCCCTTCATCCTTTCCATACTCCCATCCCTCATCAGGTCTGTTCTCCACTTACTTGCCCCTCAGACACAGACTGGGACAAATTTTCCCCTCCCTTCAGTAAGATGCATGGAGCATTGCACAAGAGACAATGTATGCAATAGTTTTTAAGGCACAGACTTTAGACTCTTCATTCAAATTTTGGCTCTACCATTTATTATGTGTTGTTGGGCAAACCCTTAACCCAGTGGTTCTCAAAGTGTGTGCCAGGGCACACTGGTGTGGCCTAGAAGATTTCCAGGTGTGCCCTGTGGTATTCCAGAGAAATATGTGCCTGTTGGGGACCAAAAACCAACAGGGTTTTTGGAGTTTAGATTCTTGAGGGACAGAGGTGTGGGGAATTGGCTGTAAGCTGACAGTCTGCCCAAACCCCCCACCTCACTTGCCTGATTAGGTTGTAAAAGGCTGTTAAGCTGTGGTGCTGGATTGTTTACACTACCCCCCATGTTCCCCAGAAAGACTGGAGGCAAGTTTCTTCTATCCTTTGTTTGGTGTAAAGGTAAGATGATATGTATGGTGGGGGTTTTCTGCACTCAACACAATTAAGAGTAAAAAGAGAGGAATTCTTCAATGTATTGATGAGGAAATAAGAGGTTGCCTTTCAAATATATGCCCAAACATTGAAGAAATCACTAGGACACATCAGGCTCATGTTTCTCATAAACACAAGAATGAAAAAACTTAACACATTCGCACCGGGACCTGCTGAATTTACTAAATCTTACTAAGAATGTATCTATATATATATATATATATATAAAACCTTTTTGTTGTTTTTTAATTTTTTAACCCCTCTTTTTTATAAATTTTAAAAAGTATAACTCAAAAAATGTAACATAAAAATGGTTTTTAATGTCAGAATAAATTAAATTTTGTCATATTTATTTTTTTAATTGCCACAAAAGCATGCTTGGATTTTATTTTTTTCTTTAATATTTGACTTAAGTATTATAACATATTTCTCAGAAATTTGTATATAGTGCACCTACAATTATTTGTAGGATTTTAAATGCGACCTGACTTCAAAATGTTTGAGAACCACTGACTTAACCACTTTGTGCTTCAATTTTCTCATTTGAAAATGTGAATAAGAATATACCTACTTCATAAGATTGTTGCAAGAATTAGATGAGTTAATACATGCCATATGCTTAGAACAGTATCTGGCACATATCGCTGTGTTTCTGTTCTTCTCAAGTGCCATCAGAACCCCCGTTCTATGGCGATTCAATCAAGAAATTCATAGTGGTTGCACATGTGCCAGTCACTGGAACAAATTGCTCAAATGTTTGCAAAGTCCTTCCACCATGTCACTTTACCTGACACCTGGCCCTCACTGATGTCAGGCCCCTAAAAGCCTCTCCAGTGGGAGCTTCACCTCCTAAGTTAATGGTAACAACTAGTAGCAGTTGTGGCTGCTTCCAGACCCTTGTCTCCAGAAACGCCCCTGTCTGAGGACATCTTATTTCTAATTGGCGACCTTTTCTCTCCATTTCACAGGGACTATCAAGCCCCGGAACACTGTCTTCCATTCACAGGGGATTCCATTGCCAACATCCCAGGCTTTCTCCCTTTGCCATCACATCAGTGGCCTGAAAACATTTATGATGATGACGCCCTATTTTTCACACCCTGGCCTCACAGTTCTTAAAATTTTTCAAGAAAAATGGCTTTCCCTATACTCCACTTTAACTGAAACTGCACTCTAGACCATATCATACAATCATCTGAAGCTTCTACTTCTGAGTTCTAAAATTCTGAAAACAATTCCTCTGATCATAGCCTCCAAACTGCATAATGTGGGATTAGATTCTCTGTACGTGACAGAAATGCTAAAACAACAATGGCTTAATCAAAATAGATGTTACTCTCTTTTGCCTATGAGTGAAGTCTGAAGGTAGGAAACCCAGAGCTGATTTGGGGGTTCCATGTTTATTAGAGACCCAACTTCCTTGGCTCACCGCTCTGCCATTCTTTGGGTATGAACCTCATTCGCATGGCTCCATGTGGAACTTGGAGTTCCAGAACCACATCCATCTTCCAGACAATGGGAGAAAGGAAAGGGGGAAGAAGCAAAGCAAATGTGCTACTTGTGACATAAAGGGTTCCTCCAAGCTGTTTACGGGGTTCTTCTGCATCCCTTCTCTTCCATATTGCCATGAACCTGAGCCTGCTCTGGCAGAAGAAGAAGATGTCATAAATAAGAATTTTTAAGTGAGAGGCAGGGAGATGGAGAGACAGACTCCCACATGCACCCTGACTGGGATCCACCTGGCAACCCCATCTGGGGCTGATGTTTTGCCCATCTGGGGCCACTGCTCCATTGCTTGGCAACAGAACTATTTTAGCACCTGAAGTGAGACCATGGAGCCCTCCTCAGTGCCCAGGGCCAACTTGCTCATCTAAGCCATGGCTGCAGGAGAGGAAGAGAGAGAGAGAGAGAGAGAGAGAGAGAGAGAGAAGCGAGAGGGGGATGGGTGGAGAAGCAGATGATTGCTTTTCCTGTGTGCCCTGACCAAGAATTGTACTGGATTTTCCACATGCTGGGCCAATGCTCTACTGCTGAGCCAACAGGCTAGGGTTCAATAATTTTTTTTAATGAGACAATTTGAAAAAAAAAAAGTGACAGGCTATGTAATAGGCAGTGGATTCATACAAACAAGCTGGTACAAAACACCAGGAAAAACATGAAGACCCCAGCGGAAAACAGGCAAGGGCTCTGTACCAGCGTGCCTTGGATAAAGAAACAGCTCAACCATTACGCAAAAGGAAAGAGTCTCAACCCGCTCATGCTTAAAGAATCACATTCTAAAACAATAAGATATACATTTACTTCAGAGATTACCAAAGATAAAAAAGAGTAACAATATCCCACACTTTGGATACAGTGTGGGAAAATGGAGCTTTTCACATGAGCCTAGTATTGATAAAATTTTCCAGAGGGCAATTTGGCAATTTCTATGAAATTTCTATGAAAAATTCCTATAAAATTGTTGACCCAGAAATGCCGTTGCCATGAATTTATCTTATAAAAATACTTATCCAAGTGCCTAAAGATATTTTTACAAAGACATATATATTGCAGGCTGGATTATAATACCTCAAACTGAGAAACCAACAAAATGTCCACTCATCGATGAATAGTCTAAAAATAAAGAGAGGAATGATGCGTTCATATGCCACGCTCTGCTGTGTTAAAAGAATGAGGCTGCTCTAAATGTACTACCTGGAAAAGTGCCAGTGACACACTAAGTGAAAAAGCATGTCGTACAGCAATACATATATAGAATGATCTTATTTCGTAGATGAGGGGAAGGGGTCAATAGGTATTTAAATATACATGGAAGATAGTTTTGCTCAGACTTCTCAGTTCAAAGTGACAAAACTGAGCAGAAACTAGTGGCCAAAAGGACTGGTTGGGCTCATGTCACTGGGAACCCAAAGGTGGAGTTAGCCCAAGAGGTAGTAGAGCACGAGGCTCAGGCAATGTCATAGTGTCTCTTCACCTGCTCCAAGGACTGGTTGGGCTCATGTCACTGGGAACCCAAAGGTGGAGTTAGCCCAAGAGGTAGTAGAGCACGAGGCTCAGGCAATGTCATAATGTCTCTTCACCTGCTCCGCTCCTCTCATGTTTCGTCCTCATTATTTTTCATTCCAGACAACCGTCTCCCTCCTGCAGCCAAAAACTAGAGCCTCTGGTAATCTGCAAGAGCAAATTATAGGGTTTCATGCTAGTTCCAGCAGGAACCCCAGGTAGCACTCTGCAAGAATAGTCCCAAGCCATTCTGGGATCAAGCCCTTTCTTGAAGCCGTAACTGCGGCTGGGCTAGGGCCGTTCTCAATGGCAGGGGAGGCTCCTGACCCTGTCTCGGGGAGTAGTGGGGGCACAGACCGGGGGCTGGTGGTGCCCAGAGGAAGGAATTCTGCAAAACAGCTTATCCACTACTCCTTGGACATCTTGAATAACAATTACTTCAGGGAGTGGGCGACTATTACAGTTGAAAATTGCAAAGGTTGAGACCGCAGAAAATGGGATAAAAACAAACAAATAAAACCCAGCAAACTGGGAGTTCTACCTCACCTCTGGTGTTATTTTGTTAATTTAAAAGATTAATTCCTTTCTCGCTCTGCCCCCTCCCCATTCCTCTAAAAAAATACATACACACATACATACAAAAAGAAAGAAAGATAAATTCACGGCAATGGCATTTCTGGTCTGGGGGTTAAGGCAGCGTCTTCAGAGGCTGCCCCTTTTAAGATTGAAAAGAACAAAGAACACACACTTACACACACTTTCCCATTATTTTGTCACATTGGGGCCTATCTTTCTTGGCAAAAAAATTGGTTAATTTCTTCTGGAAAGATCCTCGGAGAGGAATTTTTATTGAAGAAGCTGATTCAACTTTTTCTGCAAGCAGAGACTCAGATTGGGTGAGATAAGTGGAGGGAACGCACAGGCCAGGGCGGGGTAAGCGCGGAGATGGCTCTGCTGAGTGTCGGGGAGCCCCGCCTTGGGGTGGGAGGACAGGAGGGCAGGGCCAGCCTCCTGACTCTGCAGCAGCCCCCAGGGCTTCCGACAGCTCGGAACGGGCTGTTAACATCCCCAGGATAGATCTTTTTCTCTCCAGAGAGCAGTTAGTGCACTCTGTCACACTTGCCGCTGACAGCCTTCTTTTCCTCACCCCCCCCCCCCCCCCCAGGCATGTCAGAGAGAAGCAGGAATGCAAGACATAAGTTACACTCATCAGTTTGGATTCCACACGTCTAGCATTTGAGATCATCAGATAGGAGCTATAATGAAGTTCGTATATTTACTACCGCTCAAAAAAAAGATTTATTTTGCATATTACAGGGTAAATAAGCTTGCCTAGAAATGGGGAAAGCTACTTTTCAAGCATGCTTCACTACTTCAGAAGCATCCGTCAACAGGTAATCAGCTGATAAACCAATGACTAATTAATTATAAATCCCTGCTGTCTATTCAATCAAGTATTTTTTTTTTAATCTTCTATTACTGGATACATTGTAGCCTGGTTTCTACTTATTTTATATAGCCTCAAAAGTAATTAAACAAGGTATAATTCAGAATATTTACTAGTTCAGGATACCAGAGAGTTTTTATTAGAGGGTGGCTAAGATTCTTTTTCAAATATGATATCTGGCATAGTTATAGTGGTTTAGACTTTTGAGTCTGACAGGTCTAGTTCAAGTTCAGGTTTAGTCATTTAATGCCACCTTGGGCAAGTTGCTTGCCCTTGCGAGCCTCAGTTTTCTTATCTGCGTAATGGGATAACAACACACACCTTAAGGAATTGCCGTGAGGATTCAGCAGGAAGTTTGGCACGTCAACAAGCTCTTCAGAACATATCGTCATATGGTTAACTGAAAGAAAAGAAAAAATAAACCCAAGTTGAATAAAAATATACACTTATAATTTAAGAATTTATAAAATTTCTGGAGGATCTCACCAAACATTTGAGAAGTAGAATGAAACTGAGAGCAAGGGGATAAAAGGGATATTCACTTTTTCTTCTCTGGATAGGTAGATGATAGAAATATATGTATATGTATATCTGTATCTCTGTATGTCTGTAATGTCTGAATTTTCACAGGAGTGTACTCACATATTCACATAATATTTTTGAAATATTAAATTGCTTAAGAAACAAAGTGCATTGGACTCTAAGTCATGAGCACAGCTATGTAACTTTGGCTATTCTATCTCTCTTGACTTAAGTTAACTAGTCCATATATTTAAGGGGATGAATACAGGGCTCTAAATTCCAACTCTAGATGTTATAAGTAGATGTAGCAGAAAAATATTTAACTAAACCTAATATTTTGGTCGTTTATGAAAATAAAAATTTATTGATTTTTTTTAGTATCATGTCCTAAAATTTCTGGAATGATGTTGAATTTAAATAAAATTTTAATCCTGGAAATCCATTAGTACTTGTCAAATTATGAGTCAATTTGGATTCAGAAAATATTATCTCCACAGGCATTCTCATACTCTGCAGGGTGCTAATGTAAATCGCTACGTCCTTTTCTGAAGAGCAAATCTCCACAGGCAAAAGATTTAAAGCAATTTAATCTTTACCTGTTTAACCTAGTAATCCCAAGCAGTGTAAAGCAGTTTAACCTAGTAATCCCACAGTTATAATTTTATTCTAAGAAAAAAAATTAGAAGCAATCTAAATGTTCAAAAAGTAGGGCAATGGTTCAATAAATTAAGCAGTGAGTGCTGGAGACATTATTGTACAGCCATTGGAAATATCTCAAAGAAAGCTTAGTAACACATGAAAATTTACAATCAAATATTGAGTGAGAAAACCTAAAAAGATATGTGTATATCTTATGTTCACTATACAAGTTTTACGCATATGAGCCTAAAATAAAGACTAGAAAGGACTGTACCAAAATATTAATGATGGTTAACTCTAGGTTATGATATTTAAAATACTTTTAGGCAAATTTCAATTTTTTTCTAAATGAACTAGAGTTACTTTTATAATCATAAAAGAAAATTTAAATGGTCTCTGTACTTAAAAATTGTAATAAGCTCTTTAAATGAAAAATTTCAGAGTCTTCTATAGAAGAATCACTCATTCTCTTAACATTTGGAAAATCATCTATTTTTCTTCCTTCTGCTTGTTTGGGTTTACTTTTGTTTTTCTAGTTTGTTAAGGTCGAAGGTTAGTTTTCGACTTGAGATCTTTCTTTTAAAATATAGGTCTTTATTCATTAGATTTCACATATAAATAATGTCATATGGTATTTTTCTTTCTCTGACTGGCATATTTCATTTAGCCTAATAATTTTCAGGCCCATCTATGTCATCACAAAAGTTGGGGGACTGAATGAAAGAACGTGAAGGATTTAAAAAAACATATTTTATATATATCGATAGATAGACATAGATATAGATATAGATATAGATATAAATATAGACATCTGACACATAACTGGCCAGGTAGCTCAGTTGGTTAGAGCATTATCCTGATAAAGCTTGTGGGTTTGATCCCTGGTCAAGACATATATAAGAATCAACACGAATACAAAAATAAAATAATAAACTAATGTTTCTCTCTCAAATCAATAAATAACAATTTTAAAATAAGTAAATAAAATGAAATATAGGTCTTTAGAAGTATAAATTTCCTTCTAAGCACTAATTTAGCTGCATCTCAAAGATGCAGAAAGAAATACTTTCTACTTTTCCTTGTGATTTCTTCTTTGACTTATTGGTTATTTTAGGAGTATGTTTACTTGATTATTTATATGTTTTTTTTTCTTTTTTTCCATATGATTGTGAATTTTCCAAATTTCCTTCTATCTAAAAATTTTAATTTAATTCCATAGTAGTCATAAGATATACTTCGTAGGTTACTTGGTCTTCTTAATTGTATTGAGACTTGTTTTGTGGTTCACTTATGGCAGGGGTCGGGAACTTTTTGGCTGAGAGAGTCACGAACGCCACATATTTTAAAATGTAATTCCGTGAGAGCCATACAATGGCCTGTGTATGTTATGCATTATCTAATAAAAAATTAGTGTTGTCCCGGAGGACAGCTGTGATTGGCTCCAGCCACCTGCAACCATGAACATGAGCGGTAGGAAATGAATGAATTGTAATACATGAGAATGTTTATATTTTTAACATTATTATTTTTTTTTATTAAAGATTTGTCCATGAGCCAGATGCAGTCATCAAAAGAACCACATCTGGCTCGCGAGCCATAAATTCCCGACCCCTGACTTATGGTCTATCCTGGAACCCGTTTCATGTAAATTTGAGAAGAATGTGTGTTTTGCTGTTTCTCATTGGAGTGTCCTATAGCTTTCTGGTAGGTCTTATGGCTTTATAGTTTTGGTCAAGTCTTCCATTTTCATATGGGTATTTTGTCATTCTATTCATTTTTGAAAGTGGGATATTGAAGTATCCCACTACAATTGCTAAATTGTTTATTTCTCCTTTCAATTTGGTCAGTTTCTACTTTATGTACATACATCTGTTATCAGATGTATATATGTTTATAATTACTATGCTGTCCTCATAGATTGACCCCTTTATCATTATAAAATGATCTTTTTATCTGTAGTAACAAATTTTGTCTTAAAGTCTATTTTTTCTGCTATTAGTATCACCACTTTAACTCTCTATTGGTTATTCCTTTCATGGTCTATTTTTTCCATCCATTTCTCCTTCAACTTATTTGTATCCTTGACTATAAAGTTTATCTTTTGTAGTCAGAAAGAAGGTGGATCATTTGTTATGAGTATCAGTTTGACTCAAAATAGCTTGGTGTTGGCCTTGGTCAAGTAGTTCAGTCGGTTAGAGCATTGTCCTGATACATCAAAGTTGTGGGCACATACAAGAATCAACCAATGGGCTCTGGCTGGTTGGCTCAGTGGTAGAGCATCACCCCAGTGTGTGGAAGTCCTGGGTTTGATTCCTGGCCAGGGCACACAGGAGAAGCACCCATCTGCTTCTCCACCCTTCCCCCTCTCCTTTCTCTCTGTCTCTCTCTTCCCCTCCTGCAGCCAAGGCTCCATTGGAGCAAAGTTGGCCCGGGCACTGAGAATGGCTCCATGGCCTCCGCCTCAGGTGCTAGAATGGCTCCGGTTGCAACGGAGCAGCAGCCCCATATGGGCAGAGCATCGCTTCCTGGTGGGCATGCCAGGTGGATCCCGGTTGGGCATATGTGGGAGTCTGCCTCTCTGCCTCCCTGCTTCTCACTTCAGAAAAAGACAAAAAATAAATAAATAATCAACCAATGAATGCAAAAACAAGTGGAACCACAAACCAATGTTTCTCTCTCTCTCTCTCTCTCTCTCTCTCTCCTTCTCTCTCTCTGTCTTCCTGCCTTCCTTTCTCTCTAAAATCAATAAATTAAAAAAAAAATAGCTTTGTGTTGGTGTTAGGCAGATCTGATCCTGAGTTATGGTGCTGCCACTTACTCCCGGTCTGGTTTGGTGCTTCCTCTCTTAATCATTTAATTTCCCCATACTTCAGTTTCCTCAATTGAAAAATGGACTTAAATTTGGTAACCACCTCAAAGAGAAATTGTGATAAGAAATCAATGTGATTAGTTATTGCTAATATAAATAATATAGATACTAATAAAAAATAATAACAGCAAAAGTTTTGCATACCTGCTACATGCAGACCAAAGTACTAGGTCCTAAAGACAAACAATAGATGAACTATACTGAACCCTTTCAATTTAAATATGCTTCAAGTTAAGTGTGAGAAATGAGGAATAATGACATATAGAATGTTGATGCAGATCAAAGCAAATCTCAGTGGAATTTTTAGGAGAATTAGGGGCAATAGGATTAAAGCAGAAATAGAATTGGAGTTGGAATGTGTCTATTTACCAGTTTTCAACATACTAATGAAAAGAAAATAACTTCACTGTACTTCTACTTTCTTTAATATCCTCAAGAAATTCTATTAGTATTAATTGGTCTTTGAGGTCAATAATAGATTACCTTCATTTTTTACAACTGAAGTTTCTTTAAAATTATACATAAAATATTTGTAAGATAAATAGTTTTAAATGGTTCTGAATAAGCGCTATTTTCTGGCCATCACATGTTGTTCATTTTACTCCCTACTTAAAATACTTTCTCATTTCTTCTCTGTCAACTCAAATCCTATCCAATCTTTCAAGCTCACCACCAACACCACTTCTCTGACCTTTCTCTAAGGTCATCCCAGTCCTCAGATTTTTCCACTCATGTGAATTACTATAGGATCTGCATTTAATTATACAGAAATTCAACAAGCAACTGTTGACCAATTATAATGAGCCAGGCACTGGAATTGGTGCACTGGTACACAGAAATGAACAAGATAGTTCCTATCTTCCTTTTAGAGGATGTAGATATACTAAAAAAAATAATTATTTCAAGAAATATTTTTATAAAATGAAGGGCACATTTATAGAGAAATACTTCCTCAGAAAGAAAACAAATCATCCATTAATGTGTCTTTTTCGTAAATCTTGGTTTTCATCTATAGCATAGCGCTCAGCCAAGTTTTTAATTTTCTTTTCCAGAAGTGAAAAAGTGGTCATTTAAAGGTAGTTTTTTTTTTTGTCTCTATATTTAGAGGAAAAATTCAACTTTATAAGAAGACTTTTCTTTTTATTACAAGAAAGCATTCTAACATGCATTTGATTGTGTAAAGGTAGAGCCAAATGCTATTCTTGAATGGGTACACTCAGGACAGTAAGTTGCCAAACTACTTTGCATAAGATCAAACATTTGACTTTACCATGGAAAGAGCTATATCTTCTATAAATCAGCTTTTCCCACTATAATGGTATATAACAAACAACCTCAAAAGTCAGTGACTGAAAAAAGTTATTATATTTTACTGACCTGAGAGTCAGCCGGGCTGGGTTTGCTTCACACTGTGGGTCTGCAGACCTGGTTCTTCTCAACATGGCTTTCATCTCCTTGGTCCCAGTGGGCTATTTAGGACACATTCTTCTCGGTGATGGCACAGGCACATCCAGGGGAAAGTGCAACCACATAAGCACATTTTGAGCTGATTTTTGCATCACAGCTGCTAGCCTCTTACTAGCCAAAGCCAAACACACGGCTGAGCCCAGTGTGAAGAGGGAAGTATGTTCTGCCTTTAATAGGAGAGAAGGCAAAGTATAAGGCAAAGGGGATGGATATAGGAAATGATAAAGAGTTGGGTTTAATAATTCAATCTGCCAGACTCTTCCATAAAGATATTGATTGAAATGTGTTTGAAATTTAAGAGAAAGATTTGGAGATTGGGGTTCTTTTTGGTGGATCAGAGAAAGGAGAAATTTGAGAGATGTAGAAAAGACAGCAGAATATAAAGAGTTCTCACAAAGTACAATAGAAATACGTTGGCACCAATGAGGCATTGGCTAAGGCCATTTTGTTACATCTAAGTTCCTTGGTAGAGTTTGTTAAACATTCCTGCTTGATATTACCTGGGTTTGGAGGACTTAAAACAGGCCCATGAGCAAAGCAAAGTCAGCAACATTGGATAGACAGGTTATTTTTGGAATGATTGTAGTATTCATCTACAGTAAGATGCCTGGTCAAGAAAACAAGCAATAATGAGAATGGCTCATAGGAAGCAAGAGTTTTTCCTCCAAGGGGTTTAGAAATATCCAGAGTGGATAACATTATAGAACAATTAGACTTTCTGCTAATATAGCACATAGAATCTTCTCTTTGAGATATCACAATTGAGTAATAACCGTGATGCAAGATATAATTAAGATTTGCCTAATTCAAGCAGCTTCACTAGTAATATTATAACTCATCTATTTTAGATTAGACTAAGTTTTTTCACTTCCTGGACCTCTGAGCCCAAAGTCACTTATTTAGATACAAGGGTAACATTTCCTTTAGGCTTAAGAAACACATCTCATGATCACTGTATCTCTTATCATTTTCTCATTTTGTAAATATGAAACCAACCTATACAAAAGATAAGCAGCTATGAAAGACAATTTTTTTTCTTTTCTTTTTTTTTAGTGACAAGAGGGAAAATAATGAGGCAGACTCCTGCATGCTCCCCAACCAGGATCCACCCTGCAACACCCATCTGGGGCACTGCTTGAGTATCAAGCTATTTTTAGTGCCTGAGGCTGACATGCTCAGACCAACTGAGCTATTCTCAGTGCCTGGGCCAACGCTTGAACCAACTGAGCCACAGGCTGCAGGAGAGGAAGAGGGAGAGAGAAAGGGGAAAGGAAGGAAGCAGGTGGTTGCTTCTTTCATGTGCCCTGGCCAGGGATCAAACCTGGGACATTCATATTCTGGGTTGACGCTGTATCAACTGAGCTACCAGCCAGGGCCAAAAGACAAAGTTTCTAATTTCAAATTATCAGTCCAAATATGATAAGAACACTATAAAACAGAAAGTGTAAAACCTGTAAATGTTTTTGAAGAAACAGAGGCACTATGCAATGAACATCTTGATCTATAAAAGTCTAAAACCTGACTATAGTATCAAATCCCTTAGTGTTTTCTAATGGACCAAGACAATCAGTAAGTAGCTGGCTCAGCATTGAGAATGTTAAGTACATGAGCTAAGCATATATCATCTAAATGTTGGAATCCATCATAGGACTCCAAATGAAGAATATACCACAGAAACCCAGGACAATTCAATATACACATTTACTTATATATAAAAAAACCCCAAAAAACTAACCACAAGGTACATAAAAGCTCCACTTTCCTTTCAGTTGGTTGACAGAGGAGACATACAACTTACCAAGCAAACATATAAAATGAACAAATACATTTTAGAAAACCTAATTGCCACAAAGAAACTGAAGAAGGGTGCTCCGATGAGCGTGGCGCGGAGCGCGCACCCTTCCCTTTCCGTTGGACTGCCAGGGAAGACCTCTCTGAAGAGGCACCCTTTGAGCTGTGACCTAATTGGAGTTAATAGTGCAAAGCTGATCTGGGGCAAGAGCACCACCAAGAGAGAGAGTAGCAACTGCCAGAGCTCTTAAGTGGGTATGACAGCAAGAAAAAAAATACCAGCTTTTAACATGTCTTTCTTTAATTCCTTGCTTAGTTTAATAAAATCAATTTTTAATCACTCATAATAATGTAGGGTCAAGGACTCTTTTAGCCCAAGATTCATTATATTTATTAGTAGTTTCAGATTTGCAGTCAGTTTTGTAGATGCTAGAAAAAGACTACGTCTGACATTTAAATTTAATACTTCTTTTTTTTTTTAAAGAATGAAACTGCAGCATGAGTTGTCTTCTCTGAACAGAAGAAGAAGCTGTCCAGCTCAGCTGTCTCATCTGGTTTACCCTCTTTCTTCACAGGTTTTTATTTCACACTTGGCTGGAAAAAATCATCTCCTCACCCAGGAACAACAGCCCCGGAAGCAACCTCCCCTCCTTTGCTTTTTTTCTCTATACTTGCTGTTCGGAGCACCTCCCCGGAGACTCCCCAGGACTGGGAGGAAGAAGGTCATAGAGGAGGGTAAAAAAATCAATGTTTGGAAATGCTAACTTATCCTGGTAGCGAGGATGAATGCAAATCTTCTTGTCCAGCCCCTGTAGGACTACGCGGGACCCAGAGCTCCAGTCAGGAGTGGAGACCTTCACCTCTTTTTTTTTTTTTTAATAGAAAATTGCCCACAGTTTGAGTGGATTTTTGTCCCTGCCCAGTTGGTTAGAGCTGAAAGATCTGAACTATGGAGCCACAAAACAGATACTATCCATTGTTTCTAGTATGAAATTATTTCCTCCTAACTGGAGGGGACCGAAGTGCTGGCAGAAACCATTGCTCCTTTTTTGAGTCCTCCTCCCACATGGGCATCGGGTGGGCGCCGTATCTGAGCCTCCACCAACATGGCTTTCACTGTTCACCCTGAGCTAGTGATTCCCTGAGACCCCACCCCACCCAAGCTGTTTCCAGTGGCTTTTCCATATGAACAACCTGTCTGAGCTCATGCTTCAGACTTCCCTAAAATTTTCAAACACATAGAAACAGACAATAGTGTGGTGATGGCCAGAGGGGACAGGGGGTGGGGCTGGCGGAGTGGACAAGGTGGGGGGAGGGGGACAGAAAGAGACTTTGCTTTGGGTGATGAGCACACAATGCAGTGGGCAATGATGTTCTGTTGAGTTGTACACTTGAAACCTGTCTTGTTTTGAGAACTAATGTCACTCCAATAAATTGACTTTAAAAGAAATCATAGGCTTGTTCCTTAGCTCTTTAGTCCTTCCCACTGCAGGAAATGGGAGGCTTTTAATACGCTATCAAGGAGACCCCTTGGCTTCCAAACTTGACTTTTAATTGCTGAGTAATCACCCTTAGCATTTAATAAAAGAATTCTTTCCCTTGAGTGTCAATTAAGCTTAAGAATACCACCCAATTCCAAAGTCCTCATAGAATCTCTTTCTCTCATACTTCTCAAATGCTTATGCAATATACCAATTAATGCATTTATTTCCACTAGTATACCATCCTGGTTTACCACCAATTAAAATTTTAACAGTTGTACTGCTCCGTAGTGTGAAGGACATACCACGTACCACCAATGTTGGAGGTCCCAGTGCCTGTTAGTTGGCATGCTCTCCTCTCTTCAAAATCTCACTGACGCATCCACTTTCTAGGGCCACTCTTGACACCACCTTAGGATGGGTTCACTGGGAAGCAGACTGTGAGACAGAGCTGAGCATGCAGCTTGTCAATCAGGGGTGTTCTTGAAATGAACATCAGTGCAAAAGAGGGAACAGAGGCAGAATTGGGCAGAAAAAATGTTGAGCTCTGTATATTTTCAAGGAAAGCTTCACCCAACCCCATGGAAAGTTCTGGAACTTAGATGGCTTTCCAAGGTTGTCCCAAGTTGGAGTATGACACCCCTGCCTTGATCAGTCTTTGCAAATGGGAAGGAGGGGTGGACCTGTCCAAACTTCTCGGCCCTGGGCAATGAAGGCTGATAGGTGAGAGCTGCCTTTCAACAGTAGTCCCCTCAGTCCTCCGTTCCTGAAGGTGAATCTGTGTGGCAAAGTGCAGCTCCTAACACAGCGCCTACTGTGTGCCAAGCACTATTCTAGACGCTGGGGATATGAACAGCAAACAAGTCAATCACTATTCTAGACTCTGGGATATGAACAGCAAACAAGTCAATCACTATTCTAGACTCTGGGGTATGAACAACAAACAAGTCAATCACTATTCTAGACGCTGGGATATGAACAGCAAACAAGTCGATCACTATTCTAGACACTGGGGATATGAACAGCAAACAAGTCAATCACTATTCTAGACTCTGGGGTATGAACAACAAACAAATCAATCACTATTCTAGATGCTGGGATATGAACAACAAACAAATCAATCACTATTCTAGACACTGGGATATGAACAACAAACAAATCAATCACTATTCTAGATGCTGGGATATGAACAACAAACAAATCAATCACTATTCTAGATACTGGGATATAAACAACAAACAAGTCAATCACTATTCTAGACTCTGGGATATGAACAGCAAACAAATCAATCACTATTCTAGACTCTGGGATATGAAAAACAAACAAATCAATCACTATTCTAGACGCTGGGATATGAACAACAAACAAGTCAATCACTATTCTAGACACTGGGGATATGAACAGCAAACAAGTCAATCACTATTCTAGACGCTGGGATATGAACAACAAACAACTTCCTAAGAAGCCTTGTTGAATGTCAGCTAGTGGTGAGAGTTACAGGAAAAAATAAAGCAGGGCCATTCAGCTCCAACCACATGTCTATGATGTTCTTCAAGCTCAGTCTGCATGTCTCCATTCCAGGCCCATTGCTGTTCTCTGCTTGGAATGCTCTCCTTCCCACAACTTAAGGCCTCGCTCTCCTTAGGTCTTGACTCAAATTTTACCTCCTCAATAAAACACTGTCTGACCATTGGATAGAAAACTGCAGTATTTCCCCAACACACACGTGCGCTAGCGTTCTCTCCCCACCGTCCTCATCTGGCAGTTTTTTCTGTTCTCCTAAGACCTGCACTCTGCTCTCCTAACTACCTATTGCCCTTCCGAAGCCTGAGCACCCTTGAGAGGCCTAGATAAAGTATTCCCTTTACTTTCTTTTAATTCCCCCAAACAAAGAAAACCCTGCAGTGTTACAGAATGGGAGACGCTCCTCCGCTCAGTTGCCCCACCCCCCTCTCCTGCTCCATCCTACCCCGGTGCTACCTCCATCCGCACCATTAAATGATAAAGTAATTTTTCTCAACACAGGAAATCAACTGGGAAAGAAACTAATAGGAAACTGATTAAAGCAGATGAGGAGAAAATGAGTTTAAATCGCTGCAGAGCAGCGCGCACAGGCACGGAGCGCTTCCTGTGGGGCGGTCTGGCTCTCCTCTTCTGTAGGAACCCACTTCCCTGAGCACTGGCTTCCCTGCCGGTCCAGCCCCACTTCTGAGTGCTCCCCACTAACGCCCTGTTTGCTCAGCGCTTGCCCTCCTGTCTCCCTCGCTGGATTTAAACACCTTCACACTTGAAAAGGATCTCTTTAAATCCTTTTCAATCTGTTTTCCCCAACAGATTAGTAGTAGTCTGAGCTCAGGCTCTGGAAGTGGGTTAGGGGAGACGCTTAAGCACGCTCTTCCAGTTCGATTCTCAGTGTACGTTTTAACAAAATATTTCAGATCTGAGGGAAAAGGGGACTGCTTTCTCTTGTCAGTTGTGTGGGAAGTGCACATCAGTCAGAAAAGCACAGGAATTTCCGACATGGAACGATAGGCCTGGCCACTTACAAGGGTTAGGTAGTCAATGCCCTTTCTAGCACATCTATTTCCCTCCCATTTCACATTCCACTTTCTTTTCACAGCCAACCCCCTATCATGTGCATTGCAACCCACCACCCTCCATGTTCCAATTCACAAATTAAAGCTTTTCTGCTGGGAGCTATACATTCCACTGGATGACAGGGGTTCACCGCAGGAGAGAATGTAGCTGAAATATCCAGATGGTTGTCATAATTCTTCATTTTCCTCTGCAGCGTGTCTGGCTATCCTTTCTCATTTTATCCATCATCAAGACTTTCTGAGTCATCCTCTCCAAAGAACGGAGAGGCAACATTTCAAGTAAAATGTTTCGAACCAAAGTTAGGAATTACACTTGAATTCAGAAAGCAAGCATTCAAAACAAATATTGACTGAAGTAAGAAGATGAACTTGCCTGTAAAATGTTTTCTTTTTCTATATGAATAGACTTATTAAAATTTTGGAGCAGGTATTTATTGCACAGCTACTTTGTGCCCTACATTTTTCTCAGAGCTCGGAGTATCACGGTGAACAACATGAAGACCTCGACACCATCAGAGAGTACATTTTTAAAAAGAATGCTGATAACATAAGTAAATTACATAGCCTGTTGGGAGCTTTCCACGAGATACAAGAAGCTTTCCCATACAATATAAGGATAAAAAGAAGAATGAGAAAACATGGTGAGAAGTATCAGGAGGACAGGAGGTGTTGGCGGTGAACAGGGCAGGCTTTATGGAGAAGGTGACATTCACATAAAAACTAGAAAAGCTTTTCAGGCTAAGGTAACAGCCAGTGGGAAGTCCCTGAGATGAGAGTTTGCCTGGCATGTTTGAGGAGCAGCAAGGAGACCAGTGTGGCTGGAGTGGAGTGTATCCCACAGAGACAAGATGGGGACACCTGAGACAGGCAGGTGGGGTCAGAACACATTGTAAGGACATTGCCGTTCACTCTGCATAAACTGGGAAACCATTAGAAAATTCTGGGCAGAGATGCAATCTGATAAAATTTAGATTTAAAAGGATTACTCTGGCTGCTGGGCTGAGACTAGACAGTGGGAGGGACAAAGATGGAAACAGGAATGTAGGTTAGGAAGCTGATAATGATGGTGGAGACCAAGGTGGTGGCAGAGGCGGTACTGAGAAGTGGCCAAGTTCCGGATATATGCTAGAGTAAGAAATGTCCTGATGGGTTGCATATAGGGAGCATTGCCATCGACTGCGATGAAGACAACTGCGGGAGGTATAGGTGAGGCCACGTCAGGAGTTCAGTTTCTGACATGTTCGGTTTGAGACAACCACATGAAGATATGGTAGGTAGCTATATGTGAGGCAAAAATAAAATCGGAGAGGATTCAGGACACGGTGGAAGTAGAGACATCCCTTTCAACAAATATTGCTGCATAGAACTCAAAGGAAGGGAAAGAAGGTGTGTAGGGAAAGGTAGGAGAATACCGCATGCTTTTATACTATTGGAAATGATCTGGTAGAGAACAAACACCCTAATAATGTAGGACAGAGAACGGATGATTACTAAAGGAGTTAGGTGTGAAGAGGTGGGCTCTAGTGCACAGGTGAGGAGCTGGCTTTAGTTAGAAGCATGGAGAACACATCTGTGTTAGCAGGTGGGACAATAGCACACGAGGGGCAGATGTGAGTGTGGAGACAGGATTGTAAGAGCCAGTGGATGTTCTCTTCTAATTTTGAGTTTGCGCTTATGAATTTAAAGTGAGACCAATCAGCACAGTGGCATTGTTCTCAGGTCATAAGTTACTCAGGTTCCGGTCAGGGTAGAGTTGAATTTAAGTAGTGCTGTAGTTTTGCTAGACAAACACGACAAAGCAGAAGGACAAGGAGATTGAGGGTATGAACAATTCAGAGTGATTGTTGTGGATAGACTTCAGCTGTGTAAAAGGGGATTAGGCCAGAAGGAAGTAAGAGATAGTGAAAATACTGAGGAATGACCCAGAAAGTCAGGGGATATTGGTCAGAGTGGGATAGATGGCATTTAGAGATGGAAATAACATGGTCTATAAGGATTGACCTGGGAGTGGGCAACAATACCACTAGGGATCTAAGAACCCAATTCATTGAAAGGATCACTCATTGCATTTTAAAACCACCAAGAAACTAAAGTCTCAAATAGCAAATTAAGGTAAACAAAGTCATGGTACAATGAAATGTTGTGCAGTTGTTGAAAACAAAATTTAGGGAAAATGCTTAAAGACATGAAGAAATGATGAAAGAACGCTAAGGGAGGGAAAATCAAAAATACATAATTTTTGTAGAACAGTCTTATTACTTTAAAATATGTCTTTCTGCATAGAAGCAACCAGAAGGAGACAAAACAAAATGTAGATGGGATTTATCTCTATGTGAAATTTATATTTTTCTTTGCATAAATTGTGATTTTTCTAAATTTTCCACTAAACCACCAAAAAATATTAACAAAAAGCAGCAAAAGAGAGTATACATTATAATTCTAATGCATTAAATTTTCTAAGAGCATTAAAAAAAAAGTTAGTCACAACTCTCCCGTTTCCCAGTCTTCTACATGATAGTTTACAAAGGTTATGTGAAATATGACACAATTCTGTGACTAAAGTTTGAATTATTTTTCATCTTCAGAGGATCTTTTTATACAATAGATTTTTTTTTCAGTCAATTGGGACTCTAGGACTTTGCATTTCTGTCCAAAAGTTTTATAAATGGATGTTCAAATTTGAAATGATCTTTCCTTCTGGATAGTACAAATGTCTTTTACAGAAGCTATGGGAAGACAGTAGCTGTGTTTCTAAAGCTTTGAGATCTAGATCTGGCCAGAACGGTTATAACTTAGATGACTTCTGGAGAGCTGCTGACATTCAAGGCCAAGTCAGGAGAACAAGGTTTCTAATGGGCGGGGGTGTCTCTGTTCCTTAGTAAGGCATATTGTAGTTGGGCATTTTTAAAGAAAATGTAGTTAATTTAAAATTTGTTATTAAGTCTGGCTTAAAGTAAAAGCACACACACACACACAAACACACACACACACACACACACCTTTCTTTCTTCAGAAAAAAATAAATATCTGTGTTTGTAAACCTAGTGATTGTCAGTTGAGTCACTTTTACTTCCAGCTTTTCCCAAATAATTTTTTCCTGACCTATTAAGGGAAGCTACAGGGGAAATGAAAAAGACCTTTTTTGAATCTCGGTTGAATGGATTTCTACCAGTCCTTACCTCTAACACCCTCGGTAATCTCATGTTGAAATAGTGGAATAGATTAGGGAAGATATTATAAGAAGAAGTTTAGGATTGAACCATATGACATTTTGGAAAACAATAATCTCATACTGACCTAACCTGAAAAATACATCCTGTTTACCATTTTAAAGATTTATTGTGTTTTTAATATGCAAGGTTAAAGAATAAAACTTTTATTTTACTTTAAAGCCATTTACAATGCATTTGACAAAAGGAAACTAAAAAGAAAAGATGATTGAAATTTAACCATCAAAAGTTTGCGTGTCAAATCTCTGCAGGCCCTGGCCAGTTGGCTCAGCAGTAGAGTACCAGCCTGGCATGTGGAAGTCCTGGATTTGATTACCAGTCAGGGCACACAGGAGAAGCGATCGGGCTTCTCCACCCCCCACCTTACCCCTCTCACCCCCTGCCCATCGCTCTCTTTCCCTCCTGCAGCCATGGCTTGAATGGTTCAAGCAGAGTTAGCTCTGGGCACTGAGGATAACTCCACAGCCTGGGCCTTAGGTACTAAAATAGCTCTGTTGCCGAGCAACAGAGCTGCAGCCCAGTGGGGCAGCAGAGCAGAGCATCACCTGGTAGTGACTGGCTGGGTGGATCCGGGTCAGGCCACATGTGGGAGTCTGTTTCTGCCTTCCTGCCTCTCACTTAAAAAAAATATATTCTCTGCAGAAAATATCTGGGGATAGTTTTGAGAGGAAAAGAAATATTTTCTAAAAGCTGAAAAATACCAATTTTAAACACAAAATTTCATGTCTTGCGGGTCTAGAATCACATTGCTTTTTTCTTGTAAAATCTTTTGCACCCTTGTCCAAAAACCTAGTGCCGACAGCCTGACCAAGGAGGATGATGGAAATCTCAACAGGAAGAGATTGCCCATTACCTCCTTTTGTCCTGGTCCCTGTCCTAACCACAAAGCCAAGACTCGTGAGAAAAACAACTCCTATTTCTACATTAATTTCCATTAGATTTTCCATTCAAAATGTAAGTTTGAAGTATCTAGGTAACTTACAGACCTTCCCATAGTACTTTCACTTTTTTTCATTCTACTTTTATGGTAGTATAAGCAGCCTGAAAGTAGGAAAAACCGAGGGATAATCTGGAGCCCAATCTTGTAGTCCAGAAAGTGCATGAATTACCCAACGTTATGAGGCTAAATAGAAGGCCTTAAAAGAAGGCTTCAATTGGGTTCACATGTATCAGCAGTGTGAATTCTCTCTTTCACACACACACACACACATACACGCACACGCACATACATATACAGCTTCAAAATCTTCAGAGAGATGCCTGACCAGGTGGTGGTGCAGTGGATAGAGCGTTTGACTGGGATGCAGAGGACCCAGGTTCGAGACCCCGAGGTCGCCGGCTTGAGTGTGGACTCATCTGGCTTGAGCAAAGCTCACCAACTTTGACCCAAGGTCACTGGCTGGAGCAAGGGGTTACTCGGTCTGCTGAAGGCCCCAGTCAAGGCACATATGAGAAAGCAATCAATGAACAACTAAGGTGTTGCAACACGCAACGAAAAACTAATGATTGATGTTTCTCATCTCTCCGTTCCTGTCTGTCTATCCCTCTCTCTGTCTCTGTAAAAATAAGTAAATAAATAAATAAATAAATAAATAAAAATATTCAGATAGCTCTAGAGTAAGGATTAAAAGAAGCGAAAACTAAAAATTGTTTTGGTTACTGCCACACCCATTTATCTACCATGAACTGGAACACTTTCTTATTTAAATGTAACAATTCAATTGCATAAGTTCAGACATTTTGTATTCTGAACAATCTTAAATGAACAAATATTTCAAAGTCATGTGTTAAGTAGACAAATTTGTCTTTGGTATATTAACATTGAATATTTCACTTTATTCCTATGCAAGTTCATGAAACTATATTCTAAGTGGAGTTAAAACTTGGTTACACAATACAAAATTGCCAAAAATTCTGGCCTGCATGTTCTAAGATAAATGGAAGTTTGTACAGTCAATGTGATTTTGGCAAAAACATAATTTTTAAATTAAAAAAACTATATAATTATATAAAGAAGCTATTTATGTTAAAATTAAGATCAATATAAACAATAATAAATACTAACTAAATGATTATTATGTGCCAGAAACTGTGCCTAGCATTGTACATATATTGTCTCGTTTAATACTTCCAACAATTCCATGGGAAGAGTTACTGTCTCTCTGCTCATCTTGTAGATGCAGGGACTGGAAAAATTATGGAATTTGCCAAGCTAATAAACTAGCAAGTAGTAGAGTTGAGATTGGACCCAGGCAGTCTTAACCACTCCTTCGACAAGACTGTATAGAACAGTTATGAGTAAAAGAGGTAAGTATGCTTTTGTGTAAATTCAGTTCTCAGTTAAATGGGCTGTATTAAACTGATGGTTGATACTGTGGTTAGCGCCATACACACTTTGAAAATATTGTTTGTCAAGCATGGAAAAGTAAAATATCTGTGCTTGCTCTTCTAGTCCCAAGACTAATTTTCAAAAATTTCACTAACATGTTAACATAGTATTGATGAGAAATTAATTAACAATCAAACATTAGGTTAAAAGTCTTCACAGCGTGATCTAACAATTTTCTAAACGGATGGTAGAAATTAATGGGTTGATGGACTTTAACCATCACATAAAAACAACCCAACATGTCTTTGTAAATCATTGTTGAACTCATTACTCATTACAGATTGTACTCCTCATTATCATGCGACATGCAAAATCTTGACAAGATTTGCCTGATAGCCAAGCCAACTCATACGACTCAGACGGCACGATTCTCTGGTGTGTCAGCCTGCTGTGCAGGTGTTTCTCTATCACAATGAATAATTACATCAAACAAAGACAAGAAATACTCTAACGATGACAAAACCACACATCTGAAATCTGTATTTTCTACCTCCTGGGAAATTAAAATCTACAAGTATAGGGGCTTCAGTGCCCATGTCTTGGAGCTATTCCAGGTTTATAGAGAAAGAGCTTTCCTTTGCAAGCCCACAGATTGCAATAATACAGGAAATAAAACTGTATTTATAGACTGGACACGGGCACGCCAGCATGCTTTCTCAGCTCTCAGAATCTTGCAACAAAAACAAAAACACTAGCAATCAGATGTGTGATCAAGAAATGACAAGTGTTTTGACAGCTCTAGAATACTTTGAGGTATTTTTAGCATATTTCTGAGTTGTATTAGCTTAACCTGTAATAGAATATAAATGAGCCCATATGGCACAGATGTAATTATGTTCCATGGGAGAAATCTCTGTGGTAGGCTGGGGCGGGGGACCAGGGAGAATACACCAGCCCTTCCACCTCCTCCCCCTCGCCACATGCGCTGTCTGGAGGGCAGGGCTTACACATCATTTGCATTGAGAAGAATGCGGAGAAACACAATGCTAACAACACAGTCCCTAAAAGGGCAAGGGAAAGATTGGGGATCCCTAGGGGTGCTGCTCTTTGTGATTGACAACCAGTTAAGAGCAGAGGCAGCTTCCCCTCGGGATCACGTGTGATGAAGCGATCTTTGATTATGTGGGCACAGCAATCATAAGGTGTAATTATTATTACTGCAAGAGAATAGGCAACCCACCTCTGGGGAGAGCCTCTGTCACAGACACTTTGCTGGCGCACATTGGAAGCAAGTGTTCTCCCAAGGATCATTTTCATTCCAACCTGATATTTAGCTGAAGCTTCTCTGACTACCAGTCATGAAACATTAAATATAGATTAGAGCCAGAGAGATGTTGAAAGTTGAAATTCACTGGAGGTGCACGCCTGTGTCCTTGAGAAACAACCCCGAATGCTGTCCAGATGTTACAGCAGCAAGGCAGAAAGGTCCCAAGCTGCAAGGAGGCCACAACAGAGGGGCAAGGGGATGTTTAGCATTCCACCAACCTTCTGTTTGGTTTATTTGTACTACAATGATTTAGCAGAGAATCCTAACAGGCTGTTAATGGTAGATGTTGCAACGTGTTCTCTATCCCGGAAGAGGAAGAACGAAGAGATGCTTTCGTGTCAGGGAAGGGAGTAATTCAAAGCACGTAATTGATTTTTTACAATTTCAAATTGTGATAAGACTAAGGCCGAGCAACAGAAACATATGTTAGCAGTTTTGTCAGTGTCTCACAATGAATCCACAATAAAAAGCACCCCCCATAACTCGTAGATGGTTAACTCGCTTTGAACATCTTAGTAGATATTAACAGACACTTGCACTGGAATTTGGAATAAATTGGCCTGCTCTGAACAGCTTGCAGAAGGGCAGCTGTGCTGTGCTTCCTCCAGGTGTGTGATGGGAACACCTCTTCTGTTGACTCAATGAATTCCGAGTGCTGTTTCCATGTGAGGCCCTCCCTGCCCCCGCCCCCACCTTCCCCACCTCACTTACTTTTGCAGAACATGAATAGAGGTAAGCTCTTCTAGTATAAGTTAGAAACATGTAACTGGTATTATTCAGGGAAGGCTCTTGCTCCCTAGAAATCCCAGTAAACCAGCGATATTATACCAGGCGCCCTAGAGGCTGGAAATGGATTTAGAGGAGATTTTTTAAAAGGGCAGCAGGTGAGGGCTGACAGTGCTGGCTCCACGGAACAAAGGATGTTTCATTCCCGCAGACCCCCAGAAACAGGGGGTACCTGTCAGTTCCTTAGGTCTTTCTGGAAGCAAAGAGTTGAATTAGATGACATGCTGATCCCCACTCCATCCCCATTTCAACTCTAAGATATTATCTTTCTAACAAATTAACTTCCAGGATTTTTTAATCTCTCCCCACTCTGCAAAAAGGGGGGGGGGAGCTTTGTCTGAACTTGCAGAAGTCACTGAGGGACTCTCATTGTTGTGCATCAGAGCCTAAGGTGATCGTTAATAGTCAGCAAGGCAAGCGCCCCGGCCCCAGAGAGCAGGGAGGTACAAACATGGCTCTTAACTTTGATTTTTATTTATTTATTTATTTTGGATTTTAAATTTTATCTTAAACATCAGTAGTTGCCCAGGAATAAGGGAAGGGGTACAAGGGAATATTGGGACTGATGGAACTGCTTGCTTGCTTATACAACCAACAGGTTGAACGCAATAGTAGATGTAACTATCTCAATTTAAAAGGAAAAGATTAAAGAACAAGAGCCAAAAGTTTACCTAATGTGAAAAAAATATAGGGCTTCTGATTTTCTTCTGTGGCTAGTAAAAGCAATTACTACAGGTATAAAGAAAAGAATAGTAAATGAGATAAATCTTTAATACACAAGATGTTCTAAACTGTTTTTTAAGAAAAATATGTGTATGTAGAGGCAATATTTCCTTTTGGATTTATGATGTGACCTGAAATATTTTTCTAGGAATAAAAAATTCCTTATTTTTTAATTGCACAAAAGTCTCAGATAATAATCAAGGTATTAGATAATAGAGGGCTCCAAAATTAGATCTACAGAGCATTTTACTGTAAAAATACATACAACTTTTAATTTTAAAAGTGTTATGTCTTCACAGTATTTGGACAAATATTCAAACAAACTTTCTTAAAATGCAAAAATGCAAACATAACATACTACATACAGCATAACAATATAACATAAACTACACATTTAGCTAAAACTGGATTTCATTGTTTTTATATAACTGATATTTAGCTCTTCAGAATCTATCTGGAAAAAAATTTTTTAAGAAAAGAAAAAATTTTTTTCCATTTATTTATTGTGACTTTAGAGAGAGAGGAAGGAGTAGAGAGAGAAACATTGACCTGTTGCTCCGCCCATCCATGCACCCATTGGTTGCCTCTTATATATGCCCTGACCAGGGATCGAACTTGCAACCTTGGTGTACTGGGACAATGCCCAAACCAAATGAGCTACCTGCCCAGGGCTGAACACCTATTTTATATTGTGAGCCTGACAACTTTCCTTTTGGCTATTGATGATGTAGGTGCATCCGATACTCTATCTCAGCCAGGAAAGAATACAATGTATTTGAAGTCTCTGAAAAGTAAAGAGACTAAAATCACACAGTGTTGTGTTTCTGTCAGAGCAATGGTGAGAAGGGCCCTCACCAGGCTGACTTTTAAAGCATTTCTTTTTGGGTTTAGGATTCCTCTTCATCATCATCACTTTCATCATTGTTGTCATTCTCCTCCTCTTCTTCCCTCTTTTCCTTAAGCATTTTCAGATATTTACTAGCTAATATCTTCTTTGATAATATATCTGCAAGAAACAGAAAAGTTTCTGATTTCTCTGCAGTATTTGATAAATCATTGTTAAGTCAGCGCTTTCTTTTCTTTTCCTCTGTCAGGTCTATAGGAATAGGTCGCTAGATATTGAACAGAGTTTCGTAGCCTTAGCCGTGAGCACCAGCGCCTCCTGGTTGATACTGCACACCTCAGAGGAGCTCTTCATGATGACCCAGAGCTGGGATAAGGGCAGCGATGCGAGGCGCTGCTGCCCACTCTTGTCTCTGCCCACGACCACATCTGCCATCTTTGTGCCCTTCCCCTGCCGCTGCAGACACGCTGTAGGTGCAAGAGCAGCGTTAGGTTGCCGCGTGGGAGTTCAACTTCACGTGTGTGTGTGTGTGTGTGTGTGTGTGTGTGTGTGTGTGTGTGTGTGTGTGAGAGAGAGAGAGAGAGAGAGAGAGAGAGAGAGAGAAAGAGAGAGACAGAGACAGATAAGGGACAGATAGGGACAGGCAGACAGGAAGGGAAAGAATAGAGAATTATCAATTCCTTTTTTTTTTTTTTTTGTATTTTTCTGAAGTTGGAAATGGGGAGGCAGTCAGATAGACTCTCGCATGCGCCCGACCGGGATCCACCTGGCATGCCCACCAGGGGGCGATGCTCTGCCCATCTGGGGCATCGCTCTGTTGCAACCAGGGCCATTCTAGTGCCTGAGGCAGAGGCCACAGAGCCATCCTCAGTGGCTGGGCCAACTTTGCTCCAATGGAGCCTTGGCTGAGGGAAGGGAAGAGAGACACAGAGAGGAAGGAGAGGGGGAGGGTGGAGAAGCAGATGGGTGCTTCTCCTGTGTGCCCTGGCTGGGAATCGAACCTGGGACTCCTGCACACCAGGCCAACGCTCTACTGCTGAGCCAAACGGCCAGGGCTATCAATTCTTCATTGGCACTTTAGTCATTCATTGACTGCTTTCTCATATGTGTCTTGACTGGAAGGCTATAGCAGAGCTAGTGACCCCTTGCTCAAGCAAGTGACATTGGGCTCAAGCCAGCGACTTTGGGCTTCAAACCAAAGATCTTTGGGCTCAAGCCCATGACCATAGGGTCATGTCTATCATTTCACATGCAAGCCAGTAACCCCACACTCAAGCTGGTGAGCCCGTGCTCAAGACGGATGAGCCCATACTCAAGCCGGGGATCTCAGGGTTTCAAACCTGGTCCTCCATGTCCCAGTCAGATGCTCTATCCACTGCGCAACCGCCTGGTCAGGCTCAACTTTACCTTTTAAACATTCATTCCTCCCCTAGCTCAAGGTTTAGGGCCCTTCCACAATGTCAGTTTTTGTGTTTATACTGATGGTGGAAATAGATTTGTATTGAATGACCTTGCAGTCATCTTAAGCAAACATAACTCACCAAAAACATGGAAAAAGCCAGCCCCTACCAATTTTCATTAACCTTTGTTCCACTTAATATTAGAACCCTGGTAACTAGGCACAAAACTAACTTCAAGAAATATTGCTACACTCCATCAACTGATAGCCCTTCTTATAATAGTTCTAGGGTAAGGGTCAAGGATGGAATGGGAAATGTTTCCCCAGAAAAGACCCCCTTGAGTGGGATCATAAAAGATAAAAAAGGTTTCTGTGGATGAATGGGGTTGGGGGTGTGAGTAGCTAAGGAGGGCATTCTTCCAGCTGGAATGGCACATGGCTAAGCACAGAGACTTGGGATTCCAAGTCATAAAGGTTACTGCAAATACTCTGGTTTGGCTAGGAGGTCGCATGTAAGTGGGGAAGTTAGAATGAGAAGCAGGAGAGATAGGAGGTGACCATCTCGAGGAGTGTTCCTGCCATTGAAGGGCTTTGAGTAGGTAGAGAAAGAATCGCACAGAGGTTGTAAGATCAGTTGGATAGCATTACCGTGGTCAAGATGAGAGAGGATGAGTTTCTGAGCTCCAGCAGTAACTGCGGATGGAGAATAAAGAATGGATGGGGAGAAGTGTGGTGGAATCTACTGGACTTAGTAGCATTTAGAATGTGGGAATGAGGGGAAAAGTTTAAGATGATTAGCAGATAGAGTGAGCAAATCTCCAATTCATTTAAATTTCATCTCCAAATCAATTAGTGGGTTACTCAAGTAGCAATTTTAGCTCTTTGTGTTGATTTTTATTTAATTTTGAGAAGCTTGACTTGGAATTTCCCAGATGTCCCCTGGTGGCCAGTAGAAGGAGCACAGGGAGGAAGCCGTGGGAAGAAAGGTTTGGGCTAAGGCAGGGGTCGGGAACCTATGACTCGCAACCCAGATATAGCTCTTTTGATGGCTGCATCTGGCTCGCAGACAAATCTTTAATAAAAAAAAAAATAATAACGTTAAAAATATAAAACATTCTTATGTATTACAATCCATTCATTTCCTACTGCTCATGTTCATGGCTGTGGGTGGCTGGAGCCAATCACAGCTGTCCTCTGGGACAACACCAAATTTTTATTGGATAATGTGTAATGTACACAGGTCCTTGTATGGCTCTCACAGAATTACATTTTAAAATATGTGGTGTTCATGGCTCTCTCAGACAAAAAGGTTCCCGACCCCTGGGCTAGGGGGTTTCTGTATAAAGGACAGGGGAAGAACAGTGATTGTAGTGACTGAAGGAATCTTTGAAGAAAGAAATATGAATGAGAAGTCTTTAAAATTATACCTTTTGACCCAACAAATTATACTTTATAAGAATCTACCCTAAGGATATGACCCAAACTACTCAAACTCTGTACAAATGTTAACTGAAACATTATTATAATGGAAAACAATTTTAAATGATCAATAATCAAGGCCTAGTTCCGTGATGGCGAACCTTTGTATAAAAACCACCCACTTTTGCAATGCTGGTCAACCTGGTCCCTCCCGCCCACTAGTGGTCCTTCCAGCTTTCATGCCGGGCCAATAGCAGCACCGTTTGGTTGCTCCGCTATGCCCACCATGAAAGCTGGAACGCCCACTAGTGGGCAGGAGGGACCAGGTTGACCAGCACTGCAAAAGTGGGCGGTTTTTATAAAAAAGTTTGCCATCACGGGCTTAGTTGTATAATTGTTCTAGAAGCAGCAGTTGATACAGTTACATAAGAAAACAGAAGAAGTATTAAGATTGGAAAGTAGTAGGCAAAATCATCATTATTTACAAATGAGATGGACGTCTTTGTGGAAAACCCCAAGAGAATCAACTATAAAACTACTATAAATTATAAGAATGTGCACTAAAACGACAAATTATAAGATTTGTAAAAAAAAAATGTTCACAGCTTGAGTTAGAAAATATAATTGAATAAAAAGATCCCATTTGCCAAGGAAACATGAAATAATTGAATAAATAAAAAAAGAAATCTTAATTGACAAAAATTAAATAACCAGTTTAGGGAGAAATAATCCAACAGAATGAGAAAGTCAATTTTCCCTATACATTTCATGAGCTTCCTAACCTAGATACTGGTAGGTTTTTGTTGGTGATAATGGTTGTGGGTGTTTAATTTCATTTTGCTTTTTGAATAGGCAAAATGATTGTAAGTTCATGAGAGGAAAGAGAGCATTCAATGATAGTCTGGATGTTTTTATAAAATTAAAAAGTAATAAAAGGGGGCTAGTCTTATCTGTCATAATAGTTCACTACATAAAACCCGATGGGCTGGTAATCACCTACGTGACAAGATCACTGAAAGAGATTGAGAGTCTAGAAGTAGAACCATACTCTGGAATTTAGCATATGCTGATAGCATGGTCTTCAATTCCTAGAAGATGATGGTCCCTTCAGAGTAGACTTATGGTATTTCAAAGTTGAGTAGATTTTGAGTGAGTAATTATTTGCCTGTTGGAGAATATTATAATTTGGTTCAATTCTTTACAACAGTCAAGTGTGGAGAGTATACTTGTTTCAATACCATTGTTTTTGACAGTTGATATATATAATTAAATAGCTGTCTGCATTGCCCACATTTGTATTTCTACATGGTACCCAGTAAGCAGTATATATGTGACAGTTATGCTTAATGCAGGCATTCTGGGGTGCCCAGAAAAACAAAGCCATTGTATTATCATTTTTTAGCAAAGGGTTTGATAGGTGAGGTGTTTAAAACTTCTGACTAAAATAAGGTTTGAGGATTATTAACGGGTTTAATTTCTGCAAGCCAGGCCCATGACCTACATTACCATGGCTAGCTAAGCATTAACTGGATTTTCCATCAATTTCCCATATTGTTGGGCTCAACCTTAACTTGCCAGCGTGGGCAAATCCCTTAACCCCCCTGAGCCTTGGTTTCTTCCTCTGTCAAATGAGGGGGTTAGGTGAATTGATCTCTGCAGGCCCTTCTAGTCAAAGATTCGGTTTTTCTGGGCACAGCATCTCCGCGTATTCTGTTGCAGGAAGCCTAAAGTGAAACAAAAGGAGAGGAGTGCTTAGCTGAAAACCGTGCAGGCATTTTAGGGAATGTGCTTACCAGTTACGAACAATGGTTTCCAAGCTTTTCTGAACCTGCAATTTCATGTAAAAAAAAAAAAAAAAGAGCATACATCCCAGTATTTGCAAATATACTTACTTATACATTTACACATTTGTTAATATATATACATGTGTATGTTTATGTATATATGTATTAAGTTATATTGTAGTGATATAGTATGTTCTTTTAAACACATCTGAAAATATAAAATTTTTAAATCCTGATTATTTTCTTTCTTTACCCATACAAAATGGGTCATCTTGTGTATCTTTTAGAACTACTGGTTTGGTTTAGAGACTAGAACTTCAATTAGTACATTAAACAAGTAGCAAAGTGGTGGAACCCAGAATGTTTTTCTACTTAATGGCTAAAAGAAAAAAATACTGTTTTTCAGCTTGCCAGATGCCACTAATTAATTTGTGGGTGAGAGGCAGCCAAGTACAGTTAAAAGAAAAAATCCTTGAATCTAATGTCAGAAAACCATGGTCTGAATGCCCATCTCCATAAGCTTCTGCCTCTATCCTCACATCTTAATTGTGTGTGCCTTTGTTTCTTCATGTATTAAATAGAGTTAATATTACATGCCTACATACCTCACAGAGTTACTATGATAGATTATATGTATATATTATAATATATATTAGATGATATATAATACATATATTTATTATTCGTATTGCATATACACGTGTGAAGTATAAGAATTAATACCAAATAAAATGCACCAATAGTGTAAATTTCAACCCAGCTAAACCCTTTCCAACTAACATACATAACTTAATCAAAGCATACCATATATTGTATCCTAAGTGGATAAAGCTTCTATTAGGAAAAGGAACAGAGCAATTAGATTGAAACCTGCGAATAATCTTGAACTTCTCATCTTTGTAAGGTAGAGAGTAGATATTTCGGTCACAGATCCCTCCTACTTGTGTGCTCACATCCTGTTCCTTCGTCCCTTCAACGCTGGCCACCCAGCAGCTAGCCACGTACAGTGCTCTGCCCTGACACGATGTGGCTACCCCTTCTTGGCACTGTGCTCCATTATCAAATTTACCTGCCACATGGCCCGTTCTCTCATAACTTGACCATCTCCTCACCAAGAGAACAGTATGCCTGAGCAGATGGTGTAAATGCCATTGACTGATGATAGGTTAATGTAGGACCTCCAGCCCCTGAGCATCTGCATTTCAACAGAAAATAGATACTTAATACACAATAGATTAAATCAAAAGAATAGGTAACTAATGGTTGAATCATAAATAAGCTCCTGGGGGGGGGGGGAGAGTGCATTTGACTTCAGCTCCCATCTCTTTGCCTGTATTGTCATGAGTTTCTCAGAATTTACCCCCTTCTCCATAATCCCTTTGCCAGCAGAGAAGTTCAAGCCTGGGCATGTGAGACAGACTGCAGCATTGTTAGCAACTGCCCTTCCCCAGAATCATGTTGGACTCAGTGTGAACCACTGCTATTGATCTTCAGACCCAGGGTTGAGAGGTCTGCTCACTACTGGGCTCCTGCATTGTTCCCCAATCGTCCTGGATACCAAGTCCCTGTCTTCCAACTGATGACCGGTCGCTGTGTGTTCAGTTCTAGTAAGTGTTGTACATGTTTTAACTCATGCAATCCTTACAACAACTCGCGACACTAAATTATCTATTAGATTGGAAGCCAGCTGAATATCAATCTATTACTATCCCTGTTTTAAAGATGAAGAAATATTCTTTTATTGAACAACTATTTTTTAGCATCTCCTATATGTCAGGCACTATTAGAGGGATACTCCTGTAGACAAAACACAAAAATTCATTCCCTCCTAGCTTTATGTTACTGGCAAGGTTAATAAAGAGAACTTTCAGAAAGACCCTTGGTAGAGATTTTAAATCAAACCAACTACTCAGTACTGCCCCTTCTGGACCTTGCCTTCTGTAGTTGATAGCTGCTTCTCAACTTTTGTTGAGATCAGACCTAGAGTCAGTGGACTAGCAGCCCATCTGCTATCATATATCACATCACCTCCGGTATTATTTTGCATCCATGTGGGTACTGGGAAGCTAAGTTGCCAAACATCATCTCTCTCACAAAGGCTCAAGGAAGTGAGCTGAGACCAGGAGAGAAGACTGAATGGTTATCTGTACTGGTCTTCTGGACAGAGGAAGAGTTCCATTTCGGATGCTGAAACTTTACAAGAGTTATAAGGTCACTTGAAATAAAATCAGTACAGTCAGCAATGGAAACATCAAGCTACATGTTAGAATTCATTCAAGACAAACACCTCTACTTAGTTTAAAAAATGATGTCAACTTTATTTTGTGAATTAGGAGCAAATTAAATTAGGGTCTTGATTTCAAGGGGTCTATATTTGTAAAGAAATTTTCTACCATTAGTATCTTAACAAAACTGATAGATGTGCCCAGCTGTGATGAGAAGCATTGTGTTTCTAAACTTGACTCCCAAGATTTATCATAAAAACATCCCTTTGGGCCTTGAAAGCCTACTATCCCAGAAGGATCACAAGGCAGAGAGTTAAATCAAGTACCAAAAATTGAGTATAACCCAACTGCAGGGACAGCATGACCACACTAAGCAAGGTAGGACACTTAGAGGTTGCCAGTGAGTGAAGAATAATTAACAGACATAATAATTTTACAGACATAATTTTCTAGGTTATACTGTGGAGGTCAGGAAGGATCAGCATAGCAATGCAAACATTATGCTTCTATCTTTGCCTTGTCAATCTTGTGAAACCTCTTCGTCCTTACTTCATTTAGATGTGTAATTTTATGTATTTTTCCGATTTTAAAAAAATACATGCTTAGGTTAAAATGTCAAACCTTACAAAACTAACACAGTTGAAAGTGACAGTTCCTCAAGGTGTGACTACACATCCCAATTTGTTCAGGACAGTTTTATTTTGTGTCTGTTGTCCCAGCATAATTATTAGTACCACACACCCTTTGTTCTCAAAATCATCTCTGTTTGGAGGACAAATTACATGTTACCCTATTCATAACCCACACCCTATACTAGGGGTCCCCAAACTATGGCCCGCGGACCGCATGCGGCCCCCTGAGGCCATTTATCCAGCCCCCCGCCGCACACCCAGAAGGGGCACCTCTTTCATTGGTGGTCAGTGAGAGGAGCATAGTTTCCATTGAAATACTGGTCAGTTTGTTGATTTAAGTTTACTTGTTCTCTATTTTAAATATAGTATTCGTTCCCATTTTGTTTTTTTACTTTAAAATAAGATATGTGTAGTGTGCATAGGGATTTGTTGATAGTTTTTTTATAGTCCGGCCCTCCAACGGTCTGAGGGACAGTGAACTGGCCCCCTGTGTAAAAAGTTTGGGGACCCCTGCCTAGACCTAACCATGGTTAACTCTTTCAGTCCACTTGCAAAATTCACTCTCACTCAGTAATTTCAAGAGCTCTGAAGGTTGGATCATGCACACAAGAACACAGTCCTCACAGCTATTGTCTGATGCTCGCCATTGGCCTCCTGAGATATGTGTCTGAAGCTTGCAGCATCCATGGAGCTTCTAGGAAGTCACTTCTGCAACCTCTCCACTGCCCCTGTTGGCACTGGAACACTTTCCTTTACTGTCAAAGCAGTCGGTCCACCTGCACTGACGAGGCCATCATGTTATAGCTCTACAGCGGGGGTCGGGAACCTATGGCTCGCGAGCCAGATGTGGCTCTTTTGATGGCTGCATCTGGCTCGCAGACAAATCTTTAATAAAAAAAATAATAATGTTAAAAATATAAAACATTCTCATGTATTACAATCCATTCATTTCCTACTGCTCACGTTTATGGTTGTGTGTGGCTGGAGCCAATTACAGCTGTCCTCCGGGACAACACCAAATTTTTATTGGATAATGTGTAATGAACACGGGTCATTGTATGGCTCTCATGGAATTACATTTTAAAATATGTGGCGTTCATGGCTCTCTCAGCCAAAAAGGTTCCCAACCCCTGCTCTAAGGGAACCAGGTGAACCCAAATTTCTGAAGGTGCCAATGAGCTAACACTCTCAGCTCCACAAAGTCACAGTGAACTTTCCAATGAAGTAGGGTACCCGCTTCAGGGGTTTTTTTCTAGTGAAGTGGGGAAGCATACTGCTAATGCCTTTCAAGATTTTCATGAAAACACCACTTTTAGTGTTCATTCTTGAGCTGCCTTCTCGGTAGACTTTAGGTATGATTTCATGGGAATCCATCCAAGGGCAGTACTTGTAAATCTCACTCCTGATACTTTGTCACTAATCCTCTACCAGGCTGGGGGATTTGACTCATCCTACCCCAGGAGGTGCCTTGGTCCTCATTAAAACAAAATTCTGCCAGTGCCCTAGTTACTCAGACATGTTTGACTCATAGTGTGATCTTATTTGCCATATGCGATCATTTCTTAATCTATTGATATCCTTGATTCCATTTTTTTACTTTTTGCCTAATTTGTTTTCTTCCCTCCTCCACATTTTCTTAACCCTTTGAGTAGTGAGTTCTTTTCATGCAAGCTGACCCCCAAGAGTGAGTTTTTTTTTCAAAAAATAAAATTAGTTCCAGTTCCAGTTTTATTAACTTAAAATCATGTTTGTTTGATAACCCATTTATGGGAACAAGAAGAAAATACATTTGCCTTTTTTTTAATGTTGCCTTCCACATTTCAAAAATAAATCAATCGTACTCTGGATGGTCAGGAGGCACGAGGATGTACATGAATGTTCATACTACTCCAAGGGTTAATAGTTTTCCAAACCTCATGTTTTTCTTGTGTGTGTGTGTGTATTGTTTGCTCATTTTATTGTTTTTTATGGCAGTGGAAGAAAATAGGGGGAAAACTCTTTCTTGTCAAATGATATCTTTTCAACTGTAAATGTCTAGAGAATGGGACCATGTCATAGCCAAGATTCAGCGTCATGTGCATGTGAAGCCATAATGATTTGCTGTTCTGGTTCAGAAAATAAAGCTCAGGATTTTATAATACATCCTCCATATTATTAACTTTTGGGCAGAAAATAAATATAGATGTCAAGATATTAAAAATATTGGGTAAGTTCAGGAAATACAGATATTTTTTTCTTTTTCATGCCATCCAATAGTTTAAAGAAAAGGACAGGAGCTAAAAAAAAGCAGACAGGAACAGTATTTTTGTCTCTGCAGCATTTGCTAAGAGAAAACCTACTTTTTATTAGGGCTGCCTATGTGAATATATGTTAGAAAGTGAACCATGTTTGAAAAACATTCGTTTGGGTAGTTTTCCACTTCTTACATTGTTCTGCCTTGATGTTCCAGAAGTTTCTCTCGTCAGTTAGCCAGTAGCTGGCTATTGCATCCTGATGATATATTCAAATATGAGAATTCAGCATAAGGTCAACAAAAAGGCACTGTCAGATCTGAACAGAGCTGGCTCAGCCTGCCCACATTCCCGCAGCCTACAGCTCTACATTTCTTAAGGCCCTGGCTTAGTTTGCCAAGTGGGACAAGTTAAGATAATTTTAAGCAGCCTTAAATTGCACTGCAGTGTTTTGTATGAAGGAACTGAAATTCTGTGCTAATTAGGAATATTTATATCATAGGGATGTCTTACAGAGTGGAAATTTTAAACACCAAATTATACTGAGTTCTCACCACAACACTCTCCTTAAACTTCCCACTGTAGGACCTCCTTAGAGGTGGGAGCAGCTTCTCCTAAGATCTTTTTACTGTTTTAGGAACAAAACCCCTTGAATAGTGCCTAACATGCTCCCATTGATTCAGCATTGCAGCCTAGAATTATGTAGAAATTTCAAGGCAACACATAAAAATAAACCTTGAAATAAAGTCCAAACTGATGTTTTGTTGATTAGTAAACTGTTATATTCCATATTTTAAAATTTTGCTGAACATAAGTCCTTACTTGATTAGTAAACCGAAACAGTGTTATCAGAACATTCATTGAATTTGCTGACTGCCTTCATTGTCCCTCAGATAATGTGTTTTGATTTTGAGATAGTATACCCCCTCTTTTTAGTTCCGGATTCAATGGGGGAACCACATGAAAGAATATAGTATTTATACATATTATAGAATTATCAAAAGTAGATTTGATTTAAATAAAATGTTAGTCAGGCAATGTGCTCAGCTATTGAGAAATTGAGTAAAACAGAGACTGTAAACTAGTAAGGGAGAGAGAATTACACAAAGGATTACACCAAATGTGGCAAGTTCTATGGTAAGGACTGTGCAGATGCTACAAGAATGCACAGTAGGGACACATAAGTGGGCCTGCAAAGGTCAGGGATACATCAGGCAGAGGATACATATAATAAAAGATGACATATTTTTTTATTTTATTTTAGTGGGGTGGCATTGATAAAATTGTCTTCTGTCACCTTCTAACTGGTTTTCTTTGTGCCCCTCCCCTCCCCCAACCCCCTCCCTCTCCTCCCCCCGCCCTGTAACCCCAACACTGTTGTCCATGTCTCTGAGTCTCATTTTTATGTCCCACCTATGTATGGAATCATATAGTTCTTAGTTTTTTCTGATTTACTTATTTCACTCAGTATAATGTTATCAAGGTTCATCCATGTTATTGTAAATGATCCCATGTCATCATTTCTTATGGCTGAGTAGTATTCCATAGTGTATATATACCAAAGCTTTTTAATCCACTCGTCCTCTGATGGACATTTGGGCTGTTTCCAGATCTTTGCTATTGTGAACAATGCTGCCATAAACATGGGGGTGCATTTCTTCTTTTCAAACAGTGCTATATTTTTATAAAACTATGTAAATCTTTGGTTAGGAGGTGGAGTGGGTAAGAAATGTGATGTTTTAAAATTTTAAATCAGAAAAACAACAAAAATTTCCTAATAAATAGTTAAACATACTGGATATTTTTCCCCTTTGGCACTAAATATTCATTATATTAAAAAGGTAAATGCATGTATTTCACATTATGCCCCAAACCCAGATGACATCAAACTGGTTGATAGAGCAGATAGAACAAACACATGACAGAATTAAAAACTGAAGTTGGTTGTTTTTGTCTGGCAAGAAAAAGTTATCTTTTCCTAATGGAAACAAGATTACACTTATCAGAGAGAGAAATAAAGGTTTTCATTTAGATCAGAAAGTGGAAGCTCAGTCCTGGTTGGGTAGCTCAGTTGGTTGGAGAGTCGTCCAGATATGCCAAGATTGTGGGTTCGATCCCCCGCCAGGGCACATACAGGAACAGCTCGGTGTTCCTGTCTCTCTGTCTCTCTCTCCCTGCCTCCCTCTAAATAAAAAAAATAAAAAATAAATAAAAGTGAAAATTTGCCAAAAATTGTCCTCCATATTCCCTAGCTAGACACTGGCATCACGTTCACTATACCTAGAGGAAGTATTCCTTCACAGTATATTCCCAGCACAAAGGAAGAGGCCGTTTGAAACTTTCCAACTCCAGTAAGTTCTATGGAATAAAATTACTTCATTCTAAAAAGCTGTGACAGTCCTCTCCTTTGTACTGTGATGATTCTTTCCTATGAAGCAGGTTCTTACATGCTTAAGACAACATGAGTTTAGATTCCTTATGTTTAGATTGTTTTTTTTTCTAATCTTGTAAAATCAACTGGGATATATTTTAGTCCCTTCTTACTCACATTTCCCATGAACCTGGATTAATTGATGTGAACAGCAATTGTGCTTTGAAGTATTCCGGTACAACAGTGGAAATGATCACATTTCTTAGCTCATGAATGAACTACTCTTTCATAGGCTTTGTTTGTGAAAAGAAATAGAGTGTTACCTTGATTAGTGAATTCCCTGGGAAGGAAGGGCCTTGTAAGAAGTCAATTGTGTGAAAAACCTGTTAAACAAACAACATCGGAAAGATGGGAAGCTGAGCTGCCCGAGAAGCCACCCTGCTCAGCTTCCGCCAATGGCTGCCCCGCTGAAAGCAAATAGGCCCACTCCGGGGAACCAGGGTCTTCTGAAGTCCTTCCTCTGCCTGCCCATCAAGCCTCCACCTACTACTGTCCCCCCTATTTGTGTTGTGGTCACAAAAGCTGCATCTAAACAAGAAAGAATCCATTGCCTTCTCCCTTTTTACCTTCTGAGGGTAAACTAATTTTATTTTCAAAGTCTTCGCACTGAGGCCTGATCTGTGGTGGCACGGTGGATAAAGCGTGCACCCGGAATGCTGAGGTCATGGGTTTGAAACCATGGGCTTGCCCGGTCAAGGCGCATACCAGAAGCAACTGCTGCGAGTTGATGCTTCCCGTTCCTCCCCCATCCCACCTTTCTCTCTCTCCTCTCTCTAAAGTCAATAAATAAAATCTGTAAAAAATAGAAAAAGAAAAGAAAGTTTTCTAACTAAGGGATAACTCTAAGTTAACTTATAAAGTAGAGGTTAAAATGAAAAGAATTTTATACCAGGCCAGACAACTCAGTGGCCTTGGAAGAGATGTCTTGTTGGGCACAACAGGCTCTTCCTGGTTGAAATCTTTAGGGACAAAGACAGTGCAGGTAGGACAGGTCTGCTCCCTCCTGAGAGTTCTAAAAAGCGAGTCTCTTAGTTTTCAGGCACTGAGTTCAGTGACGTTTTCACAACTGTTTATAAGAGGAGGCTGGCAGGTGGGGAGGAATGGATAAGGGCCTGAAAGTTGTGTTTGCTAACAAGCTTGAGAAACACCAACTGTCCCTATCAAAGTCTGAGAAGCAGGCGTGGGGGCAGAGGGTCCTGCCAGCACTGCCACTCTCGGGCATCTTGTCACCAGTTTCACCCAAGATTACCTTGCCCCCACTCGGGTCTGCTAGTGCATTCCTTCTCTAAGCCATTTCTCTTCTTCTCAGTCCTTCAACAAGTTCCTTAACTTTACCTAACTCAGTGTTTCAAAGACCATCTCGAGGACCACCAGCATGAGAACCATCAGAATGAAAGTTGTTGAATCTTTTCCTTGGCCCACAAAATCAGCGTCTCTGAAAATGAGGTCAGAGCCATGGCTGGATGGCTCGCTTGGCTGGAGCATTGTCCTGCAATGCAGAGGTGGCTGGTCGGTCCTTGGCCGGGGCACATACAGAAACAGATTGATGCTTCTGTCTCCCCCTTACCCCCTTCCTCTCTCTGGATTCAATAAAAATAAAAGATTAAAAAAATAGAAAAAAATAAAGACAAAAAAAAAAAAAGAAAATGAAGTCAGAAATCCTCGTATTAAATAAGCTCCCCGAGTGATTCTTATGCACACTCAATTTTAAGTATTCTTAGTAATATTTTGCCATCTCTGATAAATATTGTGTATTTTGAGGACCATCGGGTTTTATTTTAGTTAGCATTGAGTGAGCTTTCATTATAACTTGCCCTGAGATCTTCAAACACCCCCACATACACCTCCTACATTAATTCACCTTGTTTCTAATGAAGTTCTATGTATATTATTAAAACATATCTTCTTTATTTATAAAGCCACTGCTGCATTCAAGTAATCTTGGATCTGTTATTGAATTATCCCTACTTGGGAAAAAGCTATGGAAAGTATAACTGATATAAAAATTTAAAAGATGGTAAATGATAATAGTATTAAATATTTCATATATGTTAACATTACTGATTTCTAGAACTGCTACTATATTTCTATGTAATCCCTGAAAATTCAGATGCTTACAAATAATGCATACTTGGGGATAGCTATGAAAATATGAAATCCTTCTTAAATAGTTGCTGGAAAAGGCATATTTTTTTCAGACAGAATTATATATACATGGGAGGAAAAGGTCTCAATAAAAAAAATTTTGCTGTTGATTTCTAGTGTATACTAAAAATTACATTTTAGAGAACATTTTTAAGGGTGCATTTTAATGCTATAAAATTTTCTTTAGCAAAAATGTCAACATAACATTTTAAACTAGGGCACACATATTCATTACCTGAATTTGTATAAAGTGCAACTCAGACAATCAAGATATATATATATATATAATATATATATATATTATATATATATATATATTTGTAAATATATATATTATATATATATATATATTTGTATTTTTCTGAAGTAAGAAGTGGGGAGGCAGAGAGACTCCCACATGCCACCAACCAGTATCCACCTGGCAAGCTCACTAGGGGGTAATCTGGGGTGTTGCTCTGTTGCAACAGAGCCATTCTAGTGCTTGATGCAGAGGCCATGGAGCCGTCCTCAGCGCCTGGGCCAACTTTGCTCCAATGGAGCCTTGGCTGTGGGAGGGAAAGAGAGAGGCAGAGAGAAAGGAGAAGGGGAAGAGTGGTTAAGCAGATGGGTGCTTCTCCTGTTTGACCTGGCCAAGAATCAAACCTGGGACATGCACATGCCAGGCCAACGCTCTACCACTGATCCAACCGGCCAGGGCCTATATATATATATATTTTTTTTTTTTTGACAAAACATTTAAAGATGTTTAGAAACAAGATTTTCTCTATGAACACATGGTAAGTTCATGAAGAATTAAAATCTACAATCACAGCCAGAACACAGATATAATTAGTAAGGATGAGATGAACTGTGCCTACTATCTCTTACCTCCAGCCCTTCCCCCAAGGGCAAAAATGCAATAATTTGACAGATATGTTTCTGATAGAATCATGTAGTTATATCACCTGTAGTTAAAAAAAAAAGTGAGATTAATGTGTTCACTTGGGAGAAGAGGGTTGACATTAGTCAATCACCATCTGTTTCTGACCTATTTCCGGGATAGACACAAAACATGAGTCTTGAGAAATATGTATTGAAACCACATATATGCTAAGAAAAAGGGTAGCAAATGAGAAGATATGCTGCAAGAAAGAGGAAGAAAGATGACATCTGGAGTATAAAGAAATCCAGTAGAGTTAGAGGATTAGGACTGATCTGCAGGCTGCTTACCAGAAACAGGAGTAAAGGAAGAGGGGAAAGCAATGAGGAACTGGGCATTGATAGAAACATACTCTGAGAGAATAAAATGGACAACAGAAGAAATTTGGGAAGCCAGTTTATAAAATATGGGATTGTAAAGAATAGGAGTGTGGAGGGAATACTTCTAAAAAGAAATATTCCCAGCTATTTCCAATAGCTAAACAGAGATGTGACAGAATAATGATCCTCCAAATGTGGACATGCTCTAATCCTTGGAACCTTATTCTGTATTGATCTAATCACATGAGTTCTTAAGAGCAGGGCACCATTCCCAGCTGTGAGAGAAAAGACTTGACCCAAGGCTGCTGGCTTTAAAGATAGGGGAAGGGTACCATGACCTAGGGGGCAACCTCTGAAAGCTGGAAAAGGCAAGGAAACGGATTCTCTTCTAAAATCTCCAGAAAGGAACACAAGCCATACACCTTGACTGTAGCCCAATAAAACCAATGTTAGACTTCCAACCTATAGGACTGTAAGACAATACATTTGTGTTTTTCAGGTTTGTGGTAACTTTTCATAGCAGCAATAGAAAATACACTAGACCACAGGTGTGATCAAGGCACTAAATGGCTAGCTACTCTTTCTGTATAAAAAAAATAATAAAATGACCAATCAACTGCTTTGGCTATAAACCTTCAACCCTGCCTGACTTCACTACACACTAAAATATATTCAGTATGTTTCAGTAGTTTCAAAGGAACATTTTTATAATGCTAGTGAATAAGCTCCCTTTGGAAATATGGTCAACAGGAACAAAGGACTCCTTCAGTTCTTCAATTGGCTATCATCGCAGTGAGGAGCATGTTTCTGAAAGGAAATGATGATTCTTTTCCTAGTCATGATTGGAAGTGATCTCAAAGGGCTATTGTCATGTTACTCAAGTGTATGACCTACCAATTAGGACAGAATTGTTAGCAGCTGTAACAAAATTGAACTTCAAATGGTGTGTCCAGAGTGGGCATGACTACATAGAAATGCACTTATGATTTAAAAGATCACTAGTTGGTATACAGAACATTATTTGTGTCATCTAACTTTAAGGCTGCCCATTAACTTAATCTTTTATCTGAATAAGCCTCATAAAACATGCTTAGTCTCAAAAGAAGATGCAGGAAAAAATAGGGCATTAGTTTGCATTATGCCTGTCCAATTTCCATCAGCCATAATGGGGAGTAGAAGGAAGAGAAAGGCAAGGGAATTATGGGAAATGAGCGAGGAGGGGTGATAAAGAATAGAGAGAAGAGTAAGAGACAAAAGAAATATACAAGGGGGAGAGGAGACATAAGATTTGAAATGGTCACTCTAGTGCTAAAAATACCTATATATACTTTATTTCTTTGATCCTCCCAACATCCTCCCAATTTAGTACAATATTGTTATTATTACCATTTTAGGTGAATCTAAAGGCTAAGAGCTAGTTGGGAGTCAAGCCAGGTCTAACAAGTCCAACATTCTTTTCAATATGACATTCAACTTCTCTGTTTCCAGTTCCTTATTATCTTGAAATTGATTTTTTTTTTTTTTTGAACAGGAGAATAAGGAAAGAAGGTGGTATTTCCAATCCAGTTATGGCCTGATTCAAAATATGTTTCTATTCAACTACTCTACTCACCTCCACCAGGGTGAGTCCTGGGAAATAATAGTTGATTTTGGTTCTCATTACACTTGTTTTTTCTACCCCTGCCAGTGCCAATGACCCCAACCTGTTTGCCTTTGAAACATAGAGATGTCCTCCCCCCAGCCAGGCTGTTTCTTTCATCTACCCCAACTCATCAATGAGTAAATGGACAGAGTTCTTAGGACAGTGGTGCCACCCTTTAAAGGCTCTCATTCCAGAGTGTATGCCTGTGAACTTGCCACTTTTGGACCCAGAACATCTTGTTAGCCCTCCTACTCCTCTGATCTTAAAACATTCGTGTAGAATTGTTGCCCCAAACCAGCCCTCTCAAACAAGGACCTTTTTTCTTCTAACTGGAACCTAACCTCTCTCAAATGGTGCAGCAGTTGCACTGCAGATTCATTTAATAAATTTAACCAGAATCTCTTAACAACTGGGAAAATCCTTCGTGTGTTTAAGACAATCCAAGTGTAGTGACAAAGACAGAGGATGGGTGACCAAGAAAACTGCAGAAAGGTCCCCAGTCACTTTGGGTCCCCTCAGTGACTAGAATATCCTTTTCTAAAAGTTGGGGATGTACAGCAGTCAAAACTGGGAAGGAATCTTCAAGTAACTTCAGACTCCTCCTTAATTAGCTCAATATGAATAATGAAAACCCCTCGCATTTGTACAGAGCTCTACTGTTAAAAGGGTTTTCTCATCTATTATGTCATTAGTGTCTCCATTACCAAGGTCCCTTAATCTGACTTCCTGGGTCAATACTGGAACTTCAGTTTCTGGCTCCCAGACCAGAGTTCTTCCTCTGCACCATAACACCTTCAGAGATGCAGAGAAATGTGTAAAAGAAAATGAAAATGTGGAATAGGAAGTATCATAGCATAATACTAATAGACACCTTTAAAGAATTTTTCAATACAGTGGTACCATGAGATACGAACAGACCAACATACGAAATTTTTAAGATACGAACTGCGACTTGGTCCATATTTTTGTTTGAGATCCGAGCAAAATTCCAAGATACGAGTTGTGATTTGGAAAGCTGCCGCTAGTTGGCGTTGGCATTGGCGCACGGGTTCAGTATTGGCAGTCTGATATACGAGTTGACTGACTTACGAGCTCGGTTACAGAACAAATTAAATTCGTATCTCAAGGTACCACTGTACAATTGTTTAATGTTATTTACAGGTCTATTTCCACTGAAATTATGATATTGTACATCTCTGCCTAGATTTAAATAAAATATTTATATTATTGACTGTTATGGGCTAAATGTTTGCTTCCTCCAATTTATATGTTGAAGTTCTAACACCCAATGAGATGGTCTCTGGAGGTGAGGTCTTGGGAAAATAATGAGGCTTAAATTCAGGCATGAATATGGAACCCTCATGATGGAATTAATACACCTACTAAAAGAGATCTCTCTCGCTCTCTTCTCCACACTCTTGAGCACACACCATGAGAAGGTGGCTGTCTACGAGCCAGCAAAAACCTAACAGCTCCTCACAATTTGATAAATTTTAACGTCAATTAAAAAAGAACTCTATGCATTTCCAGGCAACACTTTTGAGAGCCTTTTATAAAAATACACCGATAACCTGACTTCATGAGTAGCCTGACAGGGCTCGGATTCCTGTATCTAGACCCCATTTCTTCGGGAGGTAGAAGGCTCAGGCAAGTGGTCAAGATATCAATGTGGTTTGTTCCATTAGACCTTCATGTTTCCCTCAGCTTCTGTTGATTGGTTCTAACTGTGAAGATCAGTAACAAAGGGTTAGGTTTATTGGCTTTTCATCTGGTAATAAAAAAGGCTAATGCTACCGTGGAATAGTTTTCATCTGGAGCAGTGATCAACCTTGAAGCTTTTACTCTATCTTGGAAACACAATTTGATCCATGAAATAAGGTGACCCACCATCCCAGCTTGACCAGGACTTTTCCTGGTTTGACTACTTACTGAAAGTTCCATATCCCAAGAAACCCCTTGGCCCTGGGCAGATGTAGATAGCCAGTCACTCTATCTGAGATAAGAGTTTTGACCAAAGATTTATTGAATTTTAACTTTTAAAAAGTGTTTCTCAAGAATTGGAAATACAAGGTCAAGAACAGTCTACACATCTACCTTTATTTTTAAAGAAAAAAAGCTTTCATAGCAATCAAGTAGCATTTGGCATTTGGAATATGCGTTTAACTAGCTAGCATGACTTCCAGGAATTTGCTGCTACATTTGTGAAGCATTTCCAAGGGCAAGAGAACAATCTGTCTCAGAGCGCTGCATTTAAGCAAGGACACACTGCCAACTTGAAAGGAAGTAAAGGCCACACTTTGTCTACGGGGGGATCCTGCAGTTATTCCCCTGCACATTTAATTCAAACAGGTATTGAGATCTGAAACATGGAGATATCCACAAATTAGAGGATACTTGGTTTTTAAAAAGGAAAGAAAAGAAATCCTGGTGACAGATCCTGACTACCTCAAAGCAGCAATAGTGGTTTCTTTTCATGTCAATCATTGTATTCCTGTGAATATGTTTTGAAAGCCAATAATACTGTGAATGAAAATTTCTTGAGACCTTCTTTATATGAAATATGCATATTATATATACATTTTACAACTTAAAAATTGCCTTCAAGCAAGCCAGTTTTATTTTAACAGAATACATGTGTAAAATGTGCAAATCAATGATATTCCAAAACCTTGCTTTTAGAATTATTACCCATACAAATATGGCATTCAACTGGTGTAGTAATGATCTCTTTAGAAAATGCAATGCTGTTTGATTTTATCACCCTGAAATACTCCTCCTTAAAATATCACCATCTTAATATAAAATAATTGAGAGAAATCTCTATTGGAGAATGTTATACTTTTCCAGCAATTTAAGAATCTGCTTTACTTATAAAACTGATAACCTTTAGAATATTGTGTTCACCCTAGAACGTACTCATAGATTGTACTTGAGCCCATCCATTACATGAGAGAGATTTCTGTGAGAAGCCCTTTGATTTGACATATTATTAGGGTCCTAAACCAACTTGTAAGCAAGCTGGGAAAAGGAAGTGTTATTATATTGATTATAAGAACTTGATTCTGTCAAGTAGAGACACTTGTCACCACAAATCATGATGACACTTAATAAAATTAGTCTGGAGTCTATCTGTCTTTTAATCACCAGGTTCCAAATAAGCTGTTTTGTCACTATAATTGTTACGGCTTTGCATATCCATTGTCAAAAGGTATGACCAAAGTGAACAGAAAATATTTAAGCCCAAAAAGTTAAAGGATATTCTGAGTCATGATTGAAGCTCAAGGACCGTTTCTCAAATTCTATTGGGATCTGACAACAGTTGAAATATGGATGTAAAATTTAGGCATCATTTAAAATAAACTTGACCTTGTTTGGCACTTCCCTTGTAAGACTCCCATTTCAAATGTAAGGGCCTTAAAGTAAAAGCCTTGAATTTCAGGTAGAATTGCAATTTCCTTTTAGCAAGGAAATTGTAGAGTTCTTGTATGTGTAGTCCACATCTTATTTTGGCTCCTACAGGTTAATCCTGCAAGATCTTGAAATTAATATATTCTGTGAAGTATTCAATACTGTGTGACTAGTGTCCACCCCAAGACACAGGTAATGACATTCTGATTCTTATCCCTCAGGCCCAAGTTACACAGATTATAATCAGAAATGTATCAGAGCTCCCCAGTGTCACACCACTGGTTTCAATGAACTGCATGTACATTACATAAAACGGGACCTACAACCAATAGGTGGATTAGAAAGCAATAAAAGCTAGAGTAGCTAAAGTGGGACCCAAACACACACACTGAAATTATGGCATCTTTAAAACAACAACAAAAAAAAAACAAGTATACCAAGACTGCAATATGAGATCAGGAAAAAGTGATGGGAAGCCATCCAGGTTCTGAAATGGTTTGTGGTTTAGGCATTTTTTTCTTCTTAATTGGTCACCAACTCTTCCTTGTGGTCTCCTTTCCTAGTGGACTTTAGAAATGACGCAACTACAGCAGAAGGCTTCAGTGCTCGCTGGACATAAAAGGACCAGTTCAATAAACTCCGGCCAAGTGAATAATATCCCAGACAAACTGAAAAATCTAGTCCAGCTGTATTGCATATGTTTGACACTGGCTGGCTTCAAGATAAAAATACAACTTTCTGCCCCCACAAAGTTTAAGTTAAAAAAAATTTTTTTAAAGCATCAGAAGGCTTTTATACTATGTATAAAAGCTGAATCAAACACACTTGAGAGGGCAAATTGACTCTCATGATAGCTGATTAAAAAAAACCACCTGAAAATAGGGTTTATCATGGAAACAGCATGTTAATAGGACCATATTACCAGCAGCTTTACAATTTTCCAGGTGAGTCTTATATTTCCACCAGTATTGAAAGAACCAAAATAATACACATAATCTTTATATTCTGCATAATTTGTTTTCTAAACTCAAAACTGGTATCTACTGGAAAATGTCTTTTAAAGCTATTTAAATCCAGCATTATAAAACCTTTCTGCATCAAATTTATAGTTACATCATTTTGAGGACACCCACAGTAAGAATGCTTTATATTTATTCCTTGGATAGAAAATAATCTTAATTTTTTTTCCAGAAATTATCTGATTAAATTATCTTGTGAGGAAACACGTCTCAATTTGGTGAAAGAATTGCTATTTTTTTGTGTCTCTACAACAAAACCTTCTCAGATGTCTACTGTATCAGATTAATGGAACAAAGAAAAAAAGAACATAAAATTGCATCTCGGTACTTAAAACTGAATGCTCTATTTTCAATTAGATTCAACTTTTTCATTTGCCTTAAAATAAATAATGACTTGTAAGACAGTTGCCTTACAACCATGAAAGAACCTCTGTCATATCAATGGTCTTCATTTTAGCCCCTTGTCATTTGATCACAAAGTGTTTTTCATGGAAAACTTAATAAAGATATTTTTAGTCTCTAAAGGAATAAAAGACTTGTTTTTCAAAGGTATTTGAGGTTTTCCATCTGGCATTTTCTGTTTCTCATAACCTTATTTCCATATTGTAAAATGTATAAGTAAATTTTGCGACTCTATTTTATAAAAATTAATGTGTATTTCTGTGTATATATATGTATATGTACACACATGTAGATATATGTAGATATATTTACTTTACATATTTATACATGTAGAATATTTATATGTGTATGTACACATGTATATATACACACACATATAAATACTCTATATGTATATATAAATTCTAAGGGTACACCAACTAGATAATGCCTCTGGAGAAGATTCCTTAAACAATATAAAAATGGAGTCTTCAGAAGCAAACAACAAAATAGCCTTATACACCCAACTGCTGTTTAAAATGCTTATAAACACAGTTAACCATTTAGTGAATACCTATTTATGGTTTTAGAATATCCAAAACTATGGAAAATATAAGACAATACCTAAAAAAATTGTGACAAAAGTGATGCCCGGATGATTTAAAAATAAACCTCTATGTTAAAAAAAAGTCATGTATATTTACCCCTTAAAAGAAAAAGAAATATATTAAAATTAGAGTTCTCTTTTTAATAATCTTTGAGTAAAGAAATAATTTTCAAACTTCTATTTTATATTGTTATTGTCATGAACACAGATCTTTTCTAGGGAATTCACAATGTCAACCACAATACAAGTAGGCTAATTCTTTGGAAGGACAGGTATGATGGTTAAAGATAGGCTTTTTCATTGAATTCCTGAATTTATATACTATAAAGGACACTATAAAATGTAAAGACAGTTCATAGTTTAGACAGTTTTAACTCTATTTTTTTCAGGCACAAAAACCATATAATTTTGTACAAAACTTTAATTCTTTTATTTGCGAAATTAAAAATATGGTATTATATATATATATAAACTTCTATTCCTCTATAAATATAGATGATTTTGTGATAGTGAACAGAATAAATGCATACCAAATTCAAAGACCATTGTCATTTTAGGGTATGACAGACATAGATAAATTTAGGTCCTAAGTACCAGCATTCTGATAAACTCTTAAAGTTTACAATACAATCAGGATTGCTTCTCTCTTTTTTTTTTTTTTTTCACAGAGCATAAAAGTGAATATTTTTAAATGGCTTTGAAAGATTTACATTTGATACATTTCTGTAAATCCAGAACGGAGCACAGAGGATTTAATGTAGCAGACCTGCACACAATTTCCCTTTAGCATGCATGCCCCTCTCTTGTTTATTTCGGGAGCTAATCAACTATTCTGCCTCCAGTAGTACATCCTGGAACCTTACCAGTTTCTTATTAATGATGTGGATTGTTCTTCCTCAGAATGCGTTGCTGAATAAGAATCCTAATATGTTGAAAGTACAACTTTTACATTTTAAAGTTGCTGGTATATGTCTAATTATTATTTGATTTAAAAAATCAGAAAGTAGCACTTCATTTTGAGGAAGTCCCTTACACACTTCAAGTTTTCATCTTCAGATTACGTTCTGCTGTCCTGTTAAGGAAAGCAAAGATCAACTCCTTGACAAAGCTTTCCAGGTGACCTCAACGTTTCCATTTTACAGAACGCTAAAATCTAAACGCAGACTGTCTCAGTCCTAGAGGCAGGTTGCCAGGCATCAGTATACAATTAGAACGAACATTTTACAACCCCCATCTTCAGTCTCTCCCAACCCACACAAAGCTTCATGCCTCTTCCCAAATCTCAGTAACCACATCTTTCCATGACGCTAGCCAAACTCATACCAGGTTTTAAACACTAGAGAATGAAATGAGCTCACCCACCAAAAATTAGACTTTAAAAAGTTTGGCATTGGTTATCCCACTCACCCTCTAACCGACTTAAGTGGAAGGAGGGAGTGTCTGGGCGTTGGAGCGGAGGGCGTCTGGGACTGCCGGCAGCCACATCCGTGGGCCTACTTGAAGCTAGGGGGAAGGTTTTCGACAGTGAAAAATTCAACTTTGGGAAATCAAACTGACAGGCCTTCGAAATCTGGCCCCGGACAAGGGCAGACCTGAAAGCTTTAAGAAGTTCAGTACCTTATGATCTCCAAACTCAAGCAAGGAGGGGAAGGGAGGGAGCAGAAAGAGGAGGTGAAAAGTGACCCGGGCCGCTCAGCCCCAGACGCACCCCACCCGCGCGCAGCAGGGAGGGGCGCACGAACCAGCAGAGCACCGGGCGGTGCGCTCTGGTTTTATCTCTGCAATACTCGGAAAAGGGCAAGAAGGAAAAGCCTCAAAAGGTAAAACCGCCCTAAATAATTCAAATTACCCGCCCCCCCCCAAAGTAAAGTAAAAGAAAACGCGTGATCAGTCATTTAAATACAAATATACTTACAAAAATCTTACACAGGCTATTTACAATCATAAAAGCGTATAGTCCTGATACCAAGGAGAGAGAGGTCGGTCCATCACCCCTCAGGCAGATGGGCCCTCGAGTCCGTTGGCCCCCAGGAACGGAAGCTTTTGCAGGAACTATGTTGTTAAAAGAAACCTGCAAAAGTGTCTAGCGAGGAAGCCTGTGGTAACCAGGCTTGGCCTGGATTCCATGGGGGAAGGTTTTGGCGGTGACTGGGACCCGGCCCAGAGCTGGGAATAGGCTGAGCGAGCCCCCTAGTCTCAGACGGTGGTCTCCCCCTGTTTGCTGTTGGTGAGTCTGGTGTAGAACTTCCTCCAGGAGTTGAGGGTCTTGCCAGACCAGATCCAGAAGCCTGACGTGATGCCCACGATCAGCGTCATAAGATACTTGATCATGAAGACTGTGAAGTCGGGGCTCATGGGCGGGTGCGGCGGGGCCCCTCCACCAGCCTGGAGGTGGGGGCAGGGGATGGCGTAGCTCTTGCAGCTCTGGGCCACCCAGCTGCGCTCCCACTGGTCCCGGAAGGCCTGCTCGTAGAAGTAGCAGGCAATGACGATGGTGGCTGGCACTGTGTAAAGCACGCTGAAGACGCCGATGCGCACCATGAGCTTCTCCAGCTTCTCTGTCTTGGTGCCGTCGTGCTTCATGATGGTGCGAATGCGGAAAAGCGACACGAAGCCGGCCAGCAGAAAGGACGTGCCAATGAACAGGTACACGAAGAGAGGAGCTAGCACGAAGCCGCGCAGCGCGTCCACGTTGTTGAGCCCCACAAAGCACACGCCACTCAGCACGTCGCCATCCACCTGACCCAGCGCCAAGATGGTTATGGTCTTGATGGCCGGCACGGCCCAGGCGGCCAGGTGAAAATATTGCGAGTTTGCCTCTATGGCTTCGTGGCCCCACTTCATGCCGGCCGCCAGGAACCAGGTGAGCGACAGAATCACCCACCAGATGGAGCTGGCCATGCTGAAGAAGTAGAGCATCATAAAGAGAATGGTGCAGCCCTCTTTCTTGGTGCCCTGCGCCACGGTGCGCGCCCCGTCCTCGGAAAACTTGTCGTTACACACCACTCGGTCCTCCAGCAGGAAGCCGGCAATGTAGGCCACGGCCACAGCCGTGTAGCAGCCGGACAAGAAGATGATGGGCCGCTCCGGGTAGCTGAAACGCCGCATGTCCACCAGGTACGTGAGCACCGTGAAGAGCGTGGAGGCACAGCACAGCACTGACCAGATGCCGATCCAGGTGCGCGAGAAGCGCAGCTCCTCGGGCCCAAAGTACATGAGCCCGTACACCTTGGTCGGTTCGCAGGGCGCGCCGCAGTCCTTCTCCCCCAGAAAGTGGTAGTTGAGATAGGAGGGCACCTTGAGGGCACGCGGGCAGGAGAACTTGCCTCGCTCCGACGCGCCGGCGCCCCCGGGGAAGCCGCCGCTGCGGTGCCCCCCGCCACCGTGCTGGGGGTTGCTGGTCCAGAACTCCGGCAGCAGAGAGGGCGTCGGGGTGCCCTTGTCCGACGTGTTCTGGCCCACGCACAGCTCGCCGGCGCCGTGCACCGGGAACTTCTCGCACTTGAGCGTGTCCGGCCACTGGAAGCCGAACTTGTTCATGAGCGCCTCGCAGCCCTGGCGCGCGCGCTCGCAGAGGGAGCGGCAGGGCGGCAGAGCCTGCTCCAGCACCGTGCACACGGGCGCGTACATGGAACACAGGAAGAACTTGAGCTCGGCCGAGCACTGCACCTTCACCAGCGGGTAGAACTGGTGCACCTCGAGGCCCGCATCCTCCTGGTTCGTATGGCCCAGCAGGTTGGGCATAATGGTCTGGTTGTACGCGATGTCCGTGCACAGCGGGATGGAGATGGGCTGGCAGTAGCCGTGGTCCGGGATGGAGATGCCCCGCTCGCCGTTGTACTGCTGCCCGCTCTGCTGTGGCTGAGGCGGCGGCGGCGGGGGCTGCTGACCCGGCCCGGGCCCCTGGCCCGCTGCCTGCGCCCGCACCCCAAACAGCAGCGGAGCCTCAAGCAGCCAAAGCAGCAGCAACAGCCAGCGCGCCAAGCGCCCGGAGTCCGCTGGGGGCCGGCGCCGGTGGTGGCCAGCGTCCCAGCGCCCCTCCGCCGCCGGCCCAGCCGGGAGCGCCCCGGCGCAAAGTTCCCAGCTCCCGCCGCCGCCGGCGGCCCGGGACTTCTTAGGCGCCTCCTCCTCAGCCATACTTTCTGGGCTCCTTTCTTAGCGCCGGGCGGCTGGGGCTGGCGGTGGCGCGGCGGGCAGCGGCTCCCCCTGCGGCCGGGGCGATTCCCTCCGCGCCTGTGCCCTCCGTCGAGCCGGAGCCGCACTCGGCCCGCGCCCCCGGCTCCCGCTCCGCTTCCTGCAGCAGCCGCCGCCGCCGCGGAAACTTGCGATTCATGAAGCGCGGGCGGTGGGGTGAGCCCGAGTGGCTCGGGAGCGCCGGGGTCGCGTCCCGCCTTCCTGGCCCTCGGCTCGCTGGCTCCTGGCTGGCAGCAGCGTGCTAGTGGCCGCGGCCCGGCAGAGCGCGCAACTCTCGGCAGCCCAACGGCCTCGGCTCCCCCCTGCGCCTCCGCCTCCTTCTCCGCCGCCGCCGCCTGACCATTTGTGTCAATCCCTCAACTCGAGAGCTCTCCTCTCCCTCGCGCGCCCTCGGACCGGTTTCCAGGCGCCCCGCAGTCTGTCTTTCACCAGGAGGGAGGAGCCTTGAAACCGACGCGGAACTGTAGGCTCAGGGACCGTCGCCCAATCGCGGCTCCGGCTTCCCCGCGCAAAGGGCGCCCGCCGCGCCAAAGTCGGCGGCGGCGGGAGGAGGTGGAGGCAGGAGTGGAGGAAGTAGTAGTGGAGTGGCGGAGGCACCGCTCAGGCACAAAGACTGGGTTTGCTAAGAAGCGGGACGGGCTTGGTTGCTTTTGCTTTTGGGGAAGAGAGGGAGGGGACAAGTAGGAGAATGGTCCCATATGCTGCTGGAGATAATGAATAGGAGTCAGCGGACTGCGAGACTTAGCTTTTCTTTTCTTTTATTCATTTTCATGTTTGAAAATCCTGCTCTTAACGTTGGTTACAAATGGCAAACCGAGCGAGGCGATCAGAACAGATGCCTTTGACTTGAGGAGCGCAGGCTTCTTTTGAGTTTGTGTCTGTCGGGGTTTTGTTTAGTATTACCCTAATAAACCCTAGGAGCCCTCGGGCTGGGCTTGGCGGGTTTGGGGTGCGCCATTTCCCACAAGAATTAAGTTTACAGGATCACTGTAAAGTGAAAAACAAACAAAACAACAACTTTGATGGAATTAAAAAATTCAAGCCAGATGCTCTGTTTGCTACTATTCTTCTTGTAGTCAAACTCCTTTTTCTCCTCTTTGATCAAGTCAGAAATAGAAGCATAGGGAAACTGCCCATTAAATAAGAATCCCCTCCTCCTCAGCATCTTCGATAAGATACCCAAGGCCCCAGAGGTGGTTCCAAGCTGCGCTGGCTGGCAGCCTAGGCCCTGAGGAGCTACTAGGAGCCACCCAAAGCCCAGGATGCCCGTGGCTCTGGAAGGAACTTCAAGGAGTCTGACCCTGGCCAGTTAGATGCCAGAGGCTGGGCTGCAGACTGGGTCTCCACCTGTTCGCAGAGCTGGGAATGCAATGCAAGTTTAGAAAGCAAAACATGGACGTCTGAAAGCTAAAAGAAGACTGAACATCCCCTTCTTAATTTCAAACAACACAATGCATCTGGACTGACTTACACTCTTCTTTTCCGTGTTAGAGTTTTTCAGATGATGGATAATTACGTACATGATTTTTTTTGTGTGTGTGACAAAGACGTAAAGAGACAGAGGGAGGGACAGATGGGGACAGACAGACAGGAAAGGAGAGAGATGAGAAGCATCAATTCTTTGTTGCAGCACCTTAGTTGTTCATTGATTGCTTTCTCATGTGCCTTGACCAGGAGGCTCTAGCTGAGCCAGAGACCCCTTGCTCAAGCCAGCAACCTTGAGCTCAAGCTGGTGAGCATTGCTCAAACTAGAAGAGCCCATGCTCAAGCAGGCAACCTTGGGGTTTTGAACCTGGGTCCTCTGCATCCCAGTCCTACACTCTATCCCAAGCATGGCCAACATATGGCCCGCTGACCGGATCCAGCCCATGTAATGAGTATATGCGGCCTGCAATTAAATTTTTAATATTCTGGCCCTGGCCGGTTGGCTCAGCGGTAGAGCGTCGGCCTGGCGTGCGGGGGGCCCAGGTTCGATTCCCGGCCAGGGCACATAGGAGAAGCGCCCATTTGCTTCTCCACCCCCCCCTCCTTCCTCTCTGTCTCTCTCTTCCCCTCCCGCAGCCAAGGCTCCATTGGAGCAAAGATGGCCCAGGCGCTGGGGATGGCTCCTTGGCCTCTGCCCCAGGCGCTAGAGTGCCTCTGGTTGCGACAGAGCGACGCCCCGGAGGGGCAGAGCATCGCCCCTGGTGGGCGTGCCGGGTGGATACCGGTCGGGCGCATGCGGGAGTCTGTCTGACTATCTCTCCCCGTGTCCAGCTTCAGAAAAAAAAAAAAAATTTTTTTAATATTCTTCACTACTTTAAAATCTCAGCTACTCAGAAGCGGAAGTATCTTTGGTTATTGGAAATTGAGATATTTAAGAAGATAGTGATACGCAGAAAAGAATTCCGCCTGTGACTAATCTAGAGTTAACTTCCAATAATTGGTCGAATGGATTTGCGATACTTCTTTATTTTTTTTAAAAAATTCCATTATAAAGATTTACAACTTTTGTACTCGTCTGTACTTGATATAAACTGTTTGACGTTTAGCGGCGATGTGAAACCCACATTCTTTTAGGCGGAGTTTGCCAGTGCACATGCAAGGTCAAACAATTCATTATTTTTCAGGTCAAATGTGCTGAATCAAGTAGCATTGTAGCATAGACAATAGCTGCAGTTGATAACTGAAAATGTGTCCACGGTGTTTGTAAAACGAAATAATTGTTTTATTTGTGATATAACCCCTTCAAGCTAATTCTATTAATTAAATATTGTTTTGATTGATTGCAATACAGTTTGGATATTTATATGGTATATAATTATATTTTTATTAAAAAATATTTTTATTAAAATAATATTGTATATTAAAATTTTTCACTCACATTTATTCATAAACAAATTACATAATAAAATTTTGTTTACTTAAATGAATCGTTTTTGTATTTAACATTTTTTAATTTTAATATTTCGTACGTGAAAAAAGTTTTCTTTCTAATCTTGCCCGGGGCAAAAACTGTTGGCCACACCTGCTCTATCCCCTGTGTCAGGTCCTGGTCAGACTACATGATTCAGTTTTATCAGTCAAGTGCCATTATATTATTAATTCCACCTAGGATTTTTTGGCCCATGATTAGACTCTCTTGGGTTACAAACATCCCATCTTTTTTTTAATCCGTTTATCTGTCTAATAACTTCTTACGAAGCACCTATTACGCTACAAGTAATGTTAGGTAGACATGGCTCAGCTTTCCAGGAGGGCAGAGTAGGGGTGGCCCAGACGTGTAGGTCAGTTATCCTAAGGCACATCGTAAGCTGAAGGAACGCAAGGGAAGCAGCCAGCCTGTAGAAAGGGTAGGGAGGGATCTCTGGTGGCAAGGTGGGTAGAAGATGCAAAAGATAGGAGGACCTCTGAAATGCTTAAATTGTCCAAAGGAGCCCAGAGTAGGGGAGGGTTAGGTGGGTGGAGGTTGGCTGAGATATTTGGGGGAAGGCAGACAGGAGAAAGGTTTAGTCCATGCTAAAAAAGTGTGGGCTTAATTATACAAACAGACAATAGGGAGCTATTAAAGGCCACTTTTTCTCCACATAAGTAGGTGATGCTTATAGAGGAAAAAACCTGGGGCACTGTTACTGAAAAGATTGAAGATTAGTCTACACATGAAGGTCACTACTTCAGATGGGAATAATTGTTAGATGAGACAAGGGTCTCAAGGTCTGAGCTGTTCTTACTAAATATTATTCTTGGTAAATGTTAAAATATAGCACAGTATTTTGCAGATACAGCTGTAACCAGATGAGCTTGACAGAAACTCAGCCATAAGTTTAGTCAACTGCAAAGAAGAAATCAAGATGTAATTGACTAACCGGTATATATAAGCAATGGCTAAGACTCCCTCTGGAGAGACAGAGCTTTGGATGTGATTCCCCTGCCTCCTTTACTTACTACAAGTAAATAAAACTACCTAAAGACAACCGCATTTCATTCTTGACTAGGACACCCCAGGTAGCAAACACATTGAGTTCAGCGACATTAATTGTACTACATACTAACAGGGCACTGTGAATTTCATCACCATGCATGTTGGTGTCTCTAAAGAATGCGTAGTCATATCTTTACCTGTTAAAACAAAATGACACTTTCAGATACATATATTATTCTTCAAATATTTATGGGTTCAGTAAATTCATAGAGTACATATTTGTTCTAAAGTGTTTCTGAATTCCTGGTATATATTACAAGAAAAAGCAATAGGTGCTAAATGTATAGTAGGCATCATATGTGAGTGTGTGTGTGTGTGTGTGTATTAGCAGTCGTTCATGAAACACTGATATTGAAAAGAAGGTTGGGAATCCCAGGTGCTCTCTGATGACTTTTGAGCATTCACAGTACATAACTGTTCGTTTTACCCTCCAGTGTCCTGATCCACAGGCTCCTGGGGCACTTCTCTAGCCTTCTACCCTTTTGCTTATGGTACCCCATGCTTAAAAACTTTACCAAACCATTTTCCTTCTACCACTCCTCTCTTGTAAAGACTTGTCTGTCCTTTGCTCTGTTCTCTCCAGGTCATTCTAGGTGACTTGGCCACTATTACTGCAAGTCCTTCTCTCTCAACTGTGTAAGGGATAGGGACTATGGCAGACTACTCAGTTTTACTCCTCGGAGTAGGTGACAACTCTTCTGCCTCAAAAGTTCTGTTGAAATTCTTGAGCTTATTTTGTCTTCCACCCAGAAGTAAAGTGTCTTAGTAAGGGGTCTCAGAAGTGCAGTAATTGGAGCTACAGAGAAAGAAAAAGTCATTCTTACTGGATCATGGAGCTGTAAGGAATTAACTACATCATATAGGAACTAGTTATTTTTCTCTAGTTTACAATTAAGAATACTAAGCCCAGGCCCTGGCTGGTTGGCTCAGTGGTAGAGCGTCGGCCTGGCATGTGGATGTCTCAGGGTTGATTCCTGGTCAGGGTACACAGGAGAAACCCCCATCTGCTTCTCCATCTCTCCCCCTCTTGTCTCCCTCTCTCTTCCCCTCCTGCAGCCATGGCTTAACTGGGGCGAGTTGGCTCCAGGCACTGAGGATGGCTCCATCTTCCTAAGGTACTAAGAAGAGCTCGGTTGCTGAGAAATGGAGCAATGCCCCAGATGTACAGAGCATCGCCCCCTAGTGGGCTTACCCAGTGGATCCTGGTCCTGGCGCATGTGGGAGTCTGCTTTCTGCCACCCCTCCTCTCACCGAATAAAAAGGAAAAGAATACTGGGCCCAGAAATGTTAAGGGATGCTCTATAGGTTAAATGGCCTTTTTTGGCTTCATTTCATAAGATGTTTATATTAATCCTTTTTTACATGCTTTTTGAGTAACTCATTTTTTTTAAATTAGTTTTTAGAAACGTACTATATGGTTTGTGTAAAAATGACCTTGTAAAATAATAAAAAATTATGTCTTGAAAATGTCTCTTAAAGTTAAAAAGCCACTTACATTGTTTATTTTTTATATCAATATATTATTTAATTTATCAATCCTATGTGATAAAGAGAAAGTTTTAAAATCAGCAACAGTTCAGAATTGTAGCTAATAACAATTAGTGTTAAGTTTTGGGAAGGTTTTAAGATAGTGGATATCAAAATATTAAAAGAGGAATATGAGCCACTTACTTTTACTTTTATCTAAAATATATCATTTTTCCAGGTTGTGGAAAGGTTTGAGATCCACAGATAAAAATTACTAAGTAAGTATAAACTATTATGAACTTCTTCATAAAAATATTTTAATTAGGTAAAAACTATAAACATAATCCAATTTCTCCTTGATATTAGTTTTTTAAGCATTAGACTCAGTCAAATTTTCTTATATCAAAGGTTTTGTTTGATCAGCTTTTTCCCAAATCTTCTGAAGTTTCTCTATACTGCTTATGTCTGATTGAATGCTGGTCATTACTAGGGCCAGAGACCCAGTTCAAGTTATAAAGTTACATACAGTTGAGTGCACATCGACACACAAGCAGTTAGGTGACTGTTCCAAGTTCGACCTGGCGGACCTTGAACTTCTAGGTGAGGTGTTGGTTGCTGGCTTGTGGATGTGAGCCTTGAATCATCTTTGTCAAATAGAACACTGGTTAAGACTAGGTTTTGAGCACCTACCATATGTATTTGGCATGGCTTTTCATAATGTACACCTATATGTACATACATTGTGTCACTTTACCACTGTTTGACATAGGTACTAATTATTATATTCTTTCAGTAGATGAAAAATCTAAGGCTTGAAGCAATTAAGTAATTTGTCCAAGGTCCTACAGCCAGTAAGTGCCATAGTAAGCCTTGTGTCTGACCAAAGTCCAAGGACTTCCATTGAGTGAACATGTTCACTCCTAAGAATTATAGGAAAAAGTGTGATTTCTGGGTGTAGACCATGACAATTCCTTTGTGTTTAACATAGTTTTCTACATTAGATAGAAATGGTAGGAGTATCAATGCTGGGACTCACTAACGAGTTAGACCAGCATTTTCCAAACTGGATTCTGTGAAATATCATAACTTCCTTAAGAATGTTCTGTGAAATTAATTTGTTCAAATAAGTTTGGAAAAAGGCAATACTCTTTATCCTTATTGGAGACTCATGTTAGCTTTATAAATTCTCTGAGAAGTAGTAAGGTAAAGAACCCTTTTAAAACTTTACCTCACTTAGTATTTCCTACAGTTGGAATATACTTATGTACCTACATACTTGGAATACACAAACACACACGCACACACATTATATAAATATTCTGCTTGATATTCCTGCACTGTGGAATGTAGTAGGAGAATTGCTGCATTAGACCTAATGTATTTTTTTTTGTTTGTATTTTTCTGAAGCTGGAAACGGGGAGAGACAGTCAGACAGACTCCCGCATGCGCCCGACCGGGATCCACCCGGCACGCCCACCAGGGGGCAATGCTCTGCCCCTCCGGGGCGTCGTTCTGCCACAACCAGAGCCACTCTAGCGCCTGGGGCAGAGGCCAAGGAGCCATCCCCAGCGCCCGGGCCATCTTTGCTCCAATGGAGCCTTGGCTGCGGGAGGGGAAGAGAGAGACAGAGAGGAAGGAGGGGGTGGGGATGGAGAAGCAAATGGGCACTTCTCCTATGTGCCCTGGCCGGGAATCGAACCCGGGTCCCCCGCACGCCAGGCCGACGCTCTACCGCTGAGCCAACCGGCCAGGGCCAGACCTAATGTATTTTGCAACTAAACTTTGTAAGGTTGGATTTTCACTTCTGTATCACTTTTGTGTGTCCAGAATGGAAAGGGAGAACTTAGTCTACTCTGCTTGGGGTTCCTGACTCTTCTCTTTCCTAGTAAAGGGCATTGTTTGCTTAGGGAGTTGATAGTGATAGAAAGAGCTCAGACTATGTGATTCCTTCCTGCCAACTAACCGTATCACCTAAGGGCCTATTAGATTGTTTTTATAAAAATGCTTTAGGTGTGACTCTACCTAAGCTTTCAGCATAGATCTCTACCTCATTTCTTCTTGAATGTCCAACTCAGGAGTTTCTACATTAACTAAGTCCTATCTTCTAAAACATCTGTATTCTTTTGCTACAATTCTAAAACTAAATGTCTTTTTTTCTTCATTGTTACACAAATCTGTTCTTGACATTGGTGAGAGTTCTTAGATTCATTTACACACAGAGCCAAAATTTATAGACTCTCTTTGAAAAGTCCTTTTTAAAAAGTATATATATTGTTTTTCTTAAAAAAGCTTATCAAAAAAATATTAAGTTTGATTATCTGGACTTTTATCTCATAGTGCATTACTGGCTGATTTATATTAAGATCCTAAGTTAACTTATCTTTTGAGAGTCAACCATGATATGCACATTAAAGACTCAAAGATTTAATATAGATGGGTATGTTCAATAGGTCTCAGTATGAATCATGGATTGCTTGTACACAAATATCAGAGAACATGAAAAAAACAGAAGTATGAAAAAAAATATCATCACTATCACTAAATTATCATCAAGTTAGGGTAATAATTATCCAAAAATCTTTCTTGTAATTTAAAGATCAAACCATGAAAGAAGATGTTGCTAAAACTCTTATTTAAATCTCAGTGTCTCAAAAAAGACCAGAGGTTAGAAAAAACTACCTCATATCTCTGCTCTAATTAGTTCTATTGTTATTATATGCATTGGGAAGTAATATATATTATCTGGGAAAACTTTTTCAAAACATACAGGCATTTGTATTGGATTTAAAATGTAGTCCTTTTCTGTGAGGCCCTGGGAAAGAAATATAGATGATCCCTTGTAAATTAAAACCTTATGTTTCATGAGCTTAAAGAGTCCTCTCTGATTGGCTAAGATCTGGGGAACTGAGCTTGGAATCATTTTGGTGAAGAAAGAAGTTCTTAAGAGAGCAAATAAAATGAGTGCTCTACCTTCTGCACAACATGACATTTGTGTGTGTGTGTATGGAAGAGATAATGTTATACATCTTTTAAAATTAGAGTCGGACCAAGTTGTCTTTGTTGTTGTTGTTGTTTTTCCTTGATTTAACCTGAAATCCTCTAGCTGAAGGTGACATGGACATCAATCCACAGTTTCTAAAGAACAGTACAAAATCTTCTTAAAATCATATCATTGGGATTATGATTAAGAACAAATGGAATATACAATCAGGCATTGTCATTTCAGATCTGACAACATTTCTTTGGCCAGCGTAAAGAAAAGCACCAGTTATTTGTACTTTATTAGACACCTAAAGCTGAAGAGATCCTAATACTTAAAAAAATTTAAAAAGAAAAAAAGAAACATCTTTCCCCTGTGAAAGCTGTCATCATACCCTAGTTTGTGACTTTATTTTTACAACGATGCTGGTGAGGGTAGCAAGGATCACCTTACCCCAAGTTAAGATGCAGAAATGGAGGTTTAAGAAGTTGACTTGCTCACATAACCAGTCCACTGGAGAAACAAGAATTCAAATATAGTCCCGCATGCATTGACACAGTAGCAGACCAGTGCAAGAAAGATAAATCCCACAACTTTTGTAACCTAAAGGAAGTTCATTAGGAAATACAAAATGTGCCTTGCATTAAAATAGTTACTTGGATGTTTTAGTATAAAGGAGAGCAAACATCAAAGGGCATTGTCAGATGGCCATTTCTTATACCCATCTATGATAAAAACTGAGATATAATGATGCGTCTTAGATGGGAGAAGGTGTTTCTGCACGAAAGCACAAAAAAAAAAAAAAAAAAAAAAAAAAAGACTTAAAGTATCCTTTCCCGTGATCCGATTTGGTTCAGGGCTAGGCCTTTAGCAGATGTACTTGCCATTCTTTTATTCATTCTGCATCAGAAAAAAAGCCTGCCGTTGGCGTATTCTTCGTGGCTGGGTTCAAGTCACCATTGTTTCTTTTATCATGGGGCGTTTTCTTGCTTTCCTGAACCTCAGTGTCCTCACTTATGAAATTAGTATGATAATCTAATGGGTATTGTATATTTTGCTAGCTTTAACACACTGTAATCCTGTTTACAATGGAGAGCTATGTGTGCTTACATTGAAAAGTCAGAATATTGCCCTGGCCGGTTGGCTCAGCGGTAGAGCGTCGGCCTGGTGTGCGGGGGACCCGGGTTCGATTCCTGGCCAGGGCACATAGGAGAAGCACCCATTTGCTTCTCCACACACCCCCCCCTCCTTCCTCTCTGTCTCTCTCTTCCCCTCCCGCAGCCAAGGCTCCATTGGAGCAAAGATGGCCCGGGTGCTGGGGATGGCTCCTTGGCCTCTGCCCCAGGCACTAGAGTGGCTCTGGTCGCGGCAGAGAGACGCCCCAGAGGGGCAGAGCATCGCCCCCTGGTGGGCAGAGCGTCGCCCCTGGTGGGCGTGCCGGGTGGATCCTGGTCGGGTGCATGCGGGAGTCTGTCTGACCGTCTCTTCCCGTTTCCAGCTTCAGAAAAATAAAAAATAAAAAAGTCAGAATATTAATCGGTAGGCAAGTGAATAAAACTGCCTTGAATCAAACTGCATTGAATAAAACTGCCTCAACACATTGATTTTAGGAATCTTTGCAATATTGATAAGATAAGTTGGAGTGCAATTGGGGTCTGTTTAAACCAAGGGCTTTTCTTTTCAACTTTCAATTCCCCTCAGTTTTCCCAAGAACAGAAGAGAAGGCTCTGTCTACATGGGCTGGTGTGCTTGCCCCAGGCCTTGCAGTCTGTGATGTTTATGTGGCATTTGGTTTGCTGCAAAACCTCAGGTTAACACTTGACTTTTAGTTTAGAAAGAACACAAACTTCGCCATCATTAAAAACTGATATAAAAAAACTAACATATATTTGAAAAATATACACACAGATCAAGATAGGATCTGCTGATTTTGGTATGGCTGATGTCCTCTTTTCCCTATTATTACCTCCAAATCTGTGATTTTCTAAATGTTCCACATACCTCCAGTTATGTAACAAACCCTCCAAATTTAGTAATATAAAATAAGAGTTATTCTGTTATGCTCACGATTCATGGAGTCAGGAATTTAGACAACGGACATCAAGAATGATCCGGGACTTGGCTGGGTGGACTCCAGGAACAAGGGGGTGACACAGGCAGTGAACAGCTAGTACAGTTGGTGCTGAAGGATACACTTCCCAAATGCCTCCTCCTAGACAGGGGTGGCTTGGACTCTGAGGGGACTGCCCCTCAGAGGGTAACAAGCGGCCTCCCCGGTCAGACTTTGTACACGGAAGCTCAGTATTCCAGCAAACAGGGCAGAAGCTGCGTGTCCTTTCACGACCTAGCTTTGGAAGTCAGAGGGTCACCTCCAGCATAGTCTGAGGTCAAAACAGACACAAGTGATGGAGACATAGACAGTACTTCAAAGGGAGCAGTGTCGAAGAATCTGTAACAATTTTGAAAAAAAAACTGCCACAATAAAAATTAATCTAAATGATAAAATAATGTTATTTTATATTACAGGGTTAAAGATAAATATAACAATAATAGTTACTGTGTGCTTGTTAATTCTCATGTTCATTCCGTGAGGAATGCTCTTTTTTATCTTCACTTCACAGAGGAGGAGAGTGAGGCTTAGGGAGATGAGGAACTGGCCACACCCAAATGAACAGGAGAAGGAAGACTTGCACCAAAGTTGTCTGGCTAAGGACTACAGGAGTTAGTTTAACCTCTGTGATACATAATTTCTCCTTAGCTAACTACAGTAAAGCTGTTTAAAAACTGTTAAACTAAAATTTACAGCAATGGGTCTATACTAAATATTAATAAATGTTTTAGATAAAATTGTTACTAAAACAGAGTTGATGGTCTCAGACCCACAGCAATGGAACAAAATGTCTCACCTCTGCCTAGACACCTGTGTGTTGGAAGAGAATTTTCTTAACAGGGTTGGACAGGCATGGACTTGTGGAGCTGGAACCTTCCTCAGGAAGAATGAGGTGAGTCATGCAGCTTGAGGGTTACTGTATGTGAGTGCTGGGAAATCAGGCTTTCGTCCTTGACTCTTAGTTGGATATCATTCCAAAGTTCAGAGATGGCTTTTGCATCCAGAGTTGGGCGGTTGCAAAACATATTCCAGTGCAAAGTTATTTCGTCTTTCAGGGCAATTAGAGAGTAGATGGCTAAAGCACAGAAATGCAAAGTTCCCATTTTGTTAAACTCAGTTTTCATACATCTGACCAGGTTGTCTAGCAGGCTCATGTCCTACCAAGAAATAAATAAAAATGCAGAGAGACACAGCCTGTGATGAGCCTGCTGGGTCTCTACTTCTTATGAGAAAACCTCAGCACTCAGCTAAGAGAGTGTAACCCTGGGACTTAGCACCCCAGCCTGGATGTGCTGAGAGCCGGGGGCGACTCCGGAGCTCTGGCTGTAGAACCAGTATGGAGGCTCAGATCTCAACTCTCTCAGTCCTGTTTCCAGAGATTGGAGTAGACAGAAAACAGGACCCCCACGAGCCCCTCATTTCCATCCTCTCCCTGGCTGCCCTCCTGTTGCAAACGGCTGCCACGACTCTGTCCTCACACACCGACCACCAGAGACGGCTGTGTTGTTCCTGCTGCACAGCTGTCCCCCAGTCAGTCAGGGACGGGCCCCACGGTGATGCAGGGTCTGCTGCCTCATGGAGCTACCATCCTCCTTTTTCTGCCCCGCACGAGTTCAGAGAGCTTTCTTCATCTATAGCAAGAAAGTTATTCCAGCTAATCTTGGCATCCAAAGGTAAATAGGGAATTCATACTTGACTCTTTTTGCCATCAGATAATAAAGGATGTTTTCCAAAGGTACGCCGGAGCAATTCAGTCAAGGGTTGATGTTCAGAGCATTGCTTACCAACTTGTAATCCAAACCCACAATGGTCCCCTACACCTCTGAGTACTTCAGAAAGAGCTGTGTCAGTCTTGTATTTCCATTTATTCATTCATTCAGTAAATATTTATGAAGCACCTATCATGTGCCAAATACTCTGCGTGGTGTTCAAGATAAAACAACAAACAAGGTAGACATCTCCCCTGTCTTAACAAGCCTTCATTCTAGCACTGAAGAAGCAAACAAATAAACAAACAAACAAACAAAAAACGGAACAAATACTCGCACCATTTATTATACATGCATGCATGAGTTTATTCCAGTTGTTATAAATGAGTGACTGTCAATGTTTTTACACTTGGGGACTGGTGAAAATAATAAAAGTATTTTGGGGATTGCTAAGGCAGAAATAAACACCATTGTTAGTATTTTGTGCATTATCTTTTAATTATAATAATATAAAAATAATATAAAATTAAAATTCTCTAAAATAACCAGATGAACAGTAAAAAAAATATTCTTAATAGAATACAACTGAAATTTCAAGTTGCAATATTTAATTTAAGCTAAGTTCCAAAGATATCTAAGACAACCTCAATAGTCTTTTCACTGATGATATAGACTGATAAGGGGCAACCACCCTTAATATGAGAGAATTATACCAAGATCATTGGGTCTATAGTCTCCACACAACATCAGGATGGTTAACTCTTCCATGGACTGGCACAAAATCTCTGGCAGACCAGGCTGCAGACTGATTGTTGAAAGGCACTGATATAAATAGTATTGTCTTTGTTTGGGAATTATAGACAATTCTGGATAGCTTCACCAAAGAAAGGAATGCCTGGGAAAGTCGTAGAGGTGTCTAAGGGAACATAGGGGGAGATAAACACATGCAAAATTCAAATTAACCCCACTTCTCTGGCAGAAGTTTATGGATCTTCCTTCTACTGTGCTTCATTAACGTGACTTAGTTCACATTACTTACTTCACTTGGAGTTATCAACACCCCAAGTCTTTCAGTCCAACAGGGAATGCCTTGGCCATCTTGAGTGTAGTGTCTGCTCCTAGACTAATTGATCAGAGCCAGGCAAGTTAGTCTTCAGATACAGACATGGTTATTGGAGGTCATCCCTGAGATTAAGACCCCAGAGAAGAGGTGAAGCGGAAAACTGTTTATACAGCAGAAGTAGGAATTTCTCCAAGAGCATTTGACCTAATTTTGAAAATGGAAAAGGATAATCCTATCATCTGTAGAGGGTTTAGCTGAGCCAAAAGGAAAAGTGTGGGCAGGAGAGAGAGGAGGACATTGTTGAAACAGAAATGATGACTGCAGAACTCCAAGGTATGACAGAGTAAGATAGAGGACGCATGAGATGTCTGGATTATGGCCAACAGCATATCTTAGTTCTGGTGGACGGAGGTCCAATCCCCAGCCTCATGTCCCTTTAATCAGCCCTCCAAGGAAGCCACTGAGACCCCTGGTGGCCAGCAAGGGCACTGCAGAGTTCCTGGGTGGCGGTGCTCTTCTCTACTGATAGTAAGAGGGATAGTTGACACCTCTGATTTATGGCTGTTTTTACCTTCCAGAAATACTTTTTTTCTTTATAGAAATATAATGGCTTGAAAGAAAAAAGATTGATCAAAATTCACTTCACCTACTTTCTCTAGATCTATAAATATGCCACCTGATCTTTGTATCTATAAAACAGATCTATATCAATTCTAGCAGAACTTTAAATAGTTTTTAAAGCAGCTCTTGAATTTTAAGAGTCTGTAAAATTACTTTTCCAAGACCCAAAATTGAGCTATTTTGTTTGGAGGAACAATAACTATTAGGAGTTACGTCTGATGGTCTGACTCCTATTTATTAACACATTAAGGAATAATTCCAAATACCTATGGTAACAACCGTGATGATTTGAGGTGAGCAAATGTGGAAGTCTGTGGTGGGTTAAAAATGACCACAAATTCCTTGTTATTTTCCCATTAAGAGATGGAGTCTATTTCTCCCCCCCCCCCCCCACCTTGAGTCTGGATTTGTCTTGAGACTTGCTTTAACCAGTAGTACAATGAAGAAGATATGACAGTATGCTAGCAGCTGCGGGCCTATGCCTTTAAAAGGCAGGTGATTTCTGTTTCTGTGCTCTTGAAAGCCAGCTGCCATGCTGTCAAGAAGCTCTGGGACTACCGAGTGATGAGAGGGAACACAGAAAGGTCTAGCAGGTTGAGGTGCCATCTTGTGGATTTCAGCATCAGCCATGCTCCCAACCGAGTGTAGTGGCCGAATGGTCTCAGTCCATACTTTGTGAGCAGAAGAATAGCCCAGCTGAGCCCTGTCAACCCACAGAATTGTAAGGTATCAATATAATCATCTTTTATTGTTTTAAGTCATTAAGCTTTGGGGGGAGTTTTACATAGCCATTGAAGAAGTTCTGTGTGAATTTCTTTTCCATTTCTTTAGGAGGCCATGAATTTCCTGTTATTGTTGGAATTTTTGTTGTTATAGGTTTTTTTAAGGATTTTTATTTTGCTAATACTTTTTAATTGTTTTACTAACAATTAATACCAAAAATTACATAGCAAAAAAACAGATTTCTTCCTTTCATCCTTTTCTTTGAGTCACTCAATTCCATGCCCAGAAGCGACTACTTACTTTTGGCAGTTCCTTAGGTATTTAAATTTAGGCACAAAAGGAAATACTGGTTTTTTTTTTATTTCTTTTATTTGTACACATGGTCACACCTTACTGTCATTGCTTACTCATGTATGTTGGATGTAGTCCCATACTCAATGCACATAAAGTTGCCTCACTCTTTTTAATGATTATATAATATTCTGCTGCATGATATGCCATATTTATTTAAACAGTCTTCTATTTGTGGGTGTTTGCCTCTAACCACTTTTACAAATAAAACTGCAATAAATATTCTGTATTTATATCATTTGTACAAGTGCAAGTACAAGAATATATTCCTAGAAATCAAATTGTTGGGTCAAAGGTTATGAATATTTTAATTCTGATAACTGTTAACCAAAGTATCCTCCATATAAATTATATTCAATTATAGTCTCACCAACAAACAGTGAGAATCTTTGTATTGTATACATTGTCTAACACATTGAGACCAAATTCCTTTATTATGTTATAATTTTACAATAGATTCTCTAAGACTTCTGATAACCATAATTTTACCTCTTTCTCCTTGCAATTTTATATTTCATTTCTTTTTTTTGTCTAATATTGTTGGCAAGTACTTTCAAAATAATGTTAAATAGTACTAGTGATAATTGTCTTATTCTTAATCTAATGAGAATACTTCTGCTTTCTCATTAGATTAAGAATAAAGTTGACATTTGAGAATGGAGACATTTATTTTATCATGTTAAAGAAACAGTATGTATCTATTCCCCGTATTGAGAGCTGTTATTAGAAAGGATGTTAAATTTTATCAAACTTCAACATCTGTGAGGTAATTCCATGAGTTTTGTGTCCTTTAACCTACAAGTATATTGAACTATATTAACAAACTTCCTATGGTTTAGCTATTCTTTCATTCTTGCAGTAAAGCCTCATACGCTTGCCCATGGTGTATTAGTCTCTTGATATTTTGCTGCTTCCTATTTGCTAAAAATTTTAATAAGCAAATAAATTTAGTTGCTAAAAATTCATTTTTATTTATAGTGAAACCAATCAGTTGTTTCAGAGTAAGTTTGACAAAGAAAATGTTACATCAGAGACAAGAGTAAGAACAATGCGATGGACAAACCACTACATGAGAAAATCTAAAAAATAGAAAAAGTGCTGAGGACCAAATTTTGAAGCATAACTATTTTTAACTATGTTTTGGGATAGAGGAAGAAATTTGTAAGTGAAACAAAAACTGTCAAGAGGTGAAAGTCAGACTTTAATGTCATGAAGCCAGCAAAGCTAGTGTGCCGTAAAGAATAGAATTGTAAAGGGTTAAGCCTCCTGGTGGATAAAGGGAAAGATCCCAGTAAAGAGAAGAAGGCTGAGGCACATGGTGGGACGAGAGTGCCAGAGGGGGGTGTTCGTAATGGTTGGAGTGAAGTTCTCGATAAGACGGCAAAGGAGGGGTCTCCAGGAGATGTAGAAGTTGGGGAATGCCACCTCTTCCCATGAAAGAGGGGCTAGTGGGAGAAAATCCGGGAAACCCTCAGGTGGCAGGTAGAGAAACCAAAGATGCTCACATCACACAGTTGGATCCCAGTCAAGTGGAGGTAATAATCTCACGCAGAAGAGGGAAGCCAGTGTTTGCTTACAATCATGACTTGTTTGGAGGAATAGAAAAAAATAAATAAATAGGCAGATGAACTATAAAACATCGTAAATTTTAAGTGGTAAATTCACTGCAGTTGTTTCAGCAATTGGAAGGAAAAAAAATAACCAATTTCCTATAGAAAACACTTCACAAAGAAAGTAGAAGTTAGCCCATACATTACGCATCCAAGTGAATTGCCTTTTCATTCCTTCTTTAGCAGAATGGATCTTCCAACACATGGTGTCTTCAACCAGGGCAGAAGGGACACAGCTTGAAACAAGAGAGATGGCTCTCCTTCAGACCTAGAGGCTTCCCTCACTTCGTGCTGGGCAGCCTCTGGGCAAAAAAGCAAACCCAAGTCCCAGGTTTGATAGAAGGGCCATGTGGGAGCGCCTTTCCTTTCACTGACCCTGGAAAGTCCATGCCACATTCTCTCAAACAGGAAGAGGGAGCTGAACGTGGAAATCATTAAATGTTCTCAAGGGTCCGGACTGTCTGCAACCCTAAGGAGGAATCTCTATGACTTTTATTTGTTTAAATGTCTGGTTTTAGCAATGATATCACCAGAAGCTATTAAGCTTAATATGAGATGAGATAATTTATAGGGCTTATTAACATATGTCATTGGACATACTCTGTTCTTGTAGCTCATTAGCTGTCGATTTTCAACAAGTTTATTTAACGATGCTGAGCTGCAGTTTTCTCATCTGTGAAATGGTTATTATAAAAATAGCTTCCCTGATTATCTCACTGGCAATGATGTAAAGATCAAATGAGATAATGAACATATATAACACTTTGAAAACATTCTCCAAACATAAGGGGTAGTGCCTAAGTCACTTGTGAAAAATATCTTTGCTTACCATAAGAACTCATCCTAACCCTGAGGCAAAATGGAGGGAATATTTTCCTCTTCTTCCTTTTCCAAAGCACAAATGAAGAAAAGATTTCCTTTCTTCTGCCCTTTTGGGAGGTGTCTCGTTGAACTCTGAATGAATGGATTGATGACTTGCTGAGCTTTTGAAGCCCTCTTTTAGCAGTCACTTTTAGAACATCAGCTAGTCATCCGTCTAGTCTCTAAGCACAGTTTGGGGAACCAGGATCATTGGCTAACTGGGAACTTCTGCCTGGAATAAGGTTAAGAGGATAGCCACTGACAGGGAAAAAATCTTTGACCGGCATGAGAAGTGAGAAAGAAAGAAATAGTACATTTTCAAACAAACAACTATTAAAAGCTTGATGGATACAAAGAATGTTCTGATTTATGAAGGGGAACTCAGGAACCAGACTGTATGGATTTGAATCCCACCCCTGCCCCTTACCAGCTGTGGGAACTTAGGCAGGTCGTCTAACCGCTTTTGTTTCCTTCCCCATATAATGAGTGACGTAATGGTATCTCCTTCATAGGGTTGTTATGAGGTTTCAATGAGTTGATGTTTATAAAGCACTTGGAACAGTGCCTGGCACATGCAAATGCTACAGAGGTTATCCGGATGATGGTACTTAGTATGGCAGACTCCAGCATTAGACTTCTACGTTTATTAGCAAATTAGGAAAGGCATGTCCCATGGACTCCACACTGCAAGGTTTAAAGAGCCTATGCATTTACAGACCTAAATGCAAGTATTTTCAGAGCTAGTCCCCATGTTTAGTGTGAAATGAATACGCAAACACATTACAGATACTTTCTTCAGTTAACATCAAACAAGGTTGAAGATCTGGAATCTCAGATCTGGCGGCAGATTGTCCAGAGGGCAACGCATGTGCCCTCTGGATGCCTCAGCTGCTCTCTCTGCGGTAAGGCAATAAAAAAAAAACTGCTGGCTTCACAAGGGTGTCATGAAGACGAACATGAGATAACGTTTGTTAAAGTCTCAGCGCTTACCTGGAGAGGCACCACCTAAACGCAGATTGACATTATTAACATCATCTCATATCTTAATGGAGACTGGCTTGAATGCCATTATCTTATTAAGTGACTAAAACTGATTTTAAAAATTATAATGGTGGGGTTGGCTAGTTAGAAGCACAGCACCAGACAGCTTCCTGTGTGAAAGCTGTTGAGAAGGTGCCACCAGATTCGCTGGTAGTACCACCCTGGTTCCCCTGGGGCGACTCGGAGCCTGAGAAAGTCCACAGGAATCTGGAGCCAGAAGGTCTGGAGCATGAGTTTCCTACCTGAAATTCATTAGCCATATGGGTTCACAAAGCTTTTTTTTCTTTTCTTTTTAAATTTTTTTATTTTAGTGAGAGAAGGGGAGGCAGAGAGATGGACTCCCACGAGCACCTAAAGGGGAATCCACCTGGCAAGCCCACTAGGGGGCAATGTTCAGCCCATCTAGGGCCCTTGCTCTGCTGCAACCGGAGCCATTTTTTAGCACCTGAAGTGGAGGCCATGGAGCCATTCTCAGCGCCCACTGGAGCCAATGGAGTCATGGCTGCCAGAGGGGAGGAAAAGAGAGAGAGAGAGAGAAGTAAGAGGCGCAGGGATGGAGAAGCAGATGGGCACTTCTCCTGTGTGCCCTGGCCAAGAATCACAAAGCTTTATAGAGTGGTTTAAGATTTTTGTGGAATCAATGATGGTAATCTTCTTCTGCCTATTCCAATTTCACATGAGAGACAGTAGGTGACATATCTCAATTTGAAAGAGTTAGAAAGCTTCTTATGAAATTCTACCTTTTCTGGGGTGGGCGGAGGGGAGAGAATATTACAAAATGATGGCAAACATACATATAACTGGTGCTAAGCAAGGTGATTTCAGGTAGTACATAGATATATATTCTCTCTCTGTGAATATATGTACGTGTATGTATATGTGTGCATAAAAGTTAAATATTAGGACATGAAACCTTTGCATTCATGGATATTATTTCTTAGAACAAAGATAAAATTGGTAGTTAGAAAACAACATTATTTGACTTAAAGAAAAAGATTATTAATAGAAAGTAATAAAGCAGTTTTTTATGTCAAAAGTCATGACTAAAGTTAAGGAAACGCCATCTTAGAAGAAAGGTAAGAGAACCTTTGTTCCTTGGTTTCTAAGCTGTTGAGAAGGCGCCACCATGAGAACTGTGATTTCTTATATCCGATCGATCGCCACTGTTTGTAAAGCACTTTTACAAGCTTTCGCTGTTTTCAGGTCATGCATAATTATTTCTGTTTAATAGATGAGAAAACAGACTAAGTGTCCTTGAAAAGTTGTCCAATGGCAAGCTGGCGAGTGAATAAAATTTTGCATATGTTGTAATACCGTTTGGGGAAAAGAACCATATGCACAGAGGTTTTTACACAGTAGAGAACTATTTGCTAACACTAGGGGTTAGTTGTTTAACTCCTTGGAAACCTGCAATGCTAATGGTGGTCCTTTCCTCCAGGGTCTTTCATCTACTATGTGCTGAGTGCTGTGGGGGGGGGGGGCACTGAGGCCTCAAGAGGGATCACTGGGTCTGTAATTTCAGGGAATTAAATCTGGACATAGGTAACACACTGCTAGTCCAATTAGGCCTTTCGTCAGGCTTTGCTTGAGTAGTAGTGTGTTAATTTTTTTTTAATGTGCTGTTAGTAGTTAAGGATCTGGAGATTTCATATGAAAATCTGGTGCCTGGCTTTGCTTAACACCACGTGAAGGTCTGGCCAGACCAGGTCTTGGGTTCCCGCTCGGCTGTTCTTCAGTGGGAGCTGGCTCCTCTCCAGGCTGACATTGCCCTGTGCTGGACTCACATCTCTTTCTCTTTGGCTCTTGACAAAATTTCATCGGAAGATTTCCTGCCTTTCTCACTGAATGAATTTACTCATTCTTTCATTCACCGTCTTTCACTTGGAGAACCCAAGCACAGAGAATGGTGTGGACAAGTCAGCAACTCTTACAAATCAGCTCTTTCTAGGGAGTGATAAAATGAGAACAGCAGTCGGTACTGTCATGTGTGTAAAACACAAGGGAGAAATCAACCGTATTTTCATAGAACCTAAGGTGTAATATTGAATTAATATATCCTGTTGCCTGCAAAATACTTTTACTGCTTTGGCTATTTACAAAATTTTTCCACATAATTTGCCATTCATGCCACAACTTTGAGAAATAAACTCAGCAGGAATTATTATCCACATTGTATTAATTAGGAAATTGAGTGCTAAAGTTGAAAGTCGTTTCGGCCCTGGCCGGTTGGCTCAGTGGTAGAGCGTCAGCCTGGCGTGCGGGAGTCCTGGGTTCGATTCCCAGACAGGGCACACAGGAGAAGCGCCCATCTGCTTCTCCACCCCTCCCCCTCTCCTTCCTCTCTGTCTCTCTCTTCCCCTCCCGCAGCCGAGGCTCCACTGGAGCAAAGTTTGCCTGGGTGGCTCTGTGGCCTCTGCCTCAGGCGCTAGAATGGCTCTAGTTGTAACAGAGCAACACCCCAGATGGGCAGAGCACCCCCCCTGGTGGGCATGCTGGGTGGATCCCGGTCAGGCGCATGCGGGAGTCTGTCTGACTGCCTCCCCGTTTACAACTTCGGAGAAATACAGAAAAAAAAAAATTGAAAGTCGTTTCCTAGAAACAGAGCCTAAAACAGGGGTTTGAAGTCCACTCAGGCCTGTACCACAGTCAGGGCCTGGAGCACTAACCACACCACAGAATGGCTCCCTCCGGGGGTGGGGCTATCCTTTTGTACCCTTTATAAATCAGTTACTGGGTGTAGCCTCTCCGCACTAACTTTCTGGGTAAGGTGGCTCTTCATTTAGCCCAGGGCAACCTCCCTAGCAGTGGGTGCATCACTGAGCTGTCTGCACAGTAGGGGGTGGGGGGTGGGGCGGGGCAGGGCGGGGTCACCTGCCCAGGAAACGGATCTGGGAGGGAAACCACAGCACCATCTCCCAAAATCCAAAATACAGAACACACAATGGCTCACAGAGAGATTCAACTAATGGCCCTCTCTACTTAGGCAGCGCACACACCACACACGTGTGCACACACACTCATACACACACCATACACAGTATGTTACAGGGGGTAGAAATTTCAGAAAATACCCCAGGGTTCCTTCTGAAACCAGCAAGTTCCTTGTCTACACTTTGAGAAATTGAGCGAAAATGGTCCACTTTTATAAAATAAAATCCAGTTTCATAGCTTATTCTGTGAAAACTGTGGAAAGAATTAAGTTCAACTTTATAAATTGATAAAGATTAAAAAAATTGATAAAGATATACATGTACATATATATATGGATATGTAGTGTATATATATGGCTATAAATATAGATACAAGATGTGATTATTAATGTTTGGGAAAAATATCTTGCCACAGAAAAAGGTAAAGCTTTTTGTTCAAAGCATTTAGAAAATAAATTCTCCTTCGACAGAGCTTAGCCCCTTGGGATTTGTAATAAGGTGGAAGAAAGAATTTTCTAGAACTCTCAAGTTGTCCTCTGGCATATTCCTATTTTGTTCTGAAGCAATTTGAGCTCAGAAACTCATTTCATCATGTATAGGAGCTATAGGTTTTGCTAAGTGTGAATAGAAGAGAAAAAAATGAGATATATGATTATATTTCAACCTTAAATTTCTTATGGAAATTTAACAGGATTCGCCTTATCAAAGGATGCTAATTATGTGTTCATCTTTCCTGATGGGACATTGTCAATATGAGCAATTGTGGCATACCAGGGAAAAAAAATAAACAGGCAAAAGTTGAAGGTAAAATACACTTCATTTTATTCCCTGATTTCTTTCCATAACACCTTCAAGATACCATCCCAAAGCTATTATCATAACTGAGTATTTTACATAATGGGAAGCCCAGGCACCTCAGATCTCCTTTTGCATGACAAATGCTTAATTAGAAAAATAATAGGATGGAAATGAAATTGGTATTTACTATGACTGGAACAGAGAATTGTCCTGGAGAAGAAAATTCAGTTTTAATTCACCAAAGACAAAAAAAAAAAAAAGAAAGAAAAGCAAGTAAAAAAAATGATGAATACTGGAAACAAGTCAGAGACAAAAGTATATATGGCTTATGCCTATAATTGGGATGGGATCTCTCTCTCTTTTTCTCTTGGTCTCTTGCTTTCTCTTTCACTCACCACAAAGCCAAGCACAATAATAAAAAAAGAATGTGATAGTAAACGTCTTAGATTGAAGAAGTCCTTTTTAATTGCTTGTGAAAAAAATTCAGGTCCTCTAAATATTGCATTTCCATCAGATTAAAGTGTGTACCAAATTAGTGTACCATCCAATTCTGCACTGCATTAGCAACCTAATTATAACTGTGAAATAATTCAGTGTGGAACCACATGCTAAAATATGGTAATTGCTATGGTGTGGGTTTTGAAGAAGTAGTTGTATTTTCCTATGTCTTTTTGAGTTGTCATTGTGGGGTGGTCAGCAATGGGGGATGGTCATGTGAGGAACCCAGACCCGGGAACTTTGGCTAGAACTACCCACATTCGGGTGCACCAAAAGAAACTTCCCAGGAGCCCTTTGGAAAAAGGTGACTGTCCATCAGCCAGTGAGGTTTCACCACATCATATTACCTTGACCACCCTAGAGACCCTTTAAATATCCCCCACGTGGGTCACCCTATGCAACTTCTCTGGCCTCCATGTCTCTGGGACCAAGGAACCTAGTTGGGTGGGAAGTGCTCTGTACTCAATAAAGCCTTTACTATTCCACACTTTGTGGCTCCGGCCCCTTCTTTCTTTCTTGGTGGGGAAAAATACCTTACATTTGGTGCCGAAACCCGGGAGGAGTTTGAAGTCTGCAAGGACCACTCCTTTCCCCTTCTCCTCTGAGAAATAACCAGGACCTCCGACCTTCCACCCACTTTGGCACACGGTGTGGTAAGTCCCCTGCCTCCAACCTCCCCTCAGTTCTTTTTGCCGAGACTCCCTGTCTGAAACTGCAGCTGCATCAGGGACCTCTTTCTGTTCCGTTCCAAGTGCGTGTGTGCCCGTGGAGATGTCCTGAGCACATCCACTTTACTTATCCATCCAGTGGCCAGAGCTTGAGTTGCGGGACGCCAATGCTCATCTCTGACCACTCCGAGGACTGAGGGCGGCTGTGGGGGCACAGGAATCTAACCCTCAAAAACACTCCTGGAGGTGCCTTATCCAGAATCTCTCAAACATTGATCTTTCCCTAAAAAAAGAAGAAACTAATCTTCTGCAGCATAGCCAGGCCACAGAATCCACTGGATAATCAGACCAGGTCGCCTCCTGAAGGGACTTTCAGTTTTAACACCCTCACCAATTTAACTATCACCAAAAGTACTGGGAACTGGTTGGAGATCCCTTACATTCAGGGCTTCCAGTTATTCACACTCCCGTCCTAATCTCTGTGCTATCTGTTCTATGCACAGGCCCTTTTTGGCCAGAAAAACCTCACCTAAACCCTCCATCCTGATCTTTCCTCTCCACCAAACCCCAACTCTCTCCCCCTCCTGCCTGACCCCCGGGGGCGCCCCTCTCTCGGGACTTCTCTCTGGTCCCTCTGTGGACCTCTTTGCTCGGGTCTCTTCCTTCCAAGAACCCCCTCCCCTCCCTTCCTTGAATCCTGTTTCTCATTCACCTGCAAATACTATCCTCTCTTTCTCCTCTCCTGCCGGCCCCTCCCTTCTCCACTGAGTTCTTAAGCTCTTCCTCTGTCAAGTCACCCTCCGCCAGCCATTGGCCTTGTCCTGCCTTTGGCTCTGGCATTTCCTGCCGGATCTGGGTGCTGGGATCCCCACGAGCCCCTCTCCTCTTATTCTCAACCCCCAAACCCCTATCCAAGACCTGTGAACATGGCATTTAAAGTTTTTAATGGTCCCAACTAGTAGAAACAGGCCAAGGCTAATTGCTAGGCCCACATGCAGCAGAAGGTCACACTCCAAACCCAGACTCTTGTGGCAGCCCTGAGGCTGGCAGAGCAACAGGGGCAAGGCACAGGAAGTGCCCCACCCAAGTCCAAGCCACAAAGAGGAATCCCACCAGCAGCTGGCTTTAAGTGTGGCAAGCAGCGTCATTGGTCCCGGCAGAGCCCCTGCCCATGGCTGCCCACTGAGCCCTGCCCTGACTGCAAGCAGCCCGGTCACTGGTGGAGCTATTGCCCCTTTGGGCAACAGGCTCATCCTCAACATCTCTGCATGGAGGATGAGCTACTCAGATGGGAGGCCAAGCCAGCCAGACGGGCCCATCATTCAAACTCCTAGACAGCATGGACAGCTGACACAGCCTGGACTCGAAGACCCCCCATCATCCTCACCAAACCCCAGAGTAATGCCACAGGAACGAGTAAGTCCATCTCATTTCTGTAGACACGGGAGCTGCCTTCTCTGTTTTGCCATCACATTCTGGATCTCTAGTTCCCTCACGGGACTCGGTTATGCGAGTGGATGGGGCCCCTACCTTTCCCCTTCTTACTCCACTCCTGACATGCAGTTTTTCCCCTTCATACGCCACTCCTGACATACAGTTTTGCCTCAAATTTGCTGGCCCCTACCCATCTCCGGCTCACCAAAAGGCTGGACCCTGCAAATCCCCCTATTACTCCTCTTTTAAAAACATCCTTACAGGACCGCATCTGTGAAGTTTCTCAACTCACGGCCACACAGATGTTCCTCCTGACACCCCTCAAAGCCACCACCTTCTGATCTCCCCCTCCACATGATGCCCCTACTCAGCAGGAAGTAGCCAGGTGAATAAGCGGCGCCTCTAATTAACACAAAAGTTTGGAATGTGGGGTGGTCAGCAATGGGGGATGGTCACGTGAGGAACCCAGACCCGGGAACTTTGGCTAGAACCACCCATATTTGGGTGCGCCAAAAGAAAGTTCCCAGGAGCCCTTTGGAAAAAGGCGACTGTCTTTCAGCCAGTGAGATTTCACCATTTCATATTAGCTTGACCACCCTAGAGACCCTTTATATATCCCCCACATGGGTCACCCTATGCGACTTCCCTGGCCTCCATGTCCCCGGGACCAGAGAACCTCGTCAGGCGGGAAGCGCTCTGTACTCAATAAAGCCTTTACTATTCCACACTCTGTGGCTACGGCCCCTTCCTTCTTTCTCAGCGGGGAAAAATACCTTACAGTGGTTGGTGATTTGTTGCCTTTGGCTGGTGAGGCAGAGGCCTTAAGGCTCTTCCTGACCACAGAACCAGAGAACTATGTTAGTTCCCCTCTGCATTTATTTGTCAATTTCTTTAACAGGAATACATCTTGTCATAGAAAAGTGGATAGGTGCATGGCCAGTAGTCTCGGCCACCACCACCAGGCATGTGCAGGTAGGTTCCCATTAGATTTGGACAGACGGTAAAGAAACAGCAGAGCCGAAAACTGGTGGGCCATTCCTTTATTGTAGCCTTGTTCTTGGCGGGTGAGTAAACACAAACACACAGGGCTCCAAACCCCACTTATTCAGCCTCACAAAGCTACTGACACATCCAGATTTTCCTAGAACCAAAGGCCCCCACCAGCCTCAGTCCCCTCTGGTCCTCATCTCCTTCTCTCTTCTCATCTCTGCACAAACTGGCTTCTTCTTCAGCACCTCACCATCTTGGCTGCCTTCTCTGCAAAAACATAACCTCCTTCATCTCCTTTCTCCTTCTTCTTTTTGGTGTGAAAACCCCTCCTGCAGCACACATTAGCATAACAATGCTCCTTCCCAAGCAGGAAGATAATTAGCAGTTTCACCTGGCAGCGCAGTTTACTCGGGCAGCGGCCATTTTTAACAATAAAAGTGAGCAACTCAGAAAATACAAATTTTACAAAGTCATTTGCCTAACACTGGGGTTTCACACAAGTTGGGTCTCTGTATTCTTTTGTCCATTTGCATCCTGCTCTTCCAAAGTTATGTAAACGTGCACGGCATGTACATAGATTGTCAAAAGTCTTTTGGGGAGTGTGCACAGAAAGTAAGGCTTGAGTTATTTGTTAAAATGCTGGACCATAGAATAGTATGCGCACTTCACTCCATCACAGCTGATGTCACTGAGTTTACTCCACAGGGGGTTGTTCTGATTTCATGTGTTCTTGCCTTAAAGAGAAATCTCAGGTTCATAATATTATTGAGGGGGAAATTCAGAGATTTCCCATTAACTTCCTGCTCCCACACATGCATAGTCTTCCCTATGATCAACATGACTCAGCAGAATGATACCATTTTTTTAGCAAGAAGGAACCTACATTGGACCCAAAGTCTATGGCAGGGGTCCCCAAACTACGGCCCACTGGCCACATGCAGTGCCCTGAGGCCATTTATCTGGGCCCCACTGCACTTTCGGAAGGGGCACCTCTTTCATTGGTGGTTAGTGAGAGGAGCATAGTTCCCATTGAAATACTGGTCAGTTTATTGATTTAAATTTACTTGTTCTTTATTTTAAATATTGTATTTGTTCCTGTTTTGGTTTTTTTACTTTAAAATAAGATACATGCAGTGTGCGTAGGGATTTGTTCATAGTTTTTTTTTAATGTCCGGCCCTACAACAGTCTGAGGGACAGTGAACTGGCCCCCTGTGTAAAAATTTTGGGGACCCTGATCTATGGTTTACATTTCAGTTCACTCTGTGGGTTGGGTAAATGTGTCATGGCTTACATCTAGCACTATCAGAATATCTTTATGGCCCTAAGAAGCCCCATGTGCTCTTCCTATTCACCTCCCCCACCCTCTCTGGTGACCATTGATCTTTTTCCTGTCTCCATAGTTTTATCTTTTCCAGAACGTCATAGAGTTGTGTATGGCCAGTAGTCACAACCATCACGGCCATTCATGTACAGGTTCTCATGGGATTTGGGCAGACAGTAAAGAAACAGTGGAGCCAAAAAAAAAAAAAAAAAATGGTGGGCCATTCCTTTATTAAAGTCTTGTACCAGCTGACAAGCAACACACAGGGAAAACACTTCCCTTTCACTCAGAGCTTCTAAAGGTCTGACACATTCTCCAGTTCTACAACCAGGAGAATTTCTCTGGTTTCTCCTACAATCAAAGGCCCCACCAGTCTCAGTGGAGCTCACAAAAGCCCCTCAGCTATGGTTCCCCATCTGCACACCTTCTCCCTTCTCTGCCAACATGTCTTTTTCTCCAGCACTCTGCATTCCCTCTGCTCTCACTCTGCCAACATGGCTTCTTCTCCAGCACTCTGCAATCCCTCTGCTCTCACTCTGCCAACATGGCTTCTTCTCCAGCACTCTGCATTCCCTCTGCTCTCACTCTGCCAACATGGCTTCTTCTTCAGCACTCTGCATTCTCTCTGCTCTCCCTCTACAAACATGGCTTCTTTCTCCTCTCCTGCTCTCTCCTTTCAAAACTTTCTGGTGGGAAAACCTTTCCTCCAGCAAACATTAGCAAAACAATGGTGCTTCCCAAGCAGGAAGGTAATTTGCAATTTCACAGACTACATACACCTGGTGCTGCCCAGCCCCCAATGCAAACTATAAGTGAGCAAACATAAAAATCATATTTTACAAACTTATTTGACCAACAAGTTGGAATCATACAGTCTATGAACTTTTCAAATTGGCTTTTTTTGCTTAGTAACATGCATTTAAAGTTCCTCCATATATTTTCCTGGTTTGATAGCTTTTTTTAAATTCAGTGAGAGGAGGGGAGGCAGAGACAGACTCTCACATGCACCCCAACCAGGATCCACCTGGCAAGCCCACTAGGGAGCGATGCTCTCCCATCTGAGGTGTTTGTAAGGTCGGTGGATAATGGGGAAAGGTCAGGCCCGGGAACTTTGGCTAGGACCGCCCACAACCAAGCGCGCCAAAAGAAACTTCCCAGGAACCCTTTGGAAAAAAGCGACCGTCTGCCAGCCAGTGAGATTTCACCACGTCATATTAACTCGACCATCCTAGGGACCCTTTAAATATCTCCCACGCGGGTCACCACTTGCGACTTCCCTGGCCTCCATCTTTCCTCGGGGCCAGGGAACCTCGTGGGGTGGGATGCGGGATGCGCTGTACTAAATAAAGCCTTTTGTTATTCCACACTTTGTGGCTCTGGCCCCTTCCTTCCTTCTCGGTGGGGAAAAATACCTTACAGTGTTCCTCTGCTGTTCAGCACTCGAACTCTTCTTAGCAACTGAAGCGGAGGCTATGGAGTCGTGGCTGCAGGAAGGGAAGAGAGAGAGAGAGAGAGAAGCGAGAGGGGGAGGGGTGGAGAAGCAGATGGGTACTTCTCCTGTGTGCCCTGACCGGGAATTGAGCCTGGGACATCCACACACCAGGCCAAAGCTCTACGACTGAGTCAACTGGCCAGGGCCATAGCTCGTTTCTTTTTAGCAGTAAATAATATTTCATTGCCTGAATGTACCATTGTTTATTTATCTATTCACCTACTGAAGGACATCTTGCTTGTTCTCAAGTTTTAGCACTTATGAATAAACCTGCTATAAACATCTGCATGCAGGTTGTGTTTACTATTTGAAATTTTTACTTCTAGATCAAGGACAAATTAAGACCACCAGATGGGAGAAGCTACTCAAATTATTAGCTATGAACAGCGGGTCCTCGACTGATTGGAAAGTCTCTTCTATCTCTTTGTGTGTGCCCAATTCAACTTGTCACCATCCCAGCAGACTTTGGCCCAATTTTTAATTGGGAAAATAATGAAGAGAGGGCCCACCCCTGCCTTTATCTCTAAGTAAGTAGAAAATTGCACAAAATTTAACCTCTTCAATTCCACTTCTTTCTCTTCTAGCTAAGGAGTCTGAGGTACATGCTGTTTGACATCTGTCACTTAACATCAAACCCAAGACAGAGAAAATGATACTACATATCAGTCAAGGGTCATCAGCATCGTGATAGCCAGACTGCTCATATCTCATGCTTGATCAGAACATCCATGCGGCTTTTGTATCACCTTCGAACAGGGCCAGCAGGAGGACTGCAATGGTCAGGACCACAGGTTTTATTAAATAGGATTAAGATTGGAAAGTATTTCAGTTCATTCATTCTTCCAGTCAACCTTTTTTTTGCTAAGAGCCTACTGCTATACCTGGCTCTGGGAGTTTAAAACAAAATGAGATGCAGTGTAGGGTGTGGGATGGTAAGGTAACCCCAGAGAGATTTAAAGATACGAGATCAAAAGGAGTCCCGGAGCCTGAGCTGTGGGTGTGGTGTCGGAGGGAGGCGGCCAGGAGATGGAGCTGCGTGGTAAAGGTGTGAGAAGTCTCTTCCTTTCTGTGCCTGTTGCTGATGCCAACAGGGTCAACATCACTTCTTACCAGGACTACTGACTGCCACAGGGTTTCTACCTGATCTCCTTAACCTCTCACATCCATCCTCCTCAGAGGTCTTTACCAAATGCAAATCAGACCATTTCCTAACATTACTTAAGGCCCTGACTGGTTGGCTCAACGGTAGAGTGTCGGCCAGGCGTGTGGAAGTGCTGGGTTCAATTCCCGGCCAGGGCACACAGGAGAAGCGCCCATCTGCTTCTCCACCCTTCCCCCTCTCCTTTCTATCTCTCTCTTCCCCTCCCGCAGCCAAGGCTCTAGAATGGCTCCGGTTGCAGCAGAGCAACGCCCCAGATGGGCTGAGCATCGCCCCCTGGTGGGCATGCCAGGTGGATCCCGGTTGGGTGCATGCAGGAGTCTGTCTGTCTGCCTCCCCCCACTGCTCACTTTAGAAAAATACAAAATAAACCCCCCAAAACAATCAAAAAAACCCATTCAGTGGCTTCACTTCCCCTTGAGGACCACGGCCACACTTATCAGCAAGGCCTCCATGATCTGGCCCTGCCTGCTTCTCTCCATTCTTCACCCCACACTCACGTCCTGGCAAAAGCAACAGCTTGCGTGTCTATCACGCGAGAGCCCTGGGTTTCCTCCCCTTCCACCCAGCCTGTGCTTATAGTCCTGGACCTCACTGCGACACAGCGCTGCGTTCTCATCGTAGGCTGCTCGACATAGACAAGAGTGAAGTTCCCATGTTACCTCATCCACGTTTGAACAAAACAACTTTGAATGAAACGTTATTGGAGGATCTACTGTCCAACACGTGTCATATACAGTAGACATTCTACATTTTCCTAGTCCTACTATCTTTCTTTTCTCCTAAGACTTAACTTAGGCATAACCTTCTCCAGGAAACTTTCCCTGTGTGCCTTCTGTGTCACAGGCTGTATTAAGCATTTCTCTTAAGTGGGTCCTTATTAGCCTGGGTATAGCTCCTACTGAAGTGTGCTAGTAAGTTTGCTTTGCACCCAAATAACTGTTTCAGACTGTGAGCCTCATGAAGGCAGTGACTATGTCATCATTATCATGCTCAGACTGACAATGTCTGGCCTTCTGACTTTGTCACACGACGAATGGACATATTTCATTGTATGTCCTTTTGCTTAAAGTCACAGACCCATTGGCAATGTTCAGTGAGAACCTGTAGTATACTCAGTATTTAATTCCCACAACAGCGTTCTACGGAGCAGATTCTAACGTCATGCATGCCCACATTACAGAGGCTTAGTAGTCACAATCTCTTAACTGAGGCCACGGAGCTGGGCAGCGGCAGAGTCTGCAGTCAAAGCCAGAGCGTGGGACCGTGAAGTGCCAGTGGTGCTCCGTGCTCTGACAGTGAGTGGACGCAGCCCCGAGAGGCCAGCTGAGGCGAGAAGGGGCCCATGTGGGATTTGCCAGGCAGGGGGACCCTCATGTAGCTACTGCCGGGATCCAGGCCAGCAACGAGTCACAGGGGGCTGGCATCCCCGAATGTGCCCACGAGAGTTGGTGGCAGAACTCATCAAGGGAGGCTCAGGAACCAGACGCAGGACAGTGAGCCCAGGGCTGCTGGGGCGTCTCCCTGTGCCCCCCAGGGAGGGGGCCCCATCCCTCCTGACTGGGGGTGGGAATTGGGGCAGGCAGCAGGGCAATCTTCACAGTAGACAGAAACCAAAATCAACAAAATCCTGGAAAATCATCAGAACATTCTCTACTTGATGGGCACTTTCTTTTTATAATTAGAAATATTTTGGAAAGAAAAGGTATCTTTTTTGGGGGACAGGCCAAATCAGAGAAAGTGCCATTTCAGTTGCGTGTCCTACATTATGGTTTTGTAGTTCCAGATTTTGACCCGAAGAAAGAAAAGGCATTCTGCGATGGTCACGGGCCCCTGCAGGCGCTTTGGCTTAGCCCTGGCCACACAGAACAAGGCAGCAGGTTGAGACGAGTCCCCTTCTTCTTACGGGTCACAAAACTGATGTGTGTCCTTTATGGGCAGGCTTGGACATCCTTATCCAAGTGACCAAGGAAAAAACAAACAGAAAGTCAGACAGACAGAAAGGTAGGAAATGCTGAGGGCTGCTTCCTGGTTATTGTTACTAAGGAAACCGATTCTTTAGTATTCATGTGTTCAACGCGCGGCCTCGCTGAATCTCTGAGGCTGAGGCGATATCACAGAATGGCACGAGGATGAAGAAGGGGTGAAAACAACAGATAAATATAGAAGCTATGTAAGAATATATTGGCCAGTTAGCCCATCTATGGTTTCTAGTGGCTTTAAAAATGACATCATTGTCACATCAAATAATTTAAAGAGCAACCAGGAGCTCATCTTCCTGCTGCATTCGTCCAATCACATTCACATGCTATCCTCGCATGGGGAAGAGAGCCCCTGAAGGGGGTGAGGAGCCTTGAGATCTGGCTCCATTTTGAGAAAATCATTATTGTGTGAAGAGCCTCTGAAACTTACCTCTATCTGTTGCCCCTATTGCAAAAATGCCTTTCCCTTAGAGACAGAGGTGGTAAACGTACTGTGGAGGACCTCCAGGGCGACATTTCCTAGAGCAGAGGGTGAGGACATTTACCATAGCCGCTGAGCGCTGTCCTCAAATATAAGAAGTCACATTTCCAAAAGGACATCCATTATCCTGCTGAGCAGCCTGTGCTGGAGCAAAGCCCTCGGAATAGAAGAAGCGAAGTCAGGGAAGTGGACCCCGAGGTGCTGATCAGACTGAGTGGAAGGGCAGAGCTGGAGGAGCTCGGGAGAGAGTCCGCCCGCTGCCCCACCGAGCCCAACCATCAGAATGGTGCTCAGTGAGCCCTGCAGGTGAGATTGTGGCCAACTAGCAATTCTCCTAATGAGAATCCGGACAAGGGGGTGGGTAGCTAAGAACTCTTTCTCTTACAGAGAAATACACAGTATAAACAGAAAAATTTCTTAACTGAACAACAGGGCCATGTCCCTTCATGTCACATTGGCACGGCCAAGGGGAAACTACTGGGGATTCCAGGGCATCTGTTGGTTCGGAGATACAAGTATCCACCGACCTAGATCATCATTAACGTCCCAGGGCATGGTCACATCACTGACATCCTTTCCATGTTCAATCAGTGTTAACTGAGCACCACTGTATTCAAAACCCTCTGCTGGGTATGGTCAGAGATATAAAAATGAGTACGATGCAGCCGCATGATTCAAAGAACCCACAACCTAGTTGCTGGTAAACTGAGTGAAAAAAATGTAAATCTGACCAGATCACATCTTTCGTTGACATCCTTACAGATTAGTCATAGGCCCAGACTGTCCCTGGACCCTAAGTCTCCGCCTTCATCTTCCTGGGCCCTGAGCCCAGGTCACGCCCACATTGGCTTCTTCAGTTTTCCTGCTCCTGCCTCCTCCTCTCAACTTTCAGGCCCTGCTTGAAAGTTACTTCCCTTAGGAAGCTTTTCCCGATTCCCAGGCCGGGCCCCGCTATTCCTTCTCAGCGCACACGCTTTGTCCTTCGCTGTAGTAATTACAGCTTGATTATCTCTTTATGAGACTGATATTGTCTATCCTCCCCCATTAGACTCCAAGTGTAATGGACTCAGAGGCCAAGACAGCTCTTCTCATCATTGAGTTCTTAGTGCCCATTACCAGGCTCTTGGCAAATACTTCTTAAATAAGTGAATATATGTACACAAAGAAATAAGTTAGAAGATTCAAGAAAAAAAATCCTGAAACTAAACAGTGTGGCTGAGGGCTGGCTATTTTTCTTCCAAACATTTGCTATATACATAGTGTCTATACATAGAATGCCCATTGAAGGTATAAGAATGAATGAATAAATAGATGACTTTTGAACTGGGTGAAATTATTTCTCATTTTTTTCCTCTGCTTGTTTGCTTACATGGTTTTACATTACATAAACAGTAATGTTCAAAACCCCTTTTGTGTGTGTGTGCCTCAACCTTGTATAGTTAAAAATAAACAATAACCAGTCAAAAACCAGGATCTAGCTGAGTGATACCTCTTGGCCATTTCCATCAAAAATAGATTCTGGCCCATAAACATCTATAGTAAAACACTGGACAACTTCAATTTTCTAAAAGGAACTGCAGGCTGCTCTGGCTATGGACGTTGGCCCGAGAAGCTTCTGTCTTACAATACCTGTGGGACTGGAGCTGTAGCCCGTTTATTCTCTGATTAGTTGGCTCATCCATTGAACTATTCAACACACATTTATTGAGTAGCCACCATATACTGGTTACTGAACTATGGTATCCACCGTATACCAGGGAAAACGGTAGTCAAGCCCTTGGGCAGTTTATAGTACTTGGAGAACTCGAGCTGCAGACCATACTCTCTATGGTCACCCGAGCGGGAGAGTGGGAAACAGTGGGGCAGGTCAGGGGAGGCTTCCTGGGGTGCCTGCCGATGGCCAGGGGTTGATTGGCATTTCAAGTGGAAGAGGAGCAGGGTAGGCACTTACCCACTCTCACTCAATGCAGTTTTGTTATGGACCTACTGTGTGCCAGACCCTGTGCTGATGAAGAGAGCGAGCAGAGCTTGAAGTCATGCAGAGAAAACAATCATCAAAACCTGTTAATGTTTTAATGTGTTTAGTGAAGATCAGTCAACCAGAGGTTGTCACAGGACTGAAAAATAGAACATTAAAAAAAATTGACACAATTCCACAAAAGGCCATATTCTGGTTATGTGCATCATCATAAATTTAAATATGTTCTGGTCAAAAACAGGGCTTGACCATCGAGCTTTCTCTAGCCATAGTACAGGCAATCCGCTAGCCAGGTCACTCTGTATGGGCATGAACAAACTTTTTGGGTAGAGGTGGCCAGCTGTAACAACCTCATCTGTTATCCTGAGAAGCTGAGCAGACAGGAAGCTGTAGAGTTGTTAATTGGTAACTTCCATTCCATCATTAGCTTTCTGTAGCTGCTGTAATTCCCACAATCTTTGCCAACAAAATTCTCACTGAAGACAGTGAAGCATCTTAACTTGCTGAAGGTAAATCTAAAAAGCACCTTCGTGGGAAATAGCCACCTCCCCACCACAGACAGAAACACTGTCTCCCCACCGCAGACAGCAGCGCAGCTCTGGGGACCCTCTCAGGGAGCAACAATGGAGATTTATGTTGCTATCTACCTCGGGTGGATTTAAATGTTGATGTCACCCGTAGCTGTAGGGTCTTGGTAGCAATATTGTTGATACCCAAGAAGGAAAGATGTGACTAAAATGAGGAGACTAAGAGCTGGAAGTTGATCTGATTCACTAAGATACTGTGTCGTCATAGTCTACTCTCTCTCCCTCCCACTCTCCCTCTCTCCACGTCTGCCTTCCCTGCTGACTCGTGGCTTTTTCTTTCACTCATCTGGTCTACACCAGTTCAATGATCTTTGATGTTTACCTTTGCTGATTCTCCATCAAAACTGCCTAGACTCCTTTTTTATTTATTTATTTTTTAAAAACTGCCTAGACTCCAAACAACGCTCCTTAACAGTGAAGAAGAGAAAACGAATACAGTGGCATGGAGTGAGTCCTTTGAATAATGGCTAGAGCCTCAGCATTCGAAACAACTCTGACAACAGTGATTCTGTTTTTCAATAGAAATTCCCCCTCACTGCTTTCCCCAGAGCTTTGTGGATTACAATCATGTCTCACCTGGTCAATCATGTCTACCAATATAGCAGCCTTTGGGTTACTCAAAGATCTGTCTACATTTGCTGCACAATTTATTTTAATATAAATTCAATCTTTATTCACCAAATAAAGAATGTTCACAAAAAGTCTACACACAACCCCACCACCGCCACCCCAGAGTAACTCATTGCCCCTAAGGGTGTGAACAATGGGATTTGTGTTTGAGCAAGTTGTTAACAATAAGTCTTAAGCTTTAGGAATGAGTCACATGTGACTTAGTTATTTAAATAAATAAATAAATAAAGCAGGGGGAGGGGTGGGGCAGAGGGAGAGTGATTTAAGGGGGAAAAGAACAAGCAATTTCTTTTCATGAATTGCAAGATATGCTCTATATATAGAACTTTCCAGTCACCTCTGAGGGTTGAACATCTCTCCTCTGCACACCCTCCACATAAACATACTTTCATTTGTCAGCCAGCAAAGAAAAATCTCTGCATCCCCAGAATTTCTTATGCTTGGGAAACTGATGGCACACTCTTCTAGCAGTGGCCACAAACTTGCGTTCCACAGAGTAAAAACCTCGCAGAAAAGAGATTTTATTCACTTAATGAGGTGGGGGTGAAGACTGGCTTGTCTGTCCTAAAAGTTAGTCCCCTGTGAGGCATTGAAAGCTAGACAATGGCTTACTTAGTATTATTCAAAGCTACTTACCCAGACTAAGTCAAATCCGAGCACTGGGAAGTCTCCGAGACTGGAAGTGGGAGCACGCTGCTTGTTGGCTGCCCGAGGAGGTCTTCTCTCCTTGGGGGCCGTGGCTGCCTGTCTTTGGGAAGTGGGGAGCTAACAAGGGACAGAGGACAAAACTCGGTATAACACATGGTTTCCTGCGAGGCAAGTTATCACCTCCTGATTCAAAGGCAACAGGGTGGGCCAAGGTTTCCCAAGTGCTTATGCGGAACAATATTCACTTGCAGATCATTTTAAAAACAGAGACCAAACTCCCAGAATTCCAAGAAAATCACAGTCTTGGATTTTCTCCCAGTCTACGCAACTTTTCCTGATCAGCAAGCAAATGCATGCTAACACAGTGCCTCTGTGCTGCTCAACTCCAGAGGTGTGGCGGTTTGAACACACAGGAGCGAGTGGTTTGAAAATACCTCCCACCAAGAGGTGGAATCTAATTCCCGCTCCCTTAAAATATTGGGCTGGCCTGAGTGACTTGCTTCTGAGTAGGAGTAAGTAGCAGAAGTGATTCTTGTGGCTTTCAAGGCTAGTTCATTAAAGGCAAGACAGCTTCTGCCTGGCTCTCTCTCAAGGTACATTCCTCTGACTCGTGGAAACCACCGTGCTGGAGAGACCACGGGAGAGGAGACCAGACAAACAGAAAACGCGTGCCGAGACCCACAGTTCTCGCCCCAGCAGGCTGAGTCTTCCCGGCCGACGCGCTGGAGACCTGAGCACCGAAGCCTCGGAGCTGGCCCCGCCCCCACCCCCCGCACATCTGTCAGAGCTCCTAAGTTAGAACTACTCAAACCAGCTGATCCAGAATGCTGGATCCACAGCAGCCATGAGAGGTAACACGGGTGAATGCCGTTCTGGGGCTGCCGATTTGGGGGTGGTTTGTTTCACAATGGATAACTGGAACTTAGGAGAAGCTAGAAGTGGAGCATTGCCAAAACAAGACGTAGAACATATGGCGGTGGTTCAGGGCCTGGGTGGAGGGGGGAGGCGGAAGGAGCTTCGACGAGGCCGTCCGTCCGTGCGGAATTAAAGGAAAGGGTGCTGGGAGCTGGAAGGAAGGAAAGGTGGTTAGAGAGTGATGGGAAGTCTAGCAATATTTTCACCAGTGGCAGCACGGGAAATAGAAAATGTCCCTTATGAACTCATGATCTAGTGTGAGAAGTAAAGGTGTCACCTGATTCTTTTAGTGTCTCTTAGTAAAAAATTAAGGGAGAAAGATGGCTTCAAGAAAGAAGTATAAAAGAGCCAGGACTTTTAAGATTCAAAAAATAAAACTATTTCTCAGATTCATCCTATCCAGATGGACAATGAGGCTAACATTAAAATATGTAACTTCCATCTAAAGATGAGAACACTGGTGTGACTCTTAAACCCTTTGTTCAGACCTCAGACAGATTAAGGTAGTCCCTCATGCCTTCTCTCAGTCAAAGCTCCTCTGAAGATCTTAAGGGTATACCTTTCAAGTGTCTCCATTATACAGAAATGCTTCTAAAAATCTTAAGGGCACACTGCCACAGTAGCCTTTGGAGAAGTCTAAGGAAGAGAAAAGCTTACCTCACCGAGATTTGTGGATGTGGTTTTTGTCTAATGGAGTGAATCCCAACAAGACTGATGGAAACATAAACGTGTTGAAGAGAGTTGTATGAAAGAACACATTTTCTGCTCAGGCTAAAAGGGGTGGGGACAGTGTAGAACGAAAAGCTTTTGGACTCCCAAAATTCTGTGGGAGAGGAGCAGACTGAGAAAACTACTCAGCTATAAAAATGGGGGTGCATTTGATAGAACAGGAAGGAGAATTCAGAGGCAGGAACTGAGAGCTCAGAGAGTGGAGCCAAGAGCCACGGAGATTCATTCCTAGGAAACAACACGAGCTCTAATCAGGGAATTGGCAACAGGCGCCTGGCTGGATTTCAGAATTGCTGCAGACTGCTGATTACCGTATTGCCACAGACTGCTGAAGTGTCCAGAGCGGTATCCTATGCCTGTCCTGCCAAAGTCATGTTGGGTGGAGGGAACAGACACTTGTCGTTTGGGTTCACAGATCTTCCGGTTAGGAAGTTGTCACTGGGGGTCTGCACTTAGGGAGACTCATCGGCAGACCCCGCACCTGATTCGGATGATGGAATGCAGGACCCTGAGCCCCAGATGGATGGTGTCCGGATGACATCTTTTGGGGTCTTTGTGAGTGTATTTTGCATGTGGGATCAATATAAATAACTTGTGGCTGGAGTGCAGACTGTTCTGGTTTTAAAATGTGGTCGTAATTCTTTGACGTTCTTTCCATGAAAAGGTGCAGTCTAATTCTCCTCCTAGAGGCTGGCCTGAGCGACTCACTTCTAACAAAGATGATGCCAGATCATAAAAAGCAATACAGCTCCCACCTGGTTCTCCTGTTCTCTTGGCACGTGCACTTTGGAGCCCTGAGCCACCCTATAAAATGTCCATTTAACCTGACCTCCTGCTTCAGAGACCTCGTGAAGAAACCACGTGAAGTCAGAGGGGCTCTGCTCTGGCTGTTTCAGCCCCAGTTCTTTGAGTGTCCTCAGCTCTGGCTCCAGCTGTAGGAGTGACAAGCCTTAAAGATGACCGCGGGTAGGTCATCATCTGACTGTAGCCTTATAAGAAATCATAAGCCAGAATCAACTGGCCAAACTGCTCCTGACCCACAGAAATGATGAGAGGTAACAAATGATTGATGTTTTAAGACACTACATTTTGGGGGATTTTTTATATGGCAACAGATAATCAGAACAAGGGGCACCAGTCAGTCACAGTTTACTTTGTGTGAATAAAAATGCTTGGAATTCTTCAGCAAGCAATCCCAGGAGTCTGTGCAAACCCAACTGTAAGTATTGGTTGACATCTCTGGGCTTTGTCCAGGCTACTCTGTTTCTCACTTTTTGTCTCCTCTTTCTTGTTTTTTTTTTTTTTAACCTCCATGTCTTCATTTGATACTAAGCTTCAAGACTAGCCCCTAATAAACGGGTAGCCTGGCTTTGCTAATCTCTTCTGAGTGTTCTGGTCGAGCTCGCCCTGGGATTTCTCTGCCCTGATCTCCACTCGAGCACAGCTGTACCTGACAAGACAGCAAATGGAAGCCCCTTCTTTCCCCATCCCAACCCTCTCTGAACTGTGGGGGACTTGAAAGACACACACACTGAAGTTTTGTTTCCAGTTCATGGAAACACTGCCTCTTATTTATTCCCCAGGGTGGGCTTAGATGGTGGGGTGTGCTTCCAGGCTTCCCACTGAGCTCTCAACTCAACCAACTTGCTAATAATAGTCAGACCCTCAGCCAGCAACCAATGGCCTCCATGGAAAGGTGGCAATGTTTTAGTCAAGCTGCAGTAGCTGTCTTCTTAGGGTCTGTTTACTGTCCCACAAAATGAGATGCTTTAATTAAAGGGCCAGGCCTGCAAGGGCCACTCCATTGGTCAGTCTCTGTAGGGAGACTGTGAACTGTGGTCTACAGCTGGGCTGGTCCAGGAGAAAACACTTAGCCAGCCTCTGCCACACCGTGTGAACGAAGAGAGGGAGGATGAAGAGAAATAGGCTAACTAACCAGAAAAGGGGGCCTCATCAGTGAAGCTTCATGGAAGAGGTGATGTAAAAGGTAAATCTTAAAGGACGAGTAGGGTATAACTTCCTAAGGAGAAGGAAGAAGGAGCCCCAGGTAAAGGGAAGAAAAACGAGGCCCACAAACCAGCTTTCCCTGAGGCTGGAAGACAGGTGAGAGGAAAGGAGAGGAGATGTAAATGAAGAGGAGGAGGAGAGGTCGTGGGGGTGGGGAGGGGCAGTGGATGCCACTACAGAGCGTGGACTCCACTTTGGGGGTGAGGAGGAGCACTGAAAGGTTTGAAGCAGGAGTGCCTGTCAAATGCTTTGCAGGTTGAACAGAGTCTTCAGGTGGAGAGGGTTGAAAGGAGATTTGAGAGGAGGCAAACATCAGTTAAGAAGTTATGCATCCACACTTCCCTACAGGGGGGTTTGTGATCGTGGCTGACCACTGGAATCACTTGACGAGATTGAACAAAGTGTACACACCTGGGTTGCCACCCCGGAGACTGGGATTCAGTAGAAATGTTTGGAAAGCTCTCCAGGTGGTTCTGGTAGTAGCCAACTGCAGGAACCCCTGCTTCGGTGGGCTCCCTGAGGACACGCAGAGACCTCTCCTCTTGAGCTTCTCTTTCTCCCATTGAGCCAAGCAGTTCCTTGCGGACAATTGCACATTGTAGCATATAGTATACTTGTGGTATATCAACACTGCTTGCAGGTTTCTGAACCTTTTCTTAGGAAAATAAACTAAATTCTATTATGCTCTTGTTTAATCTGTATTATCCTTTAATAACTGGTTGCAGTTTTTGAGCTTGAGGATATAGAGACTGAATGAAGACCTGTGTTGTTACTATTTTCAGAGTGATATGGGGACACGGAGGAAAGAAAGACTGTTTTGAGGGAAGTTCTAAAATGTTTTGCAACAGAGACAGTATGAAACAGGGTTTTAGAAGTATTAATAGGAACTTGCCTGCCAGAAAGATGGGAAGAGCATTGCAATCAGAGGGAACAGTGTATGCACAAGAACAGGTCCACACGGAGACCCGAGGTGGCCCAGGATCAGTGGGCGGTCCAGCGTCGTGTATGCTGAGGGTGTGCAAGTGGACAGATGGGAGGAGAGCCTGGAAGGAAAGGGGTCAGGAGGCAGCGGGCTGTTGGAAAACTGGCTTTCCAAAAAAAAAAAAAGACCTGATTTGTTGACTTTGCCAATATCTGTGGTGTACGTATTCCTATCTGATTCAAGCTATCAATGATTTAAAAACTGGCTCGCGTAATTCCTAAATTTTTAACAATTGCTTCTTGTGAATTGGTACTAGCGACTTCCATTACATGACCGACTAGGGCCAGACCCTGCAATCTGAGAGATGGAAGCAGACTATTGCCTTTCCTCAGAACAGTTCTGCCTCGCATTAGGGGGTCTGTTTCCATGGGTTTGGAGAAGGTTGGGCCAGTGCACAAGGGACCTGAACTCACGGGAGCTCATTTTCAGGCTCCTGTCATCCACCAGGCAGAAGGGCCCCTGTTGTGGGTCCCATGTTTAAAGGGCCTGGCCCGGGTCCTCCACAGGCGGACTCCCCATGGAGTAAGGAGTCCATGGAGCCATGACCAACAGCAATCTACCTTCCCATTCTACTCCGTGTAGAATTCTGTCTGCACATGGCATCTTCCCTAAAACTGCCCTCCCTGAGAGTGTGCACCTGACCCCAGGGACTGGCCAAGGGGGCTGTTAGCCAAGGGCATGGACAGGGTGCTGTGTGGCAGGTGGCTGCTCACCTCGGTGCACGCCCCTAGAGCTAGAGGTGGGAAGTGGAAAGTAGGGGGTAGTCTTGAACTTGAACTGGACTGACTTTTTGCAGACCACCAAGCTTTGGTGAATTTCGTGAGTCCAGGAGTTCTAAGTGAAACCCTGGCCCTGTATATCATTATGAAGACATGTTTGTCAAGGTAGGAGAATTGAATATATTTAACATTGTTAGTCACATTTATATTACTAAATATTCAGATATACAGTATGTGAGCTTCCATTTGACTGTACCCTGGTACCCTGGACCTGGCAAATGTCGGGGGTGATCCTGCCCTAGTCCCCATTACTAGGGCTGCTTTCTAAGCCAAGGTAAGCAAGCCACAGCCCCAGGCAAATTCCTGCCCTCTGCATGTTTTTATTAGGCTGTGAGCTAAGAATGGGTTTTACATTTTTAAAAGTTTTTAAATAGCAAAAGAAAAATATGTCATGACACTTGAAAATAACAGTGAACATCAAACTTCAGTGCCCATACAGTTTGATTGGCACACAGCCTTACCCATCCCTACTGTGCACGGCTGCTTTCACAGCCCAGCAGCAGGGCGAGCAGCCATGACAGGCCATCCTGCCCAGCACGCTGGGTGTATGTACTACCCGGCTCTTCCAGAAGGGGTTTGCCTCCCCTCCCCGGCCAGACGGGGAAGAGTCTAGCAATTCCCTTGCTGGCTGCGCAATAGAATCACCTGTTGAGCTCCCAAAACAGACCAATGCCAGGGCCGCACCCTCAATATGTCTAGAACAAGTCGGTCTGGGTGGGAGTGTTTTTTAAAACTTCCCCATGGTTCTAATGAGAGCCAGGGCCGTGAGTCACTGGGCGAAGGGAGTGGGTACACGAGGGTCTGAATCGCCCAGAGTTTAGGTAGAGTAAGGTGGCAGGACTCGTGCCTGCTTTGCTCAGGGATCTGAGTGGCTCACAGCCTCTCTTGGAGGATGCAAGGTACCCATTTACCTGATTAGGTTGGAGATGGAGAGAGAGAGGGAAGAGAATCATTGCTTCACACTGTATCACGATGCATAAAGCTAAGTTGCAATTGAACCTCAGTAAATCTCTGAACCGCTGGTTCAAACCTGTGTCCCTGGACGACCCCGCATTGTCTGCCTTTTTGTCAGGCAGGCACATCTCGGGCTGCTGTGGCAGGTACCTCCGCTGGACCCCCGCCGGGACACTTCTCAGGATACACTCCAACAGGGAACCCTTACCCCCATCTCTGTCATGTGTCCTCCATAATTATCGGTGGTCTTGCAGGGAAGGAGAAAAAAGACAACTTTGTCAGAACCCCATTCTGCACCAGCACAGCCGGCCTTCGCGGAGGCAGGCGCCAGGCCCCGAGGCTGCTCCCAGCCATTATCACGGGGCCCTCTCCCAGCAGGACTCGGCGCAGACAATATAGCACACGAGAGCGTGGGGGACGAACAGTAAATATGAGGCCTTGGAGTTTTAAAAAAATCTTGTCAGTTTTCCCCTGATTTGTGTCCTTTATCCTAACCCCCTCTGCTGTATAAGCTTCTCAAAGCTAATGCTCATAACGCCACCACCCACTGGTAGCAGCAGGCTGCCGGGCCATGTGGGGCTCTCACTGCGAAGATTTACAATGCCTGTCATTGCGCAGCGACTGTGCGCGTCCGCCTGTGGCACAGGGCTGCTCCCACACCTCCCCCCTTGTTTCTCTTCACTCTGGGGGCCAACAGCGAGGCTAGGTGTGCCGCCTCCTGACTGTGCCTCAGGCACACACAGCGTGTCCTCCAACCTGGCGGGGCTGGGTCGCCCTAGCTGCAAAATGGGACAGGGGGCATGACAGAGCTGAGATGTTGGGTGTTTCTTTGCCCTCTTGTAGGCACCAGCCCTCCACCTTTGTCTTTCTTTTATGAGCTCATGGGATTAAATCAATCCACGCACAGTCAGACTCTGAAACGCGAGCCCGGCTGAGACTGCGAGAATGACGTCAGTAAGAGGCACCTTGTTCCCGTGGTGTCGTGAGGGGCAGTGCCACCCATTGCCCCCTCGAAACAACTCCGAGGAACAAGTTCTTCTGACACTTCTATAATTCTAATCAATTTTCAGGGTAGTATTTTTTCCCATTTAACTAAGAAATTTGCCTATTCTCTCTACCTTGGGTACCAAGAAGTCATCCCCATTTCATGTCTCAGAACCCACAGGGGGTGACAGGACTGTGTGAGGATGAGTGTGCCTTGGGCACCAAAGAGTCGCTGCTCTAGGGGAAGCGGCAGGGCAGTCGGGGCTGACGGTGTGGTGGCTCTTCTGAGCTTTTCTGGAGTGGAATGTGTTAGCTGAGACCACTTATGTCTGATTTTGTGAGAATGTTGGTTTGTGAAGGGCTTACAGACTATGAAGGAAGTCACAGTTCTAGGAAGGAGCAAAGGGCACCTGTGGGAGCTGCCGTGGGAGGTGAGGGCCTGCCCAGGGGACAGCCAGGCATTCTGGGTCTTTTTTTTGTTTGTTTGTATTTTTCTGAAGCTGGAAACGGGGAGAGACAGTCAGACAGACTCCCACATGCGCCCGACCGGGATCCACCCGGCACCAGGGGCGATGCTCTGCCCACCAGGGGGCGATGCTCTGCCCCTCCGGGGCGTCGCTCTGCGGCGACCAGAGCCACTCCAGCGCCTGGGGCAGAGGCCAAGGAGCCATCCCCAGCGCCCGGGCCATCTTTGCTCCAATGGAGCCTTGGCTGCGGGAGGGGAAGAGAGAGACAGAGAGGAAGGAGGGGGGGTGGGGAAGCAAATGGGCGCTTCTCCTATATGCCCTGGCCAGGAATCGAACCCAGGTCCCCTGCACGCCAGGCTGACGCTCTACCGCTGAGCCAACCGGCCAGGGCCTCTGGGTCCTTTTAACAGGAGACATGAGCTTTAATTTTTTTTTAACCTTCAAGGGTAAATGTTATTTATTTAATTTAGTGAGGGGAGGGGAGGCAGAGAGACAGGCTCCCACATGCACCCAACCAGGATCTACCCAGCAAACCCACTAGGCGGCAATGCTCTGCCCATCTGGGGCCCTTGCTCGATTGCAACGGGAGCCTTTTTTTTTTTTAGCACCCGAAGCAGAGGTCATGGAGTCATCCTCAGAGCCTGGGGACCAGCTTGCTCCAATTGAGCCTTGGTTGGAGGAGGGGAGAAGAGAGAGAGAGGGAGAGTGGGAGAAGCAAGAGGGGGAGGGGTGGAGAAGCAGATGGGCGCTTCTCCTGTGTGTCCTGACCAGGAATCGAACCCAGGACATCACACACTGGGCCAATGCTCTACCACTATGCCAACCTGCCAAGGGTAAATACTTTTAAATTACCAAATAGCATATCTATTCATTGATAACTGTATCTGAGATGAACTTTATACTCAGTTATTAACTCATGGGGTTTTGTTTGGGGTATGAAGCTGATAAGAACGAGATGATGATAGAAATGACACCAGCCTCCCAAGGTGGCGTTGTCAATCCAAGTGTGAGCTCCCTGCCCGTCAGGTACAGGCCCCGCCCAGGGGGTGTCAGGGACAGGTGCTCAGCTCGGAGAACAGCAATGCTTCTGACAAATGTTGGTGGCTGAAGCTTTGATTGTATTCAGTGGAGGGTAACCTACTCACCTCATCTTAGGATATGTGAAAAAAAAAAGGAAAGGAGGTAATAAAAGATAAATAGGGTTGTCATTAAACCAAACCAGATTGGCTCCAGATGCACAGAACATGTGGTGAACATCAGTTAGAAGCTAGGGGAATTGTGATGATCCTCGAGCTTACAACATTGGTTTTTCACAGCCTCGACCACTTTCCCGAAATGGGGCTCCACAAATCAAGGAAAGGGAGGGTTTAAAAGACTTCTGGAATGTTCCAGCTGACTCACTCCTTCCCACGTCCAAGAGCCCTGTGTGTTTGGTCTTCTTTCCCTCCATGAGAATGGTTGTGTCTCAGAGTTTTCAGGACCATGTTTCTTTGACCCAGTATATGGTGACCAAAAAGCTGAACAAAGAAAGTGTACAGAGGTTCTGCTATATTTTATTCCATATCATGTTACAAGAAAACAACAGTGACAGCTGACAAACCATTACATCTTTCATAATACAGACAAATTACAATTGGTAACAAATATGCAACATGTAGTATTCCATTCTCCTTACTATGTGTCATTTTGAAATAGAATAGTTTTCTCCATGATGCTAGCACATTTCTTAGGTACCAACTCCATTAGAAAGTACATATCTCTGTATTATACAGAAAATAAAAAGATAACAGAAAAATTAAAAAAATCCACTCCCAACTAGAGAATGTAGGTTTTATATGTGCCTCTAAATTATGCTGCTGTGGGAAGGGAATGAGAATAGGAGATTGCTGATTTTTTTTTTTTTTGAGATTAATTTTTTATTTTTTCCCTTTGTGTGTGTGTATGAGAAAATTGCAAGGCAGTAATGTATGTAGTTTCCTCTGCCTACAAGCCAGTAAGGGAGATGGAAGTTATGCACAATTATGCAGCATATTCCTATAGTATAGGGGCAGGTAATAATCTACCCCAGTATGTACAGCCTAAACTTCCTCTTATATAACAAAGATTACAAAACCAGTAATATTCACAGATGAGTATCTTATAGAGACGCATAACCTAGGGTACTGACTACACTGGCTGTCATGTACACACCAAGGACGGGATACCCAGAGGCCGTGCTTTCTCTGCAAGCCGCCTGGAGGCGCCCCTGGAAACTTTTCTCATCACTCTTGCGAGGTAGAAATAGCTTCTCACCCTTGTATCAGTGGATGGACAGCCAGCCCCTCTCTTTTTTTTTTTTTTTTTTTTTGAGCACTGCATATATATATTTTTTCATGTCCTATGTATCTTGTATTTTAAAGTCCACCATCCTGTTCCTTTAAAAATATGAGAACGAAGCCCCACACTCCGAGACTCCCGTGTGTGCAGTGATGCCGCACGGCCATGGTCCCCACGCTGGCTCATTTGTACCGGTCCAGCTGTCTGAATTCAGGCTACTCCTTCATATAAAAATAATCTCACAAAACATTCCAGTGCTTTCTCAATAGAATAATAAATCTGCGAATGAACACGTTCTGCAATGCTGTTCGTGACTGCCCTCAGCTAGAGGAGAGGGGGAGGCGGGGGAGGAGAACGGGACTGCACACAGGAGGGGCGAGGAGAGAGGGACGGACCGGACTGGGCTCTGGATGTTCTGTACTGATGGCAAGGACGGGGAAGTCAGAGTTCCTCAACAAGATTTGCTGAGAGGTATGTCTCTGTAATAAACAGACCCGCCCTCCCCACGCTGAGCACTATTATGTTTCATTTCCCAAGAGAAGCTTGCCTATGACAGGGGCATATATCTCTGAATGACTCAAACATCCTCATTGAAGTCTTTTAAACACTAAATATTTTCAAATGTTCACGTAGAAAGCTTAGTAAAGAGCAAGATTTAATCATCAGCTGCTCTTGGTTTAAACTCAGTAAAACACAAAAGTTAACGCCTCTCCCCCAAATGAACATTCAAGACAAATCACAGGCCAGGCTATTTTTAATTGCATGTAAGGTTTTCTTCTCCATATTTACTGTAAGAAATCCTAATTTAAATACACGTGAAATCAAAATACCTCTAAAGACTTCCAATGAGTTGAAATGTATGAAAGAAGAAAGGGAGAACTTTCTAGGTAGCAAATAAACACTCTAGCCTTGGGTAACTTTCACTCTTTTTAACATCAATCAGTAAATAATTCCTTGCTTAACACTTAGAAGCTTGCAATGAATGCTATTTCTGGATAGGATGGATTGTGACCTTGAATGTATTATATACTCACACCCCACTCCAGAGAAGATACCATTCTAATGTTTAGGAATTCTGGGTCCAATTCCCTAGGTATACTGGGTTTGACTGCAGAAAAGCTTTTACTTTACCTGACCCTCAGAGAACTTCTTGGTCAAACTGGCCTATCATTTCTAGACTTGATCCCCAAAAGTGCTATGCATTTCAAGTTCTTGGTCTCTCCTCCTTACTAATAGGAAATGTAAAACAATGTATGTGATGTACTTCCATAGGAATTTGTGTCCTGAGGAGCTAGGTTTCATTCTGTAGATGGATGTCCTCACCACCCGTTTGGCCTCAGGATTATCTGGGATTCTCCAATAAGGCCTGCCCACCTACGAGACCGCCCACATCAGACGACTTTCCCTCTGTCTGCATCAAAGCTCAACCAATGCCTATCCACTATTCGCTCCGAGTCACAGGCTCGCTTTCATCCTCCAAAGTCTCTCAACGCCTTAAACAAGGAAAGGAGGGCCTTTCTTTTCCCCCCTCCCAGACTTAAAGCAAGATTCCTCGTATTGCTTCTAAAACCTGCATTCAAACAGTTTTTCCAGGAGACAGTTTAAAGTCAGGGTACCCAATGATGGCCTCCAGTCAGCTTGGAATGTTTAATAGAATGTGATCTAAAGGTGCTTTGGTGTAAACAAGCCAATTTTCAACTCTGGATCACTTTGTAATTTGCTTTTTTAAAAGATTAACTAGCAAAGATGGCTTCCAGGGCTCAGCCTGCAGATCCAATTCTTGTGCGCCCAAGTTTTAAACAATTCTGTTACTCACTCTTTTCTCCATGAAGAAAAACACAAAAGTGTAAGAGTGGATGGAAAAAAAATAAGATGTTGACAAGACCCAGAAAACATGTAAAAAGTTACCTCAATCTCCAGAGGCTGAAAAGTAAGCAACTGATCCCTGTCTTTGTTCTTGATGCTTGTTTCTTCGCTTCCAACCTGCTTGGAAGACAGTCATGCGACGTGGCTTGAAAATGCTAAGCTGATTCTGATATCTCATATAAATGTGCGGTATTTCCAAGAAAAAAAAAAGAAGAAAAAAACAAAAAACACACTTGCAAATGTCTTTAAAATGTAGGCGACAGTGGGGCCCACGGCCAGGGACCGAGCTGTTGAGTCAGTTGGAGAACACAGGTTTGCTTTAGTTAAAAACTTCCTTCCTGGTGGCTGCGAAAACGAGCACTGGTCTCAAGGAAAATGCACACCGTTCCATGCCTCCACATGGCTTTCAAGTACAGACATTACTGAAGAAGTGTGAACACCAAGTGTGCTGTCTTAATACGTTTAAGACATGGTTGCTAAGAGCATAGAAACCAGAGATGCTGTTCTATGGAGGGAAACCAAACAAAACAAAACACAAAAGACTGAAAAGAAGACATGCCACGTATCAGTAAGCAAAGCTTAATGTTCACATAGTTCTTGGAAATCACAAGGTATCCAAATGCGTGCAAGGTTTTAAGTAAATTGCAGAGAAAACAGGGTCTCGGCAGCTTCGGTTTTCTTGCGAGTGAAATCCACCACAGGGCGTGAAAGGAAACTGATCTATGATTCCCTTCCTATTATTGGCCGCTTCATTAATTGTTTTTTCTTTTCTTCCCAGAATGATGACAACTTAATCCTGGAAGGAAAAGAGAAAGTTGTTATATGATTTTAAAAAATCTGACATTATTCATTTTTCTAAATTACATGAGACATCAAGATTGGTCAGGCCGACGTGAGCCTCTCTGTGTTCTCCCAGCCCTCCTCTGCTCATGTAGCTGAGGCAAAGCCATCCCTTTCACCATAGCAGCTCTTACTTCCCTTCAAGCATTTAACTCCCTGAATTTAAACGATCTGACCTCCTCTTGGATTAATATAGAGAATTCGGCAAATTTTCTTTCCCGAGTCACCTGTGGCAATACTGGTCTAAAATCAGCGCCCAGCATCATACAAACCATTAAAAGGATGTATTATCATGTTCATTTCTATGAACAAGAAACAGAAGAATGGATCATGTACATACTTCAAAAAAAAAGAAAGAAAGAAAGAAAATCAAGGTGTCTATAATTCCTCCATTGCCTATTATCAGACCTAGTTTCAGCAGAAGGAAAATTGGCGGGCATGACCTGAGTTGCCAGCCTCTTGCCAACTTCCTGCATATGACTGTGCATTTCCAATGATGACTGCTTAGACCCGGTAACTACTTCCCCTTGAATGGTTTGAGAAGAGAGAAGGATTGTTCACTCTGCTTCTTGTCCACATTTTTTTTAGTTCTTAAGCATTTTCACTGAGTCTCTAGGATGGGGAAAGGCGTCTTGCCAGGAAGAGTAAAAGGTTCAAGTCACATAGCCAGGAGATTCTATCCATCAGTCTACTCGTCATCTCCTCTTAGAAGCTCAAGGTCATGAGGCCTGGTCTGGCCTGCTTGTCCCCTTCTCCAGTGCCACCCTGGCATTTTCCAGGGCTGAGAGGAAACCTTGGCCTTTTGTGGAGAACTCACAGTTCAGTTGCCCCTACTACCCATATGGGCTGTGGTACCCAGGACTTCACCCCTGTATGGCACTATCTAGACCAAGAGAGCAATAAGTTCTTCACCCCTGTATGGCACTATCTAGACCAAGAGAGCAATAAGTTCCGACCGTACAGTTGAGAGTAGCATCCTCTCCACCCTCTACTCTTTTCCCATTTACTATGATGATTTTGTGGAAGGTTAACCTTCCATCCTTTATTTTTAATTGAGCTGAAATTCATATAACCAAGTTAAAATGAACCATTTTAAAACATATGCTTTAGTGGCATTTAGTACATTTACAATGTTGTGCAACCATCATATTTGGTTCCAAATCTGGTCATTCACCAAAGAGATATCCATATTCTTTAAATAGTCACACCCTCTCTCCCCTTGCTCCAGCGTTTGACAACCACTAATCTGCTGTGTATTTACCTGCTCTGGATATTTCATATAAATGGAATCATACAATAGGTAGCCTATTGTGTCTTCTTCCACTTAACATAATGTTTTTTAAATTCATCTATATTGTAGTGTGTATCAGTACTTCATTCTTTTTTATGATGAATAATATTCTGTTTTATAGATATACCACATTTTGTTTATCCATTCATGAATTGGTGCACATGTGAATAGTGCAACTATAAATATTCATGTACAAGTATTTGTTTGAAAACCTGTTTTCAATGTTCTGAGTAAATACTTAGGAGTAAAATTGCTGGGTTATATGGTGATTTTGTATTTAATTTTTTGAGAAACTAGCAAACTGTTTTCCACAATGGCTACGCCATTTCATATTCCCACCAGCAATATACAAATGCTCCAATTTCTCCACACCCTTGCCAACATTTGTTACTTTCTATTTTCTGTTTTTATTTTTTTCTTAATTAGGGACGACATCCTAGTGGGTGTAAACTGATATCTCACTGTAGTTTTGATTTGTATTTCCCTAATTTTTATTGATGTTGAATGTACTTGTTGGCCATTTGTCTATCTTTGTAGATATATTAGTTCAAGTCCATCACCCATTTTTAAATTGAGTTGCCTTTTTGTTGCTGAGTTGTAGGAGTTCTTCATTTACTTGTGTCTTGATTTGCAAATATTTACTTCCTTCCATGGATTGCCTTTCGCTATATTGACAGTATTCTTTGGTGCACAAAAACCTTTTAATTTGGATGAAGTCCAATTTATCCATTTTTAATTTTGTTGGTTATAAATATTTACCCTGGCCCTGGTGAGTTGGCTCAGCGGTAGAACATTGGCCTGGTATGTGGATGTCCCGGGTTCGATTCCCGGTCAGGGTACACAGGAGAAGTGACCATCTGCTTCTCCACCCCACCTCCTCTTGCTTCTCTCTCTCTTCTCCTCCTGCAGCCATGGCTTGATTGGAGCAAGCTAGCCCTGGGTGCTGAGAATGGCTCATGGCCTCTGCCTCAGGTGCTGAGAAGAGCTCAGTTGCTGAGCAATGAAGCAACACCCCAGATGGGCACAGCACCTCCCTCTAGTAGGCTTGCTGGGTGGATGCTAGTCAGTATGCATGTGGGAGTCTGTCTCTGCCTCTCCTCCTCTCACTTAATTAAAATAAAAATTACCCTTATGTTTTCTTCTGAGTTTAGGCCATATGTTTAGGTCTTTATTCATTTGAGTTCATTTTGGTATATGGTGTGAGGTAGGGGTAACATTCCATTCTTTTTTTTCTTAAGTGAGAATGGGGAGGCAGAGAGACAGACTACTACATATGCCTCAACTGAGATCGACCCAGCAAGGCCACTAGGGGCGATGATCTGCCCATCTGGGGCTGTTGCTCTGCTGCTCAGCAACCAAGCAATTTTAGTGCCTCAGGTGAGGCCACGAAGCCATCCTCAGCACCCAGGGCCAACTTGCTCCAACTGAGCCATGGCTGTGGTAGGGAAAGAGAGAGAGAGAGGAGGGAGAAAAGGAGGGGGAGAGAAGCAGACGGGCACTTCTCCTGTGTCCCCTGACTGGGCATTGAACCTGGGACATCCACACACCAGGCTGACGCTCTACCACTGAGCCAACCGACCAGGGCCAACATTCCATTCTGAAGGGTTGTCTGTCCTGAGTGAATGAGCCAAATGTAAACAAAAGTCCTTACCTTAAGTTCTGAGAGAGGTGTAGGGGTGGACGGAGAGGCTTGGAGGTAGATGGATACCACACATAGGCCCTTTGCTATGACTAAGTCTAAACTTCTCAGTTGTTATCTCAGATATTTATTGCTTGTGGAACAGTTCTCTACATGGTTCACTTGGCTACCCCTCACCCCTGCCAGGTTGTCTAGATAAGCCTTTATCAAACCCCTTCTTAAATTCCTCACCACCCCAGCAGAAATAGTTACATGGAAACTACTGCCTCAGCTGCCATTCCACACCTTGCTCTTCCAGGGAAATGAAGAAAATCTACCTTTTTCTCAGGTACTCAGTACACAGTTGCTGAATGGATAGAAAGGGGAACGGTAGAATCTGAACACCTGGGAGTGGAAGATGTTCTTGGATGTCAGGCTCCCTCATGGCACACTGCCTGAGGGAGACAGGTGCCTGCTCTCTTGCTGAAAGAGTGCATTGCTGGGTTTGGAGCAGGCCATCCACAGAGATACCAATAGCTGAGAGAGGTGGTAGGATTAACATCTTCCTGTAGGTCAGCGGTTCTCAACCTGTGGATCACGACCCAGGTGGGGGTCGAACGACCAAAACACAGGGGTTGCCGAAAGCCATCGGAAAATACATATTTCTGATGGCTTTAGCTGCAGAGAAGCCGCGCTACCGTCTGCAGTAGCGCTATTCAGCTTAAATGCACGTGCCGTTATGGATGTGCGTTCCAAACTGAATGCCTGCGGTCATGCGCAGATGTGATTGCATCATCCGTCCGGGCCTAAGGGGCGGGGAAGCGGGGGGACGCTCCACAGTCCATAGCAGCGTGGCTGCCCATCCATAGCAGCGCATTACGTGTGTCCGACGCTTGCTGACATCACCAGTAGGCGGGTGCAGCAAGCACCGGAGGACAGAAGCCTAGGAGGCAGAGAGGCAATGAGAATACATAATGCATATCAGGTATGTACATTCCGAATCATAACTGTAGCAAAATTACAGTTATGAAGTAGTCACCAAAATTATTTTTTGGTTTGGGGTCACCGCAACATGAGGAACTGTATTGCGAGGTCACGGCATTAGAAAGGTTGAGAACCACTGCTGTAGGCCAACCTTATAAAGACTTATGATACTCTGTTTGAAAAGAATACTTTGCTTTTCAGTATATGTGATTTCATGTAACAATAAATTATATTGTCACCACAACCCATGGCATGTTACAATCCTGTTGGGTTGATTTTAAAATTTTTTTTTTAGCCATTGATGGTGTTTGTCCTTGCCTTTGTCCTCATTCTTTAAATGTGATCTCTAGAAGAATCACATGTACCTAACCCAGGGCATAAGTAGAATTGGATAATAAAGAATAATATATAATAATAGTAATTGGATAATAAATGGTGAACACAGGGATTATGAATATGTCCATTTACTCAGGTTTGAGGTCAGACATTTAATGAAAGGATTCAATAATAAAAACACATACACAAAAGAAGGGAGGTGCCAATGAGTGCTGGACCTTTCCCATCTCTGTGAGATGACCTTCTAGGCCAAAATGTGCCAAGTGCCCTGACGGATACTCCACCAGCAGCAAGTGGTGTCCTTCTCTCTCTTTGGGTGACATCCGTAGTAATTTCAATTTTCAAGGACTACGTATAAGGTAGGTGAGCTTACTGCAAGAAAAATTCTTTAAAATCTAAATGTAATCATTCATGTGATGGGTGAGGATGAAGGCAAAAGGAGAGAAGGTATATGCCCTTCACAGGGAAGCAAAGTATAAAGCAATGTAAATTCTCCCCTTACATTTAATAGATTGTTGAAACAGACTGCACACACAATACAAAGAACAGTGAATATAAATTATAAGCTCCACTACGTATATGTCAACTCATGGGTCTATAAACCACTAGATTAATAGATGCCATTTTTATCTTGCTTTCTGCTTTTACAGTGTTCTTTCTCTGGAAATGAAACGTTTTAAACAAGAAATTGGGTTTTATTGATAAAATCCTTATTCAGAAATATCTACATCTAGCTTCTCAGCTATAAATATTAATTAATTGGATCGCTGGTACCCATAATGCAACTTCGTTCTGACCCATGTGCCCTATGAACTAGATATTTTTTGGATTCAATTTTCTTAAAACCAACTGTCAGCATCATGTGATGGAGGAGATGAAAAATGAAAATGAGCAGCCCCGCTGTGCAGGTGGGTGACCCGTGGGCGAGAGTCCGCCTGGTAGGATTTCTGCAGGAACCATCAGACACAGACCAATTGATTAGATCATCTCATACCCGCCACCAACTAGGCTCAAGAGACTAATTAGAGAGAGTACTGCCTGCGCAGGCACCCCATTGACACCTAATTTGCTCAGCCAAAGCCTTTGGGGAAAATGTATTATCTCTGCAGCTGCACTTCATGCATTTCTGATTCGAGGCACAGGCAAGGAGTGCTTCATCACTCTTTTGACCAAACTGAATGTGGAGCCCTCAAGTGCTAAATGCAAGCAAACAGACCCAAATTAAAACTGGGCCAGGCTCTTTCGCATTCCCTCGGTGCTCCCCGTTTAAATACCTGTGCGTACAGACACACGCGCACCCCTGTACACACAGGACCTTCACTCGCCGGCAGGGTGGCACCGCCGAGGGCCTCGGCTCAGGGTGCTGCGTGAGATCAGGTGGTTGGTCTCTCTTTCACTAGCCTACTTGCCCACTCTAAGGTATCCTGTTTGTTTTATTGTTTTTCTTAAATGAGTAAAAAGCTCTTTTTCCCCCTTCTGCATTGCCCCTTCACAAAGTATTCGTTTTTCCACAGGCATACTCAACCCCCCCCCCCCCCCAGCCTTCACTGGAGGAAAGTGATTATTTTGGTTCCGAATGAAAACAATCGTAGGTTTTCCTCTCCTTGCCTACACTGTGAGCAGGATATTCACCAGGATGTGTGTGAGGCTGTAGGGTAATCTGCTCATTTCTGAGAGCCTTCTTTGTAAATATGCCTAAAAGACAGTGTAGAATCACTCAAGTTGATAGGAAGAAAAGCTGCCGCACGGTAGTAAAGACTATAGAATTAGAGAATAATTAAGCTCTCTTCAAGGAAAAGCAATGTACATCATTTGATCAAGTTTATCCTTTATCTGTTTCTAACCTAGAATAAAACTAATTTCAACCTTTTTTCCTAAAGTAGAATCCAAACCACTGGAATATCAAAAGGCATTTAAAGATAGGTATTTGACTAATTACATGCTTTTAAAAAAGGAAATAAAAATAAAAAATCCAGACAGTGTGAAAAAATCAGGGTAGCTTTGTGTCAAATGCAGGGCTGTCCCGAATGAATTTCTGTAATGCCTGAGTTAAATAAAAACAAACCAGGACCTGTGAGGTGGTGTTCTAGAGTGGATTCACTGATTTCATGCCTTTCCACTCACATGTTGGATGAATTATTTTACCCACGTGTTCTGGTAAATTACAATTCTGCTTTGTAATTCTCACATTTATCTTATTATTAACGATTCAATGAAGATTTTGGGAGATAATATTAGCTAATTACTTTTTAGAGCAGCATTCAAAATTGGCCTAAATTGGGCACCTTGGTAGCCAGAGGATACCAGTGACCGACAGAGTAGGTACTTTTCTGAGGATATATGGGGAGTGAGTGTAGGAGAGATGCTTGAAAATCTGGGCCTTAACTAATACACAAAATGGTCTTCAGAATTTATTCTGTCTTCGTAAAAAAACAAAGTTTAGAAAGCTTCTTTTCCCTAAGTATCATATTTCTTTTTTAAAATTTTCTTTTTAAGTGAAAGGAGGGGAGACAGAGAGACAAACTTCCACATGCGCCCTGACCAGGATCCACCTGGGGCCAATACTCACGTCAACTGAGCTATCCTCAGTGCCTTATAGGCTGACGCTTGGACCAACAGAGCTATCCTCAGCACCTGGGGCCCATACTTGAACCAAAAGAGCCACTGGCTGCGAGAGGAGAAGAGAGAGAGAAGGAGAGAGGGGAAAGAAGCAGAGGGTTGCTTCTCATCTATGCCCTGACTGGGACTCAAACTCAGCACGTCCGCATGCCTGGCTGATGCTCTATCCCCTGAGCCACTGGCCAGGGCCCCCAAGTACCATATTAACAAGAGTTCACATGAAAAATAACCAGGAAAAATGAAACCTACCAGGCTGTGGCACTTTGAGTTTGATTCAGCTTAAAATACTAAGAAAAACAACCAAACCCGTATTTTGTACCTAATTCACTTTCAAGCAGAGTTGGCTACTGTAGAAAATTAAGTCCACAAATAAAGTTGCTAAACCCTAAGTGTCCAGGCAAGTCCAAATCTCTCTGAAGTGAAAATATCATATCTATATATAAACACACACACGTATGACCTATATTCACTCATATATACACAACACATATACTCAAATTTTATACCATAGACTTCATATGAATGCAAGATTCAAAATAAGTTTTAAACTTCCCACTGATTTCAAAAAATCTGCGGATGGCTTAATTTCTTCATTCTTTTGAGTGAGTTTAATTATGTTATGATTTGGCTGAAATGTAGGTTTTCTTTTGGAATATCTCAAATCAGTGTTTTCTAGTTACTCTGACACTGCACTGAAGCCCTGTGGGGGGGTGGGAAGAAATAGGATGAAACAGAAGGATGTAGAAAATTAGTCAAATCTACTTCTGTAACTTATTTCTGATTTATGATAATCACGCTTCTTCCCCCCAGAAGAGAACATGTCTTTGAAACCAGCCAGAGAATATTAATTAAAATGAATGCGGAGATAGACGGGCTTTTGTTTTAAGCTTAACAGAAGGCCCGTCATTCAAAATAGCCCAAATCCTTTAAGTTGAAAGCTGTTTGGTAACATCCATATGGATGCACAATACACTAATTGCAGCTACTGTGCGCATTTTAAGCTTCATGCCAAACTGGTGATCTTAATTAAAATTTTTTGGGCAGAGCTATAAGTCTAACATTTCAAAACAAAGCATCTCTCACACGAGGAGACTGACTTAACAAACATATCATTTCAATAATCATCATTATCAACGGACATTTATTTAAATACCCATTAAAGACCAGGCATTATATGATGGGTAATTACTTGTGGTTGAATAGAATGTTTTATGTTAATGGTGTGACTATTTATTAAATCAAATTTATGTAAATGTAAAACACAGGTCATATTTTAGACACATGGCAATTATGGGAGTATGCCCTGTCTCAGAGAAGGCCAAAAAATAGTGCAGGGAAAGTACTGATGTGGGTCTTCTAAGAAGAACTACCAAGGTGCAGTTAATGTTTTTTAAAGTTCATATGTATGTATTTGTATACATAAAGTCATATGCACATACATAAATATACTGTATGGTTGGAAATAGCTCATTGAAACAGTTTTAATGACAGAGTTAAGAACAGGAAAGCCTTCATCAAACATGGCTTATTCTTTTCAAGGATTTCATATTTGAAGCTTTATTTTCTAGCATACCTTTCCGACTGACTGGCTCCATGTGGAAATAAGTTGACTAAATAGGACTCAGACACTTGAACCTTACTTATATATTACAGCCCCACTAAACTATATTTAAATAAGCCAAAGACAAAGTCATGTAACCCAGCAGCGTGTGCATTTTCTACAACTTACAACACACCCACAAATCTCATAAACATGTCAAGCACTGAGCAGTCGGAGGAACACAAGCATTCAGGTCTGACTTTAACTGAAAGATCTGAGAGATGTGACTTCATTTTGGGGTAGATGTTTTTTCTTTTCAAATTAAAACTTGTCTGATATTATTACCCAAAGTATTGAGGCACAGGAAGTTCTGATGCTAAGGGTTTGAATTCAATATAGATGTCCTACAATTTGAATCTGTCTTGTGAATCTTCTTATGCAGCAGAAAAAAACTGCAAAGCTAAAACATGCATGTCTTTGGTGTACATGAGATGACCTATGACTGGGAAATACAGAAAGGTGTCAGCATCAACCAAAGGCCATGTTGGTTCACAGAAGAGTGTTCTTTCCAGGGTGAAAGTTTTGAGCCACCAACTCGCAATAGCCCCCTGCAGAAGACAAACACATTAGCACGCAGGCTGAAGAGGTGTGAGCAGTACCTGCGGTCTGTTTATCCCACACGCTTCCTCTTGGCTTGCTTGGGCCACATGTACTGTCCTGAAATTCACTGTTTATTGTACACTTCTCCCGGCGCTTTGCACACTTTGCAATTTCACCCAAAGTTCGCCACCCCAACCTTCCTGTCCAGCTTCTGTTAAATGTAAATGGTGCGTCGGCCTGGCGTGCAGGAGTCCCGGGTTCGATTCCCGGCCAGAGCACACAGGAGAAGCGCCCATCTGCTTCTCCACCCCTCCCCCTCTCCTTCCTCTCTGTCTCTCTCTTCCCCTCCCGCAGCCAAGGCTCCATTGGAGCAAAGATGGCCCGGACGCTGAGAATGACTGTGGCCTCTGCCTTGGGTGCTGGAATGGCTCTGGATGCAACAGAGCGATGCCCCAGATGGGCAGAGCATCGCCCCCTGGTGGGCATACCGGGTGGATCCTGGTCGGGTGCATGCGGGAGTCTGTCTGACTGCCTCCCCGTTTCCAGCTTCGGAAAAATGAAAAAAAAAAAAAGTAAATGGTGCTAGTATTTTGTGTGTGTGTGTGTGTGTGTGTGTGTGTGTGTGTGTGTGTGTGTGTAAGAGACACAGAGAGAGGGACAGATAGGAACAGACAGACGGGAAGAGAGATGAGAAGCATCAGTTTGTCGTTGCGGCTCCTTAGTTGTTCATTGATTGTTTTCTCATATGTACCTTGATGGGGGGGGGGGGCAGCTACAGCAGAGCGAGTGACCCCTTGCTCAAGCCAGCAACCTTTGGGTTCAAGCCAGTGACCATGGAGTCATGTCTATGATCCCACACTCAAGCCAGAGATACTGTGCTCAAGCTGGTGAGCCCGCCTCAAGCCAGATGAGTCTGCACTCAAGCCGGCAACCTCCGGGTTTCAAACCTGGGTCCTCTGCATCCTAGTCCGATGCTCTATCCACTGTGCAACCACCTGGTCAGGCAGTGCTCATATTTTTATTGGTGTTTTTTTAACTGCTTTTGTGAGTGCTTTGCACTGGAGACTAAATGTTTGTGTCCCCACCAGATTCATAGGTTGACATCTAATCCACATGTGATCATGTTTTGAGGTGGACTCTTTGGGAGGAGCTAAGGCTGAGATAGCAGAGACCACAGGAATGGGATTAGTGCCTTTATACGAAAGACTTCAGCAAGAAGAAGAGGCAAGTCCTCACCAGACACTGACTCTGCTGCTGCCTGGATCTTGGACTTCTTAGCCTCCAGACTGTGAGAAACAGATCTCTGTTGTTATAAGCAGCACAGTCTATAGTATTCTGTTACACAGCAGCCCAAACAGACTGAGTGGAATACATTTTGATTGCTTTGCCCCTTATTCTTTTTTTCCCATCAGCCATACAATTTTTATTGTGGTATTTTGTGGAACACAGGTTAGGAATATGGATATCATACTAGAGCAGAAACATCGATTCTTGAGGCACATTCTGATACTGTCACATGGTGACACACTATGAACACTACCACAGCCCATCATTTCCACCGGGAATATCTGCTGTCAGCAAGAAGGGTCCAACAAGGCCACACTGAGGGCGGCTGGCCGAGGGCCAGCTAAGCTCCCCACCAACTATTTCCCATGACACAGCATTACAATAAGAACAGTGCCCAAGACCAACTCTCAACTGAAGAGAAATCACGGAGTATTAACTCACAACATAACACTTTATCTACAGGTAAAGTCATCTGAGAGGCACTTTCCACAAAATTGTCATTGGTTATTTTAAAGTAGTTTGATACTGGTTACACTACTATAACAAGATACTATATTTCTATAATACCCAAGATGAGTTCTAATACATATAATCAAGGGACATCTGTATCATTAGGAGAAATAAATACCAGCATTATGTGATCATGTAGTATTTTCTCCTACCCAAAGTACATTTTCATTTATTTTCTCATTTAATGAGAGGGCCTGAAAAATAGGAACATTACCTTAAAAAGAGAAGAGATTTTATAAACTACTTTTAAAGAAGTTCTAATCCTTTCATCACTGGTTTGTCCTCTGGCCTACTGGCAGCAAGAGGCATGCTCCAGGTGTAAGTACCCATAGCAATGCCACCTTTTCCGGAACTAGGGTGCCTGTGGTCTTGGTTGTCAGGGTGGAGGGGTTTCCAGGATGCAGAGCTTTCAGTTTTGGAACTGGGGCAAACAAGAAATGCTGGGCACCCTAGCAGAAACAACACGATCAATATGTTGTCATTTCCAAGTTTATTATAAAAACAGAGCTAAAAAGCTTGGCACTTGCATACACGAACTAAAACACACTGACATTCCAATCTCAAAATGTGCGTCACCGAAGTATTACAAATGCTAAACACTGAGAACGGCCAATGGTTTGTTGATGAGAAGGTGGGAAGCGAGCCCACAGCCTTCTCATCTCTCCAAGAGAATTTTCACTTATTTCCTTGACTCTGTGTTTTAGACTTTCCCCTGTAAGTTTTCCACTGAAGCTGTGGTAGATCCATTTTGCTCTAATGAGGCTCCTGATTCAAGACCATCAACTTGTTCTTCACACAATTCTCTGTTGTACTGTCAATAGATCTGTCTATTTAAAGCCACACCTGTGGCATGGAATGGCCTGCCTATTCCAGTTCAGAAGACATTTACTGAGCATCTATTTTGCAGCGAAGCACAGCATTTAGGGTGAAAGGGGAGAATAACACAAGGACTATTAAAGCAAAATCCCAGTAGTGGTCTGCATCTGACCTGAACTGGCTCACAGAGTCAAATGTTAAAATTTCCAGGAATTTTGCAAGCCGATTGTTAAACATAGCCACCCTTGAAATTGGCAATGGAAGGAGGGATTATACCATGAGCTACAAGACAAGCTTCACCAATAGGGCCTTTTCTGCTTTGTCTCTGGAGAACCAGCTGTTAAATACTTACCAACACACCACTGTCGTCCGTAGGAGCCTCCAGAGTTTGGAAGGGGATGCTGGCCAAGATAATCTCTAAGTCCAAATTGGAAGTGGAAGTGTTATCCTAGAGGTACCAAATGAGGAAGCACTGGGCTTTGAAAGCTAAGTAATAGAGGTAGAAAGGAGGACATTCTCGAATGTCAAGGGCTCTGTCAAGTGGTGAGTGGCCAGTGGGGCAGGCACATAATTGGATGTTAGAAAACAGGAGCAGGGGAAGCTGAGGAGGAGGTGAGGATGGTGGAGCTGAGGGCCTTCCGTGCCCTGATTATGAGTTTGGGCTTTATCTGAGTATAGTGAAGAGGTCCTACAGGCTGCTGAGTGGTGAGTCCTCAGGTTCTAACCCAAGGGCAGCCACGTTCTCTTCACACAGATGAAGGCTCTGCTGCTTCCGAGACGTCTGTAGGTGAAGAGTTGTCTTCTTCTGGATGCTATTGAATTAGAAAATGCAACCAGTTCTTCAAATAACTGTTGCAACTGCTTTCAGTGCACGGGGTTTGTGACCTTTAATATTGAAAGGTCTTATTCTGCCTGTGAGACATAACCAGCGTGTCCTGGGCTAATGGTGGCATAGAAATTAACTTCTTCCCAAGGGCTGCAATTCTCCACATGTAGCCCAGGGGAGAAATACGGACATTTCCATGCACCAGAAAGATACTTTAGTTAATAAATAGTTTGTTCATAAGCATCTTTATATTTGTCTATGTATTTAAAAGGAAAAAATACGCACCGACGTCTAGCTTGACTACTTTGCTGTCCTTTATAACTCACACATGATGTACTGTTTCTGATTAACACACAACCTCAGACAGACTTTCAACTACAGACTTTTGAGTTCTGAAACAATGTCAAATCTTTTAAAAAGCAACTGCAATGAATTAGAAAACGTCATCACTACAATCTTGTCTTGATTCACTGTGGTTGCAGGATGTGGACCAGGAGTTTCAGCTCATTAAAAATATGAAGTCTGTAATGTCTGATGAATAAGACATTCACATCAACATAATTGGTTTCCTCCTGGTATAAGACAATTCAAGTGCCAACAGCTCAGTGGTTTAGTGGCAGAGCAAAGAACAATGGTTGCAGGCCTGGGGTCAATCACTTCCACTGGCAACAGAGCTGGAGAATGTAGCGACAGTAGCCAGCATAAACCAGACTCATGGGATTAAGAGATGCTTCATGCTTTTTTAGTGTCCACTTGTGGCAGACAGGAACAAAAGCACCAAATGGAGTTAAGTGTATTGAAATCTTATTGTAAGAGGCATTGCCATATGCTTTTGCTTTGCCCCAAACCAGAATCCCAAACACAAGGTGGTAAGTCAGGAATGTGACATCTTCTCTGTCACACCCGTGAATGAGGGTACATCCCAGAAAGCTCTTATTTCCTCTTCACACAGATGCTAAAGAACAAAGTCATGTCTTGTCTGGGTTATGCTGTTTGTTTTCCAGTCTGTTGGCATTAAAATTGCACCCTAAGCACCTTTCACATCTCATGATGCTCTGTTAAGTTCTTTACAAAACTTGCGACTCTGCACACTGGGGTCATTTGGAAGAAAAGAAAAAGCAGATCTAGTGACTTAGTTGTTTCATGTTATCATGGGGAAAAGAATCACTAGAGTTCCATTTTAAACACAATTACATAGATGTATAGTGTACGAAGTATACAAATATGAAACAAACAAACAAGACCAAAATAGCCCAGTCGATTCCAATGAGGTGTTTTGGTTTTGTTCCTTTTGCCATTCTTAGATTTAGTGGCTCTGCAGGAGATGTTAGGAACAATCCGCCAGGGCTGAGCCCTGGAATGGGAAGGCTCTTTGTTCTCTAATTCCTAACCTCCTGTGTTTTAGTGTCAGGGTTTATATTGTTCTCATAATCAATTATTAAGTACCTAGGTCCAATCAGGATATAAAACTACTCATACAGATTTAAATGCTGTCTCTCTCAGTCCTTCCTGATTAGGAAAACTTCTGACAGGTTGGCATGTAGAGAGAGACGGAGGTCTGGTAGAAGGTAAAGGAGCAGAGAGCAAATCTTCCTTTAGCTCCAGGGATGCAGCATGCTTCAGACTGTCTGCACACTGGAGACGCCTGACTCAGGGAAGATGAGACCTATCTGACGCAGCTAGGGTAGAAGGGAATTACTAAGATTAATGGTGTGAAATCAAGCAAAGAAATATTCAGAGGGATAGAAAACAATTAATGGCAAGAAAGGCTTTATGGTTGAACCACTTTCAAATAAAACTGTGCAAACACTACCCAAAAAATATGCAGCCATGGTCACTGTTTGGAGGTTACTGTGGAGCACTACACATGCATTACAGTAATCCCTCTTGACCATAGTTCTTTGCACTTGAAATTCTAATACAGTGCCCAACTTTTGACGGTTCAACTTACAATTTGTTAAATTCACAATGGTGTGAAAGCCCTATGAATTCAGTAGAGACTGTACTTTGAATTCTGATATTTTCCCCGGCTAGTCCTATTCTACATGGTACTTTCCTGTGGTGCTGGCTGCCCACAGTGGCAAGGTGAGTGTGTCCGCCTGAATGCCAATGTCAGTGTTCTACCCATGTTCACAGGAGGCGAGGCTGAGCCATGACAATCAGTAGGTTAGCTGTATTCCCTGCATTTTTAGACTTATGATATTTTCAATTTATGATCGGTTTATCAAGATGTAACCCTATCATGAGTTGAGGGCCATCTCTATATATATGACAGATTTCTTTGTATGCACTAAAAGAACTGCCTCTGAATTAAATCAATAAATAAGTTATAAAACCAACTTCCATTCAGTTCTTTTGACACTTGTTCTGTCCACTGTGACATAGAGTTGTAAGTACTCTAAGTGTTATGGTCATATATCTCCCCAATATTTATTAAAATTTCCAAGCATATAGAAAAACAAAAGAATTCCACTGTACACATCTATATACCCACTAAATAGGTTCTTCAATTAACATTCTAAAAGGTTTGCTTTGTACCATATCTATCATCTGCCTGTCCTATCCATTCATTCATTCATCCTATTATCTTGATGTATTTCGAAGTAAGTTGCAGAAATCAGCACACTTCACTCCTCAACATACATATCACTAATTAGAGATTTATATTTTTTAGGTCAATTTTACTTATACTGAAATGCACAAATTTTAAGTGTGTCATCTGATGAGTTTTCAATAATATGTATTATACAATGTTGCATTGTTATGTAATAGAAGAGAGAAGTTTTAATTGAGAATCTGAAAATACAATTTTTCTTACTAGAAAAGTTTACTTAATGTCCTCCCTCTTTCCTACTTTCACCAACTCAAGTGGGCAAAACACAGATAAATACAGCTGCCAAAGAAAACAAAAAACCAGGCAGAGAGCCCCGAGACGGTGATCATCCTTAACCACTCGTGAAAAAATGCTGAACTTGAGAACCAGATGAACACCGAGAAATTCTCTCCAGAGGAATGCATCTCAATAACTCTATGCAGTTTCTTTTTCATTCAGTTTCAGTTGGTTAAAAGGCCTTCTGAATTCCATTAAGAAACCCATATACCCAGGTCAAGAACGTCAGGATTAGCACGTCAGAATGCTGAAACATCAAGCAGTATTTCCACCATCTAGCCATAATTTTAGAGCGTCTCACAGAGAAAATGCCGTCCATAAAAGTTAAGTACTCAAAGCTAATTCCTTTTAAGCAAGCGGCACAATCTAGGAACACACTTTTTAAGGATAGAAATAATTTACATGGTTTCCTACATCCTCCATCAATGATAAACATACAACCAACTAACCAACCAAAACAAAACAAAATACAAAAAATCCCTACTCTCATCCGGTCTCTGCATCATGTTGCCCTCAAGAGAGATGGAGCCTGGACCATTCTCTGATGCAGGCAACTGGCACGAGGAGAAGCATAAATGGGCAGCGTGGGTCCCCCAACAGGGATCTAAGAATGATCCACAGGGTATGAGGAGCTGAGTTAGAAATTCTTTTCCCCAAACATAATCCTTCACTCTCCCTCCTTTTCTTCTTCATTAAAGTCATCTGTGATGCACTAACATTATTGCAGGATAAGAGATAGAAACTACCATATTTCTCCGTGTACAGGACCATCTCATGTATAAGACACACCTTAATTTCGGGGCCCAAAATTTGAAAAAAAAATGTATTACATAAACTTATTGAACTCAAGTTTTATTCATCATAAAATTTATACAACTTCTCATCACTGTCAAAACTCCCATCCACTAGCTTGTCCTCATCTGTGTCTGATGAAGAATCACTGTCTTCAACAATGAGCACAAAAACAAGCGTGAAAAAGTGGGAAATGCAGGTAAAAATACTACAACCACTGTCTAAGACACACCCAGTTTTTATACCCCAAATTTTTCGAAAAATGGTGCATCTTATACATGGGGAAATACCGTATGTCCACAGCACCCATTCTTACTTATTATTAAATACCATCAATTAAGCACTTTATTTCATGTGTTATCTTTGTTATTTTATTATTGTGAGTATAAAACTATTATGAGAGCTTCTCATAGCTTTGCCGATGACCCTGAACTCTTATTTTCCCTTTTAAGGTAAAACAGTGTCAGCCAAGACTTTGCAACTGTTTATAATATGTCCACCCATGCTTACCCTGCCAGAAAAGGTCCCAGATACCTCTTCTGAGCAGTGGGAGAGGATTCGTTGTGCCTCTGGTCCCCACAGCAACCTTGAAGGCAGGTAGTTTACTTTGTGGCTGAGAAAGCGGAAGCTCTTAGTGAAGTACTTCCCATTTCTACTCTCTGGACAGAGCTTGGTTTCTCTGATCATACATAGCGTTTCTGCTTAGTTAGAAGACGAGCTCATGGTCTTCTGCATCTGCTCTCCACAGACTGATCTGGCTGCGATGGTCTTCCTTTGGTTTTGTCATTTCAGGGTTGTGGTGTACCAGAACTTTGCCTATGAGCTTGGCATTCTGATGATTCTTGCTAATTTCCTTCTTCTTGGTTAAATCTTAGGTGTGGGTGTACCCTGTTCTTCCCAGGCACATGAATTGCTCGTGCTTTCCTTGCTGGGGCACAGCTACATATGGTTACACGTTGTCTCTCTCTGACCTGGCTTGATAGCACTGAGACCCCAACGACTGCAAATCCTCTGGAGCCAGTTAAGAAGGGAAAAAGAAAATGTGAAGTCAAGGATGAATCAAGATTCTTTAGTCTTATTCCAATCGGAAGGAGGTTGTCATAGCAACCACACTGAACTGTCCCTCCACCTTGCTCCTCCCACTGATCTGCTTGCTAGTTAAAGTGCTAACAGGAATTTGCACAGAATTGCTACAATTCTCTGATTCACATAATTTTACTTTTCTGCAACTTAATTTATATAATTTCTTCCCTTGAGTATTAAAGAGACTAAGAGTTCCAAAATCAAAATACACATTTTTTTTTTACCAGAGTTTCCTCCTAATCAAATGTAACAAGACCATTCCTTATTTACCCTTCTCGAGTTTCACCTTTTCTCTTCCTTGATTGCCCTTCTCTTAACACATCCCACACATATACACACCCACACTATCTGAATGTTGGTTGTTTATATATATATATATTTCCCTATTTTTCAGAAGTGAGAAGCAGGGAAACAGAGAGACAAGACTCCCACACGCACCCGACTGGGATCCACCTGGCATGCCCACTAGAGGGCGATGCTCTGCCCATCTGGGGCACTGCTCCGCTGCAACCGGAGCCATTCTAGCGCCTGAGGTGGAGGTCATAGAGCCATTCTCAGCGCCCGGGCCAACTTTGCTCCAATGGAGCCTTGGCTGCCAGAGGGGAAGAGAGAGACAGAGAAAAAGTAGAGGGGGAAGGCTGGAGAAGCAAATGGGTGCTTCTCCTGTGTACCCTGGCCGGGAATCAAACAAGGAACATCCACACGCCAGGCTGACGCTCTACCTCTGAGCTAGCTGGCCAGGGTTGGTCATTGATATTTTTAAAAGAATATTCTGTAGAGAAATTCTAAACATAGAGATAGAAGATCCTAAGCACCTCATAAACTCATAATCCTTCTACAAATAAACCAAATATAGGAAGTTAAAGGAAAAACTGGACTTAGCATAACAAAACCTAAACTTTCTTCATTTGGCATGTCTTCCTTCAAATACGAAGGGAGGCTCACTTCCTTAAATTTTAAGTACAGAGAAAACAGGATGCTCTTCCGAGGTTCTGAGGGAATAGAGGGATAGGAAACCGTGCTGTGATAGTTTTACTGGCTTGTGGCTCCTGATGGCCACGGTATTGCCAGTCCTGAATCAGTCAGTAATGCTCCGCTACAAAGGCCAAAACAAAATATGATGCTGACAGAGGCTCTCCCAGGAAGTGAGCCCAAAGATGAAGGCAAGTGGCTTTGAGGCCATTTGTGTGGGACAGGCATCCAGATCTCTGGTGATATACACAGGAGACTGAGGAAGAGTCCACTTTGGGAGGCTGTAGTTTGCAACCCTCTTCAGATCTAAGAACACGGGGCTTGATCTCTAGTTGCACATGGACCCCAGCTGTTTCGCCTTGATCCCATCTGTCCCCTCCCTTTCTTTTCTTATTGAAGCTCTCAGTCTGCATTCCCTTCCAGGCCTGACGCTCACACAAGACTCCCAGTTTTGTCCTCAGCCTTGTTTTCCTCTTTTGGAAATCTTTCTGGAATATCTCTGGGATCAAAGAAAATAAGGATAAGGAGTGACTTTTCACCCTGTCCTAGAAATGCTTTGCATTATCTCGAGTGTTTGCTAATATATATACATACATATATATATACATATATATATATATATGTATATATATATATTTTTTTTTTTTTGTATTTTTCTGAAGCTGGAAACGGGGAGAGACAGTCAGACAGACTCCCGCATGCGCCCGACCGGGATCCACCCGGCACGCCCACCAGGGGCTACGCTCTGCCCACCAGGGGCGACGCTCTGCCCACCAGGGGGCGATGCTCTGCCCACCAGGGGCGACGCTCTGCCCACCAGGGGGCGTCGCTCTGCCGCGACTAGAGCCACTCTAGCGCCTGGGGCAGAGGCCAATGGAGCCTCGGCTGCGGGAGGGGAAGAGAGAGACAGAGAGGAAGGGGGGGGGGGGTGGAGAAGCAAATGGGCGCTTCTCCTGTGTGCCGTGGCCGGGAATCGAACCCGGGTCCCCCGCACGCCAGGCTGACGCTCTACCGCTGAGCCAGCTGGCCAGGGCCTCGAGTGTTTGCTAATATTTTTATGGTGGTCATTAGCACTGTCCATCAATTCCTAGTTCTCTGCTTTCTGGACCTTGGGTGGAATGCCCTTCTCAGCTCCCCTGGAAGTTAGACATGGCCATTCAACCTGCTCTGACCAATGAAGCATGCACATTCATGTGACTGCTTTAAGGGTCAATCCTCATCTTGCTGCATGTCCTACCCCTGCTGGGGTGACTGAGGACACATTTGTGGAGATGCAGCCTTTGTTAACCAGTGTCACCAAGCAGAGTCCTCCAGTGACTTATATTGGACATAAAGTGTGAGCAGAAAATAAAAACTTATTATATTAACCCATAACAGAACCCAAGCCATTCTGAGTGATACAATGCCGATCATGTCTAATTTAAATCATAGGTCCTTGGACAAAAACTGTAACTTACCTACTCTTCAAAATAATCCTAGTAAGGTAGTTGGTTTTGCCATTCTTTTTTTTTTTTTTTTTTTCATTTTTCTGAAGCTGGAAACAGGGAGAGACAGCCAGACAGACTCCCGCATGCGCCCGACCGGGATCCACCCGGCACGCCCACCAGGGGGCGATGCTCTGCCCATCCTGGGCGTCGCCATATTGTGACCAGAGCCACTCTAGCGCCTGAGGCAGAGGCCACAGAGCCATGCCCAGCGCCCGGGCCATCCCCGCTCCAATGGAGCCCCGGCTGCGGGAGGGGAAGAGAGAGACAGAGAGGAAAGCGCGGCGGAGGGGTGGAGAAGCAAATGGGCGCCTCTCCTATGTGCCCTGGCCGGGAATCGAACCCGGGTCCTCCGCACGCTAGGCCGACACTCTACCGCTGAGCCAACTGGCCAGGGCGGTTTTGCCATTCTTTATTCCAATAAGGCAAGTGAAAGGTGGAGAGTACGCACAAGCAATGCATTCTTTGAAATATAAGCATGAAATGTCAAGTATATTAAAAAGGACCTGGAAAGATACATGTCAACTGTTAACAGTGGCTATCTTTGGGAAGGAGATCAAGATTTTCTGCAGTATGGAAACTTTAAAGTTTTATTAACTTTTCTAAATGTCCTTATGTTTAAGAGAAAATTGTGCAAAAAAAGAAGAAATAAAATGTTTCATGCTGCACATTATATGACCAAACTGAACTATTTTGTGATTTTTTGGTAATGATATCTATTCAAGATATAAGCTGAGCCTGACCAGGCAGTGGCGCAGTGGAGAGAGCATCAGACTGGGACACAGAAGACCCAGGTTCGAAACCCTGAGGTTGCCGACTTGAGCATAGCTTCACGAGCATGAGTGAGGGGTGGCTGGCTTAAGCATGGGATCATAGACATGACCCCATGGTTACTAGCTTGAAGCCTAAGGTTGCTGGCTTGAGACCAAAGTCGCTGGCTTGGAGCAAGGGGTCACTCACTCTGCTGTAGCCCCCTGGTCAAGGCATATATGAGAAAGCAATCAATAAAAAACTAAGGAGCTGCAACAAAGAACTGATGCTTCTCATCTCTCTCTCTTCCTCTCTGACTGTCCCTATCTGTCCCTCTCTCTGACTCTGTCTCTGTCAAAAAAAAAAAAAAAAAAAAAAAAAAGACATAAACTGAAATGATAAAGAGAAAAAAAAGAGATGATATAAAATTACAAAGTAATTTTGACTGTCAAATATTGCTCAACCTCTTTAACTACAAAAACAGAAGACACATGTATAAAGAAAGAAATCAAATAACTACATAATTTTAGGCACTTTGGTCATTAGTAAAATAAAGATGAACTTTTCAAATTTAACATGCTTTTATCTTATCCTTTTCTTTACAGAGAGAAACCTAGGTTTGAACCTCTTATTTCTAAATGGATCAACAATTATACAGCACATTGATAAATAGTTGTTTCACAGTTGCACCTTATTTTGAGGTATGATATACTGTTGGCAATAAGGCAATGGAATTATCTTTTATCTGATGACTAGTTTTTCTATAAACATATTCTATAATGAGCACTAAGACAAAAGATTTGAATGAGGTGATTTTTATTTGAAACTTTAACTAGATATTCTGCTATTCTTATTCTAAACATAATATTGCCATGTTTCTTATGCTTATCTGTCTATCATCTAACTATCTACCTATCTATCTCTCCAATCTACATTTAATCTACCTATCTATCTACCCACATACTGCAACCTGGTCCTGAGCTTCTAGCTCTTGGCTCATAATCTCAGAATCCAGGGGAAGAAATTGAAAACTGAGTACAACTCTAGGGAATTCCACTAACATAGGGGCTCTGCTTTGGATGGATATTGCTTTCAGTTGCTTAGTTTGGGAGGAGATAAACACGAGATTCTCTCCACTGCTCCTTTCCTCTCAATCCCGTGGAGGATTAACACTTGCACTTTGTTACATTGCTCATCATCAGTGATACAATGCATCACACTGTAAATCTCAACACTTAGGGACCACTAAATAGACATTGGTGCCCTTACTCTCCCTGATCTGAAATTATTACAATTCTTGATGAATACAAGTAACGCTTCACAATAAAAAGAAGAATTATGAGATTAATGGTGAAAGGAACATTATTATGTGCAGAAATATGTTTGGAAGCAGGTGCTGACCATCTGTCCTAAGAGATTTCCATGTACTTCTTGTAATATTTCTCTTCACTGAAGGTTGGATTTAAAGCTAACACTGAAATGGCTGTTTATTGATTCTCATGTGTCTTGAATGCAATATGAAAAAGAAAGGAATGTCTTAATTGTGTCATGTGGCAAAGAGTTTACCAGAGAAGTACTTTACAGTACTTAATTCTATTTTTAAATAAAAATAGAATTAAGTTATTACAAGGGCAAAGAACAATTATTATGTTTAAATGAATTACAGAAAATTTTAAAGAGATGTGATGATATAGACATAATTATGCACTGGTTTTAATAATTTAACTGTTCTCTCTCACTGCTTTATTTAATCCTGATCCTATTGTCATGCTTTAATTGAGCCAATAACCTGTTTTTGAAGGTATTTTTCTCCTGCAGATCTATTATAGCTCTGTTCTTTTCAGAAATGCTGCCAACCATCAAATCTCATGTGCATAGCTTTTCCTTAAAGGGTATAACTAACTCTCCAAGAGAATGTTTTAATTATCACAGGTTCTACAGGGTCAGCAATAGTCCAGAACTCCTGTCAGAATTAAAGAATTAAAGAAAATACAAACAAAAGACCCACCTTTTGGATTCACGTGATTGCTGAAAAAGAAAGACTATAGTCAAAAGTGTCTTTTTGTTAAAGGACGTTAACCCATACAAATTTTTTTGCCCTCAAACAGAACGATTCACTTAAAAGCAGTTTTGCAACTTCTCTGCAACTTGGCAGGTGAGGATTTTGTGCTTTGCATATATACAGTGGGTGAGTATTAGCAGTCATCCCACCCACCTTGGGTCTGCCTTTTATTCCCGAGTGGAGCCAGCTCCTTCTCTTCAAGGAACATGATGAGAATGTGGAGGACTTGGGAATCCTCCCCCATTGCTGGTGGGATGTTAAATGTCGCAGCCACGTTCACTCTTACATCGGCATTACTCATATGGCCAAAAAAGAAAACAACTCAAAGGTCTATCATCTGAAGAACAGATAAATAAACGTGGTATGTCCATAGACTGGAACATTACTTGGAACAAGAAAAGAAAGAAATAGAATATTGGTGCATGTTGCAACATGGGTGAACTTTGAAAACATTTAGTGAAAGAAGCCAGTCACCAAAGGCCACGTAGCATATGATGCTACTATGTGACATGTCCAGAAATGGTAAATTCAGAGAAACAGAGTAGAACAGTGGTTGTCTGGGACTGTGGGGAGGCAGGGAAGTGGGAACAGGGAGAGACTGCTAACTGGTGTGCGGTTTCTTCTCCGGGTGATGAAAATGTTCTGGAAACATTAGGTTGTGGTGATGTTTGCACAACGCTGTGACTACACTCAAAACCACTAAACTCACTTGAAATGAGTGAATTTTATGATGTGTGAAATGTATCTCAATAAAGTTATAAAAAATAAAAGACGTCTATATTCTCTCCAGGAATGAGGTCTAAAACCATAATTGTGGAAGTAATCTGCCCACTTTATAGTGATAATGATAAAAATGAGGCTAACTATGACAATGATATATTGGTGGCTGCAGAGAAGTAAAATATTAGAAGGATATGCACTAATGGAAAGTGGTTGTATTTAGTGGATGGGCTATAAATATATTCTCTCCATACTGTGCGCTTGTTTTTGATTTTGTGTATTCAACATGTTATTTCTGTAATCAGAAAACGGTTAAGTATCAGGGTTTTTAAAAACTGTTTTAAAAGTTGAAGCTCTGGGGAGGGACATCAACAGGAGCCATAGCTGGTGAAGGCTGTTAGAATTAAGCTGTAAAATGGGAAGAATTAGGTAGAGAAGGACAAAGGAAGGGTGACATCCTCCTAAGTAGTGCTTTTATCTCAAGCACCATTGGTTACTTTCACTGGGCTCTTAGGATAGAAATGTATTTGTCTTATTTACCACTGAATCTCCAGGGTGTAGAATGCTGTCTAGGACAAGGGTCCCCAAACTTTTTACACAGGGGGCCAGTTCACTGTCCCTCAGACCATTGGAGGGCCGGATTATAAAAAAAACTATGAACAAAGTCCCTATGCACACTGCACATATCTTATTTTAAAGTAAAAAAAAAACAAAATGAGAACAAATACAATATTTAAAATAAAGAACAAGTAAATTTAAATCAACAAACTGACCAGTATTTCAATGGGAACTACGCTCCTCTCACTGACCACCAATGAAAGAGGTGCCCCTTCCGGAAGTGTGGCGGGGGGCCGGATAAATGGCCTCAGGGGGCCACATGCGGCCCGTGGGTCATAGTTTGGGGACCCCTGGTCTAGGACATAGGAAGTGTTTAATACATATTAACTGGATCTGTAAAAGTATATTTGTTGCCCTAGCTGGTTGGCTCAGTGGTAGAGCGTTGGCCTGGCGTGCGGGAGTCCCGGGTTCGATTCTCGACCAGGGCACACAGGAGAGGCACCCATCTGCTTCTCCACCCCTCCCCCTCTCCTTCCTCTCTGTCTCTCTCTTCCCCTCCCGCAGCCAAGGCTCCATTGGAGCAAAGTTTGCCTGGGCGCTGAGGATGGCTCTGTGGCCTCTGCCTCGGGCGCTAGAATGGCTCTGGTTGCAACAGAGCGATGCCCCAGATGGGCAGAGCATCGCCCCCTGGTGGGCATGCCAGGTGGATCCTGGTCAGGCGCATGTGGGAGTCTGTCTGACTGCCTCCCTGTTTCTAACTTCAGAAAAATACAAAAAAAAAAAAAAAAAAAAGTAAGTATACTTGTTGCTAGAATTCTTTTCCTAAACAGAGGAGAAATGGTCTACTACTTGTATGCATGCTTTTATGCAAATTAGAAACAGGTGTCACCTTCTCCTAGACTGATGCAGCTCCTCTTCAGGACTTGTGGTAGAAGAGCCAATCATTTGTTCCCCTATGACCTGTTCCAACCCTGTTGTCTGAACAACCTCCTTTCCGCTGGCCACACCCCCAAATGCCTACAGGATAAAGTCCATGTTCCTGGGGCTGACAAAGCTCTTCTCAACTTGAGCCCAACTTTCCTGTCCTATCACACCATTTCCAACCCCTATTCTATGCTTAGGCATTAGTAATACTAGCTTCCCTGTCTTGGCTCCCACTACTGCCTTCATCTCACCAATTCAACGCTTTTCAGTCAACTATCTACCACTTAATAAGATAAGCCCTCCACACTCTAACACTGCTCTCAGTGACTAAGACCCACCCCCTGTCCCATTATGAGTCCCCTTCCATCTGAATCCTGATTCCTTCCTCATTTGAAATTCTACTCATGTTCACGGGATTTAGATCTGGGTTCTGGTACTAGGTAGGCACACCAGCTTTTGGCTCTCAGCTTTTCCTTCTTTTGGTCTGGCCACGGCCCCTTTGCCATTCCCCTGGACCCTCTGAATGAAACCATCAGCCCTCCTCCTCAGGCGGCATCAGCAGTCACCTTCTTCTCTGAACTCACCCTGCGCGTTGTCCAAACCTTTACAAAACCTTGATCGTATCATATCATACTGTCTCCTTACGTATTCCCATCTTTAGGCTTTTGGGGCTTCTAATGGAAGGAACCGTATCCTATTTGTCGGTGCTCAGCACTGTGCCTGACACAGAGCAAGTATTCAATGAATTAGTACACAGAAAACAAATGAATCAAACACGACACAGAATTTGGTTGAGCAGAGGAATTGGAACTTCCAGGGTAGATGCTAGTAGGATGGAGTCAGAGTGGAAAAGGGCCTGGACATTCAAACAGAAGAGGCTAGACTTGTAGCAGGAAACATAATGGGTCACTTCAGATCTCTGAGAAGGGCAGTGACATGATGCAGCCATCATTTTGGAAGACTTACACGTGTCACCATTCAGAGAGGAGGGGAGCAAGCGGGAGCCTATGGTCACAGCAAGCACTCAATAACTGTATGCTGTTTGATGGGCCGAGCCTGAGGAAGCTCCTGCAGAAGCACAAGTGTGATGTGAGAGAATGGAGAAGAGGACAGAAACGCAGCGGCTGTTCACAGCAAGGATGGCAGGTCTGGGGGCTGACGGGGAATGGAGACGGAAGGAGATGTAGAGCCTCTGTGAGCACACTGGGACCCAGACGCAGAGGAAAGCTGAGGGGGTCGCTGACGTGTAAGGGGCGGAGAACCTAACCTCGACCGCACTGACCACGGTGTCTGGTCTGCATGCACACACGTGCTTACGTGACTGTGTAGGAAGGCGTGTCTGAGACATAACCCTGTGCTGTTCCAAGAAGGCCTCCCTCCCACTGTGCACCACTCCCGCCGTGGGGTTTGTTTTCAGCCAACAAAAACAAAATTACTCATAAAATTAATGGAAACAATCTGCTTTTGAATCATATATCCTGTAGCTTGATTAAATCCCTAAGAGTCAACTAAGCACTAGAGGTCTGCAGTGTAAATCTCAGAGCCGGCGTTCACGTGTTGCAAATGCACAGCAATACCTGGAAAGCCGCACCTCACTGGGGCATGCACGCCTGCTTTTCCTCTCTGCTGCAAAATGTACTTCTCAACATTTTCAAAGACATAGGATCTGGTAAAATGTTCAAAGAGTCTCTGGCCCTGGCTGGTTGGCTCAGTGGTAAAGTGTCAGCCCAGCATGTGGAAGTCCCGGGTTCAATTCCCAGTCAGGGCACACAAGAAAGCGACCGCCTGCTTCTCCACCCTTCTCCCTACTCCTTCCCTCTTTCCCTCCTGCAGCCATGGCCCGATTGGTTTGAGCACATCAGCACCAGGCAGTGAGAATGGCTCCCTGGAGCCTCCGTCTCAGGTGCTAAAGAGAGCTTGGTTGTGAGCATGGCCCCAGATGGGCAGAGCATCGGCCTCAGACAGGGGTTGCCGGGTGGATCCCAGCTGGGGCACATGTGGGAGTCTGTCTCTCTATCTTTCTTCCTCTCACTTGGAAAAAAAAATAATGTAAAGTTAGATTTTCTAATATGAATTTTTAATATCTGTATAGATCTTCTTTTTCCCTTAAATGCTTTCCATCCATATTTTTTTCCTTTTGTTCTCTCAGATTCTATAAGGAGGGATGGCAGGTGTTACAATCCCCATTTTAAAGCTATTTTCTGATATAAACTGAGACATTAAGAAACTATGCATAGAATCTAGCTTGTAAGGGCTGGAGCCAGGGTTTATCTACAAGATAAGGTTCTCTCCACTCTACCAAGCTCTCCCTCCCCAAACCTCCAAGTGCAAAAGTATCGAGATATTTTTTAGCAATAGAAAAGGCTGAGAGCAATCTGGGCCAGGAACCACGAATAACGAGGCCCTCGGGCAGTCTGCACAGACCCTAACTGGTCCTCCTGCAGGCACCCAGTTCTGTGGACTACAGATGGCCAAGGTCAAGGGAGAGCTTCATGGCAGATGGTTCACTTCTGGCTCTAATCCTGCCGGGTTTCCCAGCATTATGGAATTTGGTGCCCAAGAACAGATACCTGAATCTCTGTTGATATGACCTCCAAAAATGATCTGAAGAGAAGCAGATTCTTCTGTTTGTCTTAATAGTCTATTCTCTAGTCCATAGCCCATAGTCTCAGACCCAAAGCCAGGAGTCATACCCAGGCCAAATGACAACAGCTTTATGCCATGGGGATCCTCTCATTGTAGATGTTACAAATAAGCAAAAAAGCAGTTAAACTCACTCATAATTCTACGTGATTCAGAGAAACATTGTTATATTTAACATATTTTCCTGTCTTCTTTCTATGCATACATGAGTGGATTTTAGTTAGTGAAATGGGGTTGTACTGTTTTTAGTCCGCTTCTTTCACTTAGTGATTGGCATAGAGTGGATTTCAGTAGGTTGTTAAATATTACTAATGATTAGTTCATTGCTGCAGCATAAACTGCATACTACTTAAACTTTTCATCAAAACAAAAAGCAAACTCCTTGAGGGCAAGACTGGTGTGAGTTTGTAATGTATTTTTTTCATCCCAAGCATCTAGCAAAGCATCTTCCACGGTAAACGTTGATAAAGTTTACCCAGGAAGGAATGTGTAGTGGGTTGAATCATGCGACTGTGCTTTGGCAGCTCGGCTGACAAGGGGAATCTGAAGATCGTGGATCCTATTACGCATTTAACCCAGCATCCATCAGCTCCTGGTCTTTGAGTGCAATAAAAAATTTCAAGGCTAGCCTGACCTGTGATGGCGCAGTGGATAAAGCGTCGACCTGGAATGCTGAGGTCGCCGGTTCAAAACCCTGGGCTTGCCTGGTTAAGACACATATGGGAGTTGATGCTTCCTGCTCCTCCCTCCCTCTTCTCTCTCTCTCTCACTCTCTCTCCTCTCTAAAAATTAATAAAAGAAAAATTAAAAAAAAATTTCAAGGCTAGAAAGCTGTATATTTAATGACAATGCTAGATGTCATTGATTTTTCAACTATGTAGTTCCAACTCCTAATAAGAACACTGAACTCTTGGTTCTTTCATGCTGGGTCAGCAGCAAGGGCAGGGATTAATAAAGTTGGGAAGAGTAGTCATGCTTACATAAGAAATCCAGCAAGTTCTGTGGAGGTCTTTGACTTACACCCAACTACAGAGATTTCTGGGAGTTCTGTACCTTGGGTGACGACTGATTAGTCTTTGGATAATACAGGTTTTTTGCATAATTGGGAGGAAAGGAATTTTGCCTACATAGCCATTTATAACACTAAAATAATGATAAAGACAACTCTTTTTAAGGAATGTGGGATAAATATTCCATGCATTTACACAGCATTCAGGACTGAAATTTAATATTTTAATAATCGTCAATGTTTTTTGCTTGACTACTTCATACATGATTAAACTATGTATGCTGTGCATTTTAAGTTTGAAATAGGATACTTTTATTATACATTTAAATGGTAGCAAAGGATGGAATGTTTGGCTTACTAAATATATTGACATTTTAAAATAAAGATTTTATATCATTTTTTAAAAGTGGTTTCAATGAGTCCTGCCAAATAGCTTAGTTGGTTAGAGTGTCGTCCCGAAGCACAGAGGTTGCCAGTTTGATCCCTGGTCAGGGCACATACAGGAACAGATGTTCCTGTCTCTCTCTTTCTCCCTTTATCTCTCTATATAATCAATTAAAAATTAATAAAAAAATAAAATGGTTCAATGGAATGTACACATATTTGGTCTACCATCTTCTTTTTATTTTATTTATTTATTTATTTATTTATTTGTATTTTTCTGAAGTTGGAAACGGGGAGGCAGTCAGACAGACTCCTGCATGCACCCAACCGGGATATACCCGGCATGCCCACCAGGGGGCAATGCTCTGCCCATCTGGGGCGTTGCTCTGTTGCAACCAGGGCCATTCTAGTGCCTGAGACAGAGGCCACAGAGCCATCTCCAGCGCCCAGGCAACTTTGCTCCAATGGAGCCTTGGCTGCGGGAGGGGAAGAGAGAGACAGAGAAAGGAGAAGGGGAAGGGTGGGGAAGCAGATGGGCGCCTCTCCTGTGTGCCCTGGCCGGGAATCGAACCCGGGACTCCTGCACGCCAGGCCGATGCTCTATCACTGAGCCAACCAGCGAGGGCTTCTACCATCTTCTTTTTTCTTTCTTTTTTTTTTCCTGAAGCTGGAAACAGGGAGAGACACTCAGACAGACTCCCGCATGCGCCCAACCGGGATCCACCCAGCAAGCCCACCAGGGGTGACGCTCTGCCCACGAGGGGGCAATGCTCTGCCCATCCTGGGCGTCGCCATGTTGCGACCAGAGCCACTCTAGCACCTGGGGCAGAGGCCACAGAGCCATCCCCAGCGCCCGGGCCATCTTTGCTCCAGTGGAGCCTTGGCTGCGGGAGGGGAAGAGAGAGACAGAGAGGAAAGCGCGGCGGAGGGGTGGAGAAGCAAATGGGCGCTTCTCCTGTGTGCCCTGGCCGGGAATCGGACCCGGGTCCTCCGCACGCTAGGCCGACGCTTTACCGCTGAGCCAACCGGCCAGGGCACTACCATCTTCTTTTTAAAAATGTACATGAATATTCTTTAATAGCGGGTTATTTTATGTCACACATTTTTTCTCCTTTTAGTATTTTCACTGTATTTTTCTAGTAAAATTTTATCCTAATATAATATATCCTTATCTTAGCATTTTTTTTAAAACAATTTTTTTGTTTGTTTTATTTATTCATTTTAGAGAGGAGAGAGAGAGGGAGAAAGAGAGACAGAGAGAGAGACAGGGGGGAGGAGCTGGAGGCATCAACTCCCATATGTGCCTTGACCAGGCAAGCCCAGGGTTTTGAACCGGCGACCTCAGCATTTCCAGGTTGATGCTTTATCCACTGCGCCACCACAGGTCAGGCAATCTTAGCATTTTTTATTTATTACTCTATCATACTCCATCACATAAATATATACAGGAATTTAAATTTAATTTAAACAATTTCCCAAGACAAATTATTACAAAATTGAAAGCTTTTTATCCTACCCTCTGGCCAAGGCGACCCACTGGAACATTTGTAAGCAAGGATTAACTCATCTGACTGGTGTTGTGGAAAGTAGACTCTCTTAGCAGTGATGAAAATGGATAGTGGTGAATGAGAGGAGCAGGAGTAACCAGGGGCAGAGAAGCAATTCAGGAAGCGGGTGAGAGAGAAAGAGCACCTCAACAAGGCTAGGGTGCAATGGGGAGTGGAGAAGACAAAATGCATTTGAGATACTATTGGTCTTGGTGGCTCACTCAACATCTAGTTAAGAGACAGGGCAAGTTATAGAGGACACTAAGCTTTCTAGTTTAGGCAACCATGCTGCTGGTACTGTAATTAACTGATAGGAAAGGGGCTGCTGCCTCTTCCATTGATGGGAGCTCTCACTGTCTCACTAACATTTGTTTCTATGCCGGCTAACAGATATTACTGAATACATGAATAAATTTATTGGTACATTTGACTTCATTGACTCCAAGTTCAATAAAAGTTGATATTTCTAGACAGAATTTAAATATTGTTTTATGATAAAATTTGTGGACTGTATACAATTGACCCTTAATAAGACAACCACCTAAAATCTAGTACAATTGTTGAAAATAATAGTCCATATTTTAAAAAAATGAAATATGTTTTTGATAGTAAATAGCATCCAATCAGAAATGCAGCAGTCAGATTGAAATTAAACAGAATGGTCTAAAATTATTCACTACATATCAAGGAAGGTAATTGCATGTCATTGTGTTTACATGTTAAAAGAGACTATAAAGTGGCATTTAAAAAAGATTTATTAAAATATCTATTCCATTTACTCAAAAAAAGCATTCTTTAGCTCATGTAATAACACTAGGTATAAAATATATAAATACAAATCCTGCTTCATTTGAAAAACCACATTTATAAAAAAGAGTTCTAGAGACGGATGGTAGTGACAGTTGTGTAGCATTGTGAATATAAAACCATTGAACTGTACACTTAAAATTCGTTAAGAAGATAAGTTTTATGCTACATGTATTTTACTACAATAAAAAATGAATTGAAAACCCAAGAATTCAAAAACAAGTTTTTATAAAAGTTATGTGGTTATAATATAATCACTTAAAATGTTTCCTTGTTAGTTGGTATATTCTTCATTATAAAGTCAAACATAAGCACACTAAAGTTATTTTTAATTAACAAATCAATTTTCACTAAAGTGAAATGATGTAATTGTATGTCTCCACTTAAAAACTGTCTTCTTATGTGGACAGTATCAAGGTGTCTAATATTGTGGTCTTTAAGCAATTCTAAATATTATTTTAATGTTAGAAAACCTGGAATGCAATTTATCTATTATACGTACATATATTTATTTCTGCCATCATCTGAACTAGAAGGGTAGATTCTGACACACTTAGTAGAATCTTTCATAATACTGAAACAATAAAATACTTAAAAGCAAAAAACTTTCTCTGTATATAAAATTAATCCATAAGTCCATATTTTTAAAAGAGCCCTAACTCCAGTATTTTGGGGAGAAGGATGCTGAAAAGAGCACTCATCATTATTTTTAGGTCTCTGATGAAGTTTGAACTGGCCCTTTCCCTCTCTGTGAACGCACGGGGAACAACTTATCGTAGAATCACTGTGTGACCTCTAAGGAGCAGCTCATGTCATCACAGAGCAAAAGTGCTGGCAAAACATTTATCTAGATGAAAGACCTCAAGCAGTTAACCTGCTCAGCAGAGGCGATGCAACCAGGCAACAGGATAATGACCTCTATCCAAATGTGGAAGGTACATCAATTTAATACCCTGACAGCCTGACAAAAGATGATGGCAGCTCAGCAGGAAAACATTAGCTACGATAAGGCAGGGCACTGTGTGTGAAAAGAATGAATTATAAAGCACAATGCTATTTGGATCGAGTGGGGATTTTTTTTTAACCAACTTTATATTTAGGACGGTTGTTGTGCCTAAAGCCTCCTTCCATTCCTCTCTACCTGAAGGATCTCTTGATACAAATGAAGAGGCAGTGTGGATTAGAGTGAGAGCTTAAACACACCTTGAGTTTCCTGACTACCCGGGAGATACTGTACATGGTTGCTGGCAGGATTGTTACTGTTTCCAAGCAGAGAAATCTTGATGTTGGTAAATGGCTTAATCAATCCATTTGAAAAAGACAGGTAACTCAGATGAATGTGGGCAAGACCAGATCAGACTTACTGTGTGGATTATTTTACTTTATTTTTTTTATTCAGTGAGAGGAGGGGAGGCAGAGACAGACTCCCACATGTGCCCCAACCAGGACCCATCTGGCAAGCCCACTAGGGGGTGATGCTCTGCCCATCTGGGGCATTGCTCCATTGCTCAGCAACCGAGCTCTTCTTAGCACTTGAGATGGAGGCCAAGGAGCCATCCTCAGTGCCTGGGGCCAACTCGATCCAATTAAGTCCTGGCTTCAGGAGGGGGAAGAGAGAGAGAGAGAGAAAGAGAGAGAGAGAGGAAGAGAGAGAAGCAAGAAGGAGAAGGATGGAAAAGCAGATGGGCACTTTTCCTGTGTGCCCTAACCGGAAATCAAACCCAGGACATCCACATGCTGGGCTGATGCTATACCACTGAGCCAACTAGCCAGGGCTATGTTATTTTATTTTTAAAGAGAGGAGGCCCTTGGCACACTTTGGGGTGCTTCGGATCTTCAGTGGTAAAATTTCCCCACTACAAATTCAGTTTAAAAAATTTTAACCTGACCGGGTGGTGGCACAGTGGATAGAGCATTGGACTGGGACACGGAGGACCCAGGTTCGAGACCCCAAGGTCACCAGCTTGAGCTTGAGCTCACCTGGTTTGAGCAAGGCTCACCAGCTTGAGCCCAAGGTCGCTAGCTTGAGCAAGGGGTTACACTTCATCTGCTGAAGGCCCGCAGTCAAGGCACATAGGAGAAAGCAATCGAACAATTAAGGTGCCGCAACAAAGAATTGATGCTTCTCATCTCTCTCCCTTCCTTTCTGTCTGTCCCAATATGTCCCTCTCTCTGTCTCTGTCACAAAATTTTTTTTTTTAAATTTTAGAGTACAAGCATGATCATGCTTGTATGTTTACTCAGGGACCTTTCCTCTGTGCCAGGGTTTCAGCCTGTGAGGTTTTCTCTGCACATGGCAGGCGGCTGTCAGAACCAGTGTGAGGGGTGAAAGGGCAGCCCAGCTGCTCTGTTAAATCACCGGGTTTCATCAACATCTCAGAATTCCTGCCGAGTGGGAGCCGGGAAACCACAGATTAGAGTACACTGGAGTGTGTATATGAGGTCACTCAATGTCTATCAAAGTGATATCACGTCGGTAAGCTGTACAATACATTTTACTGTATTCTGTTCAAAGAAAATGTAAGAAAAGTGGACATGTGTGTAGCAGACCATGGCTGAACACTGAATTCTTCTTGTCTTTAAATGGATGGATTTATTGTCCACAAGATGAGCAAAGAAGAGGGGACCAATCAAGAGCTTTGGAATCCAGGCAAAGCTGGTGGTTTTATTTGGTTCTTGGAAATGACTGTTCAGCAGGAGCGTGATGGAGCAGAAGGACTCCACTGCCCCACACAGTCAGGAGGCTGAAGTTGAGGGCCAGACTGTGGCCGTGGCCTGGACCATGAACTTGTTTGACGATCTGGGATGGTCACTTCACCTCAACCTCACAAAATTTCAGTATCCTCTTTTAAAAATTGGAAATGACATGTCCTATTATTCCTGATCTATCGACCTCCCCAAATGGGTACACAAAAAATGAATTCTTAAACAAGAATGGATTTTTAAAACGTTAAAAAGAATGCAGTATGATGTGTGACATTTAAGGAATATTTAAGAAATGACATATAACTTGTATCAATGAATATGTAGTCTACATATAAAAATAAAAATATCTATTCCTTCCCTACTTGTTTCTTTTTAACAGAGCAAAATATATGTTCTTCAAGAAATCATGTAGTTTTATAATGCAATAAGGGATATAAGGTGACTAGCACCATGCCTGACAAGTATACTTTTGCAAAGCTTAAGTAATTTGTTTTATATTTTATTTCTCAATAATGAGTTCTGCTACAGGCTCCTTGACTGTAATAAGTACACACCTAAATTTCTTAACAATAGTGAACACTAGTAAAATGTTGATTATTTATGCCAGCTGCTGTTCTAACCACTTTACATAGTTCATTTATTTAATTCACATAACTGTATTTAACATGGCTCCAATGATCAGATTTGAAGGCTTGCTCAGCACTTTACACAAGAAATATCAGGCTCTGCACTATGACTTCCTTTTGTATTAAATATATTTTCTAATCCTGTAAAATGTGAACAATTACCTTTTACAAGACAACCTAATTTCATACCATAGGATGTAGATACTACTCTTTGCATCTTTTTTAAGATGAGAATTTATGCTCCCAAAAGTGAAGTGATTTTGCACAGCAACCAAGTAGCAGACCCAAGTTCACACACAGGCAGTCTGGCCCTGACCACACTGTACTGACTCTGTATCAGAGGGTCCCAAAGCCCCCAGTGTCTGGGGGCAACGTCACGGTGTTTAGTTGACTGATTTGAAATCCGAAACTGAAACACCAGGTTGAGACCTAGTAAGTCATAGCTCAAGATGCAACATGGCATTGAGACTGGTTCACTTTGGAGCCATGGCCCCGTCTACATCATAGCAATCAGCAGGGCAGTGACTTGAAAGGTACCTAGAGCCTCATGTCTACATTCATCCAGGTGAACCACCACTTGAAATGCACTTGTAACATTTGCCAGTGTGAATGTGGAAAAGACCATATAACAAAGCGAATGCGGGGACACTTGTCTTTTTTGTAAATTAGAAATATTTTCATCATTGTTTAGGAATATGTCCTTGAAAAACAGATCTTTAAAAGACAGTTAAGAAATTCTTAGATTGAATTCCATTTTGTCTGTTACTAGGTGACAAAAGAGAGTGTGAAATACAAACAGGCATATACAGAGCTGCATGTAACAGCTTTGCAGCTTTCCCTTCAATAAATTCAGAGATTGTCTTTGTATCCAGTGACCTTTGAGGGAGAATTTAAAATAAGAAATCAAGAGACACAGTATAATTTGTCTATACCAAAGACCCAATTATAATTCTCAGCCTCGGCTTATTATAGTTACTTCTCAAATTTCAGCTTAGGTGAGCAAGAACTGAAAACTATTCCTCTTTTCCAGATAATATTCTCAAGTGAAGTGAGGGTGTGGATGCTTCCTTTCCGGCCTTTGTGGATGGATGCTCTCATTGGTGATTGCTTTTTCAATGAGTTTCACCAGCAGGACAAGAAGCACAGAGGCTGCCCAACTCTCTAAATTTTAATAAGTGATCAATTCAGATACAGATTGAGCTGAGGTGTTGGGACAGGTCAGTGAAACCAGTGAATATACTCTATGAATAACAAAAACTGAAATTCAGATGCATTAACAAACACATACTCAGACACCTTATAAATAAACAGAGAAAATGCCACCTTACTTGGATGGCAACACCAGACCTCACTTTCAGCTCCTAGGCTGAATCAGCATCTTCCCCCCAAATATAAGGCTCTGTATTATGATCCTCTTCTGGGTTAAATTCATTTTCTAACCTTGCAAAATGGGAACAAGCCAACTGCCTTCTACAAAACAATTTCATTCCCCAGCTTTTGGTATCGGTTGGGCATATATAGGCTGCTGCATTGCTTGAAAAAATTAAGAGGCACTTCAGTTAGCCTCTTTGCAAGTCCATCCTATTTATTTATAAATCTGATTAATTCTGAAGCCAGTTGCTCCTCAATGGTGTATTTATGTTCAACTGGGTCAGGTCCGCTGGGATGACATTCGGTCCTTCACAGCAGACACACAGAGCCTGTATGGGCAGCGGCTCCGGCTCCCAAAACACACTTCCTTTCCTGACATCTGACTACATGCATTTGTTAGACTTTGTGAAAAAAAGGATATATAGAAATCCAGATACGCATTTCATGAGTCTCTCTGCATGAGACCTTCTACACATAAGGCTGTCAGTTAACGTGTTGCCTCCTTATGAGGAAAACAGGCAGTTGGCAAACAGTCCGTTTGCGACTTGTGGGGCTTGGGATAGTTAATAGTGAAGGGCACCCACAAATACAAGTGAAGGAAATACTAAAAACCAGTTTTTTTTTCACATTACATTAGTTTGCTCAAAAAGTATGTGCTTGCTGACCTAACCTATAAACCACAAAATTTTAGGCATGCTGTAATAGAACAAAGTTTAGTAAAGACTTAGGTGAGCTTTAAAAACACTCATGTTTCTATTTCTCAATAATGCAGTCAATCACTTTGACAATAAAGATGCCAGAGAGGACTTTAAAAATAAAAACAATGCAGAAGCAGTTTACATTTAAAATGCTAATGTAAAAGAACGTATGCACCCTTACGCTCACTGCAGCATTATCTGCAATAGCCCAGATATGGAAGCAGCTCAAGTGTCCGTCAATAGATGAGTGGATGAAAGAGCTGTGGTACATTTACACAATGGAATCCTACTCAGCCATAAAGAAGAATGAAATCTTACCACTTGAGACCGCATGGATGGTGGCTGCAGAGGGTATTATGCTACGTGAAATAAGTCAGAGAAAGACAAAATACCATATGATTTCACTTAAATGTGAAATCTAAAGAATAAAATAAACAAAATTGAGACTGACTCATAAATACAGAAAATAGACTGATGGTGCCGAGGAAAGGGAATTGGGGGCTGTCTGAAAAAGGAGAAGGAATTAGGAAGTATTAATTGGTAGTTACAACATTGTCAAGGGGATTTAAAGTACAGTGCAGGGAATGTAGTCAATAATATTGTAATAACTATGTATGGTGGCAGGTGGGTGCTTGAAATATTGGTGGGGAGTCACTTGTAAAGCAGATGACTGTCTCTAACCACTACGCGGACATGTAAAAAATAGAATGAAAAATAAGATGCTCAGATGCACGCTAACATTCTCACTTCTCCTTTTAGAAAAGGGATGTGTGACTTCCTCTGGGAACTATTTGAGCCATCCTCCGTGGACGGGAAAACATGACAAGCATCTGGATGTCCACTTCCTCAGTCCTCCTGCTCTCTCATTTTACTCAGTGGAGTGTGAACACTATTTATTCCCTTTTGAACCTCTTTTGAGTCAGAACTCACTGATGACTTCACACAGAATATTAGAGTTGAAAGGGCTTCTGGAGACCCAAAAATCTATCCTTATTTTACAGAGAGGAAACCAGAGGCCTCACAGAAATTGTGACATACTCAAGGTCACAGCAAGTTGGTGACAAGGTTAGATTTGGTCCCAAACCCATGTCTTTGGACTCCTAATATGGTGCTCATTCACCCTGTCACCTTAAAGGTGATGAAACAGAATTTCTGTGTCAGCACATGATTATTCGATGCACACTGTTGACGGTGTGTTCTCTGAGGTTAGAAGAAATGTGCAGCAATCTAAATGTCACAAGCCTGGAAGTAATCAAAAGGAAGCTGAATGTTAGATACTACTGTGCATAATGCTTGCTGCCTACTGTGGGCGGCTGCAATGTATTATTAGAGCTCGGGTTTTGTTGTGACTGTATGAACCAGGCCGCGTGGGGAACGCTGAAGACTGATCACAAAAATACCTTCTTCCCTCCTGTCCCTCAAGCAGCAGGGATCAAATAGCTCCTTCTCAGCTGTCTGTCTTTTAAACAAAAATATCTACTTCACTCTACATATATCTATGGTAAGTTGGTGTTTGCTTCCGCTCCTCTGTTCTGTTCTATTCTTTAGACCCCAACCTTGGATCACCAGGGGATACTGGGACTAGAAAGGGCCTGACATGATGTTTTACAAATTTATCTTGGATTCCTTAGCACGTCACTGTTTGTGTTCAATAAAAGCAGGCAGTGTGGAGCAGGCAGGCAGAAAATGGTCTGCAATTGGATATTGGGCTTGTAGGATCGTTGGACGCCAATCTTGATACTTGAGGGCCTTTCTACACCAAATATAGTAGTTTCCATCTGTATTTCGGGCCAGCTGCTATAGTGCCAACACTGCAATAATGGTGCATTTTATTCATCTGTAACATAGCCAAGTCTTGCTACATTTGTCTAGGAAATCATAGAGCTAGATGAGGCCTGGAGGACCAGCATCCAGTCTGCTCCACTTCCTAACTGCACGAGTTCTCAGCTTCTTTTTCCTGACTGGGCTGGCCGCTTACCGGCTAGACATGTTTCTTAATCTTATTTTGCCCCTCTAACCTCATGTGTAAAATGGGTGCAGATAATAAGAGTCTCTCTCTTAGGGTTGTTCTGAGGATTGAATGAGAACTTACATGTACAGGACTCACACAGGACCTGGCATATAAGCACTATGTAAGTATTTGTTATTATAATTATTATTTTCTTTTTTTTTTTTTCCTTTTTTTTTTTTTCATTTTTCTTAAGCTGGAAACGGGGAGAGACAGTCAGACAGACTCCCGCATGCGCCCGACCGGGATCCACCCGGCACGCCCACCAGGGGCGAGGCTCTGCCCACCAGGGGGCGATGCTCTGCCCATCCTGGGCGTCGCCATATTGCGACCAGAGCCACTCTAGCGCCTGAGGCAGAGGCCACAGAGCCATCCCCAGCGCCCGGGCCATCTTTGCTCCAATGGAGCCTTGGCTGCGGGAGGGGAAGAGAGAGACAGAGAGGAAGGTGCGGCGGAGGGGTGGAGAAGCAAATGGGCGCTTCTCCTTTGTGCCCTGGCCGGGAATCGAACCCGGGTCCTCCGCACGCTAGGCCGACGCTCTACCGCTGAGCCAACCGGCCAGGGCTTATAATTATTATTTTCACTCAACAAAGTTAAGGCTTCTTCATAGTTTTGGAGCTCAGCTGGCTGTAATTACTTTTGCATCAGTGAAGGACTAGCTCATTAAACTAATGAACATCATATGGCTATACCATAATTGATTCAACCATTCACCTATTCATGGACGTTCAGTGTGTTTCCAATGTTCCACTGTGTAGATAACGTTGTGTGCTACCTGCTACTTCTAGCATCTATCCTTCCCAATGAGGTGGATGTTCTTACTCTTGTCATTTCCCAAGTGAGGATACTAATACTTAGACAATATAAATACAATATGATCACACAACTAGGTAAGTATTCCAGGCAAGACTCAAGCCTATGCTTTCGGATCCCAAAGCCTTAATCACTTCCCTACACATCTCATCCAAAGTGGTTACAACAACTAGTTTGTGAACCCAAAGTGATAAACTCCATCCATCTAAAATTTTTCTTCTATGAACCATATCATTCCCTAATAATATAAAAAAACTGAAGTGTTACTTTCCCCTTGGGCTCAAACTCATCAATTTAATACCCTTGACCTATTATTAGGACTGCTTACATTGCAAAATCACCAGCGTCTTCATCAAACCTCACATTGGCTTCTAAAGGACCCAGACATTTCATTCCTCCAGTTGATTCCAGATTGCTTTGACCAGCAAGACACAGAGTGGACATGAATAACCCTAAGAGGGAACATAATTGCATTCTAGCAAGAAGATCTTCTTTGCAGCTTTCACCTGCTAGTGGCTTATACAAGACATTTAATAAAACCTGACTAAATATCTAGTTGTTCAGGAGGTAAAATCCTGTCATCACTACTGGGAGTGGTTTGAATAAACTACACAGGTGCTAGTGTAAGAAACATACAGATCTATTTGGTTTCTTGGAGATCGAGAAAATAACTGAAAAACAATTATGCAAGTACTGTAAGTCCCCGAGTTACAGACATCTGACTTACGTATAACTCGTACTTACAAACGGAGCACCATAAGGGCGATTGGTAATCAAACGCAATTAGACATCGTGAAAATGGTATCATAGAGTTACTTGACTCCCATGGCAAAGAACTAACCAATGAAGACCTTATGGAACTAGAGCAGCAGGTGATAACATTTAGGGAATAAAAACATGCCTAGAAACTCAGAACTGAAAAAGTATTTTACAAAAGAGTTAGCTGATGCTTTCTGTCTTACTGAAGCAGGAATGACAAAGTTAGAGGAGTAAGATCCTAATAAAGCAGTTCATCAAGGTTTACCGCACAGTTACTAAAGGCCTGAGATGCTACGGGGCCATTTATGATGAGAAACAGAAAAGCTCTGTACAAGCCTCCCTTGATGCCTCCTTCCAGAAACTGACTCCAGCAGCAGAATCAAACCTGACTCTCTAACACCAGTCTCATCCTCTCCAACAAGTCCATCATCTTCTGCCTCATCCAAGATTAAGGTTGTATTTGAAAATGTTTAAGTATTTATATGCACAGAAAGCTAAAAATAAATGCTACATTAAGACAAACATCTGTCTCAGTTGCATTAATAGGTATGTGTACCTGTTCAAATTATGTACAAATTCAACTTAAGAACAATCCTATAGAACCATCTCATTCATCACCTGGGGACAGCCTGTACACTAAATGTACAATTTGTATTATTGCATATACAACATTTCCCAGAGAATGGAGTCTTGAGTGGCTTTGACAATACCACACATCCAAGCTAGGGCTGTCCTCCCTGACTACCTGTCCCTTCTCTAAGAGGACCTAGAACTATAATAATAATGGCTAAAATTTATTGTTCCTTTGTTGTGTGCCTGACACAATTCTAAGTGCTTTATATGTATTCACTCCATTTAATCCTCATAACAACCCTATGAGATAGAGGGTTTTTTTTTTTACTATTATTTCTTCATTTTATATAGGAGAGACTGGAGGTGTAGTGAGGGTAAGCAGCTTCTCCAGATTACAGTCAGTAAGCGGTCAGGCTGGGATTTGACCCTGGCCGTCTGATCGCGGGGCCTCTGCTCTTTGTCGCTAACTCAGGCCAATAAGTGCCCTTTACTCCCGGCTGCCTCGCCCTCCACCCTCCCAGCTTAGTTTTAGTAACCTCTTCCCATTCATTCCTCTTATTTATTCCTCAACTGCTATCTTCACAGGGTCACTCCTTGAGCTTGGATGTCTTAGTCTCCCACCTCCCCCTTCCTCTCCAAAAAAGGGCTAGAATTTCTACTTGTTCCAGGAAGTCTTCCCTGAGAATGAAAGGAATTTAAATGTATCAATGAAACAACAACAAAAAATACTTACTTCCCTTAAACACAAAGCTTCAATGATTGTTAGGAATATATGGAAAATATTTCATATTAAAATAAAAAAGTTGTCATAAATATAAACACACATTTTTAGAGAAATCGGTGCTTAAAGAGACCGCTGCAACTAGTAAAATTTCTTATACATACAAGAAGCAATAAATAACTTTGTACAGAATAAATGAGGTTGGCTTGGAATTAGGGAATTCAAACACAGATTTTTGAAAACTGAAATGTAGATATTTTTGTTGGGTTATTTTAAGAAGATGTTTTTCTGAAAGAAAGACCATTTTATCAGAATATGGATAATCTACTGTTTTCACGTGTTATAAAGTCCTCCACTGTGGGTTTTCCAATAGAATCTAGCCATGCTAATGCTCCTTGCCGGCCCACCAAAGAAGGCAGTGACTGTTCACTTTTACATGCCCCTTTTTCATGAGTTTTTGAAAAATAACAAACATTTGAGATACCAACAGAAAAGTTAATCTTTTTAAAGTATCAAGTTTGGAGAAGGCAGAATAGCTAACTTGCTTTCTCTTGTAGAGATTTTATTACTTTAGTATTATATAAAAAATGTACTTATATTTCATGTTGACATGCTGTTTTATGAACTATTAATAGAAATTATTGACTCACAAATTGAGGGAAAAACTAAGACTAATATTTTATTTATTATGTTCTAGCCTCGTCCTGAATGCCAAGAAGAATTTAGCAGTGTCTATAGCTTTATTGTTTTAATATTCAGTTTATTTCTTTTGCAACCATATTTTAGACTTAAAAATAATTTTAGGCTCATGGGTTTTATTTATTAAATACAAGTTGTCTGCCTCAAACTGTTTTGAAACAGTAAAGGCAAAGTTGTGTTAATAAGGAGATCATGGCCCTGGCTGGTTGGCTCAGTGGTAGAGTGTTGGTCCAGCATGTGGAAGTCTTGGATTTGATTCTTGGTCAGGGCACACAGGAGAAGCGCCCATCTGCTTCTCCACCATTCCCCCTCTCCTTTCTCTCTGTCACTTTCCCTCCAACAGCCAAGGCTCCATTGGAGCAAAGTTGGCCCGGGCGCTGAGGATGGCTACATAGCCTCTGCCTCAAGTGCTAGAATGGCTCCAATTGCAGCAGAGCAACGCCCCAGATGGGCAGAGCACCGCCCCCTGGTGGGCAGGCCAGGTGGATCCTAGTCAGGCACATGTGGGAGTCTGTCTGCCTCCCACTGCTTCTCACTTTGGAAAAATACAACAACAACAAAAGAACAAAACAAAACAAAACAAAAACCAAGGAGATCATAATTAAAATAGTAAAGAAAGTGATGAATTTATTGTAAGAACATGATTTTAGTACATTCATTCCACAGCTGTTTTAGGATTAGCCTATCACAGAAATAGCTTGTGCTGTAACTAGAATCAATGTACACTAAGTCCTCACTTAACATCGTTGATAGTTCCCATGACTTTAAGCGAAACGACACTGTATAAGGAAATCCGTTTCATCATAGGTTAACTGATATTAACAAGAGTTAAGTTGCTCTGGCATCTCATCAACATTATAACAAAATGGCATTGGACAAAACAGTGTTATTCAAGGACCTGTTGTGCAAAGTTAATTCTCACTCTGCTCTGGTATTACAGGAACATGAGCAATAAACCTTACATTTTGGGAACCTCACCAAGTCAGATTTTTCTTGGGATATACAAGATACACATAGACATGTAAATTATACAGAGATGGTCTTGATTTCTAAAAGAAGTGAATTCAGTATTTGGCTTTACCTCCCACTCTGTGTAAAAAATGCACGCTAAAGCCATTGGCCTGCACTGCCTTGTGCACATCCTGGCTGTCCCACCATTGCCTGTGCTGGGACAGCCCCTGCCTGAATCTGTGGTCTGCCCACCTGTTCCTAACCCACAATAGCATGAGCGTACCGACCCCAGATCCAGATCAAATTCCACCTCCACTGAGTCTTCCAATCCAGAAACAGCGTCCTCTCGTTCCGGACAGTGACAGTGATCATATCGCTTTACACTGTCTTTCCTCAGCTGATGTGGGTCTTCACATTTCCCTCCCCAACTAGATTTCGTATGCCTGGAGATCAGGGATCTGGGACAGCTAATCATTTATCTTTTGTATTATATATAAATTAGTGAGCTGCTGCCAATCGCATTACAGATGAACTGTGGCATAAATACATAGTGCTTATGATAAGATTATGAAATAAGAAAGTGTGGATTAGTCATGTATGGCATGTAGGAGCAACTGCATTATTGTGGAGTGACACCTTGTACTCCTTCAAATTTGTAGTATCCATGCACAGAAGCGGAGTCGAAAAATACATTATAACAGAGGAAATTAAAAAAAAGAAAAAAGAAAACAGCAAGTATAGATACACTAAAAGAACTTTGAAATAGACAAGAAAAATTAAAAATTATATGTACAGTATATAGTGAAGATCTGAATACCTATAAACTTGGACAAGGAAAGTCAATCAATAACTATAGTACAGGTTTCAATCATCTGTTGAAATGAACATTTCTGTACAAGTATCTATAGGCCATAAGAGCTCAATTGAATTTACTTTTCCTCCCTGTCTTAACACAATCTTTATATTACCTCAATGGTCGCTGGGGACTTTTCTGCCTTTATGGGTAGAAAGGGCAGGGGACTTAGCAACTCCTCAGCCCATGACACCACAGCCTTGAAGATTCCTCTTAACTCCAGGGCTAGGAGTCCTGCTGATGCAGTCTGGGCTCCAGGCTCGGGCTGGGACATGCACACTGAAATCCAGTTCACAGTAGATGCTGTTAGTGAAACTGGTTGAAGATCTGGAGAAGGTAGAGCCAAGAGCACATGGTCTATCACCACCCAGTGGCTCCTTTCTCCCCATTAACTTGCGTTTTTTTTCTCCTTCGATTCTCTCCATCCCAGATATACCACTGTGTGCAGATTCTAGATTCCACCATCAGGCTGTACTGGGAACCTCCTCTCCTAGGCTGGCAATTCCTGTTTCGGCCCCATTGTCCGTCTTCTGGGTTCTTCCTTGTTTGCTAGACTTTTGGTTGTAATGCACAACTCAGGCTTATGTCCAGTTTTGCTTCCCGTCCTTCCTCCTTGAGACCACCATGCTCTTCAACCTGTGGTCCAGCTTCATGGCTCCTTGCTGCTAGCACAACCTCTCCTCACATTTGTCCAGACAGCAAGCTTGGGATAGTGCTTTAGATAATATGGACTTTAGGTGACATGGCCTTTGGGTAGCTGACAGATTTATTTATTTTATTTATTTCATTTCTTGATTTTTAGATAGAAGGGAGAGAGAGAGAGAGAGAGAGAGAGAGAGGTAGAGAAGCAGGAAGCATCAACTCATAGTTGCTTCCCATATGTGCCTTGACCGGGCAAGCCCAGGGTTTAGAACCGGCGACCTCAGCATTCCAGGTCAGTGCTCTATCCACTGCACCACCACAGGTCAGACTAGATCTACTTTAGATTTCAGATAGCAATTTTAAATTTCCAAGTATTCTATTATGTCTATTATGTCCATTTGGTCCAGAGTGTCATTAAAGGCTGATATTTATGGATTGATTTTCCATTTTGATGATTTATCTAAAGCCATCAATGGTGTGTTGAAATCTCCAAGTATAATTGTGTTTTTGTCTGCTTCTATTTTTAGATCAGTTAGTACATGTCTTTTATATTTTGGTGCTCCCTGGTTTGGTGCATATATATTAAGAAGTGTTATATCCTTTTATTAAATTTATTTTAGTGAGAGGAGGAGAGGCAGAGACAGACTCCCACATATGCCCCAACCAGGATCCACCTGGCAAGCCCACTAGGGCTCTGCCCATCTGGGGCTATTGCTCTTTGCAACCACAGCCATTTTTTTAGTGTCTGAGGTGGAGGCCACGGAGCCATCCTCAGTGCCTGAGGCCAACTCGCTGGAGCCAATTGAGCTATGGCTGTGGGAGAGGAAGAGAGAGGGGGGTGGAGGGGTGGAGAAGCAGGTAGTTGTTTCTCCTGAGTGCCCTGACTGGGAATCGAACCCAGGACTCCCACACACTGGGCTGACGCTCTATCTCTGAGCCAAACAGCTAGGGCCTGCCTTCTTGATACAATATCCCTTTTATCATTATGAAATGTCCATTTTTGTCTCTGGTTACCTTTGTTGTCTTGAAGGTGCTGGGAAAACTGGAAAACCACACACAAAATAATGAAACGACTAGTTTTTCCCCCTGCACAAAAATTAATTCAAAATGAATCAAAGACCTAAATGTAAGACCTGAAACAATAAATTACATAGAAGAAAACATAGGTACTAAGCTCATGGACCTTGGCCATAGAGAACAATTTATGAATTTGACCCCAAAGGCAAGGGAAGTAAAGGCAAGTATAAATGAATGGGACTATATCAAACTAAAATGCTTCTGCATAGCAAAAGAAACTGACAACAAAAGAAATAGGCAGCCAGTTAAACGGGAGATGATATTTGCAAACATCTCCTATAAGTGGTTAATATCCAAAATACACTGCTTGCAAAAATTAGGGGATATTTTAGTGCTTCATATTCATTTCAAAATATCCCAAAACTCAGCACAAACTCACAAAGCTCAGCAACAAACAAGCAAACAGCCCAATTAAAAAATGGGGAAAGGACCTGAACAGACGATTCTCTGAAGAGGGCAAACAAATGGCCAACAGATATATGAAAAGATGCTGATCTTTACTAGCTATTAGAGAAATGCAAATCAGAACTACAATGAGATACCATCTCACACCAGTTAGATTGGCTACTATCAATAATACAGATAATAAGCGTTGGAAAGGCTGTGGAGAAAAAGGAACCCTCATTCACTGCTGGTGGGAATGCAAATTAGTACAACCATTATGGAAGAATGTATGATTGTTCCTCAAAAAATTAAGAATAGAACTACCATATGATCCAGCAATCCCTCTACTGGGTATCTACCCCCAAAACTCAAAAACACTGGTACATAAAGACACATGTAGCCCCATGTTCACTGCTGCAATGTTCACAGTGGTCAAGACATGGAAACAACCAAAGTGTCCCTCGATAGAGGATTGGATAAAGAAGATGTGGTACATATATACAATGGAATACTTCTCAGCCATAAGAAACGATGACAGTGACATTTATGACATGGATGGACCTTGAGAACATTATACTGAGTGAAATAAGTAAATCAGAAAAAGCTAAGAACTGTATGATTTCACACACAGGTGGGACATAAAACTGAGACTTATGGACAGAGATAAAAGTGAAGTGGTTACTGGCGGTAGGCAAAGTGGGGGAGGGGAAGGGGACTTGAGTGAATGGGGAGGGGTGAGGGCAGGGGAGGAGGGGTGCAAAGAGGGACAAATATAAGATGATGGAAAATGATGTGACATTGAGTAATGGGTATACAACCTAATCAACAGTTCAAATGCTATAGAAATGTTCTCCTGAAACTTATGTACTCTTATTGATCAATGTCACCCTGTTAAAGTTAATTTTCTAAATAAAATTTTTAGAAAATTGCCAAGTGTTCATAATTCTTATAATGGTAAGCTAATTATTTCTACAGAATGCTCTTTTTTTCACCACTGAGGCATTAGGCAGAAAGAAGGTAACTGACTATCTTAGAAAAAAAGAGCAGATAGTAGCAACACTATGCTGAGTGCTTTAGTTAGCTAACCAATCTATGGCAGTGATACGAGTCCCAGAAGTACTCCATTCCGTACCTTCTAACCACTTTCATTGCTCTTGGCAAAACTGTCTCCACAATTTGTTTTTAGTTAGAAAACACAGTATCCTGTAGTCATGACACCAAGCCAGCATTTTCTCTATTTCCAGTTACAGAAAATATAAAGATGCCAGAAAATATTGCCCAAACAGTGCTGGTTTTCATTAGAAGGGTTCTTTTAGAGCCTAGTTACTGCAAGATCAACTCTGTGTTGTTCTATTACTAAGAAGCACAAAACTGAAAAAGGCATTTCCCCCCTATCAGCAGCATATCACATTTATTGGGTATTAAAGAAAAAGTTCACAGATATTAAAAAGTTTTATCCTCATGGGAAAAGTACATCATTGAAAATGTAACATAATTTCCATTCTGTTTTGGAGCTCTAAAGTTTAAAGATTTAGTTTTTCTGAGTTGCTTCAAGACAGCCAGACATGAAATACCCGCCTCCAGCCCCATGGCCGGACTGTATCTAAGCTGGTGAAAGATGCTGATGTGTTGCCCATCAGTTTTTACCTCTGTCGGGGCAGAGTTCCCTCATTCATACACCAGTCTTGGAATGGCCTCTCGCAGTCCCTTTTTCTATAGCAACATATCTCATCTTGGAAAAGACACATTAGTTTTCAGAGAAAACTGCTCAGGCATTTGAGCACATTTCATACTCCACTACTATGTAAGTTGTGACCAACTCCACAACTGCAACGTAACAAATCTGAAGTGCCGTAGCCTAACTGGATGTCCAAATCATCTGCATCTGGCCAATGGCTAACACGAGAGAAAAGGGCAGTTTCTTGGGAGCTGTGGAACTCAGATGGCTTTGGAGAAGGACAGCGGCATCACAGATGCTAAGTGCCAGGCCGGATGCTTCTGGGGCCACGGTGCACTCCAGGGTGACAGCCAGGGATGTCTAAACAGCGCCCACTGTGGGGTGGGACTCCAAGTTGGGTTACTTTTGGATGGCAGGGGTAGCAGCTGCTACTTATTGTTTGTTCATTCTGTGCCAGGAATCAGAGATAGTAACACCCATCTGCCCAACCATCATCTGGGAGCATTGAGCACTTCCCATGTACCCGGCAAGTACTGGTCTGTCTAATTACTTCCATGGTCGTCTCAGTCACTTCTCATCACAAGTTGGTGATATATGAAGGTGATTACCATCGCTGTCCAGATCAGGAAATAGGGGTTCTGTTCCCAAAGCCAAGGAGTCAACAAATGTAGAACCCAGATAGTTGACATTAGACCCAGAACTCCTGATGGCCATGCCACAAGGCGGGGTTGCCTCTTGGTAACACGAGGCACTTGACAGCCCTCCTCTCTTAGTTAGTAAGATGAGTGTTACTATCCATACTTGGAAATGAAGAAAACAAGCCTCTGAGAGATTAAGGGGCTTTCCCATGGACCACCAGTTAGCAAAAAATGATGTGCTGGGATTTGATCGGGGGTCTGTAAGAATCTAACGTACAGCTAGACGTACTACGTGGCTTCTACAGGACAAACCACAGGAAGCCTCATGGATAAAAGCTGATTGTGGCCAGAGTTGAGGTGCTCATATCCCCAAATCTCAAGGGACGTGAGATCATTTTTAGATATAATTGCCTTTCATACACACATCTTCTCTTCTTACAGAGAACACATGAAATGTGTGATTCAGCAACTTCTCTGATAAAACCTTATAGTTCCCCCTAATTTGGACCCAAATTCAAAACTATCTTTCCACATATGTCTCTGTCTGAAACGCTTTTGAGCACTTGAGATACCTAAGTCACAGGGGTAAACTTTAATCACTGAAGATATGTAATGCATAAAATATGGAAATGATAGCTGCTTAAAATAAAATATGGGTTGTCTCATCCAAATGAAGGCCGAGCCATAAACGGCAACTCAAACCACTAACATTTCCTTAAATGCTATTTGCGTGATCCTTTAGTTTTGTCTGCAGCATTTGCAGGGGTCTGCTCGGGCTCCAAGCGCAGGCTGGGCCAAAAGGCTCAGTGTAAATGGTTTCCAATGCACAGAATGTGATGGGAATCTCATCTGAAACCATATGGCTTTTTCACAAATGCTCCAAATGGCCACTACTCAAAGGTACAAGACTTAGGAAACCATCCTGTCACCATTAAAAATATATGAATAAATAAATGACGGCGATGACTTCCTTTGCCCTGCTGAATTCGTGGATGGGCTGAGGAGTATGAATTGCTTCTGTGCTGTGGCTGATTTTCAGTTCAGATAACTCATCTTTATTCATTTCCTTTCAGTCATGATGAGCCATATTGAGAGCAGCTGTAGGCAAGGGGGGGGGAAAACACTCCCCTCACCCCCTCCTTCAAATTGTTGTCAAACAGCCCTTACAAAGAATCCATCTGGGATCAGTGCGGCGCTGGGCACCCAAGAAATAATAGAAAGCAGGAGAAAAAAAAAACCAGTTTAAGTCAAATCTAACAAAGAGATTTAAAAATTATCCAACCACATGTTTTGGTGTGTGGGGGCAAGGGAGAAACAAACTCAGGATGATTTAATGTAAAGTCAGGTACAGCAGACCTAAAGGAAAATTATATTTCAAATTAAATGCAGAACCAAGACCAAGCAAAATGTACTTCCAAGGTGATGAGAAACACCACTAGGCAGGTAACTAACTGGTAACAAGAAGTCTGGGAGCCAGCCCCAGTAAGAGTCACATATAAAGTTAGAAGGTGATAAGTGAGTGGCAATAAGCTGAGCCTTAAACTCGAAGAGTGAAAATGATCATGGGAAAACCACTCGCACGGAGTGGAAGAAAATAAGAGATGATTTACATTAGTGATTGAGTTTTTATATCTGAAAAAGTCTTTGCAGGTTTATGCAGCAAATGAATTGGGGATCAAAAAACACTCAGTTTTGTTTTGTCTTTTTAAATTTTGGATACATGATGGATATATTTTGGATCAAGCTTAGTCTGAATTAGGAAGTAAATGCTTTTAACATTTTACTTAAAATGATTTCATCTGTTTTATTATATAAACCCCCCAAAGAAATCTTGTTTATGGATCATTCTACTATGCTTCAATGACACAAAAATGGCTTCAGTTTCAAAGGGGAGACTTGGCAAGTGATTACTGCATAAAATATCGCAGGCTTGTTTATTTTATGGCATTTTGTTCGTGTGTTTTTAATGGTTACACGAACCAAATGCTTAAGCAACTGTGCTGAAGACGCTATGATGGAGAAACAAAGGTTTGCTAGAAGGCAAATTGGATGACTAACTGCTTTGCAAGTTTTCTTATAATGTAACTTATAAAGTGAAAAAGAATTCTAAGTAGTGTTTGAAAATGCCTAAGAAAACCTGATGTCTTCAAGTCACAAAGAACGAACATTTAAAAAGCCAGAAGTTAAAAAAAAAAGAACCATCACAGAATAAACAAAGAAAGTTCAATTGACTGACTTACAATTAGTAATGGTTTTTCTTTCCCATCGTGTCTGAACTCTCTGCCATTTGGCAGTGCGAGTCCCTCTCCTTTGTGACATTTATCCTCCCATGGCACCCACAGTTTGATCCTCTGTTCACCGCTGAAATGGCATCTTAGTCTCGGTGGCTGGTCCGTCTTCCTTCCTGACACTCCCTACCTCTACTACCTCCAGCAGTCCAGGTCCTAACTTCTCTCAACTCTCATGTTTCCTGGGGGTCCATCCACTTCTGTTTTGACTGGTCACTTCTCTTCATTCCCAGATGGACATGTCTCCACCCAGTAACCTACAGGCACTAACCAGTCCCTGAACCTCTCCTACTGTGTCAACGTCAGTCCAGTCTGAGACACCTCTACCACCGTGAGATCCACACCTCGGGATCGCTGAGGGTTAAATTCTTTGACTCATTTTTTTACTCTTCTTTCTTCCTTTGCCCAATACAGCCCATCCACCAGGCCCCGAGTCCTACTGACTTGTCAAGGAGTTCTCTCCTTGTATGTTTCTTCTCGGTCACTGAATAGAAGCTTTCACCACTTCAAACCTAAACTATTGTCATAATAATACTAACAACAACTCAGTGTCAGTTATTTGCTGCCAAGCACTGCTCTAATTGCTTCACATTAATTATCTCATTACACAGGAGAAAGCCATGGCACAGAAGTGAATTTATCATATACCAAGCAGAGCCAGGATTCGAACCAGAGCTGTCTGATCCTAGAATTCTTCAGCATGAGATTGAATTGCTTCCCACAGAATCTTTCATCCACACCAGGATGCTTACTACATTCACTTTATTTTTCTAAAATAGCATTTTCAATGTGGCAGTACGTATTTGTAACCCCAATTATCCATATCTGTTGGCTCAAAATCTGAGTAGAAATTTCTGAAAATTTACCCAAAGAAAATAATTAGTAATGATGGAAAAATTTATACACAGGGATCTTCACTGCAACATGATTTATAATAGTGCAAAACTGGAAACAACTTTAATGTTCAATGGTTGCTTAAATAGAACTGTGGCACATTCATGTGACGGAATACACACTATTAAGAATGATATTGCAAAAAAGAACAAGAATGACATTGCAGAAGAGTATCTGATGACATGGGAAATGTTCAAATTTACTAGGTGAAAAGAAGAGATTATAAAAAATAACATTGTAATAACTATGTATGGTGCCAGGTGGGTAGTAAAAATATCAGAGGGAACACTTTGTAAACTATATAATTGCCAAACCACTATGCCGTACACCTGGAACTAATACAAAATAATACTGAGTATAAACTATAATTAAAAATAAAATAAAAACTAAGTTATGTAGGGAAATATAAAGTATGAATACCATTTTGTAAAAAAAGAAAAAAAAGGCAAAGACAACCCCCAAACCCCTAAATACGCCAGAATATAAGCCAAAACTGCTTCTGAGGTATTGAGACTCTAGCAGGGGTCCCCAAACCTTTTACACAGGGGGCCAGTTCACTGTCCCTCAGACCACTGGAGGGCCACCACATACAGTGCTCCTCTCCCTGACCACCAATAAAAGAGGTGCCTCTTCCGGAAGTGTGTGGGGGGGCACAGATAAATGGCCTCAGGGGGCCGCATGCAGCCCGCAGGCCGTAGTTTGGGCACGCCTGCTCTAAGGGATTTATGTTCATGCTTTTCCAAAATTTTACAATGTAGTCAGAGCCTCCTGCCATGATAAACCCCACTATTCTGTAGAGTCATGTTTCTGCTACATGACACAATAAACACTGTCTGTTACACTGGGTTCAAAGTGTCTCTGCATACAGTTCAAGCTCCTTCATCTGGGCCATCTAGTTATCCCTTCAATCCTCAACTTTGTGTCTTCCCAGGACATCATTTGACCCCAGCGGATTGCTCTCTTCGTTACACTTCCTTTCTCCACCCCCTCTGGTGCTGCAGTTGGTCAAGGCCCCCACCAGAGCCCTCCTCACACTTCACGGACACAGATGCATCCATTTCTCCACTGGATCCTTACAGGATAACTTGGGTTGATTTATAAATGTTTGGTACCTCTTTCGAGTTTTACCATGTGTGGAAAATGGCACCCAACCCACGGGCCATGCAGTTTTTACAGAAAGTCACCATCACCACGCACGAGCCATACTTGCGTGCTGTTTGATTATTTTCATGCTGGTCTTAGTTGCTACCTTGTCTCTAACATCACAGCTTTCATATTTGGGCTATAGCACTTCCCACCTAAGTTAAACCAAGATACTTACATGTATGTCTCTCTCTTGCTCAATTATCAGTTCTTTTAGTTTAATAACAGCTAATTAAGCTTTATAGCCTTAGCACATAATAAGTTACTAGAGGGAAATTCTGGTAGCAATTTTTACATGACTTATATGACTAGACTATATCACCAACACCAGAAATGATTAAAATCTCCAAAAGTGAAACAACTAAAGCTAAAAAAGATGTCCCAAGTCCACTTAGCTTTACCAGATACCTAAGAGATGAATAAAAGTTAGCTGAAAATATAATATAGGACTTACTCATCATAATGATTTCTAACATTACAAGGTTGTTCCTATCTAGAAATTTAGTGATAAAATGGGTGAGAGGGAGAAGAGGAGGAAAAAAAAATTCCTAAATGGCAATTCCAGTTGCTACTTCCCCACTGTATTCTAAATTACTCTGAATATGCTATGTATCTGTGGAGACCGAAAGAGCACACCCAATTCACAAGACACAACATGGTATGAATCAGTGGTCTATATAGGAAGCTGTAATTTTCCTGTGGTGCTTTGGAGAAGTTGTAACCGCATGAGGAAAGTCTGACTGGTTAATATACCAATTAAGCCATTGGTTGCATTTAAGAATACCATAATCCCAAACACACAGGCTTGGTTTTATATAACGTATGGGTCTAAGTTCTACTGAGTCTGCTAGGATTTTTCCATTTCACGTTGGCTCGAATTTTCATTTCTTTAGACTATTTCACTTCTTTGAGTTCTATGGGCCATAACATTACATCATAAAGTGGGCAAAACTGAGACTCCCCTTTCTACCTCAATGACTGTGAAATGTAGATATTTAGCTACCAGTCGACTCTGTCATCCATCCAGGCAGGAACCTGGGTCAAATGGAGAATATGCAGAGAAAAGCATTTTTCCTCTCCTTCATCTACTGGATAAAAAACAAAAGTGCCCACATGGGGAACTCCAAGAGGGAACCCATCCTGAACCACCTTTTATTTAGATTATTATAAAAGCACGGCAAACATTACTTAAAATAGAACTACTAAGAGATAGAGAGCTACGCAAATCAGGAAATAAGAAAGGTTTAGTTTTAAATCTGATCATCATGATTCTAGAGTTATGGAAATTCAGGTCCAGCTCCCCACTTTCTAGGTTAACTACATTCCCTCGGGCTCTGAGCAGGTGAGGCTGCTTTGCACGAATGAGAGCTCCACAGAGTCTGGATTTGAATAACAATGAGCCACTTTTAATAGAGCCATTCTGCATCAAGGATACAGACTCGATAAAGGATGCTCCCCTGGACCTATAACTGTTAGCAAATCAGACTTGACACAGGCTGAAGACTGAGGGGGAAGAGAACAGGGCTCGACTCCAGCGGAAGCCACTGAGCCGTCTCCATGCGATAACTCCAGTTTTAGGAATGAATTACGCCTGCTTCATGACGTACGCGATCCTTGGAACAATGTAAATACTAATGACATCCGTGAAGAGTTCGCCACATAAAATAACAAAATACTTTATGCATTAATGAAGCAAATAATAAAAAATACAAGTCTTGTGTTTATTTAAACAGTACAATCTAATTTGGATTCATGGCCTGAAAGACGTAACTACACCAAAATCTAAATTCTAATACTCCTTAAAGAGATCCAACTGTACTAAGTATACACAGGAACTGGAAGAGGGCTGATTTTATCAAGCAGAAGTCCTTTCCAGGTTCACTTGGACTCAGCTATTAACAGTAATTTTAATGTGCTTGAAAACAATTTTCTTAATTGGATAAACATTCTCCCTTGTGTTCCTCTTCAGCACCTTTACTGACGTAGCAAATTACCTTTCAGAGATAGAGGAAAGGCCAAGTTCAGCAGGCCGTTTAACTTAACAAAAATTATTATTTAGTAGTGGTCACACATGCACACGCGCACACACACACGCAAATACATGTGCGCATGCATACAACCAGCAAATAAACATTACTTTGTGTTCTAGTTCTTTTAGACCAATGTGTTAAAAAAATTAATCACCAATTGTCTGAAATAGAATGTAAATATATTCCATTATCTTGCTACAGAGCAGCAAAGGTGAATACATTAACTGACTAGATTTCACCTAAATAGATAATTAATTAGTTGAGCTAATATATTTTAATTTAAGAGGAGACTTGGAAAGAATTACATGAAAAAATGCTTTAAACACACAACGCCCCCTTATAAAAAGCCAGCGAGCAGGAGGTCTTATAGCTATGGTATTAAAAGGGTTAAGTGCCCCACTAAATGTCTCTTCTACTTCCTCCCCACTGGAAGATGTAATTGTTCGGATTTATGAATTGGCCAGGCCTGTCAGCATCTTGAGCATGACAGACTCTGTCTAGATCTGCCCTGCACCTGCTGGGAAGAGACAATTCCCCTCACACTTGGGACCCCGAAGCCCTTTAAGCAGCTTGCTCAGTAACCGTGGCAGCCAGGCCTTACACAATTCTTCATCTCCTGCCGCTGGGCCTCACTAAATAAAAACTATGGTGCCTTGTTAGCCAACAACTGAGCATGAAATCACTACATTGCAATCCCCTACTCTCTGAGTCAATCAATTTTTTCCCCATTATAGATCGGGATGCACTGGGTCAATTCAGAGGAGGGAGTAAAGTGGAGTAGAATGAAATGAAAGCATCAGGCGAGCCAGAATACACCCCAAAGGCATCTTCCATTCCGTACAGTGAAATGAGTGAGTTCGTCTACAACAGTCGAGAGCTAGCGAACAAAACCAAGGCGTGTGCTATGTAGTGGCATCATCATGCTTTGAACTGGCCCAGGACATACAGGGGAGACAGATACGCAGCCAAGAACAAGCTTTTGTCAGGTCTCAAATTGCTAACAGATTATAGAGTGTGTCTGACAAGGCACTGAGACTGTAACATATGTTCTTTTTAAGAAGTATTAACATTTGTGCATTAGCTACAATCTAACTGAGAGAGCCTGAACCACTAAAAACGATTAGAGTGTCATTTGCAACAGTAGCAGCTCTCCTCTCATTTGGGACCCTGCCATGTGTGTGCCCAAGAAGGGGGTGCAGGGAAGGGGGCAGGCAGGGGAGGGGAGTCAAAAAGGAAAGACCACGAAGAAATAGGCTGCACCACGTGCTGAACATGGCGCTTTTTTTCCTGGAGAAGCTCCCACTGTGAAGGGCGTGTTCAGAAGAGGGAAGGAATGTTTGGAAATAAAGCTCTTTTTAACATTTTCATCCCCTACAAATAACATCTCATAACCAGTACTCCTACCTGAGCTGCAGGGCTATGGACTCAGTATCCAGAAAGGGCCTTTTCCCTTCCATTCTTGTAATGATTCTTTTTCAAGAGGGCAAAATTGTTTTAGGGCAAAAAATCATTGTGTTGAATGACTATTATTATTAAAACTGAGCTAGGATGATTGGTCCATTCAGAACACTCAAAAATCATTAGGCCTCCAATACATAGCAATAACAGTCTCCCTAATTGCAAATTTTCACATGTGGTGTGTTATGTTTTTATATAAAATTTCAACAACTTTTGCCGTTAGTCTGCAGGCCCCTAATGGACAGCAGTTCTAACTTGCCTCCTGCAATGCCTGGCAAATAGCAAAAATGGAATAGTCAGTTGTTGACTTGTACTGATAGGAAGGAAATGGGAAACATAAAATAACACTTCTCAGCAAGGAGTCCCACCAGTAGCCTTATTGCCACAGTCCTCTCAGTGGTCCTGCAGGACTCGGGGCCCACTGGCCGCAGTCCTCATCACTGCAGCGGACACTGATTGTCGTCAGCCTTCCCCATGAGATTGCAACATCCCTCAGAGTGGCCCTGCAGGACCCGGGGCCCACTGGCCGCAGTCCTCATCACTGCGGCGGACACTGATTGTCGTCGGTCCTGCAGGACCCGGGGCCCACTGGCCGCAGTCCTCATCACTGCGGCGGACACTGATTGTCGTCGGTCCTGCAGGACCCGGGGCCCACTGGCCACAGTCCTCATCACTGCGGCGGACACTGATTGTCGTCAGCCTTCCCCATGAGATTGCAACATCCCTCAGAGTGGCCCTGCAGGCCGACTTGAATTTGCAGCCTAAACATCCAGAACAGGGTTGTATAATTATACTTACAGGGGCCACTTCACATTTGGCCCTAGGGCACGGAGCTAATTATTATCTTACAAACTTCATATTCGCCAAAGCAGCTATAGTTATATCTTGTTAAACGGACTGGAAATGGAGAACTCTTATACAAGTATAATGTAATTATGTGCACACCATTATCTGATTTACAAATCCTGTTTTAAAATAAATTTTTATTTTGTATTTTACCTCTTAATTTTATTATTTACATGTTATTCTGAATCCTGAGATAGTTATTATTATAGATGTACATATGTATATTACACATATGAATGTGGAGATAGATATAGGAAAAGATACATAAACTTTTAACCCGAGGTCTCCTTTTACTTCTTGACTGATTCCCTGATGATGATTTTAATGTTAAACATGCTCATTTTCAGGTTAAGCATCATTAGAAACACAGATTAGAAGAAAAAAAACTATAAAGTATTATCATATGGTAAGAGAAATAATTTCTGAGTTGGTTATTATCCTAGATAATTTAGGCACCTATTCAGATTTTTTATGGGAGAAAAAGAGTTTGCATTGGATCCTGGGACTAATGGCCTTACTTCATGTGTAGCAAGTTGGTAACACCTACAATAAAGTATAAGATGTTTATCATATAAGCAAACATAATCTGTTGGGGGAAAGCAACATGGTGTATATGTAGAGAGAGCATGTCTCTGCAAACATTCTGAATTATTTGAGAGGGTAAGTAAGCAGGGTGCATCATTTATTTAAACTTTCAAAACCCTTGACAAGATTCTACTTCAAAGACAGATTATAATAATGAAGTTAACATGGGACTGAGGAGAGTGTTTTTTCAGTGAGAGAGCACTTGGTTAGATGGGAAATAAGGAGTAGAACCCGCATTTTCCATCACAGACATGTTAGAAGTAACTAGTAGCCAGCATTAACTGGACTTTCTTCTTAATATTAAAGATTATCTTGGAGAGAGAGAGAGCATCTTCCCCAAACCAAAACATACAAACAAACAAAAAACTCACCAAACCTGCAGGACCTATCTGCCTCTTAGAACATGGAAAGATCTGTGTGCGTGCGTGTGTGTGTGTGTGTGTGTGTGTGTGTGTTTGTGTGCGTGTGTGTGTTAGAGATTGGAGACTTAGATGCTGATGGGGTTGGGGCTGTTGAGGGACCTGAAAAATGAGAAGTAGAAGATGCTCCTACTACTGTATCAAGCTGGGCTTATTGGCACCCACCCAAAATGTACATGTTTAATTGCTATGTTTTGCAAGATACTTAATTTAAAAAAGTCCAGTGAAAGGGGAAATAAAATACTGTATTATTTTTTAAAATGGAGGTGAAAAGAACCTCACTGAGATAGTTGTGTGTGTGGGGTGGGGGGCGCGAGTTCAAACATAAATTGAAGGCAGACAGAGAGGGAAGAAGACGGAGGCTGTCCGGCCTGGAAAAACAGAAGCCGAGAGGAGCGTCTGGGAAAGTTTACAAAGTCACAGAGGACTCAAGTGGGGGGTATTCATTATACACACTGTCTGAACAGCAAAGCCAGGTAAACCCTTTTGAAGTTTAAAAGGCTCTTTTAGGACACCTGATAGGAAGGGTCTAGATTTACACAACAGGTGTCTCTTCAAGAGAAAGTGTCTAGTGAGAAACAAAAATAGGCTTAAGAAGTTTGGGACATTCAGGGAGGCAAGCTTCTTACCAAGTTAATAAAGGAAATGAGGAGCTTCTAGTTGTATCCCCACCTTTTGAACTTGTCCTCCCCTCCAGCCCTTCCAGACAGAGGCTGAAGAGTGGCTGGCCCAGTGAAGATGGCTTCTGTTCCCCTCCATCAATGCAGAAAATTGAGCGTGGATTATGAATGTTGCATTAGCTACTGCTGTTGTCAACACTAGTCACTAATGACCCAATATAGGGAGGGAGTAATAGAGAGGAGAAGATTCCAGTCAAACAACAGTACTGTCTAAAGATGTAAAAGATCTTTTTTGAAGTAATTAAAACATTTTTTTGGGCGATTTCTAAGACTGGCTTTCTCATGGGCAGTGTGTAGCATAGCATAGCTTGTAGGCTGCAGATCAATAAATTCCAGTTAACTTTCAAGTCATGTCGGCATGCAGTCCTGTCTGGTTTATTAATTTAAATTTCAACCTTCTAAAAAGGTATGTCTAGAGAAATAAGGCACTATATGGATTGCAGTCAGGCCGCTCAATCGGAACAGGGCTGCTTCTATCTTGGTGATCAACATCAATAGGAAATCTTACCACACTGACGAGAATAGGTCTCACCCCTTCCTGTCTCCCTCAGTTAGTGTTTTCCTTAGGAGCCTAGCGTACCATTTTTTAAAGAGTGCTTGATACCTGAGCAGCAAATACCTGTGGCTTTCCTCACAAAGGCTTCAGCAGTTAGTTAAGTCAGAATAAGAAAGGTGAAAACAAAAGGGGAAAATACCATCTTGATGTTCAGATCTCTGTGTGGGAAGGAATGTCTGCCACAGTCTCTTTCTTCTGCTCCTGTCCTGTGTATCCTTGTGCTATTGTCTCAGTCGTTTCTAACTCTCAAGGATTTAACCTGAAGTCCGAGAGTGAAAATGAAAAGCTAGAAACAGCTTACATTTCCCCTTTCAATCATCTCTCCCTTCCATGTTTTCTTCTCTTTGATATTTTTTTTTACTTTATTTGCTTTTAATATACATTTTTTAAAACATGCTCAAATATCTGTCAGTGGATTGTCCCTTTTGTGGACTTGCCCCACACCTCTGGACGTACAAAATTCTTGCTCCAAATGGTTAATATTTCAAGATGCACAAACTAACTATACTATGAGACTATGCCAAAAATGACTACGGCCATGCTGCTGCAGTTCAAACAATGCAGCTTCAGACGCAGTGGTTTCTGGATTCTCTGTGTCCCTTCTCCCCTGCGTTGACAGACAGAAGGGGAAGCTGCCTGAATCTGTGGAGACTGGTCAGAGACAAGAGCTGCAGCTGAATTCTACCATACCTACTGCATTTTTAATTCTGGAAGAAATATTTATAAAATGACAACACCATCTGAATATGGCTCACAATAATAGCATTACAAGTAGATGTGGTAAAACATCAGTGCTTATGTAGAAATTTCAGATGTTTCCAGACCAACTGTACCTTCATGAAATTTATATAGAACACTGTCATTTTAGTAATAACTGTGACATGTATTTGAAGAGCCAACTGAAACAATATGAGGCAATGTCACGTTTCCATGTTGAGAATTATAGATGAAAGACAGATTTATACTTTTTATTTCTGAGTGCTTTCAGTTTTAATCAAGGTTCCTGGAGCTTCTCACTAACAGTGAAATTGTATTTAAATAGGGCCTTTAGGGTGTTAGAGTTACGGATTAATTAACTCAATTTGGACAGGGTTTTCAGGACACTGTAGTTCTTGCATTTCTAATTTTATCTCCAGAGGTAGTCAAAGCTCCTCTAGACATTAGCAACTAAATAATTGCACTGGCTTAGCCTGGTTATGATTGAAACATCTAAAAGGAAGCAGGCCTGTCAGAGTCAGAACTGAAGTCCAGTGCTGAGGGCAACGAGGTGACATGTCCCCCCTTCACACGTCTAGCACTTTGCGGAACTGGGCTACGGTTGCTCCTCCACTCAGCTGTGAGATGCTGGGGGCGTGCCCAGGCAGCGCAAGCCGCAGTCTCTGCTGCAGGACGGAGGTGAGCACACCTCCCTGGGAGGGCTTCTGCGACGGTGTTCATGTGAAATGCTCAACTTGGAGCCTGGCACACAGTAAGAGCTCAAAGAGTGAGATGTTGCCACGATCATGATTGTTAGCTGATTATGGTGCTTTAAGGCCAAGTAAAATGCTCTAGAAATAAAAGGTAAAGAGGAAAGATACATAAAGAAGAGTCGCCTGTGCTTGTTTGGACATTATCGTCAATGGTTGCCAGTCCGACTTCCTTTCCAAATCTTCCCCAGGCACCCATGTACCCACGCACACGTTCTGCTGTCAAAGACAGTATGTTTCTGGTTCAGCTTAAATCACACCCACACAGGGAACAGATGGGCACTGTCTAAACTTGATTGAGAACCGGAAGAACTGTGGGCTGAAACTGAAAGAATGCAGAAAGACAATGCTGGAAGACAAGGAAAGAAAAACCAAGATGGATGACAGAAGAAACACTAAAAAATGTTGGAGATAGGCAGGAGAAAGGTAAAAAGTGATAATGGCAAGGTTAGAATCCTGAGTGCAGTTTCACAGAAACAGAACACTACAGTGTGTCCGTAAAGTCATGGTGCACTTTTGACCGGTCACAGGAAAGCAACAAAAGACGATAGAAACGTGAAATTAGCACCAAATGAAAGGAAAACTCTCCCAGTTTCATACCTATTCAGTGCAGTTCGATGTGGGCTCACGCACAGATTTCTTAGGGCTCCTTAGGTAGCTATCCCGTATAGCCTCTACAGACTCGTCCCTGACTGATGGCCTACCAGACGGGGTTTCTCCACCAAACTGCCGGTTTCCTTCAACTGCTTATCCCACTGTGTAACGTTATTCCTATGTGGTGGCGCTTCATTATAAACACGCCGATATTCATGTTGTGCTTTGGTCACGGATTTGAATTTAGCGAGCCACAGAACACACTGAACTTTCCTCTGTACCGTCCACATCTCGACTGGCATGGCCGTGGGCTGCTCCGCTGTATACACAGGGTTACGTCATCATCTGTGCATGCGCACATGCTGCCACATCATCCTACAGAAACTGGGAGGGTTTTCCTTTTATTTGGTGCAGATTTCACATTTCTATCATCTTTTGTTGCTTTCCTGTGACCGGCCAAAAGTGCACCATGATTTTACAGACACACTGTATTACAATAGTCAATAGTAAGGTTCGAGAACAGACCTAACAAGAGACCTCTACCAGGAGATTAAAGTCAAACCTAGCTCAGGAATGCTGAATGACCAACAAGGACGCACAATATGTGACCAGGAGAAAATAAAGGGATGATGGAAACAGCCTTTTGAAAATCTATACAGAAGAGACAAAAGGATGACAGATACCTCTGAAGAAGATTCCTGTGAGGAAGAACAAGTAATTCTAGACAAGAAAGTAAAAGCTGTCCTGAAAGTACTGAGCGGAAGTAAATCACCAGGGGGAGATAGGATACCGGTGGAATTATTCCAAGCCACAGACTGAAGCTGTCAAAATCCTAACAAGAATATATCAACAAAAATGGAAAACTAAATGATGGCTTATAGTCTAGAAATGTTCAATATACATCCAATCTTTAAGAAAAGAGATGCCAAGGCATGCAGTAGCTATAAGACCAGTGCTCTAATTGCCCACACAGTAAAGTGATGCTCCAGGTGACACACAACAAGGACTTCTACTTACATGAAGAAAGAAATGCCAGATGTTCATGCTGGATTCAGAAGAGGAAAAGGCCCTTGATTTTTAATTGCAAGCACTTGTTGGATGCTGGCATGCTCCAAAGAATTTCAGAAAGTTAGTCTATGTTTTATAGACTACAGGAAAGCCTTTGACTGATGGGGTCATGAGAAGCTATGGGTTGCTCTGAAAGAAATGGGTGTGCCTCAGCACTTCATTGTCCTGATGTGCTACCTGTATTGTGGACAGGAAGTCACTGTCAGGGCAGAATATAGAGAGAAAAAATAGTTTCCTCTAGGCAAAGGTGTCAGACTAGGGTGCATTTTATCTACCTATTTTTAAAATCTGTATGCAGAACACATCACATGAAAAAGCAGGCTAGACTCGAAGGAAGAATGAAAACTGGTGGAAGAAATATCAATAACTTAAGATTTTCAGATGACACCATTTTACTGGTAGAAGGTAATAATGATTTGAAATGACCTCTGATGAAATGAAAGAACATGCCAAAACAGAACTGCACCTGATACTCATAAAGACAAAAAATATAACTACAGAAGAAACACACAACTTTGACAACAGAGACATTAAAATTGTTATTTCCTAACCTTGGTTCAGTCATCAATTCAAAAGAGCAGTAATGGAAAAATTAGGCAAAATCATCATGAGCAATAATGTGCCATTAGAAACCAAGGCTAAGATCATCCACACCCTTGTATTCCCAATTCCTATGTATGGATATGAAATTGGGACAATAAGAAAGGGTGATAGAAAAAAAAAAGATTCATTTGAAATATGGGGTTGGAGAAGAGCTCTACAGATACCCTGGACCACCAGAAAGACGAACAATGGGTCTTAGATGAAATTGAGCCTGAAATACCTCTAGAGGCAAAAGAAAAGAAGAGAAAAAGACAAAACTGAAGCTGTTCTACTTCATCATGAGAATGCAGGATTTTTGGGGAAAGACAATGCTGGATAAAAGAAAAACGGAAGCAGGAAAAGAAGAAGATCAAGTATGAAATGGACTGCCTTCACAAAGACCACTGGCATGAGTATGCTGTAGCTAGCAGGGCTGTTGAGGACAGGACACTGTGGACATCACTCATTCCTAGAGTCACCAGGAGTCGGAGCTAACTCAATGGCACATAACACACACAAGAATGTCTAGGTTTTCTTTTTTGTTTTTGTTTTTAGGTAAAGGCCCTGCCCAGTTGACTTTATAGTAGAGTGTTGGCCTGGTGTGTGGATGTCCTGGGTTCAATTCCCAGTCAGAGCACACGAGAGAGCATCCAACTGCTTCTCCAACTTTCCCCCTGTTGCTTCTCTCTCTCTCTCTCTCTCTCTCTCTCTCTCTTCCCCTCCTGCAGCCATAACTTGATTAGAGTGAGTAGGCCCCTGGCACTGAGGAGGGCTCCATGGCATCTGCCTCAGGCACTAGGAAGAGCTTGGTTGCTGAGCAATGGAGCAATGCCCCAGATGGGCAGAGCATTGCTCCCTAATGGGCTTGCCAGGTTGATCCCAGTTGGGGCACATGCAGGAGTCTGTCTCTGTCTCCCCTCCTTTCACTTAAAAAAAAAAAAAAAAGAAATGCAAAGACAAATGAAAAAATAGTTATCATAAAAAAGTTCAAATAAATCTTTCATTTATTGTAAACTTCATGAGATTTAGGATCCATAACAATTATTAAGCACTTGTCATGACCAAAAGCAAGCCTCTTTGCTAAATATACTACATTTATCATCCCAGTTAATATTCACAACAAGCTGATAAGATAGGCACTATTCCTAGTCTGGATTTATAGATGAGAAAACTGAGGTTTAGAAAGGTTCAGACTTAGCCCAGGTCACAGAGCTAGTCTGTAGCACAGTGAAGTATCAAAATGCAGGCTGCTGGTCCAAGCCAAAGATCTTAATCTCCTAGCCTACATGGCTTCCGGAGTTAAAGAACTTCCTGTGCTGAGTAGAGTCTCCTGCTCTCAGTGCTGAAGTTAATGCAATGAATGACCAATAAAAGGTTCACTAACATAGTGTCAAAATAAAGGAAAGCCCAAAACCGCTTCCCATGTTTTGCAAATAGGCACAGCCGAACCCTTAATTATAACAAAAGAGCTCAACGTCAGATCCCAGCTCTCAGGACACTCCGTGTAGCTTACATCCCCCCAACAATGTCAAGGACAGAAAAAGCAATTGCTAAGCCTAGTTCAACTTTCCAAAGGAAGTCATATAAAAAGCCCTTTTAGAGGCGTCAGTTTGTTTTTCTAATTTAGTCTTTGTCCTCTTACTATTTATTTCTATTAGAGAGATTGTTTCTCTCCATGATCCTCAGTTCTTTGAGGACCTTATTCGGGCATATGAGGAGGCTGTCCGATCTTTCTCACTCACCACCCCTGCACACTTGGGCCTCGCATTCCTCCCTGAAGAACTGAACAGGAAAGAGTGCAGGGAGAAGGACTCCCTGCTTTCCCCGTTTTTAAAATTGTCAGGCTGTTCAAACTCCATTCAGATTTAGTGTTGTCCTGGTTATATGCTAACTCTCAGAGTTGGTTGTTTTTTATGGGATTAAGTAAGAAAACTGCATGCCAACTTTAGAAAGGAACGAAGGAAAACTCAAATAACTGAAGGCTGGATGGTTTCCCAAGCACCCCCCCCCCCCACCAATGCAGAAAACCAGAATAATGTTGACCAGTTCTTGTGGCTACTGTACTTAGTTCTAAAAATCCTAGGAAGGGGATTGGGAAATCATTTACTCCATCTTTTGGCCACTTCATCCTTTGTGTAAAGGATCTCTTAGGTGGAAACATAAAGTACAAAGCAGATTAAAGTAGAGTTACTTTGATGGGGAGAGTGATGGGCTTGGAGCTCTGCCCAGTGTCACCTCTCTCCCCCTCCCCCCCAAGAGAAGTCTTAGAAGGGATCTGAGGAGCAGTCACTGGCTTTCCAACTTGTTTTGCCACCACTGACTGTAAAAGCACATTTTACTAAGTGATTCAGTATAGGTGCACTTGTGCGCGCACACGCACACACACACACATAACTGAAACAAAAATCTCTTGAAACAATTCAAGAGATTTCCTTGTGTGATCTCCGAGATTGTCCTTTCTCATCTCGTCTATTCCATTTAAGAATCATTTCCAGTCCATGAGATGGATATCACTACCCATTAGGGGAACTGAAAACACCATATTCACCGACTTCACCCTCCCAGAGATTCTACAGACAAGCTTTTAAAAGCTCTAGTCGCTAGCCCCTCCCTAAGGAACTGATGAGGAAAAAGGGCAGGAAGAAGTGGTGAGCGGAGACACCTAGAATTTGTATGTAGGATTGATTCTATTGATCTAAGAAGGGCAGGATTCCCTCTGGAGGGGATGGTAGTGTTGACTTAGAATGATGTCTGATCTTGACTCTGATGACAAATCATGGGACAAGCCAACTCGGTTTCTACCACATGGACCAGAGAATCAGGGACAGTCAGAATCAAGGCCACACACACACACACACACACACACACACACACACCAACAAAATGATGGATAAGAAGAGGAAGCCTGTCTGTGCTTAAATCTCTGCTTCTAGTTTGTGCCTGAGACCATTTTTATTTTTGTTCTTGGTTTCATGAAACATCTTGCATCCTTATAATTTCCCATTTATTAAAACCAAAAAAAAAAAAAAAAAAAAAAAAAAAAGAAAGGAAAAGAAATCACAGCACAGTCATGACAATGAGTTCCAAAGTGAGTTGTTATTTAATATGTATATAAAATCTATCCATGCTGCAAAATGACCACCAACATAAGCGGGAAAGCCAACCCCTTTCAAAGAACAAGACAAAAATATTTCTGGTGGACTTAAGGACAGTAAAAGAGAATACAGATATATTTTTGTGGAAAAATAGCAAATGTCTACTGTTTTTCCACCCTCAGGATTGTCAACTCATACGTCAATCCAACAGCAGCCACAGAGTTTAAATATGTTATTGCTCTTTCTTCACTAACTTAAAAGATAATCTGAAATGCCATCTATGTAAATGGGTCCCTTTACCCGTTCATTTTAATAAGAGACGGTAAAGTCTAGCCATGCTAAATCTATAACAAGGTTTCAAACATGTGTACGTCCACACTGAGTCACAAAGTGGGCTTTTAGAAATTTCTTTCTGCAAAATAAATAAATAAGAGAAAGGAATAAAAAAAAGATAAAGCCTTCATACAGAATTGTGGCAATTACATCCCACAGCTACTCTATAACCCAAAACTTTGCAGAGGCTTTGATTATTGAACCATGGCTGAAGTGAATAATTTGCTTTGCACTGAGAAAACAAGCACATTCATTCTTACCACAATGGAGAGAGGCAGTTTTAATTAAACCTTATCAAAAGATGAATAAAGAATAAGCTCAATACCCATTCCACAGAACTCTATTTTTGTCTGTTTAGTTTAAGCTTGCCATGTTCATGCAATAATTATCCACTATCCAAGGAATGCTGGAGTTGTGTTAATGTTGGTAAAGATTTAATTAGCTCAATTATCTGGAGAGTACTGAAGTGAGGCTCAGCACAGCACACATTTCTTCAGGCTTTATACATACCCCTGATCAAAATACATGAAACTGGAATCTAAGTGAACAAAAGACTTACTTCTACAGTTCTACCATTGAAACAGTTCTATACTTCATAATTTTATTACTCCAATTAAAAAAAATCCCCTACAATACAAGTCTTTAGAAGTAGAACTCACAAGTGAAGGCTTATCTGGGTGTGTGTGCATGTGTGTGTGTGTACACAGCACATAGTTAACTTACTGAGTCTGTAAATATGTTCTTAGAAAGTTAATTAAATTTGGCTTTTAGATAAATATTAACATCCAAAGTACAGTCCTTTTTAAAAATTTTATCTTTTCAATGGAGCCTACATATATTACCTTTCCCCTGGAAAACAAGCAATTTAATACAAGCACTGAAAACGCAGGAACACAGACAACTGTTTCAATCTCTCGGACACCAGGGACAGAGCGTCGGGTTCATTTCAGAGAACAGATTGGCCCCCAGCGGCCTGACCTTCCTGGTGGGAAAGAGAACACAGCGCTGTGCTTGACAAGCTAGCAACAAAGAGGGGTATTCAGGCCCCCCCAATTCAGACACACTTCTTATAGGGGAAAATGCAAAGCAGGAGGGAGAAATGCACGTTTCCAGCAAAGCAGGGTTTACTTAGATCAGAGACAAGCATCTCAACCATAAAAAAACTAATGTATTTGAGAAAGTTGCAAACACCATTTTATCCACTCATTTATAACTTCAGAAAGCTCTTATCTGGCCATTGCCAATGTCTTAGCTTCCAACCTCACCTGTGAGCCACAATCACCAGTATTATAACATCAGTGGAAACCCAAAAATATGATTACCGTGATAAAAGCTTCCCTAATTACTCCAATGAAGAGGGCGAAACTCTTCTCTCAGAAGCTGGCTCAGGCTAATTTTTCAAAGTAAGCTTTCTCTTTCTTATTACATGTTCCAGGTTTCACACTTATTTTGAAATTCAGATGGACATTTCCTTGTCTTTTAGACCCTTAGACAAACAGATTTTTCATTACTTATTTTTATTTTGAATTTGTATAGGGTCTTCCATGTAGATCTCTAATGAGCCAGAAGTTCAGCAAAGGATCAGCAATAATAAAAAAAATTGCTAAAGCAATGTCCTTAAAAATATCTAAGGTGAAATTAATTGCTGTGTATAAATACATGTATTTTTTCTAACCTCCAAGGTCAAGTTTTATTATATATCCTGCTTGATCAGCTACAAGCAATGTTTAGTTTGTATGTTTTCAATTATACACATAATGTGCTATGATACCCTATATTCTGAAGCAGGGGTCGGGAACCTATGGCTCGCAAGCCAGATGTGGCTATTTTGATGGCTGCATCTGGCTTGCAGACAAATCTTTAATAAAAAAAAGTAACATTAAAAATATAAAACATTCTCATGTATTACAATCCATTCATTTCCTACTGCTCATGTTCATGGTTGCAAGTGGCTGGAGCCAATCACAGCTGTCCTCTGGGACAACACCAAATTTTTATTGGATAATGCGTAACGTACACGGGTCATTGTATGGCTCTCAAAGAATTACATTTTAAAATATGTGGCTTCATGGCTCTCTCAGCCAAAAAGGTTCCCGACCTCTGTTCTGAAGCATCAAGCTCAACGCAGAATATCATAAGTTTAAAAGGCACTCACAACTGTCTACTACATTATTCTTATAAACAAGTACGTTTACATTGTTATGTGAAAAATCTGATGCTGTGTTTTTAGTACATACTTTCCTGAAATACAAGGCTTATGGGTACTTAGGCTCAAACCAACTAGTAAAGTTGAAACAAGTCCTGAATTCTGACCTATAAATGTTTTGATCATTTACTAAGTACGCAGGTAATGCAGATATACATCCTCACCATAAATATGCAGACTATTAGGAAAAACTTGTGAAGAGTAGACTGTCATAGTTTAGGGGGGAAAAGTGCATAGTTTTTTTTTAATTGAATGCAGACCACAATCAAAAGCTCCTGTTGCCAGGTAAAAAGTAAGGTTGGTGGTATGGTCTGAAAACTTGCACTGCCCACGGTTTAACTAATCTGCCTCAACTTTAGACTTAAACGCTTCAATCACAAACATTTGTATGAAAACAGGCAAAAATGATCCAAGCCAATCAGAAATGGTCTTTTATCTGCCATATTTTTGGAGTCATCTTTATTTTGGGGGAGAATTACATGAAGGCCTTCTTTGAGGTGGCAAAGACAGACACAAGTGCGGGCTCACTTCTTGTTTCCAGCCTGCACACACTTTCGTGGTGCGACTCGCTCAGTCTGGCTTGAAACGACATTCTTGGAACTTCAGAGTATTTCGTGCAAGAACAAAAGGTGCTCGGGTTCAGTTTGCAACAGGAGTCATTTATGCCACACAGATTCCCTTTTTTTGTGTCTGCAAAGGAGATACTTTGAGCCCTCTGGGTTTAGAAGATCTTCAAACAGACAATAGTGTGCAAACACCCCTCAAGAACAGAACTTTACTAGAACAACCTCAAGGCTGAGACCAAAGCTTTGAGAAAGGGCCCTTCAGCAGATTTCCTTCTCCTCTTCACCCTGAACAAAGCCCGCCTGACAATACTGAAACCTACTCCTTTCTTTGGCTTAAACCCCCTTTGCAGGAAAAGTATGCAAATGCTGAACGAGGCTCCCTTGTCTGTGGCTACTCTCACCAGCCATCTTTCCTCTGGCTGGCTCTCAGCAGACCATCCACCGCCTGACCAGAGGAGACCAGCCTTCCAGTTCAGCATCCTTCACAGACTGACAGTCAGCTCCCTGGCTCCAAAGGGCTTCATTTGGTTGTAATGAACTATTCCCTGCATATTTCCTAAGGTATGGTACTTGTGTTAAAAGCCAACAGCTGAAACATTCATTCTGTTTCTCATTTAGATCCTTTTTCCCCCTCAGCAGTCTTCCTCCCTCTGCCTTCTTTTCACCTCCCAACTACTCCGCACACATTTCTGTTCGATCCTCCTTGGTGACATTTCAAGAACAGAAACGGAATGAAGGTGGACACTGGAAACTACAAAAAAGGAGTTCAAACAGCAAAGCTCACTGAATGGTGGCAGAGCACCAGGAAAGTCACAAAAAGGGTGAGAGAGAAGGAAAGATGAAACAAATGGTTTTTGTTGACATAATATGTAAATATAAATTTATATATTTGAGAACTATTCGTGTAAAATGTCCACATACTATGCTGGTTTCAGGTCTCAAATATGTTTGTGCAAAAAAACACAATGTGAAAATTCCACAAAATTGTTTTCTTCATGTATATCTTCTCTTCAAAATTCACTTTCACCCTGCATTACACATACAAAAGGTACAAATAAATGTGATTTTTGTCTCACCTGCCTCTCTTTATACTGAAGCTGCAGATAAGGCAGAGATAAGGTCAAGAATCTTAATTTCTGACTTCTTGCACACATTTCAGGTCCTAGCAGGTGGGCAGTGGGCCGCTGAGGACTGTGTTATGTTCTCACAGGCAGATGAACACCTACTATGACCATGAGGTATTAGGGGGATAAAGTGAGGTAATAAAAAATTATTTATCTGGATGACTTTCCATCAGCCATGAGCTGTTGGGCTCTAGTTGAACGGATCAAACTAGAAAACAGTCATGGCTTTCTTGCAATGCCTCCATCCTCTCAACCCACAAAACACTGAGCAGTTAGTCTTGGCATAGGAAAGCAGGTCATTCCCCCCCCCCCCCCCCCCCGGACTCCAAAAGCAGCAGCCTTTGGGGAAATGTACTGAGATAAGTAAGTAATAGGGGAAGGAAGAATCTGGAGTCTCAGATTCTTACTCTGATGTGATTACTGTAGCTCTATTTGCTTTTGGCTATATTATGTTTGCATCTTGTTCCTCAATCACCTGGATGCTGCTATTTCTAGCGTAAATTTACCAGCATTTCTTAAGAGTAATCAAAATACTTTAAATGTTAAGTTATGAGATGCCCTGTGGTTGTGAATAACTTGAGCTGACCTGGTATTTGACTCGTCATACACGCTACCTATGAGGAAAGTCTGGTCATGAGACAGCATCAGAAAGCCTAGACCCATCCCAGAAAAGTATGAGGTTGAAATTATAGTGAGAAAGTAATATGGCTATAAACCCATAAAATAATTACATTTATTAACTACACAATAAAATGTGTAAAACAATTTTCTATGCTAAACCAGGTATACACCAGTTTAATATATTTCCTTTGTCATTTTTTATATACATATTGTATATGTACAGGCAGAATATTATACTTTTTCCACATTATCACATGTATTTCTTCTTGGTAACTGCCTTTATAATTTTGAAGGCTGCATAATATTCTAACTTGTTGGGTATACTTTAATTTACTTGATGAACACACAATACAGTGTACAGATGATGTGTTGTGGAATTGTGCACCTGAAACCTGTCTAGTTTTGTTAACTAGGGCCTCCCCAATATTCTCATTCATGCCCATGGAAAACCTAAAATTCCATCTTTTGCTCAAAATCTCTTCCTTTGTGAAACCTTCTCAAGAACTTCTGGCAGAATTCATTTTTACCTCATTTTTCCTTCCATGTAGATTCATGCAAACTTTTGCTGTAGCCTATCTTGAAATTTGAATGTTCATATTTGTGTCTCTAAATTGTATCTCCCCACAAAAACCCAAACAACCCAATTATAAAATGGGGAAAGGACCTGAATAGACACTTCTCCTAAGAGGACATAGGCCAGTAGGCATATGAAGAGATCCTCAACATCACTAATCATCAGAGAAATGCAAATTAAAAATACAATGAAACATCACCTCACACCTGTCCGAATGACTATCATCAGTAAATGAACAAACAAGTGTTAGCCAGAATGTGGAGAAAAGAGAACCCTTGTGCAATGCTGGTGGGAATGCAGACTGGTGCTGCTGGTGCTGCCACTGTAGGAAACAGTATGGAGGTTCCTCAAAAAATTAGAAATGGATCTGCCTGATGACCTCGCAATTCCACTTATGGGTATATATCTGAAGAAATCCAAATCACTAATTTGAAAGAATATACGCTCCCCTATGTTCATTGCGGCGTTATTTATAATAGCCAAGCTATGGAAGGAACCCAAGTGCCCCCCTATAAAGGGGTGGATAAAAAAGCTGTGATATATACACACATATACCCACACACACATATATACGCATGCTGGAATATTACTCAGCCATAAAAAAAGAATAGAATTTTACCATTTGCAAGTGTGGATGGACCTAGAGGATATTATTCTCAGTGAAATAAGTCAGAGAAAGACAAATACCATATATTTTTACATATATGTAGAATCTAAAGAACAATATATACAAACAAACAAACAAAAAGAAACAGATTGATAGATACAGAGAACAAACTGATGGTTAAAAGAAGAAAAGGAAGCTGGAGGACTGGAAGAAAAAGGTGAAAGGATCGAGAAGTATACCGATTGGTAGTTACAGAATAGTCATGGAGATGTAAAGTACAGCATAGGGAATATAATCAATAATATTGTAATATCTGTGCATGGTGCCAGGTGGGTACCTGAAATACTGGAGGGGAATACTTTGTAAAGCATATGATTTTCTAACCACTATGATGTATACCTAAAACTAATACAAAATAACTGAATGTCAACTGTAATTGAAACAATTTTTTTCTTAAGTGAGAAGTGTGGAGGCAGAGAGACAGACTCCCTCATGCGCCCTGACCGGGATTCACCCAGCAAGCCCCTATGAAGCAATACCCTGCCCATCTGGGGGGGCACTGCTCCATTGCTTAGCAACCGAGCTATTTTAGTACCTGAGGTGAGGCCATGGAGCCATCCTCAGTACCTGGGGCCAACTTGCTCCAATCAAGCCATGGCTATGAGAGGGGAAGAGAGAGGGAGAGGGGAGGGGTGGAGAAGCAGATGGTCACCGCCCCTGTGTGCTCTGACTGGGAATCAAACCTAGGACAGACACATGCCAGGCCGATGCTCTACCGCTGAGCCAACTGGCCAGGGAAAAGCAATTTTTAAAAATTAAAAATTGTGGGTGTTTTGAAGTTAGAAGCTGTTTTTTCCACTACTGTCTAAAACAATAGTCATTGGCTACTCAAAAAAATACTTGTAGAAAAAAAACAGAAGATTATGGTATGGTGAGGTTGTTAGATATTCACTGATTCAGTCAAAATCTAAAAAATATTTCATGGGCATAAATTTCATTCCATACTAGAAGATGGAGATACAATAGTGAGATGAGGATAAGAGAGTAAACAAATTTCCATATTCTGAGACTTAGAGGCTACTGAGGAAGACAGACACATGACAGAGGACTTCCATACAGAGAAGCTAAAGGCTGGCTTTGCTCCCAACATGTATAAAATAGCCATACATTTATTCATAGTCACAAATAAAATTTCACACTGTCAGATATCTTGCTAAATTCTACCACTGATCCTGACATGGAGGCTGGAACATCTCAAGATTCTTAACGTGGCCACTGTCCTCTCTGTCTGTGACTCTTCCCCATTTCTATCCATTATCAGCCATGTCTGAATCTTGGGAGTCATTTCTCTGTCTCCCTTCTGAATCTGACATCAGGTCATCTTGTGCTCAGCTCAGTAACTCATCTTGACTTCCTTACATTTGATTGAGAATCCGTCCCAGACTTTCTGCCTCTGATTTTACTTTCTGGATATCATATGGGCTTTAAAACTTCACCCGCCTTACAGGTCAATACGACCTGTAAAATGTCATGTGGATATCACGTACTTCCTGATGATGTGATGAGAAGAACTCTTCCTGTTGGTGGTATTCTTTGCCAAAAACAATAACCCCAGTAGAACCATGAGAAACATGACAAAGGACATTCTATAAAATACCTGAACAGCACTCTTCAAAGCATCAAGGTCATGAAGAGCAGGAGAAGACTAAGAACTACCACAGAGCAGAGGAGACTAAGGAGACATGATTAAATGCATTGTATACCCTGGATAGGGTCCTAGGACTGAAGAAGAACATGAGTGTGAAAATAGGTGAACTACAAATTAGGTTGCAGTTTAATTAATAGTATGGGACCTGTTGATATCTAAATACATATAATGGTACCACGGTTATAAAGTTTGTTGAAATTAGAAGTTGGCTTTACAACTTTTCTACAAATCTAAAAGTATTTAAAAATAGTTTTAGAAAAAAAACACAACCCTAATCTGACTGCTAACCATGCTGAGTAGCGGCTTTCAATTCTGAATCCCAAAATGCACCCAGATTTCCGTGAGCTACTGCCTAGTAGGTGGGCAGAGAAAAAGCTGGTTCCCTTCCCCTGAAAGAAAAGCGGTTTACGCTGAGTCTGATCAGAGAGCTATATTCAAAGTCCCCCTGAGTCCCACAAACAAGCTATGAAAATGGCCTGATGATTTAGTGTTTTACAATCAGAGCCTCTCCTTGCAAGGTCAAAGCTAATGCCTATAAAAAGGTTAAAGTTACAGCGCACAACAACTAATATATAGCAAAAGTCTTTTAAGACTTGGTCTACTGATCATAAAGAGCATACTAAGCAACACTCCACTGTGATGTTCTGTGTGATGGTATCCGTGTGCACACAAGATCAGGAATTTCATCCACAGCACTCCCAGAAAAACTGAGGTATTCAATTAGATAGTTAAAACGAGAATAATTTTATATAGAAAAAAAATTCAGTGAGTTGTAATTTATTCATGGGGAAAAAATGTTACCAGAATAATTAGCATGTTAGAGTTAATGCATAGCGCTAGTGATACAGAGCAGTGGTTCTCATACTTTTTGGTCTTGAGGACCCTTGATATTTTTAAAAATTGTAGAAGATGCCCATAGGAGTTTTGTTTATATGAATTATAGCTACTGATACTTATTATATTTGTAATTAAAATTGATAATTTAAAATATTTATTAATTCATCAAAAAATAAATCCATTACATGTTAACATAAACACATTATTTGAATAAAAGGAACTACATTTTCAAAACAGAGTTAGTGAGAGGAGTGGCACTGCCTTATTGTGGGAATCTGTTTAATGCCTGGCTGAAAGGGGACAACTGCGTTCCCCTGTCTGCTTCCGCATTCAGTCTGGGCTAGGATATGTTGTTTTGGCTGAAGCAACTGAAGAAAATGGGGTCTCTCACAGAAATGTAGTTGGAAAAAAAGAATAGCCTTTTCAGTTAATTTTAGACATACAATGTATTCCTCTTTTATATTACAACAAAACTCAACAAGTGTTCTGCACTGGGAAATCTGAAACCATACCAATAAATTCTTAGTGTTCTGTTACTTTAAAATCTATTGGTTTATTTTACCATTTCAGTGAATATTTTATTCATGCAATGACTTTCTAAATCAGGCACTGGTCATTTGGAAGGTACTGGTTCAACGAGTTATGCAGATCTTTCAAATGCTGACATATTTCACTACATAATATCAAATAATTCCACTTGCTTAGATCATTGCCTGTCTCATTTGAAAAGTGTTTGGTAAATTGTCAAGCTCATAGTGGCAAATGCAGTTTTCTAAAGTTTACTTGAACTCTAATTTTCTATTTATTTTTATTTTTTTCGTTTTCTGAAGCTGGAAACGGGGAGAGACAGTCAGACAGACTCCCGCATGCGCCCCACCGGGATCCACCCGGCACGCCCACCAGGGGCAACGCTCTGCCCACCAGGGGGCGATGCTCTGCCCACCAGGGGGCGATGCTCTTCCCCTCTGGGGCGTCGCTCTGCCGCGACCAGAGCCACTCTAGCGCCTGGGGCAGAGGCCAAGGAGCCATCCCCAGCGCCCGGGCCATCTTTGCTCCAATGGAGCCTTGGCTGCGGGAGGGGAAGAGAGAGACAGAGAGGAAGGGGGGGGATGGAGAAGCAAATGGGTGCTTCTCCTATGTGCCCTGGCCGGGAATCGAACCCGGGTCCCCCGCACGCCAGGCCGACGCTCTACCACTGACTCTACCGCTGAGCCAACCGGCCAGGGCCCGAACTCTAATTTTCTATCGAAAGCTTTAATTTTATCATTGGAAGCAAGTACTATGAGTTGTTTTCCTCAGGTGACAGACTCACTTTTGTTGTTTTTAAGAAAATGTCATTAAATATCCCGATTTAAATAACCGCACATCTCTGTCAGTCAGTTATTCTTCTATGCGACAACCACGTTTCCGGGAAAAAAACAGCTTGTTCACCTTGCAACTCAGACATCTCCACCAGAGCTCTTCCTGAGAGAGCCGCAGTAATGAGGTCTAGAGAGAAGACATTCATGCAAACTCCCCATTGAGTCACAGTGAACACTAAAAAGACATTTACTCAAAGGGAGCGATCTAACAAAATTAATAATTTTCACCTCTTCATCAAGAACATTATTAGGTGAAGCTAGCTTTTAAAAATAGCCCTGGCCGGTTGGCTTAGCGGTAGAGCCTCGGCCCGGCGTGCGGGGGACCCGGTTGGATTCCCGGCCAGGGCACACAGGAGAAGCGCCCATTTGCTTCTCCACCCCCCCCTCCTTCCTCTCTGTCTCTCTCTTCCCCTCCCGCAGCCAAGGCTCCATTGGAGCAAAGATGGCCTGGGCGCTAGAGTGGCTCTGGTCACGGCAGAGCGATGCCCCGGAGGAGCAGAGCATCGCCCCCTGGTGGGCAGAGCGTCGCCCCTGGTGGGTGTGCCGGGTGGATCCCGGTCGGGCGCATGCGGGAGTCTGTCTGTCTCTCCCTGTTTCCAGCTTCAGAAAAATACAAAAAAAAAAAAAAAAATTAAATAAAAATAATTACCACTGTGTGGTGGTCAAGGAAACAGTGCCCAGGAATACAGTTTGGTGACACTGCCTTGACTCATGCTCAGGAGTGAGGGGCTCTCCTCACCATGCTGCTGCATCCTCAGTGCAAATGCCAACGCAGTGCGAGAGGCAAGGGGCATCTCTGTCTCATTATGAGAACAGATACCATGGAGCCTCTGTGAATCCCTAGGGTCTATGGACCACAGGTTAGAACTGATGACATAGAGAACAAATTATAAGGATGTCATTTCTTTGGAACCTAGGCACCTTATCGGGAACCATCAAATCTGATGGCGAAATGTTAACAACAGGGTCACTCAATCTATATTGTGGAAAGAGTCCACACAGGGAATGATAACTAAAAGAATGTCAATATGTATCAGGCATTGTTTTAGTTCGTGGAGAGAGGATTCACTGAGAAGAAGGCAAGATGAGTGGAGAGTCTGCAAAGTCCATGAACACAGGGTCAACTCTGGAAGGCCAAGTGGGGAGCAGAGAATGGAGAATGAGGTGGGCAGTTAGCAAACTCCACCACTGACCTCGGCTCTGAGCTCCAGCCCTGGCTTGCCCACCTTGAGGGGTAAGGACATCTCACTTAAAGCTAGTCTCAAACTGGGAAATCCACTTGGATACAACTTAGACCCAATTCTCTTACTTAAAAACATGTTCTAGTGTCTTCTCTCAAAATAGTCGATTTCTTCATTTTCCTAATAAACCTATCCATTACTAATAATTTGAGCTACTGTAGAGGAATAAAAAAATCTTAACTTTAGATGAACCATTTCAAACAGTATTTCATAAAATTTTTTTTTTCAAAGGCCAGCTTTTTGGGCCACACAATAAAACTCCCAGCTGAGGGGATGAGTGGATTCACACTGCTGTTTAAATTTTTAGATTTGACAAAACTAACTCACTATATCTTGACAGCTATATTCAGTAGCTTAATGCTAAGCTTTTTATGCTGCATACAGAACAGAATGAATTTTCCACCAATGTTTTGACTAGGAAGTTTTAAGATTCCTGTTCACTTAAGACAGCGGTCTGAGGCTGCCTGATAAAACAAGCATTGGCTATTTCATAACTGCCTCCTAAACTGTCTCAATATTTAAAAGAGAAACTCAAGGCAAAGACAGTTTGAAAATATATGTTTTAACTAAAATCTGGATGCTAAGTAAACATCCTTTAGTGCTCAGCCAGAAAGATTTGCAGCTGTGGCATTTGTGACTTGAAATAACAAATGAAGATCTCCACGTAGAAGATAAATGATATCGTAAAAGTTTCTTATCAGAAGAAAAAACATTTTCGGTTGGAATTTATGTAGAAAAAGGCTGTATACTGAAGCCCCTCTAACATATTGGAAAAATACTGGAACCTTTACATTTGGAGTTTAGCTGAGTACATACTAGGCAATAATAGTATTTTCTGTTCTGCCACCACATTCTCCTTTTACAAACTGCAGATGAATTTTTCCTGTAAAGATCCTCCTTGTAGCTTCCTTTGTTTGTAAATATGGCTCCTGTAAGCTGCTGACTTTGTGGGAAAATATAAAATTCTAGGCAGTAATGAAAGTGGAGAGTCCTCTCCCCTTTAAAAAAAAACGATTAAAATTTTAACATTGCACCAAAATTTGATACAGTCATATTCTAAAATATACAAATATATTTTAACATGGAATAGATCTAAATCTCCCAAAGGGCAAATACTCTCCTCTATAAATGATACCGCCTAAGAATCGGGAAGCCGGTTTGGTCTGTGCAGCCTCGCTATCCACAGCCCTGTTATCATTCCGTAAGCAACTGAGCTAGTCTTCCACACCAGCAAAGGGGAAAAAAATCCCTCTTGTTTTCTAAAGTTGTCCGTCTCCGTTTCTGTTGAATTGCCACATCGCCCAGATAAAACATTTGAGAGTATGTCAGCTTTAATTAATGTAACATGACCTGATCATCTCCACAGTTAAGAATAAAGAAGTTTGCATTCTTTAAATCCAAAACTCAACCTGGAGATTATGCTAAGTGGCTTCATTCACAGTCCACACTCCTCTGCTCATGTCAGAAGGACAGCATTTGTCCCCTCTAGTGATAAACAAATTATACATGAAATCAATTCCACTTCACAATCACTTTTCCTATTGGGTATTATCTTTCCTTCTCTGCTCCCTCCAGTTAAGCCCGCGTCCTGTAACTTGCTAATGAGCTGGGGGCTTTCTGTTCCAGGTGGCACCCCCTGCCTGGAAGTCATGACATTTCCCATTTCGAATGCTGCTGGCATTTTTCGACAGCTCCTGCTAACTAGCCTTTTTGACCTGCACTAAGAGGAACTCATCTGATCGAATCCTCTAACCTGCCAATCATCCCAGCAAATGATCTTCACAGTCACTCCCAAGGCAGGAATGGAAGGAAAAAAAAAAAAAAAAAGGAAATGCGAGCAAGAGAATGAGGGAGTAGGCAAGCGGCTGCCTCTGCAGCTACCTAATGAGAATACTTTAAGTCTCTGAGGCAGCTGAAACACTGAAAAACTGGTGGGAAAATTAGAACACAACTGAATGCCTGGCTCTGTAATTACTGATTTCTTTCCATCCTGAGATCATTTCGAGAGCAACACCTCTGAGATGTGCCGGTTTCTAAAGAACACAAGAACACCCTACCTGACGTAGAGAAAATAGATTTTATTTCTCCTGCCACCATCAATATGCAATTCTCATAATCCCACTCTGTCAAACAGCATCCTTTGCAGAATTAATTACGCGCTATAAGCTTGTTAAGTGTGCATTTGTAAACTCGGGGTGATTATTGTGTTTGCCACCGCAAAGGAAGGACCTCCTTAGTCCCCCCACCCCAGGCATGTTTTAAATGTTACCATCATGTAGGGGTGTTGATTTTTGCTTATTTACATAAAAATAAACAGGTATGGTAGACCTTGGCATGAAGCTCAAGAAGGATTTAACAATAAAAACAGGATAATCGGGGCATTATTAATTAACAGCGGTAAAATATTTTTTCCTTCCAGATTTTTCTTACCAGTGCACAGTTATCTAGTGGGTTCCCAGGCCACAGAGTAACTCAATTACCTTAGGAAGAAAGATCCGGTACCTGGATCTTTCACAATGAATCACAATTGTAGGTATCTTAATACAAAGTAGATTTGTTGACCAACGAATGATACAATATAATTAATCATTACACCATTGTGTGTAATAATGTAAAATAAATATGGTACATGATTTAATTGCACATGATAATCACACATCTTTCCTCATTTATAGTAATTAGGCCAACAGCCCCATTTACAGTGATTATTATATGTAATTGAGGGCATTTTACTAATTGCATTGAAAATGATAATCCAGAGCAATTAAAAATCCAAGGGCACTATACATAATGCAAACTACATGAAAAGAAGGGTGATAATTTAAAGGGAAAAAATTCACCCAAATGTGGAAGTTACCAGCCAGTGTTTGAGTCCATGCTTGGCACACATGGTGATATTTATTATGAGTCAGATTTCCATCGATTTCTCCAACTTTTTTTTTCTTTGCTTGAGACTCTGTGCATTATTTCCATAGGTGGAAAAGCAACTCTTTGACTAATCTGTGATGTTATCCTAGCAACTCTAGGACTGCTGAAAATTATTCTATTTGGCTGTGTGAGTGTACAGTGTGTGTGTGTGTGTGTGTGTGTGTGTGTGTGTGTGTGTGTGTGTGTATGTGTGTATGTGTTGGTAGAGGAAGCAGCTATCCTAAATTCCAAAAGAGACTTGGTAAATTATTCATTTGCACAACTGATTTGATGTTCTTAAAAGCTTTATTCATAGAAGCATCTCAGAGTATTGCAAACATTTTGTTAAATACACTTGTAATAGTTTAGCTAAAATGTTTAACTTTGTTAGACTTGAAATACATTTGGGTTGTGCTTTTTATTACATTTGCTATCTGTCTAGAATTTTAATATGTCTAAGGACTGAATCCCTGGCTTTTGTCCCAGAGCCCTGGTGTGTGTCCCTCCCTGCCCCTGCTCCCCATTTCTACTCAGACATATTTCAGGGGGAGTGCTGAGCATCATGGGACAATGGGAATAGTTTCAAGCTTCTTTTTGCCTTCCCTTCTCGACATTATCATTTAGACATTGTCCTCCATGCATTCAAATGTCATCCCAGACCATCAGCCCACTTCAACTCAAACAGCCTCCTTTTATGCTCAGACACTTCTTAGAGTATCTGCAGACCACAAAGACTGTCTAGTGGGACTCAGCTGCTGTCCTGGTATTAATAATACAATACAGTGCACTTAGGGCAGAGATGATTTCCTCTGTAACCCAAATTCATAAGAATCAATGTTAAATAGAAAGAAAAAATGGAGCACCTGGACTGATTGTAACTAATAATAACGACCCGTTATAATACATGTGACTGCTAACTTCGTAGTTTGGCCAAGCATTCTAATAGACAGCTGCTAACTAGCCTCATCACATCCTGTGCCCACTATTTTTATAAGAAAGCTTCACTCATATTATGCTGCTGGCTAAATAGTCCCTAAGAAATTAATTTGGGTTTTAAAAAGAAAGAGATACAAGTTGCAGTGCTGTTCTCCCCCCAACCCCCCGACACACACACTCGGAAAGCTCATCTGACCCGGAACACTGAATCACAAAAATACAGCCATTTTTGGAGCATCAGTGGGCTGATGAACCAATTTGTGAAGCATCAAACGTTTCTTCTCTTTAAGCCATTTTGCTTTTAAAAACTCTCAGAGAAGGGGAAACGAAAAGCAAGGGCAAAAATAACTGTTATTGTTAATTTTAAAAAATCACTCTGAATTCTTTTTAAGAAAAGCACAAAACATACCACTATGTTTAAAGGGAATGAGTGTCCTGACAGTTAAGACAACGGTTTAGAAATACAATGTGTAGGGGCGTGTGTGTATGTGTGAGTGTGAGTGTGTGTGTGTGTGTGTGTGTGTGTGTGTGTGTGTGTGTCTGAGAGAGAGAGAGAGAGAGAATCGGAATACCATTTAACAAATATAGTAAAATACAAACATTTGGGGAAAGTGGATAAAGGGTATAAGGAATTCTTTGTACTATTCTTGCAACTTTTCTGTAAATCTGAAATTCTGTCAATATAAAAAATTTTAATAAATACTTAAAAATGCACTCTGGATGAAGCATGATACATGCAACTTTAATTTCATTCTGCTTTGTCACCATCCCAGGACTTAATTGAGCAGATTAGACAGTAAAGACCGTAGAGTCCTTGGCTAGGCCCCTCCCAGGGCGGTGGTGCCGAGTAGAGATCAGGAGCGGCTCCCAGAAGGGGAGACATGGTGAGATGGAGACACGGAGAGAGGAGACGGGAGAGCGAGGGCAGACGAGACCACCTTCCTTAGCTCCTACGTGTATCGGAGCTTAGAGGAGATGACAGACTCCAGGCTAAAGGGGAGCGAAGGAAAGGAGGGTGGAGGTGGGGTGGGGAAACCAAACAGCAGTTCAGCCTCTTCTCTGTGGGGTGTTCCTAACATGAATTATGCACTTGTGGTGGAAAGCACTGTTAATTTCCCGATTAAGACATATTCTTTAACCTGCAGCAATGTAGGGGTAATGACTGAAACAGGAATTCTTTTAGATAAAACCTGTGAGAACACTAAGATTTGTTTCCCCCTCTTCTTGTTATTTCCAGAATTAGTCTTGTCAACCCCATGAGACAACAGAGAATAAAACAGCAGTTGTTTGATAGGTAAAAAATGTGCAGGACCACGCAGAAAATAACAGTTCTCGCAGAAAAAACTCAGAAGCCTTCCTGCTATTGAAGGAAAGCTAGATCCAACACTTGCATTTCTTACATTGATTGTCATGAGTACTAATTGGTATTATTTCCTTTTGTGTCTATAGTTGAGAAAATGCAACATGGCTTAACAAGACCTTAAGTCAAAGATGTCCCACAGTGAGGCTTTGTTACTCCACGAAAACTGGGGTCTCCCTCTGTACCGGTCTGGTTGTGTTCCGTGGTGGTGGCCGGCAAGGTACCTGAGACTATACTGCGTCCTTTGTAGAAGCCTCAGAGACTGCTCAGCCCAGAGTCCTCTCCTGAGGGGCTCCTGAAGAGAAGGCTGGCCTCCCAGTTCCCAGCTCGGCTGCCTGGGTCAGGGCTCCACGCCGGACCCAGGGTAGTCTCTACAGTCACATGCAGCTTCAGGGTGGGGCTGACTGACAAAACAGCCTTGCTCTCTACTTCACAAAGATGACTAGACCCATCAGAGCTGCTTCGGAGGAGGGTGTGAATCTGAGGAAAGGCGCCCAGCTATAGACTGTCCCAGAAAGAGAGACAAAAAGAAACGACAGTAAGCAGAATTCATGCATAAGCAGAAACAGGGCCGCGGCAGCGCTGCGATGAGAAGATGGAAGCAGTCAGTGGGTGCAGCGAGAGGAGAAGTGAGCCACCATAATGTCACAGCATAACGATGAGAAGATGGAAGCAGTCAGTGGGTGCAGCAAGAGGAGAAGTGAGCCACCATAATGTCACAGCATAACGGGCCGCAACGGGTGGGGGTTTCTCCAGGAGCAGTTCGAGGAGTTGAGGATGGTGGTTGAAATGACAAAGAAACTAAAGCTCCCGGTGGATTCGGAGGGACATTCGGTGTGTGTGCACCTCGGCCGACTGTCATACTGTTCTTCCTTAACTTCCCGAGCAGTCTCGGCAAAGACCACCACAAACTGAGGAAACCTGACCGTGTCCCCTCCCCCTGAAAGATCCCCAAACCCACTTTCCCGTGGTCCCCCATTCCTGTGGCAGAGTTCTCTCATTCCCAAGTACCTGTCACTGTCCTTCTCGCTGGGCTGCCCGCCTCTTCCCTCACTTGAGAATTTCTCTTCCTCAAACATTTCGAGCTTCTCCTAAGTGGCTATCATCTAGAACTGACACATATTTTTGCTGATTAAATCCAGTTTAATTTTCCTGATTCTTCCATTAAAAGGCAGGCAGGCAGGAAAAATGCTTTTCACCAGTTGTCCACTAGAACATTCTGTGATGTTGGAAAGGTTCTATATTCGCCCTGTCCAATATGGTGCCCACTCGCCATGTGGACTACTGAGTACTCGCAATGTGGTACTGCTATTCAGGAAACAAAATTGCAATTTAGTAAGTTTAATTAAAAATTAAATTTAAAAAGCCACATGTGGCTAGTGGGGTTACCTTATTAGCACAACTCTACACTATTCTTCCTTAAAAAATAAAGGAAGGGAAAGGGTGGATTTTCCTAGTTTGTCTATGTTCAGTCCTGACCCAAATAAGTTGATTATTTTACTTTATAAATATATAATTCTTGGATATTTACTATTTCATTATATATGTGGCTCAGAGGCTACCTGCATCAACACCCTTTGAGGTTCTTTAAAATGCAGATTCATGGACCTCAGGAACCTGGATTAAAAAAAAAAACCCAGAGGTTTTGACACCCCAGGGTGTGAGAACACACTCTCTGGAATGTTTAGCACCAGTGCAAGTGTATTCTGTTTGGGGTTTGGCTTATCTTATTTAATTAAAATTCATAAGCACTTTATGCATTCTACTCTGTTTATCTGGAAGACTACTTTTAGTTAATTATTGCTGTGACTAAGTCAAGCAGAGAGAGTCTTTTATCATTGTCATCATACTTAAGAATGTCGGTTAGCGATGATGATATTCTATAAGGCAAGGAGAAGGTCCAGCTGACTCACTGAAGAGATGTACCATAATGAGCACATACTGTTTCAGGAAAAAAATTATAAAACATCTTTCTAAAAGATTAGAGTCCATTCTCATTTCTTGCAAAATGAGAAGTAGACAGAGTGACCATTCGTTTCCTGTCTGTTTAGAATAACTGGAAAATGAAGGTCAACATAGGGTGTGTTTGGTATCACTGCATGCAAATATAAGTGATGCTAATGGATGTAATAGTCAATACAGCTTCTAATCTTCTTTCAGGGAAAATTTCTATGCATATTTAAGGCTCCCTCAGACAGTAAGAGGGTCTTACCCTTCAATGCTGAGAGAAAGAGTGGGATAATCTACGAAACCCTGAGTCTGTCCATGTCTTTATGGAAGAAGCACGGTGTTTTGGTCTTCCAGTGGCACCTACCCAGTATGTATTTAACTTAGGTGCGTGTGGTTTGTCTGTGTATTTGGTTTGGTCACTGATAGATGCATGAATTTATCAGGAATTACAACTGCCCTTTTGCTGTTCCGCTTGGCTGCCTGACCCCACCCTTAATTACTGGACAATCACCCCTGGGACACAGGGGTCCCAGGAAGCTGGTCAATCACCCCAAGGAGGAGTATTCAGAAAGCTGAACATACCAGCACACCCTTGCTCGAGGCTATTCCCAACCCTATAAAATTTTGCCTCAGTCTGTTTTTAGGGCCCTTCTTTTAGAGAAGCGCCCGGGCAGGTCTTTCTCCTCTAATAAAGCCTGCACACCTGGAGTTCGAGTGCTGTCTCATTCTTACAGTCACAGAACCTATAATTGCTTTTTGCTGCAAAGGAAAATACTTCTCATTATTCAATTTATGCAAATCCAGTTCTACTAACTAAATAATGACGGGACCTTAGTGTGCACGCGTAGAAACAATTTGGCGTAGAGGTATCGGAAGAAAATGAGGACCTGAAACACTCTTACCAGTCTTCCATCATTTCAAAACCAGAAGTGATGCAACACGTTTTTGTTTTTCTAACTCTTAAGGGAGGTGGTTGAATTGCTGGTCTTAGTCTAGTCTTAGCCTGTTTGAACACCAACCTCTTTCTCTTCCCTCTCATTCCCAATCTTTCTAGGCTTTACAAAGAATAGGGACATTTGAGGAAAATTTAAGATGCCACATTCTCCTCTATACACTTAATTAATTCATCAACAAAATTACAATCTAGAAAATTCCATGATTTTCTTTATAAATACCCTTACTTATGCAGACTTTTTGTTCTATAATGTCTACAATTTGATCATCAACTATTGGTCAGAATAAGTTCCATCACACAGGTTGTATTAGGGCAATATATAGGGTTTGCTTTCTCTTTTTTACAATCTCTAAGGTATCTCCATTTGAATAAAATTAAAAACCCATAAAGGGGAGAAACTGAAATGATTTCTTTTTCTGCTGACAGAGAACTCTTAAAATTCAGCCTCCTCAGAGCTTTTCTGAGAAAAGAAAACTACAGATGTTTTCTCAGCATAATGTTGAATCAAGATGCGTACGGTATTTCAGTTTGGAAGAAAACAACAAAAACAATAACTATAATAAAGCTTTACAAGTTGATGTGAAAATGACAAAACTCATAGAGAAATCTTTGTATTATTATCAAATAATTCTAGAGAAAGAGCTCCCACCATGCAGCTATGACCTTAAATTAGTTTAAAAAATATACTGCTAGAAAAATACATTTCTTAAGGCTTTCGGATACTGATGATTGCAGTTCTGAGCACCTTTTAAAATCTCTTTCCAATTAATTTTTGAGTCCCTGTGGGCTATGCTTCTGTTTGGTGAGTCTGATTTGATTTTACAAGGAGAAGTTGACTGTGCCCATCTTTAACTGGCCAGGCTCAGGCCAGAGAGATCTCAAAAGCGCAGAAACAAAAGAATACGGCCTTGCAGTTGACATTCAAACTTGCTTACGAGCATGCGTAGATAAATTCCGCTTTCTGTTTTGTTCGACTGAATTCGCTAAAGGATTTATAAAGCCAGGGGCCCTCATTTTGGCAATGCAAGTTACATACTTTAAGAAGCCTATGCTGGCACCCTCTTGAATTAAAGCCCTTTTCGAAACCAGGCGGTGACTGGTCAAAACCTCAGCCTCACTCTCTGTCTGACCAATTGGATTTCAGAATGGGAGTCCCAATGCTACCAGGGAGTCAAGTGTGCTTCTAGGTAGCTCTGCATTCAGGGAGAGATAACCTGAGGAATAAAGGATCTCACTCTTATCAACCAACAAAGAGGCCAATTTACTGGTAACATTTCCCGACTGGTGTTTTTTACATATCACCTTTCATCTGGGAATCTTTCATCTCCAGTCATTCATCAATCCCACCACACTCCTGAGAAGCCAGACTCGGCTCCCATGCTGAGTGCAAGCAAAAGCTAAGTCCAGAAAGAGCTCAAGGTACTGGCATTGCCCCACAGACAGGGGGACTATTTCATTCGTTCCCTTCACCAGGCTGACAACTCAGCCTGTTAACCTCTTTGATAGGAAGAGGCAGAGGAAGGAGGAGGTGGCTCTGGGACGCGACGCTGCGTGCAGCCTCCGGTTCACGCAAACTCCGAGTCACTGCACACCCACACGGGCGCGGAACAAACATGGACTAAGCAACTAAAACACTTTCCCCACTAAAAACGTTGATTTTATGTTTACTTGAGAGGGTTATGTGACAATGAACGAGAAGGTACACGTCCAGGGGCACACAATTCCAAAAACCCAGACATTCCCATCTGGCAATAAAGAGCGACGCGGCCTTCCCAGCAGCTGCCGTCTCGGGCTTGTGCCTGTGAAGCACGTGTGACGACTGGGACAGGCTGACAGGTCCTGAGATCCCTTGTTTAGATTATGCTCCCGACCTGCAGAATGGTAGAGGTCAGAGCACCACACAGGAGAGGAAGGAAAGCTTCGCCACGAGAAGGTCTGGACCAGGGGCCTGGAGGAATCAGAAATAAGTGACGTGGCCCACACGGCAGCTGAGCAAAGCCAGGGAGTACCTGTGCCCCTTCTGAGGGAGGCTGCCCACCACTCAGACTCCAGTTCCGGCGGGACAGCGCGCATAGCATCGCACAGCTGCCGATTCCTCAAGAAAAGCCAGACTTCCAGACTTTGAAATCCCATTTTAAAAGGCAAGCAACTAATTTTTAAAAATTGTATGGGTCAACCAAAGCAGATCTGTGGCTTAGATACAGCCCAAAGTTAACCTTTTTCTCACCTCAGTGGAGAATGTGTGAACAGGTAAAATGATCTGCTTATGACTAAATGGCTTGCTCCTGACTATATAAATGATGTACCATTTTGGCTGGAATCCAGAAGCGCCCGAAAACATGCAAATAACTGCCTGCACCAGCCGCAGGAGAATCTGTGATGAATACCATAATGAACACGAGGAACTTATCAGATGGGGGAAAATGAATCTGAAACACTTCATTTAAAAGACCTATTTGATATGTGCTCGATGTTGCTTCCCAAGTAAAGTGGGTCATCTTACCTGTGCTGTCTTGAGAACACTGTGCTCATCAGTGCTTGCTGTTTGATAGACTTTTGCCATAACTATTGTTTTTCCCAAGGGCCCGCATGCTTTCTCCAGATTCCGGTTGCAATCTCACATTGGGGATGGTAAAAATAGAAGACACTGTGGGTAGAATAAAAAGTGACCGTTTATATATTTATTGATACATTTATGGTCTCTTTTTTTAAAAAGCAATATTGAGATGTGATTTGAGATGTGTAGCACATGGAACGTTATGGTCTGTACGGGCCTTTGAGAGTCCAGTAATCACAGCCACCCACACTGACCGAGGTTCACACACACATGACAAGGTAGTCTGCTTTCCCCTCAGAATCACAGCTCAGCCAACGATAACAACATATTTTGTGTTATGTGCAACACATTCATTCATTAGGGAAACATTTATTGAGCCTCATACTGTCCCAGGACTTAGGAACCCTGCTGTGCATAGATCAGAATGAAAAGAGATCCCTGTTCTTGTAGATTCCACTGGGGGGGAGACAGATGAAGACAAACAAATACACAATATCAACCAGTATTAAGTGTCACTGTGAAAAATAAATCAAAGGAGAGGAACTGGACATGCTGGGGCGGAAGTAGGTGCCTCTGAGCAGAGACCCAAAGGAGGTGTGAGGGAAAGCCCTGTCTGAGTGGGGGAAGCAGAGTACAAATGCAGAGAGAGGAAACAGCAAGAGCCGACTCTCCCGGGAAGCCAGGCAAGAGAAGCAGGCAAGGCAGTTAGGAGGCTATTTTAAAAATGCAGGCGACAGGTAGATAAAAGAGCTGTGGTATACATATGCCGTGGAATATTACTCAGCCACAAAAAAGAATGAAATCTTATTATCTGCAACAGCATGAATGAACCTAGGGAGTGTTATGCTCGGTGAAGTAAACCAGTCAGAGAAAGACAAATATATGACTTCACTTATATGTGGAATCTAAAGAACGATACAAAAACAAACAAATCAGAAAGAGACTCATAGATACAGAGAACAGACTGGTGATACAGAATGGGCAGGGGGTGGGGAACTTGGTGGAAAAGGTGAAGGGATTGAGAAGTACAGCTTGGCATTTACAAAATAGTTACAGGGATGGAAAGTCCAGCTTAAAGAATAGAGTTAATAATATTGTGCTAACTATGTGTGGTGTCAGGTGGGTACTGAAAAGATCAGGGAAGCACTTTGTAAAATATATGATTGTCTGACCACTATGTTGTACACCTGATACTAATACAAAAAAATATATATTAAAAGTAGAAAAATAAAAAGAATACAGGTGAAAGCAGACAGTCAATGATATGAGTCAGCACAGTGATCGCAGTGGAGAAGTGAGGAGAGGGGTGATTCTGGATATATTTTGAATACAAAGAGGGTCTGTGGAAGAAGCAAGTAGGCCGTGACAAAGGATGGACTCAAAGAGATACTTTCCCAAATTAGAAGAGCAATGTTGCCATTTGTTGACAAGGAGAAAACTACAGAAGGAGCAGGTCTGGGGGGAAAGATCACGAGCTCGGTTTTTTTTTTTTCTTTTAATTTATTTATTGATTTGAGAGAGAGAGAGAAATATTGATCTGTTATAGTATGTGCTGCGACCGGGGATCAAACCTGCAACTTTTGACATCGGGGCAATGCTCCAACCAACTGAGCTAGACAGCCAGGGCAGGGGTTCCGTTTTGGCAACACTAAGTTGAGATGCCTACAAGACGGCCAAATGGAGAATCTGAGTATAGCCAATCCCTGGGTTAAAAATGAGATAGGTTCTACAGATTTAAAACTGTTTAAGTATTTATATGCACAGAAAGGTAAAAATAAATACTATGTTAAGACAAACATCTGTCTAAGTTGCATTTAATAGATCAATGTACCTGTTCCAACTTATATACAAATTCAAGTTAAAAACAAACCTACAGAACCTCTCTCGTTTGAGACTCACAGACTGCTTATAGTCAGCTGGACATGCAATCTGGAGTCAAGGAAGATGGGACTAAAGATACTAATTTGGAAGCTGTCAATGTATAATAATATTTAAATCATGAGATTGGATGAGATCATCTGGGCTCTAAGGAGTGACTACAGATAGAAAGAATGGAGGATTAAGCCCCAGGGCACTCTAACAGTGAGAGGTCTGGCAGATCAGAAGAAATCCACAGGAGCCTGACAAATCAAGACAAAACAAAAACCACAGAAGAGTCTCATCCCAGAATCCAACTAAAGGAGATGTTACTGTGAGAGGGTGGTCAGTTGTGTTAAATTCTGCTGATGGCTCGCGATGAGGGCTGGGAAGGATCCATGGATAGAGACTTTGAAAACAGTGGTGTTGGAGTCTTGGGCGCAAAAGCCTGGTTTCAAACGGATTCACAAGACAATGGAAATCTAGAAATTTGAGACAGTAAATTCATTTGAAATAGTGTGCTTTTATGTTTTTATTTTTTTAATTGAATTTACTGGGGTGACACTGGTTAACATAAATATACAGGTTTCAGGTGCCCGATTGTACAACACCTCTCTGTACAGTGTATTGTGTGTTCATGCCCTGTTGGTCAAATAAGTTTTTAAATATGATATATATTATAAATATATGTTTGCTTGCTTGTGATTTGTATTGGGTGTGGGGGACAGGCTGTAAACAGGCCAGGTCGTTGTAGCCCAAGGCTTAGTTTTAAGATTAAGCTTTTCCCGACACGTTGACTGATTGCATGATCTGGGTGGTGCACTCTCATGAGGAATCCAATTATGCCTCAGATAAGTGACCTTGTATCAGAGACTTCCTTATTTGTATATTGGATTAAGGGTTTTGGGTTTCTACACTATAAAGTGGGGCAGACCAGGAGCTTGCTCTCAGTTCCTGCTGTCACGATTGTAGGGGCTTCCCTGACCCCTTGCCCTTCATGGGAAAAGCTGGTTTTCTGCTTTTCCCTTGGCTTCTCTTGTGGCTTGCCTGTCTTGGTGAGACACCAATAAACAGGATGGCCCACCATCCTCCGACTCCGCCATTTCTTTACCATCTGCCCGAATCCAACGGGAACCTGCCTGTGAATGGCCAGGGTGGCGGCTCCTGGCCTGACACGCCCTCAAGTTCAGTCTTCATCCACCACCATTTATCCCTCTTATATCTCCGCCATTCCTCCCCCTTGGTTTATAGTTTAAAAGGTGACATGGAGCTACATTAATGACTAATGGTATAATGTTGTTTTAGGATATATATATTTAATGGCATAATGCTGTTTAGGATTTAGGTATAAATTTAGATGCCATTTAAATATATAGAAAATATTTAGGAATATGTGGGAAAACCTACAAACATTATAGGTCCTTAGGGAGCACTCTTTCTCTAAGAGAGAAGTCAGAAGCACATAGAGAATGCGGTACTTGGCCAAAATTGCCCAGCTACTTAACAGCGGAGCCGGAGCTAGAATCCAGGTGGGCCGATTCCCAGCTCAGGGCTCTTCACACTGTACCAATTTGTTGGCCTTCTTTCATTGCAGATCTGAGTTTTGTGAATTAGCAAATGAATGCAAGAAAACCAGGGACTCTGTGCTGTGAAGGGTATTTTGTTCATTTACTTTGACAAGGGTAGTTCAGCCTCAATAATTTATGTAACTTGATAGTATACACAGGAGAACGCCCTATGGTGTGTTTGGGAAAAGTAATGAATTTCTTCTAAATCAGCCTTCCATTTACTTCCCTGCAATTAAATCTTGGTGAAGAAGTGGGGCAGGGCTACTGGGGGTCAGGACAGAGGGAGAATGACGAGGTGCCACCAGAATGAACCAGCTTTCACTGTGAGATCCCCAGGTAACTGGACCATTACTCTTGCTTTATAAATTTGTAGATGAATGTGTAATTCCTGACTCACTGGCACACTAATATATTAGTTTTAAATTGTGATATTAAGTAAGCTGGGGAGGCTTTAAGTTAATAGTACAATAAAAAAAGCTACTCTATTGTTATGTGTTGTTTCGAAGCAAATAAGAGTCTGGCATAAGTATACAACTTCATTTTTATATACTCCATGAAGTTTCAGTGCTCTGTGTAACCAAGGCTCTACCTGCACTTGATACGCCTCTCTCAGGGTCTGACATGGTGAAGTGGCCAAGAAGGCTTGAGCCCACCTTGAACTTAGTTTTGTTCCACTCTTCTCCTTTTGTCTGGGTATGCTTTCTGCTTGTATGAATGTTTTTCTTTTTGTGGCCATTCTTTAAAATGCTATAAACTGTTTTTAAGAATGTATGTGCTCTGTACCGAACTATGTCCTCCCAAATTCATATGCTTAAGCCTTAAACCCCGATGTGATGGTATTTGGAAATGGGCTTTGAGTAAAATTAGGGTTAGATGAGGTCATGAGGGTGGGGCTCTCAGGATGAGATTAGCGGCTCTGTAAGAACAGGAGGAGACAAAGAGATCGCCTTTCTGCCATGGGAGTCTCCAGTAAGTGGCTCTCTGTAAGTCAGAAAGAGGTTCTCACCAGGAACCCAATTTGCTAGCACTTTGATCTTGAACTTCCAGCCCCCAGAACTATAAGAAACGGTCTGTTGTTTAAGCCCCGCAGTTTATGGCATTTTGTTATAGCTGTCTGAGCAGACAATGCTGTGAGCTTCCCGGAACTGATGAATCTAAACCATGACCTGTTCGCTAAGACAATCCATTTATTGGTCCTGCAACATATCTTCCAGGTGGAAATCCTACCAAAACTCCTATAAAAGGAAGCACATGAGGGTATTGCCACCTCTACTGCCATTTGCAGGTGGGGAACTTTTATAAGACACCACACTGATGGGAAATTGAATGCTAGGAATTTCTAAATACACTTTTCAGAATATTAACCTATGCAGATAACAGTCACCAATACTAGTCATTTCACCTAAAAGAACTAGTTTCCAAAGTCGTCTCGGAATTCTTTGTTTTGTAAACATGTTTACAAGGACTACCACATTTTTCCAAATGGAAATGACTGTCGTATTTAATACTGGATTGTCCTTTCTTGAGACTGGATTTATGCTTCATAATGATTATCTACTAGACACAGAAATAGCATATCTGTAACTCAAAATTGTTACCAGAGGCATTTAATAGAATCTTGCTTAAAAAATATAATGATTTTTCATCTTTATTCTCCCCCCTTCAAAAGGTTTCACTGCTCCTGATGTTTAACGTTATGCAAAGACGTGTTTCTGCCAATGAATATCACCTTATGGTTATGCTTCCGCGAATAGCCTGCTGTGAGCTGATAAAGGGATTAATGCAGCCAAAATTCTTAATCTGTGAAATTACAAATTAAATTCTCATATTAAAAATACCACCCTGAGGTATTTTTTGTGGTTTTAATTCCCCTCTGGTGTTCTGCATACATTGTGCTTGTTAACGATGGGGACAAGGCTGTCTCTGCTGGCAGCCTGCTCCCGCGTGATAATGTGCAGGCATTTCCTTACTGATAGAAACTGGATTCAACCGCCGGCTGATAAACTAAGTGGCGAGTGGGTAATAAGTCCATATTAACAGAAAAGTACGACTACAAATTCAGAATTCGTAGACCATCAAAATCTTGGCTTAAACGCAATCATGGAGTCAGATGGGATTGAGATGTCACCAAGGATGAGTGATATCAAGTTACAAGTTATACTAAATGGGGAAACAAACCATATGTTTCAGTTTGATGAGCCATAAACTAATAAGCCCATTTGCATCTTTTTTTTTTTACAGTATAAAAGAATGTGTCACCAATTCATTATTTTTCCATAGGGAGTTCCTCTTTAATTCTTTCTTTTAAATGAGGATAGATGTTTTAATGGTCAGTGGGTAGAATTTTAGAAAGGAAGTAGAGCAGAATATAAAATAAACATAAAATGTTAAATAAGATTTACAAAGTAGAGGGAGAGTAGTGAATTATATATCTATAGTCACTTTAGGGTAAAGAAAAGTAATTCAAATTAATTGTGGGGTCATAAAAAAAATTAGGGTAGGCATACCCAAAAGCAACTATTACTTATGACTTAGAGCCAAAGTAAAAAGGTTACTGTTGTCAAGGAGACTCTAATACAGTAGAGGAAAAGTCTAAAGTCCAAAATATTAAAGAAATAACTATTGTATGTATGTCCACGGCAAGTGATGTAGACCCAAGGATTAATAAGCATATTATAAATAGCTATGAATGTATGCAGTATATATTTTTTTCTTGTGACCGAGACAGAGGGAGACATAAAGAGGGACAGACAGGAAGGGAGAGAGGAGAGAAGCATCAATTCTTTGTTGTGGCATCTTATTTGTTCGTTGATTGCTTTCTCATATGTGCCTTGACCGGGGGGCTACAGCAGACCAAGTGACCCCTTGCTCAAACCAGATGAGGCCACACTCAAGCTGGCAACCTTAGGGTTTTGAATCTGGGTCCTCCACATCCCAGTCCAACGCTCTATCCACTGCGCCACCGCCTGGTCAGGCTGCAGCATATTAATTTTAAGGCGGTCAGAATGAGAATGAGAAGAAATATCTCTAACTGGCATGTGGAAAGAATGTATCACCAATGAACAAAAATGTTCTTACTGCAACAGTGTTTTGCGAAATTTCACAAGAATTCTGTTTCACACTTTGGAAGAAAGAGGAGCTCCTCCCAGCCATAAATCCTCCCCCAAATATTTAAAATGTAATTGAAAGAGGCTGTGTAAATATGAACACTTTTGTAAAAACAAAACAAAAACCCACCCAGGAATGTGTTTTGTTTTAAGAGACCTAGAGAAGATCTGTCTGTACGAATACCAAGAGCATTTGTAGTTAAAATGAATTACGTGTTCAGTTCTTCCTTGTCAATTCAGTGCATTAGCCAATTGCCAACTCTATTTGTCAGCTCACTGCATAGCAGCCCTTTTTAAGGTGATTGTTACAACCAAGATGGTCTCTGAGAATCAAACAGAAATAAATCATTTCTCCTCTGTGCTGCAGCCAGTTAAAAAGTACCATATGCATAAATATGTAAATCATATTTTCCCTTTCTTTTATGACTGCTCAGATCATATTTTTGGACGCTCACATAATCAAATACAAAGACAGGCGGCTGCAGACTGCAGAGCAGAGATAGCAAAAAAAGGAATCCATTTTCTTCCTGTGTCTGGTAAGCTAGCGTGTGAATGGCAGGATTTCACTAACTATATACACGCACTACCCCCTTCCCCTGTGTCCTCTCTCATCCTCTCTCTCTCTCTCTCTACACACACACACACACACACACACACACACACTGTAATTAATCTCTCTATATGTATGTCACACATAGATGCTAAAAGAATGTCCCTGCTTTGATTGGATGTTGTGTATCTGTCCTACTCACTATCGGTCAGTTCCCATAGCCGGGGGGGCAGGTCACTGAAATACTCATGGCTCAGGGCAGCCTGTGCCGACAGTCTGTTCTTTGGGGAACATTGTAGGAGCTTGGAGGCCAGATCCTCTGCATGATTCACATAGCTGAGCCTGAAAACACAAGCACAAAAGAGAGAAATCAGACCAAACATGAAATGCCACTAATTAAGACCTAAGGCTTACCCAATTTTTCTGTACTTATTTATTCCTGGCCAAGAAAACAAGTTTAATTGCCTGCTGAAAATAAACAGAGGCTGAATTCACGTTGGTTCTTAAGAGCATCTTACTCCAAACTGGCTTTCACTCTTGTAATCTTAGTCTCATTGATTTAAAATATTCCTACTCTAAGCAAAGGGTTGATACTTTCAGGCTAGAACTCGGTCCAGAGGTTGAAAGTTACAGATGATAATTTATCAAATAGTTGCCAGAATCTGTTCATAGAATCTATGTACTGTATACACATCTGGATGCATTTATAAGAAAATTAATGCAAAATAACTAGGAGAATTAAAATGAAACTGCTATTAAATTCTCTAGTTACTAAAGTTACTTTTTCTTTAAGAATTCACATTTTCTTATATTGAACATAAAATTATCAGCATAAGTACACTGTCAAATGTCAACGATCAAAATATTAACGTGCAGATTAACGAAGGGGATATGCTTAGACCATATGGAGCTGAATCAATTCAAGATGACCTTTAAAACAACAGTAGAGAGAAAATATGTGTCTCAAGATTACCAAAAAAAAGCAGAGGAGTAAAGTCTTCCATGTGGTACAGTTTTCAGATGCGTAGCAGACCACACAGCCCAGCCCAGCCTTGCTTTCCACGGAGTCTCTATCTCACTGCTCAGTGCATTAAAGCCTGGATAATTAATATAATAATAATAAACGTATTCCTAATAATGGCTACCATTTATGGATAGTTGAACATGTGTCGAGCACTTTTGCACTCTCTAGTTTAAGCTAGTCCGATAAGGTAGTTCTGTCCCTAATAACAGAGGAACCTAAGTGGGAGTCGGAGAAGGCTATGGGTTGCTTAATTATCCAGAATTATAACTCAAAAATGGTTAGGGGTATGTAAGGTATAGCATAAGGACAATAGTCAGTAATACTGAAATACGTAACGTATTTTTCCATGTATTGTATAAGACACACCCTGTTCCGAAAAATTTGGGGTCTAAAAAGTAGGTGTGTCTTATACAGTCATGTGGCATTTCAAATGCCATAGAGGGAACTGAGGACGAGGCAATAAATGAAGACAGTGATTCATCATCAGACACAGATGAGGACAAGCTCATGGATGGGGGTTTTGACAGTGATGAGGAGTTGTTTGTATTTTATAGTGAGTAAAACTTCAATTCAATAACTTTATGTAATATATTTTTTTTTCAAATTTTGGGCCCCCAAATTAAGGTGCATCTTATAAATGGGAGCGTCTTATACGTGGGGAAATACGATATATATAGTGCCAGGTGGGTAAGACTTATTAGGGGGATCACTTCCCAAGTTATACAAATGTCTAACCTCTATGCTACACACTTGAACCTAATAGGATATTGAATGTCAACTATAATTGAAAAATTAAAAAATAAATTAATAATAAAAATAAAGTGGTTTGCATTTGCCATTGTTTCTAAATGCTTTTACCCCCAGATTCCAGTGTTTCTGCAACAAGGTGCAAGAAGTAGATTCACAGGCACCCAGAAGACTGTGAACCAACTTGCACCTGCCAGTGGGTGGGTATTTGTTCAAAAGCCCTAAAGCTACTAAACACACAATTAGCCAATAAACATCTTTCCTCAATGGCCAGCTCTCCCCAGTCCTCTACTATAGGTATGTTTTAGTATTGATTTAAATTTGTTATGAGGGAATGGAGGATTGGGAGTAGGGAAGAGGAAAGGAAGCAATGAACTTGGGTAGAGGAAGAGAAAGGGAAAAGAACAAAGAAAAATAGTACTCCAAAGATCCAATTTAAGAGATCATCTCTCTAAGTCTTCACACATGAAGGTCCATTGTTGGGTTCAGTGTTTGGTGCAATGGCAGCTAAAACTGATCAGTGAATTCATTTTAAACGTCTCTGTGTAACAAAGAGAAAACTGTCCACAGGAAAAAGAGGCATTGTCAAGATGCTTTATAGCAGCGGTAGTCAACATTTTTATACAATACCTACTGCCCACTTTTGTATCTCTGTTAGTAGTAAAATTTTCTAACCGCTCACCAGTTCCACAGTAATGGTGATTTATAGTGTAGGGAAGTAACTTTACTTTATAAAATTTACACAGCAGAGTTACAGCAAGTTAAAGCATATAATAATAATTACTTACCAAGTATTTTATGTAGGATTTTCGCTAAGTTTGGAAGAATAAATCTTTATAAAACAACTTACTATAGTTAAATCTATCTTTTTATTTATACTTTGGTTGCTCCGCTACCGCCCACCATGAAAGCTGGAACGCCCACTAGTGAGCGGTAGGGACTAGGTTGGCTACCACTGGTCTATAGTTTTTCCCCTTTCCTTTAAGAGGGGCCAAGGACATCCAAATTATTCCTCCCTCTTCCTAAGACAATCTCACTATTATAAACTTTTCATTAATATTTTTAAAATATCAAATTCAAAGTTTGAAATAGGTAGACTTGATAGTAAAAAACCACTTATATTGAATATATAGTTTATATGTAATCATAGTGAAAAACACATTGGTATCCATTTTATGTAGCCTTGATAAAAGAGAACAGTGCCAGGTTGAGATGAGATCTGAGTTTTAGTCCTGACTCTGCTACATTCACTATTTCAAAGAATTACCGTATTTTCGCTCCATAAGAAGCACCTTTCCCCCAAAAAAGTGGAGGGCAAAATGCCTGTGCATCTTATGGAGCAAAAAATATGGTAGTATTTTATGGAATATTTTAACACACCATTTGGTTCAGAATATTTTTTTTTCTTATTTTCCTCCTCAAAACCCTAGGTGTGTCTTATGGTCAGGTGCGTCTTATGGAGTGAAAAATACGGTATATTTGTAGTTGTATCTTTGCTTTTGCAATAGATTGCTGATCACATTTAAATTTTATACATATATACCTAAATATAAAGAATTCACTAATATAAGACAATCTCATTTCTCATCTCCCAAATTCACTAAACTTTAATTGGTGAAACAATCAAAGGCTTATTTGTGAAATTCAGTTTATGCACAGATATATAAATTATATATATATAAATTTTTAATTTAGAAAGTTTATTATTTTCTCACTTGCATTTCAAGAACCACTTTTATTCTCTCTACATGCGTTTTCAACATCAGAGTTTTTGTCATTACCAGAACCCTTTTTTGAGTTCATCTGAGTTGTCTGAGATATGACATTTCCAGGATATCTATGTGGAAGTTTTACCCCAAGCCATAGGCGTAATTTATCAGAATGTAACAATGATTGTGGCTGTTGTTTGCAATTTCTCATTGTGATGGTAGATTGTTAAAACTTCTCTCTTGTAATTCCATCAATCTTTGTTTTATTAAACTGAGTAACTGAATGCAGAATAATCTAGCACTGTTATTTCTTCCTGGTAAATAAAGCCATTAATCCTTCTGTAGTGACCATTTTTCTCTTTAATAAAATTTTCTGAACTAAAGTTCATTATTTATCTCATATTAAGTTAATGAATTCAGTTTTTTTATTCAATATTTGCTGGATATACTTTTTATAACCCTCTTTTAATTCTTTATATCCATAATTTTAAGTTGTCTCATAAATACTACATAGCTGGGTTTAAAACTTTTTCAATTAAACAATCCTCATCTTCTAAGAAGAAAATTTACCCATTTGCATTTTATGATTGCCGATATATTTAAATTACTGCTACCATTTTAATCTTGTATTCTATTTTGACCTGCTTTATCTTTTCTTTTTCTTCTTTCTTTTGGATTGAATTCTTGAAACCAGCATTTCCACCTTCTCTTTTAGAAGTTATCTTTCATTCTATTTCCATGTGCTTAGTAATTACTTCTAACCTTTTTTTTTTTTGCATTTCAATATTTACTTAGATGGTTAAACTCTCACACTGAGTTTTTACAAGTTGAGGGATATTTAACTAGTTATTTCTCCCCAAAACCTATAATTATACATCTATACAATAAGCATATATGATTGAATTAATATCCATACACAGCACCTTTTAATCAATTACATAATAAGACAAACTGTTAAGGATTCCAATATAAAACCACACAGTTCAAAAGGAATATAAAATATTAGCTATATGTTCACTAGCAGAAACTAACTTTTCTTTTTGAGGGCATATTCCATATATCTTGCACAAGACAAGCAAAATATTTTGCTAAAAATCCTTTAAGAGCTCACTCCCATTCTCTTTTTTTAGGCTCTCTCTTTTAAGTTGCACCTCAAAGTGCAAACATTACATTAGTTCCCAGACATTTTGTTTGGCGACAGGAAAGATATGTGCTTCGGTACAATGTGGGTTTTACATGAACTTTTCTACCAGAGGTTTGTGATTTTCAAAATGGAGATTTTCATAACTGCACAAAATGAGATTTATAGAAAGACATTAAAAAATCATCATAAACTTGGTCAAAAGCCAACAAAATCAGCAGTTACACAAACCTGATGTCTACTGTTTTAAATATGGGAGCTATAAACACAAAAGTAGCAAGCAAAGAGCCACAGAAGCCCTGCTATCAATGATTAAAATGAACGACAGGATAAACCACAGGCAATTACACTGATTTTCGTAGTTTCTGGGATTTTAATTCTGTACAATATTAGAAACATATAAGTACTGTGCTGGGTATTTCACTATGCGATCTCTCTAAATTTCTTACATTTTGATAAGATTCTGGCATGGAAACAGATTTGAAAAAGACATAACTCAATACTGCATGGTTTTAGGAAAGGTCAATTGATAAAAATGATAAGCATGTTTTAAATGCTGAACAGCAAGAATCTTTTGCTGTTTCCAACTAGGCTGATCATAATCCAAACACAGGGGCTGAAATTCTGCCAGGCTTGAGCCCTGATAAAACTCCTTATCAATGCTCCTACGAACGCTTCATTAGACTTATCATTCACCAAGCCTACATTTTGGCTAATCGTTATGATAAATTGGTTCCTGTCTGAAGTCCATTTCTAGGCAATAATATCCGCAGCCCAGTTTTACTGACTGCCACAGTAATTTCTGTGACTATTGGTATCTCTGTAGTGCAGCTGGATTTTAGGACAATACTTCTTCCAATACATGAGTTTGCTTGGTTTTTAAAGCTCCACTCTACTTGTGTCTCATGAACTTGAACACATGGTCATACTTCATTCCACCTTCAATAAATGCTAGGGAAAAAAGTATTAGAGCTCCCCCAAGGCCTACAACACAATGATAACAATACAACAACCAGGTTCTTCAAGAAACCTTATTTTTTACAAGACAGAACCAGTCATCAATAGCCTGGTTGGATGGCAGTGCAGAACCTGACACCTTCTTTGTCAACAAGATCTGTTATAAGTTGCCTCACACAGTCTTCTGTTGAGGTAAGGCCACACATTTTAAGTTCCTCTATAAATTTGTTAAAGGTCGTACTGGTTGGACTGTCTTATGCCTAATGTCACAAGAGTTGGTCTGTCCATTTGAGCCATATTAGTTTAGTTAAGAAACACTTTATAGGATTACAAAAGAACTGAAATAGTTCAATACAGAATAAGGAATGATGTAAAGAAACTGAAGTCTACTTCAATATACTACACTTGAAATTCTCAGTGCTTGAGTGTGAGGTTGGGAGGAATAATAAGTAAAATGAATCTTCTAGCAAACAGCAACCAGCTCTTTAATTCGGTAATGAGGTGATAGAAAGAACATTCCCGCAGGTTTAGCCCATCTAGGTCAGAACTCTTGTAAAATATGTTCCTGATTTTAACTCAATCCTCTTGTGTCCTAGTTAACCCTTCTACGGAGCCTGTTAGTGGAACAGTAATGAATTTTTATAGTTTCACTTCTCTATACAGAGGTTATACTGTGTTCCTAGTAATAATCTCCACTGCCCACAATAAACTTAATACATACATGAGCAAGAATTCCACTGAACCACCCAATAAGTGGTTAGTGGTGTCCTCTTTTGGGGTAGGTTGGTTTAGTGTTTGTTTTTTTTTATGTCTAATTGTTATTCTAGACTATACATCTCTTTTTAATTAAAGTGTAATTGACATACGATATTGTATTAGTTTCGGGTGTATAACATAGTGAGAGTTTATTTATATACCTTACCAAGTGATCACCACAAAAAGTCCACTATACATCTGTCATTGGATGGAGTTATTGTGATATTATTGACTATATTCCCTATGCTGTACTTCACAAGGATATCAGAAGAAACTTCCATACTTTATACCACTGCCTTCAGTTCTCAGTTCTCCAAGTGAATGGCTCCTTAACTTTTTAACATTTAACTTTAACTATTTAGAGTTAAGCTTTATCTTTACCATCCTGTCAAACAATACAAGAACACTGGAACACTTTAATTCTGATGACACCAGCCCCATCTCTCACATTGTTATAGTTTAATGTTTTATTTCTATTTTCTATGCTTTTAAGAACACACGTTAAACAGTTGTTTATTATTCAGATTTACCTATGTTTATCATCTATTTAATCACCTTAGTTCTCATGTTTCAGCTATTCTTCTTCAGATTATTATTATTATTATTTTTGTATCTGAAATACAAACTTTAAAAGTTCTTTCCATGATGAAAGAACTCGGAGGCAAATTCTGTTTTGTTTTCATATAGGATAATAGTTGGCTGGGGATTAATTCTAGGTTCAAAGCTTTTTCTCTTAACTCTGAAGATATGATTTCACAGGCTCTGTTGTCTCTGCTGATAGCTCTTCTCTTCCTCTTTCGAGTTCTGCCGCAGCAACGTAAGGCATTCTTTTGATTTAACCTGCTTGGTATTCACAGTGTTTTCTGAACTTGAGGCTTTCTGTCTTTCACCAATTCTGGCGGAAAAAAATCTCAGCCATTACTTTTAGAATCTTGCCTTTCCCCAATTTTCTCATGTTATAACACCAATGCCGTCTTACTTAATTTTCCATGTCTTTACTCTTTCTTTCATATTTTCCATCTGTTAGTCCCTCTGTTCTCCACTCTAAGTAATTATTTCAGAGCTATCTCACAGTTCAACTAGTTCTCTAATCAGTTGCATCTAATATGCTGTTTTCACAGTTCATTTTTGTTCTTATCAGGTCTTTTTAAGTCTTTGACAAATTCACGTGTTCGATTTCAATGGTTTCTGGTTGAAGTTTTAAATTTGATCTTTTATTTCTTCACAACATTATAAATGTAGTTAGGCTCCATGTCTCATAAGTCCCAACACTGAAGTTCTGGGTGAAGAGGAGTCTAATTCTGGTGCCTGTGGTACTGACCCTCACTCACAATGACTTGTTCTCATGTTTCATGATTCTGGATTGTGAGCTCATGCTTAGTGAATGTTAATATCTGGGAATCCTGAGGAGCCTGGGTTAACAATACCTTTTCCATAGGAACCATCTTTTGCTTCTGCCAGGAGACCTGGGGCTCTCTCAACAACTGGGCACTCCAAGTTCATTCTGTTGGCTTCTAAGACTACTGTAACAGTTATACACATTTCAAATTAAACTTCTAGAACTCTTGGGGGAGACTTTTTCATTCCCATCCTGAACCAAGGTCAGCACAAACAATTGCCTTCGAGTCTCCTTTTGGTGGAAGCAGATTTTTTTTTTGAGGCAGCACATTACCGAGCTAGGGTGCTTTCAGGGTCTTGACTCTATTTGGGAAATCTTAACTCCCATTCTGCACCTTTCTCAGGCCCAAAGCCTTGTTTCCTGATGCCCAATGGCTCCGGCTCCTGCTCCAGCAACACCAGCAGGAGGCAGCGGCAGCCTTAGCACTTACCACTGTGCTTTCTACACCCTCGCCTGGGAGATTCCACTCCCTTTGTTCTTGGTTCTGCTGTGCATCTACGTTTAGATGGATGTGCTTGTGGTATTTTATCCAGCAGTTTAGGTGACTTTTAGTGGCAGCAGAAGATACCCCCCCCACCCCCGCCCCATTGGTGTATGATCTATCTACACTTGAAAATTTTAGGTCTTTCTTCCTGGAATAATCACTAACCCAGTGTTGTTTCTTTGCCTCTTTTTTTTTTTTTAATTATTTCTTTTAGGTCACCTCTATTAAGTTTCAAAAACGAGATAACTAAAGTTGTTTCAGGCTAATATTCCTTTACCACTTAAATTAGATGAATCTCAGTGCATCAATAATCCTAAGTAAAAAAAGCCAAAGGTTCTATAATATATAATTCCATTTAAATGACACTCTGGGAAAGGTAACACGACAGAAACATAAAAGTGAGCAGTGTTGGACGAGGCTGGTGGGAAGGGCTAACAAAGGGGTGCAGGAGAATTTTTTCAGATTGCTCTGCATCTTGAGCAAGAAGCCTGGCCATCAATCAGGCCATGCAGAGAGGAGAGAGAGAGAGAGAGCAAGGTCAGGGAGACTTGCCAAGGTCATCCAGTGGATGGAGCACTTTAGGGAGATGGCGTATGGCAGCTTTCCTACATAGAGCATTCAGACATTCAGGCGGAGTGCTGACCCACTGTGAGTAGCTGATACGGGGACTCACACGTTTGGGGAGGAGGGAGCCTGATGTCTCAAGACATGTTCTGCACAAGGGGAGGAGCTACTGACAACCTGGAGGCCCTCCTATTGATCTCGGGCTCAGGCCCAGGCCCCTGAGTGTGGAATCTGCCCATGCTGTGAGAACTGTGCTTACGAGCTCGGAGCTGTACTCAGTATGCTGTGTTCATGAAGGGTCACACCAACCTGGCAGGGTACGTGGGACAGGAGACTGTCATGTTCATTCAATATTCATCTTCTAAAAGGTAAAAGATGGTGTTTGTGGAAACTCTCTGGGGAAAATCTAAGACAATTTTAAATTATAAATCTTCATGATAATAAAGAGAAACAATCCCTACTGAATTCAGAGTGTGTGTGTGTGGAGAGAATCTTTTATTACGAGTAACTTTCAAACAAATGCTTTTAATACAGTTGAAAATAATGAAATCTGCTATTCTAATCATAATGAATATTCATTCTTAGTCTTTGTTTATGTAACACACACACACTTTACATGCATATATATATATATATATGAAAGAAGATACATGAAATACATATATATATATATGAAAGAAGATATACAGGTATATATGAAAGAGTATATAACATAATAACTGAAAAACAGCCTTTAAAAGCTCACCCAAGTATCCAAGCCTTCCTGAAAAAAAAGAGCAGAGCAAATGTAGACTCTCCTGCCAGACTAAAGGAGACTGTCAAAGTTGAGAAGAGGAAATTAAAAGTGGAGAATAAAAATGGTGGTGCAAAAAAGAGAAAGACCTGGGCTAAGGCAAGCCAGAAAGGGCCACTTCCCATAAAGCACGTTCCTGCTGGTGCAGGATGCGACATCTGTTGCCTGACCAGGTGTTTGAGGGCTGCGTATATCAACTGTCATACCTACAGAAGTTTTACTTTACCCGAGAAACATAAATTTAAAAAGTAAACAATCCTTTTTGAGCACAAACATCTTAAGGTCAAATCCTGGTCCTTAAGGAACATCTTCAAAGTATACATTCCCCCAGGAGAATGACGTTTTCTTTTTTCATTTTGTTTTGAAGTGAAAAAAAAAATCAGTCCTTGTCTTTTTAAAGTTACTTTATAAACTAGGACAACACGGTTTTTGCTTTTTTGTTTCTTTGTTTTATACTGTCCCAAAAGACTCCCTCTAAAACTCATGATGTGTCTGTCTACTTGCAGAACAACTAAGATATGTTACATTTTGTTCCCAAGAGTTGACTTGTAAATATCTCTATAAACATCTTCACTGGGATTCATTAATGTTTCAGCTCATGAAAGCTGGACGTACAGAGAAGACAACAGTAGTTTCAATTTACTTATTGGAGCATTCAGTGGAGATACTGATTTTCACATACAAGTTTAAAAGGAAGAAAAGGGACCGGACATGTTCTAGAATATTCCTCACTTGCGTTCTATGGTGGGACAGAACTACATACACTGTGGGCCTGTGCCTGAGCATAACAGTGTGCTTTGTCCCATAGAGCTGGAAACAGAGTGACCGGGAGGGAGCGACTTGGAGAGTCTCCCTCTTCACACTTGATCTACTGTCATACTCTTCACAGAGCAAAGCCAGGGGCTGGGACTCTTTCATTTGACAGTAGACATGTTGTCTCTGTGGGGAAGTTGACAACATGGGCCCTGGCCACTGGCTTATACAACAACTGATCTCTTGAACATGATTTGTGAAGAAGTCCACCCACCCACAGAGACCAGTCGGACTGTTTCCTCAACTGTCCTGAACAGAGCTGTCAGACGCCGCGCTCTTTCTTGTCTCTGCATCAAAAGCAAAATGGTCCTTTAATCACCTTCTTATCAAAGCTTTTGATGCAGAGGGAGGACTGTGGTCATAAAACTGCTCTGATTTTTCAAAAAGTGACTTATTTTCAGAAAATGGGCTCAAATCTATTCATTTGGCAAAGAGGGGTCAGTAATTGGTCCTGCAGAACATGAAGGGAATCCCTGCCATTAAAATAAACTCTGGGGGAAAACAGACTAATATAGGGAAAGATTAGGCCTCTGCAATGAATTTCTCTGTCCACTGCTGAGCAATGAAATGAGAGGCAAGACTCTTAGTTACATCCATAATAAAGAGTCATAGAGTTGTTTAATGCTGAGACTTTCTTTGTCAATGAATAGCTGTAAAAAAAATAATGAGATTCCTCCCTTCGAGGTAAACAGATAATACTTTTTTATTAGTTTCCACAAATAAGATGTGTTTAGTTGTGCTAAGAAAATTGTTCAACGCTCATTCATTTATTCTAGCAGAGCTGTTCAATGACACACTGTCCTTGGCAGGCACTCATTCCCACGATGGTCAGCTCACTTGACTGTCAAATGCTATCTAATGATAATGCTATTTGTTGGGGCCTCTACAGTTTACGGAGTGCTTGCACATTTATTATTTTATTTGATCCAGATAATCAAAGGATTCATACTCACAAAATGGAAAGTGATCCAGATTCTGGCTCTTAAATTTTAGAGTCCATTACATTCCATGCCAAAAATTTATTGCTAAAATGTATATATATATCAAGCTATCTGTTACCCAGTTGGTACTTTACATTTTTTTTATATTTCTCTTGTCCTTTAATTTTGAACTCTACTGCTGTCGAGAATATTCTTCCTATATTCTCAACACCCCAATGGCCCTATATTAAATAGAGACACCCTTAACACAGACAAGACAGAAACTCCCCAACGATAGTCACAGTAATCTGCACTGCTAGGTGAGGCCTCTGCTTCAGCTCTAACCCTCCTCCATACATAGTCACCCTTGCAGTAAATTCTATCTGGTGGAAAAGTACAGAAAGAGCCGAAGAGCCCTCAGCAGGATGTGAATGAATGGGGTTTTGAAATGCTAGCACCGACACTCTTAAGGGTCTTATAAACTGCCAAGAAGTAGGCCAGTGAAAGGAAAACACTGAATTCTTGCTTTGGATTCCAGGGCTCAGTTAGCTAGCTACCCCAAATTTTCTAACTTTCATTTTATTACTATTTTCTACCCTTCCTGGAAAAAGAGGTATCACTGAATATGTAAGTTCACTCTGGAATTAAAAGAGAGATAAAGAGAGAGAGAGAGAGAGAGAGAGAGAGAGAGAGAAAGAGAGAGAGAGGTGTCTGGTTTAAAAAATATTAAAACTTATGAAATAATGAGACTCACTTTTCCTATGTACTAATGTGAAGCTATAGATTTTCATATGGATGTTTTGTAAATCCACTGATGTCAACATTACCACAAAATATTCAAAAGCTGATATAAATGAATTTCATGGTATTTATATTCTTTTCAACAAAAGCCTTTGTGTACATATTTAAACTTATTAATCACAAAAGTAGATCACACCTCCAATCAACCTGCTTATAAGAAAGAATCAATTAACTACTTCACTGCATTGTTCTTAGAGTCCACTGTAATGTCCCCTCCAATTCTTCTCCAGTGCATAGAAGCAGTGACTTTTGTGAGTTGTAAAGTTTTATTTTTTAATAGCTTAAATGAAACACTATAAGCCATAAGCACTTAACTTATTCTATATGCTTAAATAATATAATTTTTTAAAATAGTATAATAAAAAAATTACCCTAAGATTTGTTAGAGCTTGACATTTTTTTCTTATATAAGTTAGTTCACACCTGTTAGGAATTGTACTTGTATCTCAGTTATGTTTTAGAAAACAGTCCTAGGCCCTGGCTGGTTGGCTCAGTGGTAGAGCATCGGCCCGGCGTGTGGAAGTCCTAGGTTCAATTACCAGTCGGGGCACAAAGGAGAGGCACCCATCTGCTTCTCCACCCTCCTTCCTCTCCTTCCTCTCTGTCTTTCTCTTCCCCTCCCACAGCCAAGGCTCCATTGGAGCAAAGTTGGCCTGGGCGCTGAGGATGGCTCCATGGCCTCTGCCTCAGGTGCTAGAACGGCTCTAGTCGCAACAGAACAATGCCCCAGATGGGCAAAGCATCGCCCCCTGGTGGGCACGCCAGGTGGATCCCAGTTAGGCACATGCAGGAGTCTGTCTGACTGCCGCTTCTAACTTTAGAAAAAAAAACCCAACCCACTAATAAATAAGTAAGTAAGTAAGTAAATAAATAAATAAATAAATAAATAAAATAAAAGAGTCCTAGACTTAGCAGAGTAGTGATTATATGACTCTATAATTTTTGTTCAGTGTTTTACTTTAAAACGTGGTTAACAGCAGAAGCAGCACAAGTAATTACTTTTCAACCCTCTGACTGAAGGACATGACAGAAGGGGATATATTTTATTTTGTGAAAGAAAATAAAATATATTTATAATCACTAATCCATGATTATATCAGAAGGTTAAAACTTACAGAATACTTACAAAAAAATTCTAAATTCATAAGTGTAGAATATCCTCAAAGCCAAAAGTATGTGTAATCAGCAGAACTGAGTTCCAGCGTCCCAGTTACTCTGCTGACAGTGCCATCCGGTCACACACACCAGACCTTCATAACCACATGATTTTGCCCCATATGGAATTCCATTGTTACCTGAAGGACATCAGGCGAAGCGTAACCTTTCCAACTTCTGGATATAGATCAGGATAAAATTAATACTCTCTCCCACTTCACAGGACTGCTGTGAAGATTGACCTTTTCTTACCATAACTTGCTTAAATCGATTATAGGCATCTTATTATTTCACCTATTTCACAAGTTTTCAAAACATTTTCAGGACATCAAGAGTGAAGCGAAGTAAACTGTTAGTGAATGTCTTACACATGTGGTGTTATTGGTATTTATGCTATATAGAGGATAAAGATTATCCAATTTCCCTGACTTCACAGTAGTTAATTATAGCACTATTTCATGTGAAATAGATGACTTGTTTTTGATGATAAAAGATGCGATAGTTTAAATTCAAATCATCACTTCTAAAAAGAAATCAATGTGCAGAAAATGTTAGCTATGGCTTATGTTTTACATTCAGATGGATTGGTTACAAATATTTAGTTGCAATCGCATGGGTGGTGTGGAAAACATTTCACTGTAAAACGCTCTGAGAAACAGTTTAACGTACTGGTGGTGCATCTGTATTATGGTAAACTGAGTTAATGGAAATGGTAACTTCATAGCCTTTCATTCCTCTAAAACCCAGGAGAAGTTACAAATCTCATTATCAGAGGCTGGCTTGGGAGGCTGGTCTGCTTCATAGGAACGGTTCGATGAGCCCCTCAACTGTAAACAGTGCTAAAAATAGCTCCTGAAAGGCATCATTTTGCTGTGATATTATTTTGCCAAAAGAGAAGGAAAAAAAACAACTTTAATCCTGAACAAAACCTCTTCAAAGTTTATGTTCTCAATAAACCTTTCACTGAAGACTGAAAATATAACTTGGTAATGCAATAAATACCTTAACAAATATATCAGATTTTTCACTTAATGCTTTTTACAGGCTTAAACCAAATGGAGTAAAAGAAAATCACCTTTTACAGTCTGACTCCTACAGGAAGAATGCCTTGCTGTTACGCTTTTTAAAGAAGGCATGGTGAATTTATATCAACGTTGGTGAATCTTGGGGCATGATAAAAGGAGGAAGAATACCAGTGCAGTTAACATTCCACAGGCCTCTTTCTTCACGTGTTTATTTCCTTAGAGGCTGGACATGATCCAAGATAATAAGAAAAATGTAAAAAGGGAAGATTTTTTTTTTAAGTCAAGAGATAATAGAGTTTAGTATCCTACGATGATACAGAAGAAATGTTTCCCTCCTCTTTAAAAAAAAATTGTTGTCTTGTAAAGATATGAAATGGTTAGGATTAGAGGAAATCACCAAAAAAGTTCTTCCATTTTAATCAATAAAAAAGAAAGTTCGGGTAGGTCAGATCTTATGGGTTATTGAAGGATAGCTCAAGGCAAATGAGGAATCGATTTGCTGGGGACTAATTTCAGCTTCCTTATCTTAAAACATTGCATCTGGTATTTGAAACTAGAGGAGTTTCATAAGCTGTAAGGAAGAACTGGCCTGTGTGCTTGTGTCTAAAACAAGAACCGTATTAAGGCTGTTGGATGGTCGAGCCTCCTCTGCGCTGGCTTGCCTTGATCCTCCGGAAGGTTAGCTCTGTAAGACCAAGAACCTCAGCTGTGCGTTCCCGAGCGCCCAGAACTAATTTAGACCATTTAATTTAGATAATTAGATAAATTTCTTGAATATGCCACAAATGAATATTACAGCTTCTAACACATTTCCATACTGTTTTCCATGTTATTTATCAGTTTACAGTGACCTTGGCAATAAATAAAAGGGCGAGCTTTGGTGTTTCAGGAGGCGACTGGCTCCAGAGGAATGGGAGCTGACGATGGATCGTTTAATGGAGAGCAAAGAAAACACTGAAGCTACCTTCTGAGTTTTAAAAATATTGCATTAACATGTTATTTAGTTGGTTTACTGTGGGGTTTTTTGTTTTTTGTTTGTTTTTGAGGAGGGGGCACGACCTGCAATTTGGAACCCAAAGTGAATGCCTTACCGGCCTCACCCTAGTCTCAGCCCCGCTGTACAGAAAATGGCAAGTGAGGGCTATATTTAAAGATTTGCTCTTGAGGCTACAATATAATTGAAGACAGGGACGTCAACTTGCTAAAATAAGCTTAACTGTTCCTATCTGGAAAATATGGAAAACTATTCGAGAGTTATTCTCAGGGTTAAATTAGATAATGCAGACAAAGCATGTGGCATGCTGGCGGCCGTCTGTGGGGACGCTCAGCAAACGCAGCTGTTGGTATTCATAATAAACATCGCTGCTACTTCGCCACCGCTTCTACACATGCGAAAATTAAACAGCTCCCACTAAATGCAGTAAAACAAGTATTTTAAAATTGAAGGTTAAGGGACAGACTGACGAGGAGAAGGGACTGAGAAGTACAGATTGGTAGCTACAAATAGTCACGGGGATGTAAAGTACAGCACAGGGTATGATGGAGTCAGTAATACTGTCATGACTGAGTGGTGCAAGGTGGTACTGAAAATACTGGGGGGAACACTGTAAAGTATAAGAATGCTTAACCACTATGCTGCACACCTGAAACTAATACAAAATAATACTGAAAAAAAGTAAACAAAAAAAGTGATGAAAAAAAAAAGACTAATATTCTTTCCAAAATCAGAGAATAATCCTGAAAATCCTTTGGTAGAAAACACCTCATTGTGAGATTTACAACTGATGAAAAAAGTAGAAGGATTAAAGTCATGAGTAAATTTATACCAAAAAAGATCTCATAATTTTTAAGTGCTCATTAACCGTTTGAATAGTACGGATGTTATGTACGTCCTCACTCAAAGGGTTAACAAAAAACTCACTACTCAAAGGGTTAAAATAAAACAATGATAGAGCACCTTAAGTGAAATATTTTCAATATTATTTTAATACCTTATAAAATAAAACCATTTTCTTGATGGAGATGCTTTAGGACCTGCCTCTTAATTTTAAGATTTTGTCAATGTCTTTTGCTATGTAACACATTAATGTATATTCCATTCTTTGCCAATCTCGCCCTTTACTCCAACTAAATTTGTCTTCTTTCTAAATGCCCAATGTCTTCCTCATTTTATGGCTCACCAGAATTGGTTCCTGTTTCCCTGCCTGTCTTACATGTCTGGATTTCCTCCTGCCTAGCGGCACTAGGGTGCTGATCTCAAGTCAAACTGATCAAGACAATGGTGAGGAAGCATGTCTTCTACTGAACTACCCTCACGCTTCCTTTCCCAGTCCCAGCCCTTCTGTTCCAGTGGTCCTCAGATGACAGGACTTGCTAACATGTGAACCAGGGCCCACCGAGCTGCAGAACTGACATCTGCTAGAACTCTGAGTAACTGTAACATGTGCTTGGGAGGGACCACTGTAATATCCTAAGTGGCTGGGGCTGCTGCTAAAGTTAGTATGCAGAAAAAATATATATTTTAAATTGTGGTTGTGTTATAGTTTTGCAGTTTAAGGCCTGGAAAATAAATTTATTTTACTTTGTGATGTGATGGATGCTACCAGTATGAGAAGCTATCAGGGAAGAGATTTTTAAACTTTTAGACAAAAACTACGTCATACATTTCCATCACAAGTCATCATTTCCTCCTACACCAGGTGTAACTTAAGGAGTGATTATCAGCAGTAAAACGGCAGGGTGTATTCCAGCTCAAGCAGAGAGAAGACCGGTATCTCGCGTTCTTCTCCTAGAGCCAAGCCTTTGCCCTTGCCCTTTCATTTTTCTCTCTGATTACTTACACGAACTTGCATGACTGCATCTCTATTATCAAACAGTCTTTTAAAATGCTTCTGGAGTTTGCAAATGGCATTCCCAACACAGAAATAGTTGCTACATTATGGAGATGTCAGTCTATACTGCAAACAACCCACATGTCCATTATCAGAAAGCCTCCCAGTCTCCGAACGGCAGGAACTAACTGGCGTTGTGCATGGGAGCCCAGTCCCAGGCCGTTACTCACAAAGCACTGACAAGAACGTAATGACCCCTCTCCTTTGTGCTCCATTGTGCAGTTGGTGTAGGGATGCCCACGCTTTCCCAAGATGCTGATCTCTTGAAGAACAATGTGACTACCAACCACCCCTGTTTCCTCTCTCACTGTGTGAAGGGGGTTGTGGACCTGGAGGCATGGGTGCTACAAGGGGTGGTTTGATGGTGAGCACAGACTAGGTGAGGCTATCTTCACTGAAAGCGAGCATACCCTTTGAGTCTCATATTCCTTTGTTTCTGTCTTGAATTCTACATCTGGCTCTTTATAGACAATGACTTTTAATGAGAGGGTGCTGATGTATACCCATGCTTAAAGAAACCCCAAACTGGCATAACTGCTAGAGCTGTTAATCTTCTTGAGCACTAATTCTATCTTTACAGCTGAAATTAAAGAAACATAAATGAATAGCATTAAAAGGCTGCACATTTATTATCAATTTGGGGTCCAACTACTTATAATTGCTAGGGACATGTAGCTAACAGTGTTTTCTGGCATGTCTGTAACATGAGGCAGAAGCTAGTGGCATGACACAAACCATTATACGGAAGTCTCTTATGTCTTAAAACCAAGAATATCAGCATAATGTACAAAAGCGAAGGCATGTATTTATAGATCATGTGTAAAGATATGGAAACATTTAAAAAATTATTACTTGGGAACTTACAAGAAAATTTGCAAAAGAATATTGGTTGTTTCAGAATAGATGGAACAAACATAGGTTTTATTTGTATTCAATGTAAATATTTATTTTATCTATCTATCTATCTATCTATCTATCTATCTATCTATCTATCTATCTATCTATTGAAAAAGGGAGGGAGGGAAGGGGCATACATGCACTCCAATTTAGGAAATATGCAAACTTGTGTCCACCTTGTATGTAGCTGGACATATTTTAGCACATTTCCTAAACCTGTTTCTGTATTTAGAAAAAAACTAGATATAAAGAGCTGACTGAGCTTAGCCGGGGAAATGGCCCAAGCCCAAAGACTCAGGGCTGCTGAAATGCCACGCTTTGAAACTCTGTTCTGGATACCCAAGAGAGATATGTTCAATATTCAACAAAATCGAAGAATGTGAAAATTGAAAATCTCTCAGATGTTCTGAGAGAGGGAAAATCCTGGAGCCGAGTCAGAAGCTTTGGATTTAAGCCTACAGCTATATGAGGGGGAAAAAAGCAAGAGAATAGAAGCCTGGGCAGTAGGTTTTCAGCTGCAAAGTCTAATCCACCTCACAATATATTTTGGTAAAACATTTCTTATAAAGCAATCAGAAGTCATGCTCTGTTCTGCACTGTCCAATTCAGTAGCCATGAGTCACATGTGACTATGAATTTAAATTAAGTAAAACAAAATGTGATATAAAACCAGCTCAATTGCACTAACCACATTTTAAGTTATGACAGTCACATGTGGCAAGAAGCTACCAGGATGGACGGTGCAGAGAGAGAGCCTACCTTTCAATGCAAAGGACCCACTGGACAGTGCCGCTCTGTTATCTTCAATCTGCGACAGCTTCTAGAAATTTCTAACATTTACAAAATGAAGTGTATAGTGTATCCACTTGGGAGGATTTGGTTCTTTGGCTGAAGAGGAGAGACTGGATTGGGGGATTCTGTGAATATAGCTAGAGAGAAGAAGGCTGGGTCAGGGATTACCCCAAAGATTGTCAGCGGGTAAAATAAGGAGCCTACAATCACAATGGATAGAAAATGACCTTGTGGGAATGTTTTTCACTTCCTTTGGGAAAATTACAGATGTTAAAACTCTTTCAGGGATCACAACTAAAAATAAGGGATGTGAGGTAGCTGAATTCCAAAGCTAGGAGAAGAAAGCCTCATCTGACCACTAAATTAAACTAGAACGGTGAGTATAATTTGAGTCCAATTCTAAACTTCAATCTAGGGTGCCAAGAAATGAGAGACAAATGGCAAGTCCCATTTGTATTTATCTTAATAGATAAAATGACGTGCTTAGTTCCTTTTGGCAGCAAAGGCATAGAACCTTGTGTAATCCTTCATTAAGTAGCCTCCAAGAGAGCGCAGCCAAATCATAAAAATATCTTCCGTCCAAGCAGATACCTACGGTGGCAGAGAGGGTCAATCGGAGCATGAGGCAGCTCAGGCTTTTCTACCAGAGATATTTGACCTATTTTTCTGAAGGAAAAAAAAAAATCCTTGGCTTATCTCATATTTTAATGGAGATAAGGAGCTGTCCTCTAATTTTTTCCCCCCAGGACATGCTGCCCTCTACAGGACACATAAATCTACACAGATATAAAAATATCCATAAATAAGGGTTTAGTTATATCCAAATTAGTGGGATCAGTAGTAAAGATATGATAGAACAGAGGGGAGGCAGCTGGTTATATCTGTTGCCTGAAATGCTTTAGTATCAAGATGAGAAGCAATCAATATTTATAAGCCTCTAATAAATCTTACCTCTTGAGTCGACACACATGAGAAACCATAAATAGTACTATAGTCCTATACGGTATTTTCCCTGAGAAACTTAGCAGTGTGTCAACAGTCATTTTTTTATTAACCAGAGAGAAGAGGGTGTAGAGGAAGAAGAATGGTTGATACGATTTGGCAGCTTTTACTAACATCTCCGAAGTATTACAGGTTTTGATGGAAAACTCAATGTAGTAAAACAAGGCTCTGAGTTGGGAAATACGGGCAGTGCATTTAAATGAATATGATATACCTCCATGATTTCATCCCTGCTAAGAGTTTAATCTTTTAAACCTTGGCTGTAGTGAAGTGGGTAAAGTCTGGCTTCAGAAATGAGAACAACTCTTCATCTTTACTTTAATCGATTCTTCCACAACAGTTGTGCCATCAACACACACACACACACACACACACACATACACAAGCACACACACACAGCTGGTATGTTTATTGGTTTAGTCACTAAAGGATTTAGCTGGATAAACATCACAAAGATGATGGCTGATTTAATTGAATTTATGATCAAATGTTTTCCATTGCAGGAAGACTGGGAAATCACTTATGGGGAGATTTGAATAATTTAAGGAAGTTCTCTATTTGGCATTATGTTTGTATACTGAGTCTTGAGAGACTAAATACAGCTGAGTTCTGGCAGAGAATTCGCATGCAGACACACAAAGATATATTGTATAATAATGCAAGCAGGGCTAGAGTACCCGATCCCTTTGTATTAATATTTCTGTTCATTTATATCTCATTTATAGTCCAATAACATCCACACACATATAGTCTCACTGTGAACTTTTAACTGGAAACTGCCACTAGATTTTTCTGAGATCCTAAAAATGTCAAAATGGTCTATAAATGCTCTATTAGATAAGACAAAAATTTAATTTGAGGTTGTTTATGTGTGTTTTCAAGGCATTTTTAATGTACCTTTATTGTTGTTATTAAAGACATAATGGAAGTCATTCCCATGATGTATATGACAAGGTAACATGGGATTTGTGCCTTAGGGTGTGGACTTGGCTCAGTGTTAGAAAGCAAAAGGCCAGTTACCTTTGGAGTCCCCTACCCATTTGCTCCCAGGGATGACAGGTGTACCAAATCAAGGCCACGCTCTCAGCCTTTATTCACTGCGTTTCTAGAGATAAGTCATCTGCCCTCCGTATTTAAAAGTTGTAAACTGTAAGAAGAATTGCTTTCATTCTTGCCACTAAAGCCCCTCAGTCAAGTGAACACCATGGGGCTACACAGCTGGTTTAGACTTACCATTAGTTCACGAATAGACAGCATCACAGAAAAAGACTATCAGATGCTTTGAATTTGGTAATAGTGTTTGTCTATGGGTTTCTTTCATTCTAATTAGAAAAACTGTCTAGTAAATGTGTTTCAAGACTTGGGAAAAAACACAGTTTTACATTAATTATGTACGATGCTATTTGTTAACATATCACTCTTAGGAAGGAACCGTTAGGGAAGGGGGAATCTTGTTTCCACACAAGAAATATTTTAAACATAATTTGGTGACTGAGCTGTTTGCTACCTGCTCCTCGAAAGGTAGAAGGAATGTTCCAGAAGATGTCCGGAGAACCTGCACAGCAGTGGTATTCAAGTTCAAGAATTGCTCATTTGGAATTGAATGAAACGCTCTGACTGGCAGAGTGTGATAAAAACAGGAAGGAGGAAAGCTCCCATCAGCTGAAAGGACCCTGTCATTTTCACCCATACCCTATTCAACACTCGCAAAATCCTGCCAAGGGTTTGGAAGATTGAAAAACCGGGCATCTGAATGATTAGTGAGCTTCCGGAATATTATTTGATTCGGGAATGAATACAGGATGAGAACTTGGTCCCCACAACACCAAAGATTATGCTGTTTCCTTGTTATTTGTGCCAATAATGAGTTTTGCACAGCCTTCCTTTTTTTCTACACTTTCTTAGTTCATATCAACAATATTTATTGACTGTGTGTTGGTCAAGTAAGTTTGTAGAATATGATTTTTATGTTTGCTCGCTTATAGTTTGCATTGGAGGCTGGGCAGCACCAGGCATATGTGATCTGTGAAACTGCAAATTACCTTCCTGCTTGGGAAAGGCCATTGTTTTGCTAATGTTTGCTGGAGAAGTTTTCACACCAGAAAGTTTTTTAAAAAAAAGAGCATTAGGAGAAGAGTCAGAAAGAAGTCATGTTTGCAGAGTGATAGCAGAGAGAATGCAGGGTGCTGAGGAAGAAGCCACATTGGCAGAGAAGGGAAAGAGAAGGTGTGCAGATGGGGAACCAGAGCTGAGGGGCTTTGCGAGCTCCGTTGAGACTGGTGGGGCCTTTGATTCTAGGAGGAACCAGAGAAGATTCTCCTGGTTGTGGAGCCGGAGAATGTGTCAGGGCTTTGTGAGCTCTGACTGAAGAGGGAAGTGTTTTTCCTGTTTGTTGCCTGTCGACCAGTGAAAGACTGTAATTAAAGTAATGGCCCACCATTTGTTGGCTCCATGTATCTTTACTATCTGCCCAAATCCAATGAGAACCTGCATGTGCTTGGCCACAATGGCGGTGACTACTGGCCGTACACTGTGTATTCTAACAAGGTCAGTAGGACCACTGTCTACACAGCAGATGTCAGATACACACATTAAGATGAATAAGTCTATTAATTATATCTTCATAATGAGTGGAATTTGAGCTCCAATTTTATAGTATTGTAAGGCAGTGGTCCCCAACCCTGGGTTGTGGACAGGTACCGGTCCGTGGGCCATTTGGTACCAGTCTGCAGAGAAAGAAAAAATAACTTACATTATTTCAGTTTTATTTATATTTAAGTCTGAATGATGTTTTATTTTTTAAAAATGACCAGATTCCCTCTGTTACATCTGTCTAAGACTCATTCTTGACGCTTGTCTCGGTCACGTGATACATTTATCCATCCCACCCTAAAGGCCAGTTCGTAAAAATATTTTCTGACATTAAACCGGCCGTGGCCCAAAAAAGGTTGGGGACCACTGTTGTAAGGTACCAAAAAGCTAAAAATTGATGTTGATATTCTGGGAGGAAAGGTCAGGCTTTCCTATCAGGCTTTCCTGTCCCATCCCTCCTTCAGGGAGGGGAGGGAGAAGAATGTAGAAGTTTCTGGCTTGCAAGAACAATGGGTCACTCAGTTTTAAATCTAAAATAAACATTAACCTAGAAACTACTTCTCTTTCAATAGGAGGCAGAATTTACATACCACCTTGCATTAATTGTAGTTCCTCCCCCTTCCTGGGATCTTGAGGGTAAAATACCTCTAGGCTAGTGAGGGAAGATGAACCCTGAAAGATTTGTAAACATCTTTGATTGTGTTACCTTGAAAGTCTTAATGTTTCTGTGTATCCCCTAAACAAATGTTGTCAGCCCATGCCATGATGTCATGCTCTCCCCCGCCCGTGTGTGATCAAGGGTATACAAGCAGCCCCTGAACTACTTTTGGGACTGCACGATTTGGGTCTGATGCCCTGAGTCAGCCATATGCGGCCGGCATATTTAATAAATCTCCTCCTCTAATAAAACTCTTCAAAATTCATCTGGACTGGGTGTCTCTATGTGAACTCGATGAAATGAGGTACAGTGCCTTTCAGAATCTTGGGTGTGGTACTTTTTAACAATAGGAAGTCTCCCCAAAATGAGAAAGGGGACCCTTTGTCCAAATAAATGATTGGGCTCCTTGTCCAATCCTAATTTTCATGACAAGCAACCAAGGTAATGTGTGCAGTGGGTGGCAGTGGGTACAAAAGATGACACTTGTTAAAATCATCTCTTTCTCCAATGACTCCTTTATGCTCAGCTTAATTTGGAGGCTGACACTTCACTAAATTTATACTCAGTTTCTTGTCAAAAGAAAATGAAATAAGCAAATGTTGAGGAAAGGGATCTCACACCTGGTGTGATGTATCTTACAAAGAACAGTAAAAATTCCTGAATTTCTGTTCATGCTTCACTTTTTAAAATGTAGCAATTTTCAATTGCTTCAATTCTGAAGCTGAAGAATTAACAGATGTACTCACAGAGGCCCATGGCAGGTGTATTTAGAAAATGGAGACCCTCTCGACAGTACCTCATACGTGGTGATGAGGCAGCCGAGCCTTGGTGACATTTTTGAGTAGAGTTAGGGGAGACCCAGGGGGCCGGGATGATGGCAAAGAGATGAATTCTTCAGGGAGTTCAAAAAGGGGAGAAAGCTGTGTGTCTAACCCCTAGCAGTTCCTCACAGAAAAGAGAGAGAGAAAGAGGGAGAAGGAGAAAAAATAGAGACACTTACAACAGGCAGTGTCCCCCAGGAGGGAACAGCGGGATTTCCATAGGGAGGAGGAGGGGAAAGAATGCTTGATGTTTTTTTATCCTTCCACAGTTCCCTCTGCAGATTTAGTACACTTATTTGGTCTTCCAGAGCTATTATCTCCTCTGAGTGTTTACACATGAAAAACAAGGGTGAGAAGCAAAGACTATAAAGCAAGATCTCGGGATACTTGAGTGCAAAATGCAAGGACTCTTGGGTGTAGAATTTCCAGAGTGTGAGCCATCCTCACTTGTCTGATACCGGTGGGCTCTCAGAATAAAGGAATAGGTTACCTGTTGATCTACAGTTGTATTGCCCAATACACTAGGCAAGTGGTTATTTATATTTAAATTAATTAATTTTAAATAAAATTTAAAATTCAGTTCCCCAGGGCACACTAGCCACATTTCAAGTGCTCAACAGCCCCAGGAAATGAATGGCTGTGGCACTGGGCAGTGCAGAGATATTTTCATCAGTGGAGAAGGTTCTACAGGCAGTATTGGAGCCCTGGTCGGCAAACCACGGCTCGCGAGCCCCATGCGGCTCTCTGGCCCCTTGAGTGTGGCTCTTCCACAAAATGCCATGTGTGGGCGCTACCTCAGTAAGAAATGTACCTACCTATACAGTTCAAGTTTAAAAATTTTGACTCTCAAAAAAATTTTCAATCATTGTACTGTTGATATTTGGCTCTGTTGATTAATGAGTTTGCCGACCACTAGGAGCAGTGGTTCTCAAACTTTTTGAAGTCGGGGCACATTTAAAATCCTACAAATAATTGTAGGTGTACTATATACAAGTTTCTGAGAAATATGTTATAATAATTAAGTCAAATATTAAAAAAATATATATAAGTCCAAGCGTGCTTTTATGATAATTAAATGAAATAAATACGACAAAATTAAATTTATTTATTTTTATTTATTCATTTTAGAGAGGAGAGAGAGAAAGAGAGACAGGGGGGAGGAGCTGGAAGCATCAACTCCCATATGTGCCTTGACCAGGCAAGCCCAGGGTTTCAAACCAGCGACCTCAGCATTTCCAGGTTGACATTTTATCCACTGCGCCACCACAGGTCAGGCCGACAAAATTAAATTTATTCTGACATTAAAAAACATTTTTATGTTACATTTTTTGAGTTATGCTTTTTAGAATTTATATAAAAGAGGGATTAAAAAAATTTAAAAATGACAAAAAAGTTACCTTTTTATATATATAGATACATTCTTAGTAAAATTTAGTAAATTCGGCAGGTCCCAGCAAGAATGTGTTAAGTTTTTTCATTCTTATGTTTATGAGAAATGTGAGCCTGATGTGTCCTAGCAATTTCTTCAATGTCTGGGCATATATTTATTTGAAAGGCAAACTCTCATTTCCTCGTCAATACATTGAAAAATTCCTCTCTTTTACTCTTAATTGTGTTGAGTGCAGAAACCCCCCCCCCCATACATATCATCTTAACTTTACACCAAACAAAGGATAGAAGAAACTTGCCTCCAGTCTTTCTGGGGAACATGGGGGGTAGTATAAACAATCCAGCACCACAGCTTAACAGCCTTTTGCAACCTAATCAGGAGAGTGAGGTGGGGGGTTGAGCAGACTGTCAGTTTACAGCCAATTCCCCACATCTCTGTCCCCCAAAAATATAAACTCCAAAACTGTTTTTTTGGTCCCCAACAGGCACATATTTCTCTGGAATACCATAGGGCACACCTGGAAATCTTCTAGGGTGCACCAGTGCGCCCTGGCACAAACTTTGAGGACCACTGGTCTAAGGGTCAGAAACATCAGGCTAGGCTTTCAGTTCTCTCAGTCACTACAAGCTTTCCTGAGAACAACCTTCTTTTTCTCTGTGCTGGGGATGGAAAACAATTTCTTCCTTACATATAATTTTGAGGATACCTAAAGAGACCCAGGCAACACGGAACCACCAGCCAGACGCCTATCCTTGCAACTGGATGGGCCAGAGACCAGGCAGAGCAGACTGTGACTGCGGACAAGGGCTGGCTCTGCCCCTCTGCTTCGTGTCACTCATCGGCTGGGCCGGACCCGTCACTGAACTGGAAACCCCAGCACCAACTTGTGGAAAGCAGGTGGTCCCAAGGACATCCACTGCCGATCTCTGAAGCCTGTAAATGCACTACCCTTGATGGCAGAGACTTCCTAGAGGTAGTTATCGTTATAGACCTTACAGTAGGGAGGTTAACATGAACTGTACAGGTGGCCTGAGAAGCTCAAACTGTCTCTTGATGGAGGTGAAAAAAGGGGTGGAAGGGGAAGTAGGAACTGAAGCCTGAGAAATCCTGTCTGAAGGGGGAGGGCAGCCTTCGGGAGCTGGCTGGGACCCCCAGCCACCTCCTGGCAAGGACCCCAGGCCTCAGCCAGAGGACCAGAAGAAACTGAATTCTGTCAGCAACCTGGATGTGCTGGAAATACTGTAGATTCTCCCCTCGAGCCTACAGACAGAGCCCAGGCCGTCCAACACCTTGACTTTGGCCTTGTGACAACCAGATCAAAGAACCCAGCTGAGTCCATCGACACTCTATCCAACAGAACTGTGAGATTGTACCTTCCTGGTGTTTTACTCCAATACATATGTAGAAGTTTGTTACGGCAGTCAGAGAATGCGAATACTGTACACCGTTCTGCATTTTGAACAAGCAGAATAATTTCTTCGCTTCACATTCTAGAGTCTGTTTTGGGGAGCAGTTTGAGAAAGCCCAGTTCTCCCAGACTTTTTCAGGGGACCACGTGGCCCAGCCAATCTGGAAGCTCTGTGCCACTTCAGAGCATGACTGGGTTTTATTCCTTAATGAGCTGGACGGAGGAAGGGAAGGTATTAGCTACACCATAGCATGTACTTTTGGGTGAGCAATCCGACATAAAATCTGAAAGGATGAAAAACAATGGCTGTTGCCAACTCCCAGGCCTGGCACGTACTGCCAATTAGTGAGCCAGGAGACAGATATTTCTGTCTATCAGAAGGGGAACAAAAAACTCGTGCCCGACAGATCGCAAACAGCATGGAGCCTGCCCTCGACCATCACCAGGGGTTATTAATGACTGAATTCTTCGTTTCAAAAAGAAAGACACGGACAAGAAATCTGGCAATGACAGAAAATGACAGAGGATAACCTCCTGGAGACAGTGGGCGCTGTGCAGAATGGGCAATAAATTGCACTACGATATGAGTGGGTGGGTAGGTGGCCAGCAGGCCTGTCATCTCCAGCACTGAGATGGTCACAAACCCACCTTTATCCGAATGGCACACTGCCCAGCAGCAGTGCAGGGGAGGCAGGAGTGGATGTGGGTGGTCAGCCTGCTGCAAACACTATTTCCCCAGGATGAGGGGAAATAGTTTCTGCTCCATCCCAGCTTTCTAGGATGCCTGAAAACTAGACTGGGAATAAATAAATCCAGTTCCCAGAAGAGATCGCTCCACTTAAAAGTTGGAGTGCAAACAAAATAAAATCAGATATTGATAAGCCTACTTAAATATCAGGGGTTTTACTGTTGGTAATATTTCTTTCATAAGATTCACATTGGGGCCCAGATTCCAAGTTATAAATGTCAATAGCATTGATCACAACCTCATGGAGCAATTTTTTTATTGCAAACTATAAAATGTTGATGTATCTTTCCTGAGTACCTCCCAGGATTGTTATAAGAATATGTGGATGTGACAACATGTATGAAAACGAATTCTATATTGTACAAGGCTGTCCCAGTATTAATTACCACACTGACCCCTTCACAGCTATGACAATGCAGCAATGAGAGTATGGTAGGCCTTTGACTAGGAACATTTCATATGTTATCACATTTTTGTTTTGCTACTATTTTTGATCAGGACTAGGCCTTGGACGGATTTGCCAGGTTTACCCTGGACAGCTTTCTCTCTGTGCTCCTGGCACCTGTCCCCAACCCATGTCTTTGGACAGACTTTTATGCTATCTGCTTTGCTCTAGGACTGCCACCAGAGCCCAGAAAGCAGGTCTTATTTTAGAACTTCTCACTTTTCCATTTCAAAAATCCATTCTGCAATTTTCTAGAAGGTGGCGAGGGATTTACTGTATTTGATAAACATCTCACCTACATAATGCTTTTAGTAACTAAACCAATGGTTCATACCTATGAAAATGAATGTTCCCAGAAATGGCTCTAAATTGTGACTTTCAAGTAGGCAGTGACAGTATGAAGTCTCCACACTTTGCCACGTGTGAATACCCAGGGTCAGGACAAGAGACCTGCTTTGATTTTGATTTGATTGTCCAAGTGTTGAAAACAGTATTTTCAAAGGTGTGGTGAGGAAACTCCTGATGCTGGACTCAGATCCACAGAACTGGGCAGCTGAGATTTGCAACTCTAGCTCATCCTTGGAGTTAAGAGAATGGAATTCCAAAATGTCTGCTTGCTGTCTGCTTGTGACCCCAATAAACCCATCCTGAAAAAGAGTACACTGAATGTACAGAATAATTTCTTTGAAAACAGTGTGAGAGAAAAAAATCTCCAGGCACTAAATAAATTAAAACTTTTACTTTGAAGAAAATAGAATTATAACAAATATGATCAACAATGAAAAAAGAATGTGAATGTGGAGAAAGAGTAATTTAAAGATTTGGCTCAACTCAACTGCTCCTCCTAGTGTCAATAACTGTGGTTACCGTCCTCGAACATTTCTAAACAAGTGGAAAAGAAATGGAAAACTATCTTACTTTGCAATATATCATTATTGTAGAAAATTTTTTATCAACTTAGAATAAGATAAGAGCAGAAAACAGGGCCTCCCGGTTTCTTGAGAAGGCACTGATTTAAAGCTTCATGATAAGCAATTAAGAAAAACACAGTAGAGAACCACCAACATAAATATAGAGTGAAATTTGTTATTCCTCCAGATATTATTTTAAATATATTTTGTTTGTGCACATGTGACACAACTCTCTAGCAAGTCATTTTTAAAATAGGTATTGGAAATTAATCATCAAATTAGACAAAATATTCTAATAAACGTTCAAGAACACAACGTTAGGACTTGTGACTGCTGATACATTCAAATATACACAGACAAATGCTTTCTTCTCTATTTTTAACTCTTCATAAAGGTAGCTTCATTGCAATGTCTCTGTTTATTACACAATTTAAAGTATCAATTTTTTTTTATTATTCTTAAGAGGAACCTGGTTGGATCTAACTAACGGGAAGGGTTGCAGGGAGAGTTAGAGCACGTGGGAGGAGCAAGCAGGAGGCAGCGGACCAGCAGCCATGAAAGTCTGTGGACGGCTCTGTTCTATCAGCTACGAGCTGTGTTTTTAAGCCTTGCCTTCTGTGACTTTGGTGGTTTAACCTTAGTTCTCTCCTTTCTACTTTCAAAACTCCAAAAAAGAGTTCAGCTATTAAAAAGTTCCAAAACAAGCAAATGTGTTCCTGGAATCCTACCCTTAACTTTGCTGGAGAACATGTACTAAGGCTTCTTCTACAGCCAAAATAATAAAAGATCGTTTAAGTGGCTGGAATTCTTGCTTGATTGCACGTACGTGCCTATGTCAGACAACCATAAATAGATTTGGGAAAAAAAATAGGGGAGTCTTTATAACTCTGATGAAATGAAACGGAATGTTTTGAAGGCAGTCAGAAAACAGTACATGCATTTATAAAATTAAGACTTGAGTCCCTTTGCCCAAAGTCCCCTTCGAGGAGGAAGAGCCCACCCAGGTCACGCATTTCCAAGGGAATAAAAACAACTGTCTTTTCATTAGTAATATATATTTATTATTCTCAATCCCGTAATTAAGGTTTCTTCTTTATATTATCCTTTTGAGCTTAGATAGCTGCTAGATCTTTTGATATTTTTCTCCCATCAGTGCTTTGTTTGCCCAGAGTACTAAAAAATCCTTCAAAGGATAAAATTATGCCTATGGTTACTGGTATAAATGAAGTCAGCAGGGAGTTGCATGGGTGTTACCTAGGGCAGAATTGGCCCTAAAATAATCTGGGTCACATGTTACAGCCGTTCAAAGAGACTTGAGGATTCGTTCCTCAAGAAATTCTTACTCTCTTAGGCAGGTTAACATATCCACTAGCTTTTAAGAGCTGAGTTAATATATATATTTTAAAGACATCGGTACTTCATTTTGAACAGTGACTTACTTCTGTGTTACCCTACCCATCTTTTATTAACCCATCTAAATTGAATTCAAATTAGTTCTTGCAAATGAGTTCACTCTATTTTGAACCTATTACTACCGTACAAGAGAACTCACCATTTGCTTCAGTTACATAATTGTGCTGCAGACAAGCAAATTAGTTTGCAGCGATAGAGAAAGTCCGCACTGCTAAGCAGTGTTTAAATGTAGTTCTTCTGAATCTAGACCTCATTCTGAAGTGAGAAATGTTGAAATGTCAATGATGGGTGCAGGGTCACAGGTCCATTTGGAGGAAGAATCAATAATATAATTAATGCCTGAATTCCCAGCTCTCTCTAAATTGTATGGGGTTCGAATTGGCTAGAGGCCATAGCGTGGCTCTAAGGATTCAATATGTAACACTGGGATACCAGAAAGTAATAGTTTTATAATATTTTTAGTGAGTCACTTAGCATTTTCTAAAATAAATCCTTAAGGCAACAAAATATAAGACTCACAGGGACTTAAAATTAGCACAGTTCTAAACAAGTTTTGTTTATAATTTAAAAAATTTATCTCAAGTTCAGCTTTTAGTATTTTACCTAAAATGTTTTAAAAGTAATCTAAGGTTGGGGACTCAGTATATTAAATAACTTTGAGTTAATTCCAAATTTTTTAAAAAGCATATGTGATGGTAGGGATTAAAAGAAAATCATTACAATTCTATCAACTGATTAAAAAACTTTACATGAAAATGTAAGACATCTTTCAGTATTCTAGACACTGTTTTTGGTAGAAAAATTAGAAATTTCATGTTCATGGAAAATGCAAGTAATAAATATCTCTAAAGTAATCTCTTAAAGAGACACTTCTTATTTTGTGAAAAATAATATTCTTAAGAATATTTGCGCTCCAAAGTGAAAGCTTACTTGCTGATATCCAGCACCTTTTAAGTAAAATTTAAAGACTGAGCACAAGGCACATAGTTTTTAAAATTTCTAAAGCAGCACTACCAGAGGACTACACATCCTGATTTTTATCAATGAAATTAACTACTTCTGTTGTGATATAAACGATAGCTCTCAAAGGAAGGAAGGTCCTAGGCACGCTAACTCAAGTGAAACAACACAAAGCTTGACTACTACTTCAATTTTCCTTTTCTTTTTGGAAGACATGAAATAACTTAGATAATGTAAACAAACAATATCTTCTCCGAGAGGCATCCTACTAGTCATAGTGGAATGACTGAACCCGGAAGGCCATTTGGTGGGGCATGTATGTGAGTGTGTCTATGATGGCAGGCGCTGAATACAAGTTGCAACAACGAATGACTGGAGCGGATCAAGTATAAATGGTGAGGGGTCAGAACCACAAGAGGACAGTGGAAGGAATATCACAGCATCATCCACAGACCTCCTCCTGTCTTTGGTAGACTATTTTAAGCAGATAAGATTTGCCATATATTTTCCTGGGAACTCTGGAGGCCATTCTTGCTTTGTCTGTCTGAAGGAAAGAAAAGGAATTATCTGAATGGGAAGTTCTTCTCCCCAAATACTATTATATGTAATGTGCCAGATTTTCCTGTGACTTCAAATATCGGGTTAGAAATTCAACCATCTTATCGGAATTGTTTCATAAACTGGGTACCTGGTTGAACAAAACCTTTTGAGCAATTATGAGAGAGGCATGTGTTTGATCATTTCATTAAGGTAGGGACTGTACACTGTATGTATTACTTGGTGCATGAAAGCACTTAATTAAGATATGTTAGGCCACTGATCAGTGAAGCTGTGGTGAGGTGGGGGGAAGGGTCAGTAAAAGGGCGAGGAACATATACAGAATGCTCCCAGCAGAGGGCGTGCCTCCTTAGATATTAGGGATACTAGAAATTAAGAAGAGACTCTTCAAATGGCAAATGCAAAGCCTGTGTTAGACAAAAATAATTACACTAGAGTGTTCTTCTAACTCTGAATTTAATCAAAATAAATTGCCAAATCTTTCAAATAAACAACTTCAGAATGTAATGTATTCATTCCATGAGTTCCTCACAATAAGCTGTCCACTGTATCTACCTACTAACAGTACTTATTGAAGACATTTTTATTTAAAAAGATTTTGTTCTACTATTTATTTTCATAACTTATGGCATCTATAATTAAAATATAGTAACAGTAAAAAGTGAGACAATAATACTAAGTATAACCCAAAGCTCCCCAGAGACAAAATTTTATAACAAATGATAGTATATTTTATCAAAGCAGTTCTAGTTAGATTTTCCCTAGCATAATGCTTGAAATGTGATCCCCACAATAAAACAAGAGTGACTCACTCAATTACTGGGCTTTTCACTTTCAATCATTTACTAACAGGTTTGCTCCCAATAAAAGACCTTTGAATAACTTGAGAAACCCAGATCTACAGATTTCATCAAAGTTTGAAACCAATAAATAAAACTGTTTTAACAACATCAGGTGACAGAACAGAAATCAAATAAATGAAATACATATACTTCAAGTAATAAAAGTACTTAGTTTCCCAATAAGGCTCAGGGGAAAAATAAGTAAACTGAAAAAAAAAAATTGAAGGATCAATTTTATCTAACTGAAAAGTTGTCATCAACTTTATTTAGATTATAAAGTTAGTCATTCTATGGCACTTAATAAATGCTATTTAGCTGACACTAAAATGTTTCTTGAAGTCTAGTTACATAAAGATGGAGCAAATGAATTTCAGGATTTACAGCTCTGAAGCAATGCCACTCTGCTCTGGGTACACAAACTCAGACACAGCAGTGCTGGTTCAGCGGAATATGGCGGCCAGTATACAGTTACAGATTGATCACTGCTTAATGGCTGAATGAATGGATGAATGAATAACTGGGTGAACAAATGAAAAAATGTCATGACAACTAATCAGGAGAGTTCGAAAAATTAAAAGAGAGAGAGAGAGAATGAACATAATCTGCATAAAGACTTACTTATTCCACGCTTGTCTAAGGTGTTTAGAGCTGTACACGGTAAAGCGTTCTGAAACAGAAAGAAAAATGATAAACAATCTTTGTTTAAAATGTATGTATTGTTTAAAAAGTATGTTTAAAGTCAACTTTTAAAAAGACAGTGTTCGATTTAGCCATATTATGCTACTAACCACAGTAGGTCTTCACCTTTAAAATAGGAAGGTCTTAACATTTTAAACAATGAAGCATTTTTTTCTTTTGTCTAGAGTGATTTGTTTCATAATCTAGTTTTGTAGTGATTATTTCTTAGAATAACTGAGTTTAAATTGGGTTAAAAAATGTAAATTCTAAACATCCAAACTGTAAGTAAATTTACAGGAGAATACTGACGCACTGGTCAAATAACAGCAGCTGTTTTTCTCTATGAATACAGCTCTGACCAGATACAGTAATATTGGCTCTCCTTTCTTATACTCTATGATATTTCCACTTGCCCAAAGCCAAACTATCAATGTCTTATAATGTATATTTATAGTTCTCATTGAACAAGCTTTATTATATTTTCAAATTAAAACATGTTTGTTTTACCAAGTTAAATAACAAAGGGGCATAGAATAGATACTGATCATCTCTCCTGTTCCCATTGTTCACTCATGATGATATAACAATTATTAATGGCTTTGTATGTCTCTTTCTACATTTCCTATGTTACTAAACACAACCCTATCCATATATACAGGTATATACACTATTTTACTTTTTATTTGGATTATACAATAAACATTCTCTAAAAATTTTTAAGCATTTAATAATATATAGTGGACAATCCTTCAAATCAAGGAAATAGGTGTAAAGTTGTCTTAAAACTCTATTAATATTCCATAGTCTAGAAGTATCATAAGTTATCTATTTTCAAGCCGATGAAAATTTAGGTGGCTTCCAGTTCCTTTCACCTTAAAAACAATGCTTTAGTAAATATCCTTGCACATCTATCTCTAGACACTCATGTTTTCATTTCTGTTGGATAGATTAGATTCCCCCCAGTAGAGTAGAACTGCTTGGAAAATTGCATGTACATTTTACCTTTAAATAGACACTATGATAGGTTACTTTTCATTTTCCCACAAGCAATGAGAAATAATGTCTCTTTAATAGGATGTATCCAGGAAAGTAAGAACGGTTCAACATATGCAAACAAAAATACATCATATTAATAGATAAAAATCACTTGACCATCTTAATCAATGCAGAAAATCATTTGACAAAACTCAGCATCCACTCATAATAATAACTCTCAGCAAGTGGAATATAGACGGAAAGAAGGAAAGTACCTCAACACAATAAAGCCCATAGATGACAAGCCCACAACTTGTTATATTATATTTAATGATGAAAGGACTTTCCTCTAAGATCAGGAACAAGACAAAGGTGCCACTCTCAATACTCCTATACAACATAGTACAGGAAGTCTAAGGCAAAGAAATTAGATAAGAAATAAAAAAATAGTAATAAATAAATAGTATCTAAAATGAACAGGAAGAAATAAAATTGTTTCTGTTGCAGATGACATGATTTTCCCCCCATATTACTGCTAGTAAATATTTAACCTATTCAACCATTGAATTTGTGTGTGTGTGTATATTTTATATATATATATAATATATATATATATAATGATTTTAATTTGTATTTACATAGAATCAAGTGTCCTACCAAATATACCTACCCTCACTCCCTTATTCCCCTTGGCCCCCCATACCCCCTCCCCCTCAATGCCCTCCCCTCTTCCCTCCAGGATTTGCTGTCCTGTTTTCTATAATGCTGTTATGTATATATAATTTCATTAATCTCTTTCCCTTCTCTGATCCCATCTTCTCTTCTACTCTCCCTCTGAACACTTTCCCTCTGGTCCCTCTGATCCTGCCTCTGCCTCTGTTCCATCCCTCAGTTCACATTGTTCATTGGATTCCTCAAATGAGTGAGGTCATATGATATTTTTCTTTCTTTGCCTGGCTTATTTCACTTAGCATAATAGATTCCAGGTTGATCCATGTCGCAAAAGGTTAAGATTTTCTCCTTCCTCGTGGTTGCATAGTATTCAATTGTGTATATGTACCACTGCTTTTTAATCCACTCGTCCACTGATGGACACATGGACTGTTTCCAGATCTTGGCTATTGTAAACAATGCTGCAATAAACATGGGGGTGCATTTCTTCTTTTGAATCAGTGATTTGGTATTCATAGGATATATTCCTAAAAGTGGGACAGCTGGGTCAAAGGGCAGTATCATTTTTAATTTTTTGAGGAAACTCCATACTGTTTTCCACAGTGTCTGCACCAGTCTGCATTCCCACCAGCAATGCAGGAGGGTTCCCTTTGCTCCACAACCTCGCCTGCACTTATTACGTGTTGTTTTGTTAATAAGCACCATTCTGACAGGTGTGAGGTGGTATCTCATTGTGGTTTTAATTTGCATTTCTCTAATGATTAGTGATGTTGAATTATTTTTCATCTGCCTATTGGCCATCTGTATGCCCTCTTTGGAGAAGTGTCTATTCATTTCTTTTGCCCATTTTTTGATCGGATTATTTACCTTTCCTGGTGTTGAGTTTTACAAGTTCTTTATAAATTTTGGTTATTAACCCTGTATCAGACATATTGGCTAAAATATTCTCCCACTGTGTGGGTTGTCTTTTGATTTTGTTAATGGTGTCTTTTGCTGTGCAAAAGCTTTTTAGTTTTATATAGTCCCATTTGTTCATCTTGTCCTTATTTTACTTGCCCGTGAAGATAAATCAGTAAAAATATTGCTATGAGGGATATCGGAGAATTTATTGCCTATGTTTTCTTCCAGGATGTTTAAGGTTTCACGACTTATATTTAAGTCTTTTATCCATTTTGAGTTTACTTTTCTGATTGGTGTAAGTTGGTGATCCAGTCTCATTTTTTTGCAAGTTCCTGTCCAATTTTCCCAACACCATTTGTTAAAAAGACTGTCTTTACTCCACTGTATGCTTTTACCTCCTTTGTCAAATATCCATTGTCCATAAAGGTGTGGGTTTATTTCTGGGTTCTTTGTTCCATTCCATTGATCTGTATGCCTGTTCTTATGCCAGTACCAAGCTGTTTTGAGTATGATGGCCTTCTAATATAACTTGATATCAAGAAGTGTGATACCTCCCACTTTATTCTTCTTTTTCAGGATTGCTGAGGCTATTCGTGTTCCTTTTGGTTCCATATAAATTTTTGGAATATGTGTTCTATATCTTTGAAGTATGTCATTGGCATTTTAATAGGAACTGCATTGAATTTATAGATTGCTTTGGGTAATATAGACATTTTAATGATGTTTATTCTTCCGATGCATGAACACGGTATATGCTTCCACTTGTTTGTATCTTCCTTGATTTCTTTTATCAATGTTTTATAATTTTCCAAGTACAATTCTTTAACCTCTTTGACTAAATTTACTCCTAGGTACTTTATTTTTTTTGTTGCAATAGCAAAGGGGATTGTTTTCTTAATTTCTCTTTCTGACAGTTCATTGTTGGTGTATAAAAATGCCTCTGATTTCTGAATATTGATTTTATATCCTGCCACCTTCCTGAATTCATTTATCAGGTCCAGTAGTTCTTTGACTGAGACTTTAGGGTTTTCTATATACAATATCATATCATCTGCAAATAATGATAGTTTTACTTCTTCTTTTCCAATCTGGATGCCTTTTATCTCTTCTTCTTGTCTGATACGAAGTTGGTTTTGGGTTTTTCATAGATGGCCTTTATCATGTTGTGGTATGATCCCTGTATCCCCACTTTGCTGAGAGGTGTTTTTTTTGTTTGTTTTTATAGGGACAGACAGAGAGTTAGAGAGAGGGATAGATAGGGACAGACAGGAATGGAGAGAGATAAGAAGCATCAATTATCAGTTTTTCATTGTGACACCTTAGTTGTTCATTGATTGCTTTCTCATATGTTCCTGAACCATGGGCCTTTAGCAGACCAAATAACCCCTTGCTCAAGCCAGTGACCTTGGATCCAAGCTGGTGAGCTTTTTGCTCAAGCCAGATGAGCCCGTGCTCAAGCTGGCAACCTCGGGGTCTCAAACCTGGGTCCTTCTGCATCACAGTCTGACGCTCTATTCATTGCGCAACCGCCTGGTCAGCTGCTGAAAGTTTTGATCATAAATGTGTGTCAAATTTTATCAAATGCTTTTTCTGCATCTATTGATATTATCATGTGATTTTGATCCTTTCTTTTGTTTATGTGTAGAATCACATTGATTGATTTGAGGATATTGTACCAGCCTTATCTCCCCAGAATAAATCTCACCTGATCATGATGCATGATTTTTTTATGCATTGCTGAATCCAGTTTGCTATATTTTGTTGAGAATTTTAGCATCTAAGTTAATCAGGAATGTTGGTTTTCTTTCTTTGTAGTGTCTTTGCCTGGTTTTGGAATCAGTATTATGCTCGCCTCATAAGAGGCGGGAGTTTAGAAGTCTTCCCTCCTCTTGAATGTTTTGAAATAGCTTAAGAAGGATAGGAGTTAGTTCTTCTTTGAATATTTGGTAAAATTCGCTTGTGATGCCATCTGGACCAGGACTTTGTTTGTTGGGAGTTTTTTGATAACTGTTTCAATCTCATTTGATGAAATCAGTCTGTTTAGGTTTTCTGATTTTTCTATATTGATTTTGGAAAGATTATATGTTTCGAAGAATTTGTTCATTTCGCCTAGGTTGTCTAATCTTATGGCATACAGTTCTTCGTAGTATTTTCTTACAATCCTTTGTATTTCTGCTGTGTCAGTTGTTACTTCTCCTCTCTCATTTCTAATTTTATTTATTTGAGTCCTCTCTCTTTTTTTCTTGGTGAGTCTGGTTAAAGGTTCATCTATCTATCCTGTTTACCTTTCAAAGAACCAGCTCTTGGTTTCATTGAACCTCTGTATTATTTTTTTAGTCTCTATGTCATTTATTTCTGCTCTGATATTTATTATTTCCTTCCTTCTACTTCCTCTGGGTTTTACTTGCTGTTCTTTTTCTAGTTCTTTTAAATGCAGGGTTAAATTGTTTATTTGAGCTTTTTCTAGCTTCTTAAGATATGCCTGTAGTGCTATGAACTTCCCTCTCAGGACTGCTTTTGCTGTGTCCCATAAATTTTGAGTCGTTGCATGTTCATTTTCATTTGTTTCAAGGAAGTTTTTTATTTCTTCCTTGATCTCATTGTTAACCCATTTGTTATTTAATAATATACTACTTAGTTTCCAAGTGTTTGAGTGTTTCTCAGTTTTTCTGTTGTGGTTGATTTCTAGTTTCATGCCATTGTGATCCAAGAAGATGCTTGATATGATTTAAGTCTTCTTAAATTTGTTGAGACCACGTTTGTGTTTTAGCATGTGGTCTATCAAAGAGAATGTACCATGAGCACTTGAAAAGAATGTATATTCTGCTGCTTTGGGGTGAGAGGTTCTGAAGATATCTATTAAAGTGAGTTGATCTAGTGTATCCTTTAAATCTGCTGTTTCCTTGTTAATTTTCTTTCTTGAGGATCTATCCAGTGATGTTAGTGGGGTATTGAAATCCCCTACTATTATAGTATTGCTGTTGATGTCACCTTTATGCCCATAAAAATCTGCTTTATATATTTAGGTGCTCCTATATTAGGTGCATAGATATTTATAATGGTTATATCTTCCTGTTGGATTGCTCCCTTTATCATTATGTAGTGACCTTCTTTATCCTTTACAATAGTCTTTGTTTTAAAGCCTATTTTGTCAGATATTAATATTGCTACCCCAGCATTTTTTTCATTTCCATTTGCATGAAATATTTTTTTCCATCCTTTTACTTTCAGTCTATGTGTATCTTTTGTTTTGAGGTGAGTCTTTTGTAAACAGCATATGTACAGGTCCTGTTTTCTTATCCATGCAGCTACCCTATGTCTTTGGATTGGAGCATTTAATCCATTTACATTTAAGGTTATTATTGATATGTAGTTGTTTATTCCCATTTTATTCTTTAAATCTACATTCCTCTTTTACTAGATTTTTCCCCCCTTTGTTCTCTTTACAACAGGCCCCTTAATATTTCTTGCAGCATTGGTTTGGTTGTAATGAATTTCTTGAGTTTTTTTCTTTTTTGTCTGGGAAGCTTTTTATTTCTCTTTCAATTTTAAATGATAGCCTTGTTGGATAGAGAAGTCTTGGTTTTAGGCTCTTGCTTTGCATTACTTTGAATATTTCTTGCCATTCCCTTCTGGCCTCTAATGTTTCTGTTGAGAAGTCAGATGTCATCCTTATGGGGGCTCCTCTGTAGGTAATAGACTGCTTTTCTCTTACAGCTTTTAGTATTCTTTCTTCATCTCTTAATTTTTGTATTTTAATTATGATGTGTCTTGGTGTTGGCCATTTTGGGTTCATCCTTAATGAAACTCTGTGCTTCCTGAACTTGTGTGACATTTTTCTTCATCAATTTAGAGAAGTTTTCAGCTATGATTTCTTCAGTCTGATTCTCTATCCCTTGTTCTTTCTCTTCTCCATCAGGAACCCCTATGATGCGAATGTTATTTCTCTTCATGTTGTCACAGAGCTCTCTTAGAGTTTTCTCAGACTTTTTGAACCTTTCTTCTTTTTGCTGCTCTGCTTCTGTACTTTTGTTTATCTTGTCCTCTAACTTGTTGATTCGATCCTCAGCTTCATCCATCCTGCTTTTAATTCCTTCCAGTGGTGGTCTTCATTTCTGATATTGTATTTGTCATTTCTGACTGATTCTTTTTTATTATTTCAATATCCTTTTTTATACTTGCTATCTCTTTATTTAGGTGCTCACTAGGTCCATCAATTGTTGCTCTAAGATCTTTCAGCATCATAAAAATCATTATTTTAAACTCTGCATTGGTAATTTGGTTATTCCCATCTCATTCAAATCTTTTTCTGGGGTTTTTTCTTGTTGATTCATTTGGGTTGCATTTCTCTGCCTTGCCATTTTGTCTGTGTATAAGAAGGGTGTGGCCACAGGAATCCAATGGGTGTGGCCTGTGTTCCCTAGGTGTGGTCTGTTTGCAGGCCCACCACCCCCTCTGCTGCTGCCTCAGGCGTTTGGGCACGGGCATTGCTGGCACAGGCCAGCTGCGGTGGTTGCTGTGGCTTCAGCCTCACCTCCACAGGTGGGACTGTGTTCGTGTGCCTGGGCTGCAAGCCTTGGCCAACCGGGCCTCTGCACCACCCCCAAAGATAGGACTGAGCTCGTGTGCCTAGGCTGTAAATGCTGGCTGGCCCCCGGCCTTTGCCTGGCCTACACAGGTAGGACTGCATTCACGTGTTTGTTATGCAAGCTCTGGCCGGTCCCCTGCCTCTGCCCCACGGGGCTGCGCTCCTGTGCCCAGCCACAAGTCTCAGCCGGTTCCTGGCTTTTGCCTGGCCCCTGTGGGTGGGACTGCAGGCAGGACAGCTCTCATGCCCCCTGCCCACAGCTGCAGGTTGTACTGCTTTTGGGTGCCCCTTCTGTAGCTGCACCCCTTGCCCCCCTCCAGGCGGGACTGTGCTTGTGCCAGGCCTCAGTTGCGGCCTCCCCAGCTTCTGCCACCACAGGCAGGACTGTGCTCCTGCCTGGGCCACAGCCACTGCCAGCACCTGGTTCCACCCTCGCTGACGGGACTGTGCTTCCACATCCCACTGCCTGCTGCCCTCTGGCGAGCACTCAGCAGTGTAGTGGTGGCGATGCAGCTCAGACCTTAGCACTCAAGACTGTATCCCTGATGGCTCCCTGCTTCTAAGTGATTCTTTGCTCTGACTGCAGCAGGAGAGCTTCTGTTTGGCTGGTGACCTGCTTTCCTTTGCTGGTATTGCTGGTTCCAGGAAAAATATTCACTTTAGATTTGGGGAGTGACTCAGCCCAGGGGCAGATGACATGATTTTATATAAATAAAATCTTAAAGAATCCACCAAGAACTAATAAACAATTGATCTCTAATTCCCAGGGTTCAAAGATTTGGAATTACATATACAACTCAAATACTCCCCTGAGAATTCATTGATCTTTCCATGATGATGCTGAAGTTATTGAAAGTTCTCATGAAGTCTCAGTGTCTTCATTCAAGCAGGGTAACTGTCAAAATATTAAATAACCTGCAAGGCATAGGCACTGACCAAAACTAGCCATGTGCTATCATGATGAGCATTAGCTTTAGACCAGGCCTCATTACTAACATCCATGTTCCAAAGCCACAGGCAAATATGCTCACCAACAACTATGTATTTGTTTCAGAAGAATGTCTAATGTCTGAATTATTCTCTAGAAGATTGCATTATATAAGATGCAATATAATTTAGACAGTTGATGTAGAGCAGCAGTTTTCAACCTTTTCATCTCATGGCACACATAAACTAATTACTAAAATTATGCAGTACACCAAAATATATATTATATTTTTTGCCGATATGATCCAAACCTCCCCACAAAAACTAAGTATAATTTTTTTTTTTTTTTGCATTTTTCTGAAGCTGGAAACAGGGAGAGACAGTCAGACAGACTCCGCATGCGCCCGACCGGGATCCACCCGGCACGCCCACCATGGGGCGACGCTCTGCCCACCAGGGGGTGATGCTCTGCCCATCCTGGGCATCGCCATGTTGTGACCAGAGCCACTCTAGAGCCTGAGGCAGAGGCCACAGAGCCATTCCCAGAGCCCGGGCCATTTTTGCTCCAATGGAGCCTTGGCTGCGGGAGAGGAAGAGAGAGACAGAGAGGAAGGCGCGGCGGAGGGGTGGAGAAGCAAATGGGCACTTCTCCTGTGTGCCCTGGCCGGGAATCGAACCCGGGTCCTCCACACGCTAGGCGGACGCTCTACCGCTGAGCCAACCAGCCAGGGCCTAAGTATAATTTTGATTCATTCACACTAGACAGCTATTGTGTTAGCCGTTGTCACTTTTTTTTATTTGGAAAAGAGATCAGTGTTCCTGACTAAATAGTCAGATATAGCATGTTTAAAAAAATTCTTGCAGCACACTGGTTGAAAATCATTGGTATAGTACAGAAACTTAGATATATTCTAGGTTTGAGGATTAACTGACAAAGTAAGGAGAAATGAGCAGAATAATTTTTTATAAAGTTTAAAAAAACAATTATTATTATCTAAAGTCTGGTATTAAAAAGCAAGATATAATTTAAAAATTAATTGCATCAAATGTCATTGTAAAACAAATTTGATCTCCTTAACTTTGTACTCTCCACAAAGCAATTTTAATAATTTGATATGATTTGGGGAGGAACAAGAATTCCATTACAGATAAAATTAATGCAATCTTGCATTTACAAGTAAATTATTATTCTCAGCAATTAATTGACTACACATAAATATTAGTTCTAAGAATTGCTTCTATTTAAAGCTTGACAGCATATGCTAATAGAAATTTTTTTCTGAAATACAATATGTCAATTTTAGCCATGCATAAAAGAGCCAAAATTGGTAGTGAAGTATGCCATAAGGAAGCAGGAAAAATGAGGAAAAAGGAAGTCTTCCTACATTTACCTTCTAACAACTTCACATGAACTCTTACAAATGTCACCGGGGCACCCACCTGGGTGCCAGGCATTGCACGGGCGATGGGCACAGGAACATGAATCCGTCCTGGTCACAGTTCAGTGGCACAGAGTGTGGGTACAAAATGACCAACACATGGTGAAAAGCCCTACAGTGTGGATACAGACACATTCTCCGGAGAGCGCACAGGCACAGGGCTGTGTCAATCTCTTTCTAATTGAAGACAAGATCAACCCAGATATTTGAAACTCCTCCGAGTCACCCACGGGACCGGATGTCTTGTACACAACAGAACCTTTCCAATCTTATCTGCTAAAGTACACAATGTCAAGTGGAGCCATTTCTCACATTTTCAGCAATGAGCGTACATTGTATTTACATCGTATTTTAAAAACTTTCCATCATAAATAAAAGTAATGTTCCATTAGAGTGAAAGCTACATAATTACTCGCATAAGTTATGAAAACAAAAAGGGGTTCACATTAGTTCCCCAAGTTATTAACAAGTTTGTTTAATTAAGCAGGTATTCAGCTGCATATGAGTAAATTTATCACATTATTTGAGTATTTGTGCGTGTTTTACACTGTTCTCCAGCTAAGATTACTCAGTCGCTTGGTTCTTTAATGTCAGTTTTCTCTTACCAATTATGTTTAAACTAGAAGTTTAGAATGTTATAATTTAAAGCATTAGCTAACTCATAGCATAATTGAAGGGAGCAATTAATTTAAACCTGCAGGCTGATTGTTACCTTCTCTTACTGCAGGGACACTGCAGAGGATGATCACATACAACAAACAGGAGACGGGAAGAAATCATTTGCTGTGCAACGTGAGGAGGGTGAGGAACGGAAGGCTGGGAAGGTTTTTCTTCAAACCCCCAGCCATGCTTGCACATTGCAATTCACTGAAATGCCACAGGCCAAGAGCTAAAGAACAATGCCGCAGGTCCTTAAGTCTCCCAGCTTAAAAGAGTTACACCTGAAGGGGCCCCACGCACCGCAAAAGCATCCTTGAATTCACAGGAAGCTGGAACCTAAATTGGAAATGACTCATTTACTAATTGGTATGTACAGAATGGTGCAGGAGAATTATTCTGCTATTTTCCACATTCCTTTTTCACCAATCTGTGTTTTCATAATTATAAGACACTGCTGTATTTTCAACTTCAATAACAAGAAAACAAATAGTTAAATCAACTAACAGATAAAAACCACCAAGTTATGTTCAAAAGACTTGAAAGGCTAAGCCAGAATTTGTAAACTTTTTTTTTTCTTAATTTAAGTGACAGGAGGGGAGATAGAGAGACAGACTCCCACATGAGCCCCAACTGGGATCTACCAGATGACCCCCAACAGGGGTGGATGCTCTGCCCATTTGGAGCCTATGCTCACAATTGAGCTATTTTTAGCACCTGAGGTGGAGGCTCCAGTGGGCCATCCTCAGCTCCCAGGGCCAACACTCTCAAATCAATTGAGCTATGGCTGCAAGAGAGGGAGAGAGAGAGAGAGAGAGTGAGAGAGAGAGAGAGAGAGAGAGAGAGAGAGAGAGAGAGAGAGAGAGAGAGAGGAGGAGAGGAGGGGAGAGGCAGAATGGTTGCTTTTCCTGTGTGCCCTGACTGAGAATTGAACCTGGAACTTCCACATGCCAGGTCAACATTCTACCACTGAGCCAACCGACCAGGGCCAGAATTTGTAAACTTAACATTTTTCTTAATATCTTTTTTTGGGGGTGGGGGGCCTGGTTAGGAGGGAGGTAAAGGAGGACTAGCAATAGAGACAAAATCCTAAGATGTCTCAAACTTTATTAGTATATCTTTTGCAAATGGATTTAATAGCATCCAATGTAAATAATACCATGGAATAAACATGTCAATATAAAAATTAGTACGTCCAAAATGCCATAGGAATTATTAGATGTACTTTATAATTAGCTCCTCTAAGCCAGTGATTTTCAACCAGTGTGCCACAAGAATTTTTAATACACACAGTAACTGTTTTGTCAGGGGCACTGACCTCTTTTCCCTTAGCGATTTTCACATTTAAAAAAAAAGTCAACAGCCAACACAACAATAGCTGTTTGGATGAATGAATCAAGACTATACCATTTTTTTTGTCAGATCAGCAAAAAATATATTTTTGGGTGTGTCACAGAATTTTAGTAATTGGTTTATGTGTGCCATGAGATGAAAGGTTGAAAAACCGTTGCTCTTAACTATATATTCAACTATTCAAAAGTAAATTCCTTAGGATTCTTTTACATTTGAACAAATGCGTTTCCTTCTTCTCCTTGAGCTTGTACAGGTAGTAAGGATATAAACACTGAGCTGTGGGCATCCCACTGCCTGGCCGAGTATGGCGCCTAAAGCCTCCAGTCTTTTATAAGGGTGACAATGAACATAGTCATGAATCACTCTGGTGACCCTACAATCACCCTAGTTACTTGTTTATGTGACAGATAATATCCCTCAGTCCTTCGGGATGAAAGGCATGAATTTTTGTTCATCGCTTATGCGCTCTACAAATATTTATCGTGTGCCTGCTGTTTGCCGGGCACTGCTCTGGGCACTGTGGATAGAGCAGCACACTAAACATTTGCGATCATAAGTAGCCTACTATAAGCCATGGGAACCAATACTAATGCACCATCAATAGAAGAAACTATATTTACAAGTGTGCACAAGACTTTACCTTGTTATATTTATTAGAGAAAGCAGGCCAGCGGTAAACATTTCAGTTGATATTCTGATCAAGATATAAAATAGCTGGATTGAAACCATCTATAGTCCTCAGAACTGAAGTAAAGTAGAATTCATGTACAGTAGAAGGTTTCTCCCAAAGAGAGAAAGCTAAGCTTGTTCCAAAATATGGGGATTTTAGATATCTCAGCTCCAAAAAAGTGTATTGAGCCAAACAGAGCATTCTAGAAATTGTACAATTGCAAATAACAGCTTTAAAACACTTGATGGCCCAATATATATGATTGAGATATGACACGTTGCTAGTATTATCAGCAAGAGACTTTGATGTGACATATATATATATACATATATATTTTAATTTTTATTGTTTTTAGATAGAGCAGAAGGGAGAAAGAGAGAGAGAGAAACACTGATTTGTTTTTCCACTTATTTATGCATTCATTGGTTGTTTCTTGTATGTGCCCTGACTGGGGATTGAACTCGCAATTTGGCATAGCGGGATGGTGCTATAACCAACTGAGCTACCCAGCCAGGGTGGCTCCTGCTTGGTTTTGCTGTGAGCCTAAAACTTCTCTGAAAAGTAAACTCTATTAAAAAACAACAAGAAACCCCAACACACAAACAATTCTCTTCCCACATGCATCAAGTGTCTTTGCCCTTTCAAGTCTAGGAGAACAAATCTGTCCTATGTGCACAGGATGTGCCGACAAATGTCTGCCAAGTTACAGTGACTTTACACATGTTCCTTACCAAAAAAATATATATATTTCAGTGCCTCATTTTCCCTATCTTACACATAGGAATTGTGGCAACACTTACCTTAAAGAGTTAACTATGAATGTTCAGTAAGAAAATGAATCTCAAGAGCTAATAGGAGTGCCTGACACATAATAAACATGCAGTACCTGTTAGCTATTATTACTACCACAACTGTTATTAATAATATGCTAAAAAAACTGAGCATCTGGTAGAGTTATGTTATACATATACAAGGCAGACATGTGGTATATAAAAAGTGATATTACTCTAGGGAGGGTAAATGCTAAGCTACCTCAAATATCCATCTTGAGGCAACAGTTAAAGAAATGAACAAAAATCACAGACATGTCGATGTCCTCACTCCTTAGATGTAATTCTGTGGTCCTGGTGCACTGGTGGAGAGCAAGGACTGGCATTCGGAGACAGTGTAGCTGTCCTTTTCTACAGTCAAGAGATTATTAATGGAGATTACAAAGCTAGCTCTAGAGGCAAAAGCATCTGTGTACAAACAGTACATACTTATGTCCTTTTAAAATAATCTCCATTGCAAACACTATTGTCTGCTAGCTACAAAGAAGTTCTGATAGCGCTATATCAGGACACGTGGGTAAGAGAAGAAAATTTCATCAGATAGTACAGCTGAGCTAATTATCAGTAGTCAGTTTATCACCTTATTGGTCTGACTTAAATATTAGGGGGGCAGGTAAAATATTACTTGCATCTTAAATAATGGAAACCATGATTTTTCTTTCACCTAACAGCATAAGAATTATTATTCCATAGTCATGTATTTATCTTGCAGCAGAAGCCCTATCATAATGGCTTAAAAGGGTTTTAAAATCAACCTGATGTTAAACAGAAATCAATTTGATTCACTTATGTTAGCCAGGAGTAGCCAACAAGCCTACTAAGTTAGAAGACATACTATGGCATATTAGTTACTCAGCAAATATCTCTTCTCTGCTGTGTTCCCACCTTCATGAGAGGGGTATACTTCTCTGCCCCACTGATGTTTTATGTAAATGATGGGATTATTAGTGGTACTGACATAGCAGGGGCTGGAAATGTGCCTGTGGCAGTGAACCTACCCCTTATTCTCTAGTCTCTTGTCACAAGAAGAGCATTATTCTGTATCTGTCGTTCCAAGGACACATGTGTGGAAAAGACCCGAACTGACCCTGTAGAACCCAGTCAAGATCAGCTGACCCAGCTCACCACAGGCGTCAGCAGTGAATGCATCCTCTGGCTGTATGGCCCTGGCCTTGGAGTGGTGTGTTTTGAGTACTATCACGTAGATGGACTCCTGCATCTGGTTCTGGCCCGGGGCTCCTTGAACCCCGATGCAGGGCTTTCCTCAACAACCGTCAGCCACACCCCTCTCTCTGCGTAGCCGCCCCAGTGAGGACGTCACAAGGTAGCAGATATGAAAGCACCTGGCAAATAGTGAAAAACTGTACAATGCAAATGGCATCACCAACCAGCACTTAAATTTGTCACCATTATTCTGTGTTTCTAAGAACTTTCAAATACAAAAAATGTACAGAGATTCTCAGGTTACAAACACCATTCTGTTCTCCGTGCTTCCGATGCCCCAGAGACAGTGGAGAGCAAATCCTTCTTTCATCCTCCCCTTGGTTCAACCACTTAGCCTTAGTGGTGGGGAACCACTGCTCAAGGTGGTCAGTACAGGGCTTTGAACTCGTGCCATTCCACTCCTGCCCCGGAGACAGTTTCCTACTCAAGGTACTGTTGTCAAGACCCAACCTAAACAGGGGAATGAAGTTTTCTTGTTTTAGAGCTAAACTTCCAATGCCCTGTCTGCCTTTCTGAGATCCTGATTTTTGTAAACTTTTTAGAAAGATGTTTAAAAGTTCAGGCATCAGGAGATACAAAGGATTCTCTGCAATGCATAGGTTTCCAGCTATACATTTGTTAGTATGCACTGTGAGCAGGGTAAATATAAAACATCAAGTTATAAATTAAAGCCTGACCAGGCAGTGGCGCAGTGGATAAAGCATCGGACTGGGACACAGAGGACCCAGGTTTGAAACTCCAAGGTCACTGGCTTGAGCACGCGCGCATCTGGTCTGAGCAATGCTCACTAGCTTGACCCCAAGGTCACCAGCCTGAGCAAGGGGTCACTCCATCTGCTTTAGCACCCTGGTCAAGGCACATGTGAGAAAGCAATCAATGAACAACTAAGATGCCGCAATGAAAAACTGATGCTTCTCATCTCTCTCCCTTCCTGTCTGTCGGTCCCCATCTGTCCCTCTTTCTGTCTCTGTCAAACACACAAAAAGGTTATAAATTAAAAAAAGCAATAAAAATGTATGGCTGGTTTATGGTAATGCCAATGATATGTAACAACTTAAATTTTCCACGTTTAAGATGACAATGTTTTCAGTACCTTGAAGATTATGTGTGTCTTCATTTAATTCTCATCTCCACCCTCTTAGACTAAAACTCTAATTCTTTTCTTAGATACAATATGAATGGAGTCACACAAATTGGACAGTATACAAGAACTTTAATTCTCTTGGGGGGTTATTAAAGAAACAGAGAAGTCTTTATTTAGTGATTGGCATTCCATACCAACTTTGGTGAGATGAAGTTGGCATAACTACCAAACTAAATCTTATAAAATTCTAAGAGTAAGAGTATGAAACCAGTCTACCTAGGATTTGTTGTTGTTAAGGCTAAAATTAGAACTTCACTTCTCCTTGAAAATCTAATCTCACTGCATTTTCTATGGCATTTTCTAGATACTCTGCTGATCTTCATTATCACTGCTGCCCTCTAGTGAAAAGAAATGTGAAAGTCTTCAAGCAGAAAAGAGAAAGTCGGTATGGACAGTCTCTGCTTTGCACTGAAATAGATTTCTACAATTCATAAAGACAATCCCACCCATTGGTCTACATCTTTCGGGGTGGAACTGAGTTGTTACAGTAGTTCCCCCTTTTCCATAGGGGTCCCCAGCGAATACCAGAAACCACAGCTAGCACCGAGCCTCTACATATACTGTTTTTTCCTATAAACACTCATCTTTTCACTTAAAGGCAGCACTTTCCAGGTTCTATTAGGCATATCTGTGTTGCCAGCATCAATCACTAGTCTTGTGCTTTGTGGCCATTATTAAGTAAAATAAGGATCACTTGCACATATGGGCTGTGTTAAGGACAGTCAGCTACTAAGTGACGAACAGGCAGGGAAAGTAGACAGTGTGGATACATGGGACCAAGGGACGAGTCACGTCCCAGGCAGGACAGAGTGGTGCAGAGCAAAAATAAATCATGCTGCTCAGAACTGCACACAATTAAAAACTAACAAATTGTTTATTGCTGGAACTTCCCGTTTAACCTCAAGAGCCTTATTTGACAACAGGTAACTGAAACGCAGAAAACGAAACTGCGGGCAAGGAGGGACTGCTGTATTTTACATTTTTGAGTGATTATTAATATTTAAGTTATTTCTTATGTTCATGTTATAGCACTGACTATATCCATGACTTATTTAATATCAAATCCTTGGTTAGCTAAGGACCTACGGGGGGAAAAAATCACCCCTGTGTCTATGACATTACTGCTAACTGGTGAGAGCATAATTTCTCCCAGGCCAGGCCCTGCCATGGTAGACCCTTCCCAGCCCAGGGCTGCAGGCAGGAACTACTCATCAGGACATCAGGAGGAACTCACACTTGAGATAAAGCCTCTTTCTGTGACTGTTCGTAGTCAGTAGGTCCTTTTGAACACAAAAAAACATCTACCCTTCTCTTCTCAAAAACCCCTCCAATGAATCTTCTCACACTTCAAATACAATTCTAACTCCTCACTTGGGCCCTTCAGGGCCAGCCCCTCCGAAGCCGCTCTGTGCTCTCCGCGGTCACAGCTCTGCAGACACACTAACCTGCAGTTTCCCTACCACCTGTCTCCCTTCTGGCACATCGACGCCGTAGGAAAGGGGCTCTTCCGCCCTGTGCACGACCGGCCTTCCGGCCCCGACGACGCTGCTGGCCCCAGCGCACCCCAGCAGCACGGGGACGGCTGACTGAAGCGGGGGCTCTCGCTGTCACCACTCTCCCCAGCTTGCCACCCCCCGCGACCCCCCAGCATGATCGCCGCAATGGGAAAGTACGGCAGTAATAACTGTCTGTCCTTCCTGTCAGAATTGACTTTTTAATTTTTTTTTTTACTTCCTTTGTTCTGTAAAGTTCACTATTTCATAAACTTACTAATTATCTTGCTTTTCCACTCTGTGACCAGAGTGGCATTATTGGTAGGAGGAGGAAGGGCCGCACTGCAGTCGATGGTGGCTGGTGGTGGGTGGACAGAGCTCTAAATGTCCGAAGCTTTGGGTCAAGAGGGCCCACAGGCTTTTCAGCAATAAAATCTGAGATGAGTCAGATATTTGCATAATTTTGAAGTCCATTTTATAACCATCACATAGTTACACCCCTGTACATTCAGATGTAACCCATGATCATTATGGTTGCTATCAATCAATTTTTAAAAAGACATAAAAAAGAAATAAAATTTTAAAAAGACATAAAAAATGTTCTTGAGTTAAAGCATAAAGGACGAGAGGGGAAGGGTGTGCCGGGCAGAGGACCTGGATAAACAGCACACATCACTGTTTCGCAGTCACAGGCCCTCGACGGCTTGGAAGCACTTTTATATCAATTATATAGCTAGCCCAAATCTTCTTAAAAATAGAGTATAAGTAAATAAAAATTAATAAAGAGAATGTGAAAACAGATCATCTCACTTAATTTCCTCAGGAATTCTGTGGGCCAGATGGAGCAGACGCACTGCACCCAGCGGAATTCTGTGGGCCAGGTGGAGCAGACACACTGCACCCAGCGGAATTCTGTGGGCCAGGTGGAGCAGACGCACTGCATCCAGCGGAATTCTGTGGGCCAGGTGGAGCAGACGCACTGCACCCAGCGGAATTCTGTGGGCCAGGTGGAGCAGACGCACTGCACCCAGCGGAATTCTGTGGGCCAGGTGGAGCAGACGCACTGCACCCAGCGGAATTCTGTGGGCCAGGTGGAGCAGACGCACTGCACCCAGCGGAATTCTGTGGGCCAGGTGGAGCAGACGCACTGCATCCAGCGGCATTCTGTGGGCCAGATGGAGCAGACGCACTGCACCCAGAGGAATTCTGTGGGCCAGATGGAGCAGACGCACTGCACCCAGCGGAATTCTGTGGGCCAGGTGGAGCAGACGCACTGCACCCAGCGGAATTCTGTGGGCCAGGTGGAGCAGACGCACTGCACCCAGAGGAATTCTGTGGGCCAGATGGAGCAGACGCACTGCACCCAGCGGAATTCTGTGGGCCAGGTGGAGCAGTCGCACTGCACCCAGCGGAATTCTGTGGGCCAGATGGAGCAGACGCACTGCACCCAGCGGAATTCTGTGGGCCAGATGGAGCAGACGCACTGCACCCAGCGGCATTCTGTGGGCCAGGTGGAGCAGACGCACTGCACCCAGCGGAATTCTGTGGGCCAGATGGAGCAGACGCACTGCATCCAGCGGAGGAAGGAAGATGTCACTGCTCAGCCCGGGTGTCCTGGGTGTCTCCTGGCCCCAGGCGTGGTCTGTGCGGAGCAACCTCAGGGCATGGAGACTCCGCACTCAACCTCCCTGCACTGAATGTCCCAGACAACAATGTCTGCCGCTCCCCCCAGCTTTTCCATCACTGTCTTCAAGTCAAGGGGAGTCATTCACACAGAGTGTGAATGAAGGCTAAGAATCCAAATTCCCTCAAGTCTACAAATCATGAACGTGGCTGTTTCCATACTAGGTCCTAAGGACTGTGCATCTGACAATTTATTAAAAGCACAGGTTTAAAGGGTTTAAGAAGATGCAGGCAGAGCCCTGGCTGGGTAGCTCTGATGGTTAGTGTTCTCCCAGTATGCCAGGGTTGTGGATTGGATTCCCGCTTGGGACACACACAAGAATCAACTAATGAATGCATGAATAAGTGGAACAACAAACTGATGTTTCTCTCTCTCCCTCTCTTTTCCTTCCTCTCTCTCTAGGACCGATAAATGAAAACTTTTTTAAAAATAAGAAAACATGCAGGTGGGAAGTGGATTCTAGGACCTACAAGAAGATATAGATCTTTGCCAAGATGCCACAAGGCAGGGTTGAGCACAGCCTGAAAATTCTCCCTCAGACTTCTTTGTTTGCAGCCAGAAACGCTCGGTTACAGAGGCACAGGCAACAGTGAGAACCCCAGGCTGGGGACTGAAATACTTGGCTTTAGTTTTTGACTCTGCTGCATATTGGAGATTTGGTCTTGGACAAGCCCCACAATCTCCCTGAGCCTCAGCTTTCCAGTTTCCTTGTCTATAGAGTGGAATAATGGTATTAGAATGACATTATAAAAACTCAGAATTCCTTTAACTATGAATTGAGAGAATATATTACATTGCTCTGTGTCTGGCCAGTAGCTGCCGTCATCACTGTGGCCATGCACGTGCAGGTTCACACTGGATTTGGGCTGACGGTAAAGAAACAGTGGAGCCAAAAAATGGTCTTCCTTTATTCAAGACTTATACCGGCCAGCGAGCAAACACGCAGGGCTCCCAAAGCCACTGACACAGTCTCTGGTTTCACAACCAGGAGAATCTTCTCCGGTTTCTCCTAGAATCAAAGCCCCTCACCTTGGTTCCCCATCTGCAGATCTTCTCCCTTCTCTCTGCACAAACTTTGCAAAAACATGGCTTCCTCCCTTCTCTTTTCAATACTTTCTGGCGTGAAAACCTCTCTTCCAGCAAACATTAGCAAGACAATGGCCCTTTCCAAGCAGGAAGGTAATTTGCAACTTCACAGATCACATACCTGGCACTGCCCAGCACCATTTTTTAACACTAAAAGTGAGCAAACTAAAAAAAATATAAATTTTAGAAACTCATTTGCCCAACACTTTGAAAAAAAGAAAATATTTCCTAAAATGTAAGGCACAGTGATCCCCATGGTATTCTACTTCTGACATGGTTTACATCTTCCCTCTGGAATGAAGAAGTCTAGATTTACTTAGTTTGGGCCTCCGTCAGGCTTGTGACTAGGAAGGACCTGAGGAGAAGTTTTTCACCTCATTACAAAGCATTAGTACAACTAAGTCCATATTTAAAGTACTGCCTTCAAAGTCAGAATGTCTGTTGGCTTAGTTTTCGGCACAGGATGTTTAAAATACTTCCATTCTGCAACTGGCCTCCTATGGCAAATTCTTCTGTTTTATCTTACATCATTCATTGTAAGAAATTCTTCTTCAGCAAACTTTCCTTAAACAGACTCTTGTATTAGATAACTTTCTCTTAGAAGTAATATAGTAATTTTAAAAATGCTCTATTATCTTGCTTCACTTGGGAAAACAGAATTATTTTAGTCTAAATTTCATTACTTTAAATTGCTTTCAGTCAATGAGCATTTCCCCCTCCCTGAATTTTACAGTTCCTTTTTTCATAACTCCTGCGTAATAATTGGCCATTAAATAGCTGTTGAATGCCTCTTCTGTTGGAAGCACTTAAGAAATAATTAAAAGTATCAGATATGGAATCTACATGTTATTTCGGGGACAAGCTATTTTATACAAATTGATATTTGTAGTTTGATGTAATTTAATAAATACAGAGATCAGATCCTCTCAACTTTTCTGAAGTTCTTTATAAACTAATCGTCAGCCCTGGCCGGTTGGCTCAGTAGTAGAGCGTCGGCCTGGCATGCAAGGGGTCCCGGGTTCGATTCCCGGCCAGGGCACACAGGAGAAGCGCCCATCTGCTTCTCCACCCCTCCCCCTCTCCTTCCTCTCTGTCTCTCTCTTCCCCTCCTGCAGCGAGGCTCCATTGGAGCAAAGATGGCCCGAGCGCTGGGGATGGCTCCTTGGCCTCTGCCCCAGGCGCTAGAGTGGCTCTGGTTGCAACAGAGCGACGCCCGGGAGGGGCAGAGCATCGCCCCCTGGTGGGCAGAGCGTCGCCCCCTGGTGGGCGTGCCGGGTGGATCCCGGTCGGGCGCATGTGGGAGTCTGTCTGACTGTCTCTCCCCGTTTCCAGCTTCGGAAAAATACAAAAAAAAAACAAAAAAAAAAACTAATCGTCAATAAAGTACAGCATAGGGAACATAGTCGATAATATTGTAATAGCTGTGCATGGTGCCAGGTGGGTGCTGGAAATATCAGGGGATCGCTTTGTAACAGATACGACTGTCTAAGCACTATGCTGTACACCTGAAACTAACACAATACAATACTGAATGTAAACTGTAATTGAAAAATAAAATTTAAAGTTCTTTTCAAACAAAAAAAGAAAAAAGAATAGAGGCTGAGTCAGAAAAATGTTCGCTAAAGAAGGTCAGTGATAAATCACAGTACAACCCAGCAGCGTGACCTTCCACGACGCACACTGGGAAGAGAGCACTGAACAGAAGCCCCGGGACCTACTCCACCTCTGACACTAACTCTGGGGAAGTCCTCTACATCACTGACCTCAGGCTCTCAACCTTGCAAAGGACAGAGCTGGACCAGACGGCCCTGGGGCTTCCTCCGGTGTAGTTCAATGTCTTGGTGTGGCACAACCAAAACACCTCCCACTCCCAGCTCATGCAGCCCTGGGATTTTTCTTGACAGCAGGAAGTCCCCGAGTCCTCTCTGAAGCTTACTCCCTGACTCTACCAGTCGAGAGAATAGCAAATGTCTACCTGGGTTCTGCCCTGATCTAGGGTTACCATAATTCTGCAAAGTCCAGAAAGCCCCTCACATATGTATAAAAGAGGTGTTTTGAAAAAATTAATGCTAAGTCTGTCTTTCTTCTTTTTTCTTTTAGGTGAGAGGAGGGGAGATAATGAAACAGACTCTGCACTCCGACCGGGATCCACCCGGCAACCCCATCTGGAGCCAATGCTCAAGTACCGAGCTATTTTTAGTGCCTGAGGCTGACATGCTTGGACCAACCAAGCTATCCTTAGTGCCTGAGGTCATGCTCAAATCAGTTGAGCCACTGACTGTGGGAGGGGAAAAAAGAGAGAAGAAGGGTCGGGGGAAGCAGATGGTTGCTTCTCCTGTGTGCCCTGACTAGGGATCAAACCTGGGACATTCATATGCTGAGCCAACGCTCTATCCACTGAGCCACTGGCCAGGGCTATATCTGTCTTATAAAAATGATTTCAAGCACCACTTCCCAGAGGTGCATGAGCCACACTGCTTACATGGACATACAGGAGTGACGGGCAAAGCAGGCGGGGAAGTAATCCTGTGAGTCACACAGGGGCTACTCTTACTGTGCAGGAGGAGACTGAGAAACAAAGCATGAGGTAAATGCATCCCATCTGTGAGTACCCATGACATGGTTAAAGGAAAAATGTCTGAACTTTACAGTGGATTCTGACTTTTTGTTAGAGGATGGGGCTTGGCCTGTAATGAGTCTAATCACAGGTGACACAATTACTAAAGTGTTAAGAATACCACAGTGTGACCTCTCACATCTGAGGCTAGACTGCAGCAAGCATCCTGAAAATAGTGATAGAAGAAGCCACTCTGGTATAAGAGAGGGAGAGAGGTGAGGGGGAGGGGGAGAGGGGGAAAATGGGGAAGAGGACATGGGGGGGAGGGAGGGTGGGAAATGAAAAGGAGGTGGGGTGGGGGAGGGGTGGGATATGTGGAGACACCCCTACTTTTAGATCATACACCACTGAATCCTGAGGGTGAAGGAGAAGAATGAGAAGGCAGTCAGGTTCAGAGGAGAACCAGACCCGCACCCCTTTCCTTTCCAGAGGAGTTTAAATGGAAGAGAATGGTGGGAAAGCAGCAGCTCTCAAGGTTAGGCTCTTTATACGCAGTACACGCACACTCACACACACGTGTGTGTCACCTATTCATTTACTTTATGCAACTGCCATCTGTCCCGGCTGCCTGGTTGCTATGGCAACAAGGTGAGGCTAAGAACTGCAGCACACATGTAAGAGCAGAAGAGCATGAATTCAGGTGAAATACCAAAGAATAAAGCACAGTTGTTTTCTAATTGTTCTCTTAATATTTAACCGCTCTTAAAATGTTGCTCCAGTCTTGCTATACTTTCCAAGGGAAAATTATGCTAAGTTCTGAGCTAAAGCAGAGAAGCTGAGAAAGAGACGACTGTGCTCATGGCCATGTGGTCAGCTCTCCCCTAGACTCTGGTCACAGTCTCCTCACTGGTCTCTGCGCCTCTGCCCTGACCCCCATCCTCAGTCAGAGCTAGGTGCTCTTACTACAATGTCACCCAGATTGTGCACTGCCTGTTCAAAACCTTCCAGATCAGTGGTAGAGCATCAGCCTGGCGTGCAGGAGTCCCGGGCTCGATTCCCGGCCAGGGCACACAGGAGAAGCACCCATTTGCTTCTCCACCCCCCCCCCCTTCCTCTCTGTCTCTCTCTTTCCCTCCCGTAGCCGAGGCTCCATTGGAGCAAAGATGGCCCGGGCGCTGGGGATGGCTCTGTGGCCTCTGCCCCAGGCGCTAGAGTGGCTCTGGTCGCAACAGAGCAACGCCCCGGAGGGGCAGAGCATCGCCCCCTGGTGGGCAGAGCGTCGCCCCTGGTGGGTGTGCTGGGTGGATCCCGGTCGGGCGCATGCGGGAGTCTGTCTGACTGTCTCTCCCCATTTCCGGCTTCAGAAGGATGCAGAAAACAAACAAACAAAAAACCTTCTAGAGCTTTCTGTCTCATTCAGAGTAAATAATGAAGGACTCCGAGGAGCCTTCAAGGCCCTCCATGACCTTCCCAGCCGTTGCCCCGACCCCATTTTCTACCCTCTCTTCCCACTGCAGGGCCTCTGCACTCGGATCTGTCTGCAAACTCCTTCCCTCAAATATCCTGGTGCTCTTTTCTGTCCTTTGGTCAAATGTCATCTCTTCAGTGAGGCCTTCTCTGATTGCCCGTACAATTTAAAACCGTAAATCACCCCGTTCCCTGGCACTTCCTGAACCCACTTCTTGCTCTCTTTTCCTCCAGAGTATCCTTCCCCACCTAATTCCATAGCTGGAAACAGAGCCAGCTGATCCTCTCCCTTTGGACGACCACTTGACAGAAATGTTCAGAATTATAACCGTATATATGTATTGATTCTTTAACCTCATGTCTGGGGATTTATCCTTTAGACATACTTGCACACATGCACTGTGTATATGTGTGTGAATGACTATATACAGGTTTATAATATTTATAAGAGCAAAGCAGTAGAAACCACACAAACGTCCAGACGCAGAAAACAGGTCACACTCACACGATGGGAAACAGCCCGGAAGACGAGGGGGGCCTCACGGCCTGACAGGCCCTCCTGGAAGCACTCATGAGACACGCGAGACTGACCGTTGTGTTTAATATGCGAAACAAAGAAATAAGTCTTTATAATTTCTTACACTTCCATAAAGAACCGAAGCATAAGAAACTAATAAATGGGGCCTGTGGCCGGGGCAGTGATTCTTGGGAAGTGGCTTTGCAGCACGCTCCTTTTAATATTATCTAGGATCTTGAGTGGCTTACAGTTATTACCCATTCAAAAATGAAGCAAAACGTGCTTTCTCTGTCAGTCACACTCCCTGGTATTTACCCAAAGGAATTAAAAACTTATGTCCACACGAAAACCTGCACGTGGATATGGAGAGCAGCTGTATTTATAACTGTCAAAACCCCGAACACTCTGGATGTCCCTCAGTAGGGAAGGACGAAAGGAAACATCCTGACAATGGAAGTCAGCTCTAAAAAGAAATCAGCTATCAAGCCATGAAGAAACGTGAAGGAAACGGAAATGCACATTTTACTATGTGGAAAAAGCCAGTCTGAAAAGTCAACATCCTGTATGATTCCAATTGGAAAGGCAAATCTATGCAGATAGTAGAAAGATCCGTGGTTGCCTAGGACTGGGGGGAGGAAGGGATAAAGGAGAGCACAGAGGGGTTTGGGGGGGCAGTGAAACTACTCTGTATGTTACCACAATGGTGGTATATATGTCATCATGCATTTGTCCAAGCCACAGAATACACAACACCAAGAATGAATCCTAACATAAACTATGGACTTTGGGTGATATCGACATGTGCCCATCAGTGTAACGAATGCACCATTCTGGTGAGAATGTGGATAATGGGGAGGCTGTCCACGCATGTATGGGACAGGAATAAGGGAAATCTGTCCCTTCCACTTAATTTTGCTATCAACCAAAACTGCTCTAAAAATAAAGTCTATTAAACAAAAGAAAACAAAACAAAGTATGCCCTCATGGCTCAGACCGTTTTGTTTTCCCTCGGACTTTCTGAGGCACACTTTGGTAGTAGCATGAGGAGGTGGCGAGTCGGGGCAGGACAGATGGACCCTCCTGCCAGTCCTCTTCTCCTCAGGGAATGTGCATCTTCTTGGCCTGGAGTGTGAGGTCCGGGCCAGCAGTACCCGGGACCCCCTGGCGGTCCGGTTCCCCGGCTGCATGACAGGACTCACAGATTGGCCTCCTCTGCCCCAGGCTATTAGCTTGTCTCTTGATCCCCCTCCAGCCAATCCAGGACACATTTATCAAACCTGCTCCCACCCGCAAGCATTCAGCTTCGTCCATAATGGCTTCATGTTAGTCAGCTCCCACGCCTTACACCATCTAAACATGTTACTCTCTGGATCCCCATTCCCTGTTATGTATTATGTGTCTTTAGTGATACTTGTACATAAAATTAATAATTTAAACACACATATCTTAATTTATATATGTCTATTAGAAGAGTCACGTAAGTAATGTGTGTTTTAATCATTCAGTATAAGTCAGGGCAACAAACACTTGAGGACAACAAAATAAGTATTATGTACAGTGTCTGATCTCACGGAGTTCCCAATCCGTTAGCTTATTTTCCACTATATCATATTACTTTCTGGGACATATTTAATAAATGCTTTTGTACGTTGTCAGTGAAGATGAATTCTATTCACACAAAATAAACAAATTATTCAATGTTTTCTAGCACAGAAACTTGGCAGGCCAAATGACTACCTTCATTGTTCCTTTCTGTAGCTATCTTCATTCATTTAAGTATTTTATTTTCATATTCTCCTTTATAACTTTAGGACTTAGCATTTTAGATATCAACATAGGAAGCTAACACTCTTTAAGAGCCCACACTTGGAACATTTATAAAAAGCTGTGTTCTCACTTAGACTCATTAGGGACAACTAGAACAGTTAGAGGATGATTCTTGGTTGGTTAAAAAAAAAAAGAAGAAACATTTCATCTAAACTGTTGTTATATAGTCTTTTAGAAAGTAGAAGTTATTTAAAAATTTTAGTAAAAGTACAAAGAGTCCTTGGGGCACTGAAGAAGGAAAAGAATTCTCAGCACACACTCTACACTGCAGAAGAAAAATACTGAGAATAAAAATAGTTTCCCAACTCAGTCATTTTTTGGGATTGATAATTTATTCCTGATGGTCCCCCAGAAGAAGGAAAGAAGAGGAAAAGAATATACTTGGCTCCCATACAGAAATTATTCATAGTTCTTTTCCCTCATAAAATAATGAACTATTAGATCTTCCATAAAATCCCTTTCAGTAATTTTACAGTGGGCCTGCATTTTATAATGCATGTTTTGTAACCAAGAAAATTAAAAAAAAAAAAAAAAAACCCAACAGGAGAATCATTTTACTATAATTTATTCCACTGATTTTTATTAAATTTCCAATTCCAAACCTTTCATTCCTCCTATAAAATTAAATAGACCAAGTCTGAGATTCCTCTGTTTAGTGCAATGATTAAAATTGAAAGTTTATTGACTGCCACCTACTGGTGAGAAAAAAAGTGACAGCTTATTTTTTTTTTTTAAATAAGTTCTGCATTTTTCTCTCAGATTTTCCAGTTAGGTGTTTAAATATATATATTTTATTTCAGTGAGAGGCGGGGAGGCAGAGACAGACTCCAAAATGTGCCCTGACTGGGATCCCCCTACTAGGTGATGCTCTGCCCTTCTTGGCCACTGCTCGGTTGCTCGGCAACCAAACTATTTTTATAACCTGAGACAAGGCCATGGAGCCATCCTCAGTGCCCAGGGGCCAACATTGCTCTAACCATTTGAGTCGTGGCTGTGGGAGGGGAAGAGAGAAAGATGAACGGGGGTGAGAAGCAGATGGTCATTTCTCCTGACTAAGAATTGAACCCAGGACATCCACATGCCACGTTGATGGTCTACCACTGAGCCAACCAGCCAAGACCACATTTAAATATTTTATATTAAAAAGATTGAATACTGTATAATAGGACATTCCGAACATTTTATATGTTTAAATGCAAATTAACTAACCATAAATTTCTAGTTTTTAAAAAAAAATCAAAATGTGATATTTTCCCTTTTACAATGTAATACTTTTCTTAGTATTATTATAAGAAGTCACACCGATTGTCATGCCCTGTTAAACTGTGTTTTTATAGACATGGATGCTGGTCTAACTGATGATGAAATAAACGCTCACTTCAAGATTAGCTTGTCAAAGATCAAATGAAGTTCATCTCTCATGATGAAACTCTCTCCTGAGGGATGTCATTAATTCTATCTTTACAGACAAATAAAATGTAAAAATGATCTGCCACAGATCACGTTAAGTCACTGACTGGGCACAGTGGAGTTGAAGGGGTCAGAGCCCAGACCCTGGAGACCGACTCCTTGCCCCCTACTGACTAGTTATGGGACCTTGGGTAAGAAACAACATCACTGAGCTTTAACTCCCTCATTTGTACACTGGAGGTGATGACAGCTCCAACCTCCTTTGGGGTGAGAATACTACCTGGGTGAGAACACTACCTTCCACCAATAGGTAGAAGACATAATGGCAAAAGTTACCAGAATTTTCCAAGGTAATATATCAGCTTGAGGGGGAACATTAATGTCTTCACCCTTTGCATAGCGGAAGCACTATGTCCTTTATAATTAATGAAACATACCTGGTTTAAAATGTGGTAAAGAATGAACTCCAGGCCAAGTGTCCTCATTTGGCGTTCCAAGAACCTAGTGGAGAGCAGGAAATTGTGGAAACAGACTTATTATTTCCAAAGCACTCAAAATTCTCCAGTACAGAAAACAGTACACTGCATATGATGAAACTCTGGGATTTTTTTGTGTTTTGGGGTTTTTTTTCCATTATCGTGTGCCAGGAATTTTATTTCAGTAAAAAAACAAACCCTGCTAATAAGCCACCCAAGATGAATGTCTGTGTTTTAACAAATGTAACTGGGTGAGGTAAGACAAGTTAAATCGGCTGCATTTTATCAACTCCAAGCTTAATAAGTGAGCTTAGGTCTTGAACGATATAAGCTATCTGTCGTCTTCGCGGACTCGAATAAAGGATGTCCGTGTCCCTCCTGATTCTCTCATGCCCTTCTGTCCTTCGCTCCAGGATCAGATGGCTCATTGTTTAACAGTCCTGAAGATTTTGTCATTTCTCATCCCACATTCTCTGCCTGAGCATCATTATGTTTCAAAGAAGCAGGTCGGACAGCTGGGAGGCTGATGGTCTCCACTGGCCAGAGGACTGCCACAGTTCACACCTTTAATAATGTGACTTCCAGGTTCCTCGTTCCAAAATACTGTTCTCCCTAGACTTTTCCCTTTCTTTACCATACGTCTCCCTTCTTTCCGTGTGTGATCTTTCATCCCTGGGTAAAGGAATTCCCTTCAATTCCTTTATGGGAAATTTCATCTCCCATATACCTGGGCACACTCCATTTGAATTTCCAACCCTACCAGTTATGACTATTACACTCAATGATCACGGTAAGTCACCGACTGGCACAGTGGAGTTGAAGGGGTCAGAGCCCAGACCCTGGAGACCGACTCCTTGCACCCCTACTGACTAGTTACGGGACCTTGGGTAAGAAACAACCTCACTGAGCTTTAACTCCTTCATCTGTGCACTGGAGGTGATGAGCTCCAACCTCCTCTGGGGTGAGAACACCACCTGGCACGCTGCAAGCACTGTGTCCCCATTAGGTATCATTCAAAGCACCCACAGAAACAGGCGTCAGATGACAGGTGCTGGTCACGTGGGAGAATCCAGTGCATCTCCCTCTGCCACAGTGACTCCTGTCGGGGGTTAGTGAGCACGCTCTGAGTCCAGTGCTCAGGAACTCACACGAAAAGTCAAAGAGGTCAGAAAGGGCAAGAGATCAAGCCGGAAGCAGGCAAAACAGGAGGAAGGGCTGGTTTCCCAGAAGGAAATGGGGCATGCTCACGATCTCTGAGGGTTAGCAGGTACTGCTTGGCCATAACGAAACACAGAGCTCTGATTCTTTATGCATTTATTTACTGGGGGACAGGGCTGTCGAGTCAGGCGTGGCACTCATCCAGGGAGCAGGCCCCCCCGTCTCCCAGCTGCTGGAGCAGCGTTACATACACTGAAACACTGAATCTGGTTCAGGGATCCGATCATCCAATTTTCCTTTAAAATTGTAACTGTTTAATTTGGTAAGTACTAATTCACACTAAAATTAACAGGCAGATCGACACAAGCAAGGTCACACTATTGATGGTCACTCTAAAGGAGGACTGGAAAAGTTGTAGGACAGGAAAAAGAGACAGGCATTGTGTCTGACACGAGGACGTGTGAGAACAGTGTCTCTGGACAAGGCACCCTCCTTTCTTCTCACTAATCCTGACCACGATTTCAAGAGAGGGAGACATGGGGTCCGCGGGCGGGGCACCCCAGGCCCCAGGGGCCTCCACCTGGAGCTCCCACCAGGTTCTGATGAAGGATAAAACGGGCAATAGTATTAACCACGCAACTAAAGCGAGGACCTTTCCGCTCAAAATCACAACGTGATCGCAACTAACCCAACACGTGAAACTGACCCTCTGCAGGTTTTGTAACCAATGAAAACTCCAGCCAGGGCCTGAATCTCATTCTCTCACGCCTAATAAAGGTCTGATTGCTACCCTGACTGTACCTGTTTCTGCAATGTTTGTGTTAGCAAAACTTTTTATAGGCACTATCCCCATCCAGACCCAGGGTTCTGTTTCAAAGTGATTATCAAATATTACAGCCATCTCATAAAACTTACTTACAAAGGGAAAATATATGACTTTTTTTATGAGTTATTATAGCACTGACTGATGAGATTCCAGACCTCAAATTCTTTTCCTGCCTCCAACTCCTGGCCCACTGGCACAGGAAATACAAACTGGGCAGAGGAAGAGAGGAATTAAAAGTCAATTCTGCTTCTTCGAGAAGCCGTTCTGGGTTAGACCGTGTGGGTGATATCTGTAGCTGGGGATGACAGGGAGCTGGTGCGAGCAGGGACCGTGGGTGTGTGTTGTCTCTGATGCCAGAGTTCCATTTACATTAATCAACCAAGAAATTCTACCACCAAGATGCTTGAAAGTTAGAAAGAAAAAGAGATGTTCTCTAAAATATGAACACAACCTTTGCAAATAAAACTGCCAAAAAAAAAAAAATGCAGCTGGTGTGCCATCGACATCTAAAATGGGGTTATCACATCTATAAATAAGCATCTCAGGCCCGCTTTAATCATACAACAACATGCTCTGACACGCTAAAAGCTCCCCTACCCACGCATGTAAGCAGCTGCCCCTTAGGCCTGTGCCGCGGCTCGCACGTCTCCCTGCTCCTTTCGCGGTTCATCTGTCCTCTGGGCTGGCGCTTCCTGTGTTTGTCAGGGAAGACAGAGATGAGGGTGGGGCTCTGCCCTCAGGTGCACCTGCCCTGGTGAGGTGACGAACAGGGGCTCTGATGAGCTGCCTTCCATCCGCGTCACCAGAGGGTGAGGGGGTAAGCGCCCAGGACAGGGTGTGCCCGGGCCTACCGAGGGCAGGAGAAGCCGCACTGGCAGGGACTGGCAAGTGGGAGAAGGGACACTGACTGGTTGGCGAAGAGAAGAAAGGGCGGGAGTGACAGGATAGTATTCTAGTCAAAAGGGAAGGCTAATGAAAAAATACTCTCTCCAAACACTTGTGCTGCTCATGTCCCTATAGCTTCTCACTGGTGTCTTCTTCTGGAATTCCTGCCCCTAATTTTAGGTTCACTACTTGCTCTGATTCTAACTTCAGCTCGCGGTTCACCTTCTCCTGAAAGACCTTCTGGATTCCCTGGTCCGAGTGGCATGTGGTACTCTTGGCGATCTCTGCGGGCTCTCTACAGACTTCGACAGGCCCCACCCACTGCTGCTTCACTACGAGATCACTTTTCTGTCTGTCACTGGGCTGCGGACCGCACGGTGGTGACCGTAACATTTGTCCTTGGTTCCCTAGTGCCCACCATGCACCAGAAACGGAATGAATGAATGAACGAATGAGCCATGTTCATCTGGGAACAGTGTGGGCTCATGTGACGGAACTACAGACTGGGTTATAGGATGGGAGGCGAGGACAGAACCAAATCCAAGGAGAAGTATTTTATCTGTTTCAGATTTTACCAAACCACAGGTCCCATGACCCACTGGAAGTCTCCTTTAGAGGGTTTACATCAGAATTTTTCAAAGGAGGAAATAAAGAGAAAATATCAGGATAACATGCATGCTAAAGATATAGAGAGTTTAGTGAAACTTCTGTTCAGATCGCACCCGTGTGTGTGCGCACGTGTGCGCTGTGCATCATGACGTAAGTAAGATGCATCTCTTACTAAGAACCACTCTGTAGGGAACAAGAAGTTATCAGATGGAAGGGAGAATGCAGGCGATAAAGCAAGTATAATGGCTGGGGAAGTAAGTTTACGTCTTGGCCTGCTAAATGTCAGGCATGCCTGCGGGTCATCAGTGATGACCGGGGATGTGAGGGCGGTCAGGAACACACGTGGATCATAGGACAGGGACTGACGATCCAGGAAAACACCTGGAACTCTTCAGCACAGAAAATAGTAGAAAGCAAATGCCAAGTGCCAAACGTAGGCTACAAAATGGTCTTTCTTCCCCATAGTCACATATTGTATACCCCGATCCCAGAAGAGAGTCCCTGTGACTTCCTGAAATGTCACCTTATCAGTATAGGTCTACACTGCCTGACCCTGATGAACTAGGGTTTGATGGCCTCAAATTTACTCTTCAGACTTGTGTATGTACTGACAGGTACGGCTTAAATCTCCCCAATCTGACAGCCTCTTGGAGGGCAGAGGAAGACACGAAGAAAAATTCTGCTAAAACATTTACAAATTCTAAGCTTCTGGGGCTCAGAGTTCAAAACCACCTAGTGTTTGTCAGAAACATTTACTTACCCTTCTAAATTATTAACTGTTCCCCTAATTCTCATATTTGCTAGTCTTGGCTGTGGCAGAGGCCCCGGGGGTGCTGAAAATGAGTGTGTGGATGTTCCCTGGAGAACGGCCATGGGTTAAGCAGAACAAGGAATGCTGATAGTTCTTCCTGGACCAAGGGGTCAGAGCCTCTAAGGACGGATTCTGACCAATCACGTGCAGACAGTATGTACTAATGAAGGGGCGCGGGACGTGCTCCGTCTTGTGAGATGGGCACTCCCCAGTAGCGCTGTTCATCCCAAACTGACTTAGGAACGAATCCAAAGCAATGGAGAACACCCCATAACTTTTATTATTTTTAAAATGAATGTCTGGAAGTCCACATGATTGCTTCCCAGCTGTACTACTTTAGGTTCTGGAAGTTTTTCTGGTTCCTTGGTGAGAAGTCCTGAATAAAACCTGCGAAGGCGCATTCAAAATCGGGTTGGTTAGACAAAGAGACACGCCCTTAGGAGCTGTTCAGTATGCTCCAGAGGGTCACATGGGGCAACGGGGCTCGGGTGGGGTGAGCGGTTCAGCCAACTGACCAGACCCAAGAGGGAGGTTTTGGGTATTAAAAATGAGGGTTTTTGTTCTCTCTCTCTTTTCAGTCCAATCGACCCCCCCCCCCCCCACACACACACGCTTGCTCGCGCGCTCTCTCTCTTCAGTGACTTAAAGAAAGACATAGGAAAACATCTTACATTCTCCAGTGACACAAAATAGAAGGGATATGCAATATTCTGATGGCCGAGTTAGGATTAAAAAAATAGTAAGGTAGGAACAGCTGCTTGAACCTAACACAGGGAAAGCTAATATCGAGACATAAAAATTGAGGACTTAGGTTCTGTTAATTATCAATAATTACTCAAGATGGGAATACCTGGCTGGCAACAATTTGTGTCAGAAAAGACTCATGGCTTTTAGCGGAGTACACATTCTATGAGACCACCCAGGGGAAATCAAAGGAGATTGGGGTGGGCTGACTTTCAGGTGTCTTGTCGTCCCCACCTCCTGGTGGTCATACACTACCCCTTGAGTACGGACGGGACTAGCACTTTACTTCTAATCAACACATAATGGCAAAAGCGACAAGACGTCACTTCTGTGATGATAGCGTCTAAGACGACAACTCCCATTTTGCTAGGAGCCTCTTCCTTGCTAACTTTGAGGAAACCAGCTGTCATGTAGGAAGGACATAGGACAAGGAAATGAAGGTGGTCTCCACCAACAGCCAGCAGGAATCTGAGGCCCTCTGTCCAACAGCCTACAAGAAAGTGATCACTGGCGACAACCACAGGAGTTGGAAGTGAATCCTTCCCCAGCCCACGCCTTGACTGCAGCCCTAGAAGACCCCAAAGCAGATCACCCAGAGGCCTGGACCTCTGACCCACAGGAATTGTGAGCTGATAAGTGTGTGCTGTCGTTAAATTTCTGGTAGTATGGTGATGCAGCAATAAACAACTAATAGGGATTTAATCACTGATTATATCCTATACCAAGTGCTGTCTGTAAAAAGATACAAAAATAAACAAGGAAGTCTCCTCTGAAATGTACCCAGAAAGGTCATGTCCCATGAGATGGGTTGGAAATGTTTACTCTCAATGAGATTGGGGCATCGCGCCGCATAAGTCAAGTACTGCAGTTTCCACGGGGGACTGCTACGCTGTACTAAGTCAGCCGGAAACAAGGACAGTGGAGGGAGCCGTCAGTGCACAACAAAGGAGGTCATTCTAATGACAAAAGCTGTATAAAATGGAATGGACAGACTTATGAGGTTTAATTAAAGCAAGGATTGGATTGCATCACATTTTGCATTCAGATATAGAAAGAATCAAATTCTGCCTCCATTGACACAGGGTCACATGCTGCAAAATTCTGATGTAATCCTACAACAAACAGTTTGAGCGATACGATGAGATCATGCATTTACACCTACCTTTGCTTTTACTTGTCCTAATTAGGGCAGACAGGGAGAAGGGAGTTGGTAAGGAAGAGGTATCACTACATGAAGGAGGATAGAGAAGGCATGGACGAAAGCTTATTTCCCCATTTTCTATCCAAAGTAAGTATCAGTGTTCATTATTTTGCAGGGAACCAATGAAATCAATGGCAGATATCAACATATTTTCTAGCAGCAAGATAAGCAAAATATATGCATGTATGCGGTGTGTGTGTGTGTGTGTGTGTGTGGTTCCTCCCTTACACCATTCCCTAAGGCTTAAGCTAAAGTGCCACTTTATAAGGGGTCAGACTGTTCGAACTTTTCATTTTGGTCAATGGCCAATGAATTACAGGCTGGATGGAGGATTAGAAAAGCTGCTTTAAAATACTGACTTGGAGTGGTTTTCCACAGAGCAGCCAACCTGTAGAGAGATTCTGCAGAGCAGGAAGCTTTACCTAAGAAGGGCCAGGAGGGGGAGCCACTGGACTGAGAAAATGAAAAGCTTCTGGGGCTTCAGAAAACTATTGAATATTTAATCAGCTGTTCAACTGAAGCTGCTGGATTAAAGGAGATAAGTGTTTCCAAAATATTGTGCAGAGTTCTCAACATGGCGAAGGTTTGGATGAGAAGTGACCCAAGTAAGTAAAAGACAGCACTTAGAGTTTTATTTTAAATGAGTTTGATTCACCTTCTAGAAGATAAAGGTCTGGCTTAGTGGTACTTGGCTACACATGGGAATCATCTGAGAAGTAGTTAAAAAAACCCGGATAAAAACACTGAAGACTGGGGCACATCCCAGAGTTCTGACTTACCCGGCTGAGGCTGCAGCCCAGTACTTGGAATTTTCTAATCTGCCCAGTGACTGACTCCCGTGTCGGATAAAGCTGGGACCATGGGTAACCTAATGAATCTGGGCAGTCTCTTAGTGGCCCTCAGTTTAGTTAGCTGGTTTATTTTTTTTCAAAAGTCTTTAGCCTTCCCTGGTAGGATACCTCAGTCCTGATAAACCAGGGTTGCACGTTTGGTCCCTGATCAGGGAAGACACAAGAATCAACCAGTGAATACATAAATGAGTGTAACAACACAGAAAGTCTTTGCCCTGAATCCAGGGGGCCACAGAAGACTTTCAGTAGATGAATGACCAAAAGCAAGCAGTGGCTATTAGAGAAATTAGAAAATGCTCTTAACTGGGAAATTCTGCAGTTCACTGAGAATGTTTTTCTCCAACTAAATTTTCATCCCCCCCCCCCACCTTTTCTCTTACTGTTTCTATTCCCTTTTTCCCTAAACCCTGACTCCCTCATCGATTTCACTCTCATCTCAACAGCTTTTTCATCTTTTCACTGAGTGAAGTTATTGTGACAGGGCATCAGACCGCAGGTCCCCAGGCGTGTGTGCTGCGGGAGCCACTGCTGGAGGTGTACGTGCAGGATGCCCGGGAGCTGGAGGGTGGGGCTGCAGAGGCTGGGGGCGGGGGAGCTGCCCAGCGAACGCAGCACAGCTGGGTTGACTGCCTGAAGCAGCAGCACCAACTGCAGAAAAATAAAGCCATGGGAGGGACCCTGAGGCCGGAGCACTGGCTGCTGGAGCCTCGCTGCTTAAGGCGTGGTCCACGGACCAGAGCACCAGCTTCACCCGAGGAAGATGCTCGGGCCCCTCCGGTCTGACGAACACACAGACCCCAGGCGATGCACGTACCCGCTGAAGTCTGAGAAGAACTGCTTCAAAAACTTCATGCTAACTGGATGTCTTAACCCAACAAGCACAAGCCATAACAAGTTAGGGCCACAAGTCCACCTTCATCTTTATTTGCTCAAACAGCATTTGGAAACGGGAAGTTGTGGGCAGTGTCAAGTTCAGGAGTGTGGGCGGCTCCCAGCAGTAGCTCTTAGAGACGACTGTTTGGAGGACGGATACAGCAGTCTACAGGTCAGAGCTTATCCACCGGCACCTGCTCCCCGGTCCTCACCTTGACAGGCTTATTTATACCCTCGGTGTTTCTTACACAGGAGGCTTCCAGTCATTCTGGTAACTGGCAGGATGTGAATAGTGATCATTCAAAAAACAGTTCATCCACTGATGCTCTTTCCTTCAGCTGCAAACCTGGGCCAATTCAAGTTCTATGACATGTGCATGTGTCATACATGACACATAATACCCAAATTGAGCACTGTTTTCTCTTTCTTGACTGAAAGTAGTTTTTCTGTTTACTGAGCACTGACTGTGTGCAACTGTGTTGATTACTGGGAGATATAAAAATGCAAAACTGTAACTTTTGTCCTCAAAAATGTGGTACAGGCAGTCCCTGGGTTATGAACAAGAGAGGTTCTATTGGTTTGTTCATAAGCTGAATTTGTATGTAAGGTGGAACAGGTACATTTACCTATTAATGCAACACAGACAGATGTTTGTCTTAACATAGTATTTATTTTTACCTTTCTGTGCATATAAATATTTTCACACCTATAGAACTTATCTCATTCATAACCTGGGGACTGCCTGTATTGTAAATATTCATTTTTACAACAGTAACATTTAAAATGATAAAGCTATTGAACTGATTCATAAAACTATGAAACTGTTTTAGAAAATTGTATTACCTTCAGAAACATGTTCATGTGAAAGTATTAGTTTCCTGGGGGGTACTATAGCAAATAACCACAAACTTGGTGGCTTAAAAGAACAGAATTTTAATTCTCTCACAATTCTGGAGTCAGAAGTAGGAAATCAGTCTCACTGGGCTGAAATTACGATGTCAGCGGGGTTGCCCTCTCTCCCAGGCTCTGGAAGAGAATCTGTTTCTTGCCTTTTCCAGCTTCTGGGGCTAAGGGCATTCCTTGGCTTGTGGCTACATCATTCCAATTTCTGCCTGTCTCCGCACTGGCTCTTCCTCTTTGTATCAAATCTCCTTCTGCCTTGCTCATGAGGATGCTAATGACTGCATTAGGACCCACCTGGATAATCTAGAAGAATACTACTCTCCACCTAGATAATCTAGAATACTTTCAAGATCTTTAACCCCCTCTGCAAAACACCCATTTTCCAAATGAGGTAAAATAAGGTTTAGGAAGGAGCTAATATCTTTGGGTGTTCTTTATTTAGTCTAATACAAGGTGGAATGACCATTTATAATATATTCCTAAATAATACTCAAAATGGATTATTTATACATAGAAAATATAAAGTAGACAGAAAAAACAATGTGGAAATATGTCTACTTGCAGCAATAGGAACTTCACATAAATTGCTCTACTGGTGGCAACTTTACATCCATTATTTCATATGAGTTGTCATACAGCCAATAAGCTAGGACACTGTTGGCTACTCTGCAGACAGAAAACTGCTGCACAGAGGGGCACCCGCCTGGCTCTCCTAGGAGAGAAGATCAGAACCAGAGCACAAGCTGTATTTAAAGTATTTACTTTTAATTTTTCAATTACAGGTGACATTTAATATTATTATAATAGTTTCAGGTGTGCAGCATAGTAGCTATACATTTATATAACTTACAAAATGATATCCCCCTACACCGTACACTGTTATGACAATATTATTGACTACATTCCCTATGCGTACTTAACATCCCTGTGACTAGTTTGCAACTACCAATTTGTACCTAACCCTCCACCTTTCCCACCCCGCCCCCCAGTCCTCTCCCACCTGCCCACCAGCAGTCTGTTCTCTGTATCTATGAATTTGTTTTTGTTTTGTTTTTTTTAATTCCATATACATACGAAATAATATGGTATTTGTCTTTCTCTGTCTGACTTATTTCACTTAGCATAATTCCCTGTAGGTCCATCTATGTTGTCACAAATGTTAAGATTTCCTTCTTTTTACTAAACAAAATACTGGCAAACCAAATACAACAACATATTAAAAAAATAATACATCATGATAAGTGGGATTCATCCCAGAATCTCAAGGATGGTTCAACATACGTAAAACGGTTAACGTAATACACCATATCAACAAAACAAAGAACAAAAACCACATGATTTTATCAATAGATGCAGAAAAGGCTTTTGATAAAATACAACACAATTTTATGTTTAAGACTCTAAACAAAATGGGTATAGAAGGAAAATATCTCAACATGATAAAGGCCATATATGATAAACCATCAGCCAACATCATATTAAATGACATAAAACTGAGGACTTTCCACCTTAAATCAGGAACAAGACAGGGTTGTCCACTCTCTCCACTCTTATTTAACGTGGTGCTAGAAGTTCTGGCCAGAGCAATCAGACAAGACAAAGAAATAAAAGGCATCCATATCGGAAAAGAAGAAGTAAAGGTATCACTTTTTGCTGATGATATGATCCTATACATCGAAAACCCGAAGGACTCCACAAAAAGATTACTAGAAACAATAAACCAATACAGTAAGGTCGCAGGATACAAAATTAACATACAAAAGTCCATAGCCTTTCTATATGCCAACAATGAAATATTAGAAAACGAACTCAAAAAAATAATCCCCTTCACGATTGCAACAAAAAAAATAAAATACCTAGGAATAAACATAACAAAGAATGTAAAGGACCTATATAACGAAAACTACAAGGCATTATTAAGAGAAATAGAAAAAGACACGAGATGGAAAAATATTCCTTGTTCTTGGATAGGAAGAATAAATATAATTAAAATGGCCATATTACCCAAAGCAATATATAAATTTAATGCAATTCCCATCAAAATTCCTATGAGATTTTTTAAAGAAATGGAACAAAAAATCATCAGATTTATATGGAACTATAAAAAACCCCGAATAGCCAAAGCAATCCTAAGGAAAAAGAATGAAGCTGGGGGCATTACAATACCTGACTTTAAACTATATTATAGGGCCACGATAATCAAAACAGCATGGTATTGGCAGAAAAATAGACACTCAGACCAATGGAACAGAATAGAAAGCCCAGAAATAAAACCACATATATATGGTCAAATAATCTTTGATAAAGGGGCCAACAACACACAATGGAGAAAAGAAAGCCTCTTCAACAAATGGTGTTGGGAAAACTGGAAAGCCACATGCAAAAGAATGAAACTCGACTACAGCCTGTCCCCGTGTACTAAAATTAATTCAAAATGGATCAAAGACCTAAATATAAGACCTGAAACAATAAAGTACATAGAAGAAGACATAGGTACTAAACTCATGGACCTGGGTTTTAAAGAACATTTTATGAACTTGACTCCAATGGCAAGAGAAGTGAAGGCAAAGATAAATGAATGGGACTACATCAGAATAAAAAGTTTTTGCTCAGCAAGAGAAACTGATATCTAAATAAACAGATAGCCAACTAAATGGGAAATGTTATTTTCAAACAACAGCTCAGATAAGGGCCTAATATCCAAAATTTACAAAGAACTCATAAAACTCAACAACAAACAAACAAACAATCCAATAAAAAAATGGGAAGAGGACATGAACAGACACTTCTCCCAGGAAGAGATACAAATGGCCAACAGATATATGAAAAGATGCTCAGCTTCATTAGTTATTAGAGAAATGCAAATCAAAACTACAATGAGATACCACCTCACCCCTGTTAGATTAGCTATTATCAACAAGACGGGTAATAGCAAATGTTGGAGAGGCTGCGGAGAAAAGGGAACTCTCATCCACTGTTGGTGGGACTGTAAAGTAGTACAACCATTATGGAGGAAAGTATGGTGGTTCCTCAAAAAACTGCAAATAGAACTACCTTATGACCCAGCAATCCCTCTACTGGGTATATACCCCAAAAACTCAGAAACATTGATACGTAAAAACACATGCAGCCCCATGTTCATTGCAGCACTGTTCACAGTGGCCAAGACATGGAAACAACCAAAAAGCCCTTCAATAGAAGACTGGATAAAGAAGATGTGGCACATATACACTATGGAATACTACTCAGCCATAAGAAATGATGACATCAGATCATTTACAGCAAAATGGTGGGACCTTGATAACATTATACGGAGTGAAATAAGTAAATCAGAAAAAAACAAGAACTACATGATTCCATACATTGGTGGAACATAAAAACGAGACTAAGAGACATGGACAAGAGTGTGGTGGTTACCAGGGGTGGGGGGAGGGAGGACATAGGAGGGAGGGAGGGAGAGAGTTAGGGGGAGGGGGAGGGGCACAGAGAACTAGATAGAGGGTGACGGAGGACAATCTGACTATGGGCGAGGGGTATGCAACATAATTTAATGACAAGATAACCTAGACATGTTTTCTTTGAATATATGTACCCTGATTTATTAATGTCATCCCATTAACATTAATAAAAATTTATTAAAAAAAAAAAGATTTCCTTCTTTTTTATGGCCAAGTGATATTCCATTGTATTCACACGCCACCTCCTCTGTATCCAGTCATCTCATGATGGGTGCCTGGTTGCTTCCAGACCTTGGCTATGGCAAAAAAATGATCTAGTTTCATTTTTTGCATATATCTGTCCAGTTTTTTAAAATTTAATATATTTATTAATATGCTAAATATTTATTTCACATTATATATTTTATCTTTATATTATGTTATTATTTTTTTTTGAGAGAGCCAGAGAGGGACAGACAGGGACAGAGAGACAGGAAGGGAAAGAGATGAGAAGCATCAATTCTTTGTTGCTGTACCTTACTTGTTCATTGATTGCTTTCTCATATGTGCCCTGACCGGGGAACTACAGCAGAGCAAGTGACCCTTTGCTCAATCCAGTGATCTTGGGTTCAAGCAGGTGAGCTGTGAGCTAACCAGATGAGCCTGTGCTCAAGCCGGCAACTTCGGGGTTTCGACCTGGGTCCTCTGCATCCCAGTCTGATGCTCTATGCACTGCGCCACCACTGGGTCAGGCATATCTGTCCAGTTTTTCCAACACCATCTACTGAAGAGCCTGTCTTCACCCCATTGTATATGCTTTTCTCCTTTAGATTAATGGACCACGTAGGTGTGGGTTTGTTTCCAGGCTCTCTATTTTGTTCTACTGATCTGTGGAACATAACCTCGATTTCTGTCTGGCGCTCTTCCCACCTTGTCATTCAGACACGAGTGCAACATGATTAACAGACTGTGAATTAATCTCAGTTGACTCCTAAAGCAACTTATGTATGCAAGAGCAGAAAAGGCCGCAGACTGGAGCGGCCGTCAGGCGCCCTCAGCCGCTGAGTGACTCCTTCCCTCCCAAGTGGGGCTGCCATGCTGCTGCTGACCTGCTGGACACACTCAGATTGGTTTCGAGTCCAGGAGTGATGCTCCCATACTGCTATTTACTAAGAAAACCAATCTCGCCATTCATTCTTATTCCATCCGACATTCATAGAAGCCTTTACCCCTCAAACCAAAGAGAAAAGAATGTTTTTATTATTTTTTCTCTCTGTAGACCCAGTGCACAGTATTTTGGTTTAATTAATATAATAAGCACCCATGAGCTCACCACCTCAAAGAAGGGCTGGGTTATTTCACTTAACAACCACCAGTAAGCTCCATCCTGAATCATGTTCATTATTCTCTTTCCTTTTTATACGATTTTATCGTTTATAAAGATTATAAAATATTTTTTATTTTAAATTTGATATATAAAATACAGTATAATGCTGTAGCTCATCTTTTAGGATTTTTAAAACTTATATTGCTAAGATTCATCCAAACTCTTGTGTAACCATTATGTGAGTGGAGTATTACTCATCTACTCTCTTATTGATGGGCACTTGTGTTATTTATAAGTTTTTGCCCAGAATTCAGGAAAGAAAGCTGCATTATAAAAATTCAGCAAGTTTAAAGCTCACCAGCCATCTTAGTATCCCTTCCCCACTATACAATTCCATAATGAAAAAATGAAAGATTGGCTCCTAAAATGGAGTTGTGTTCCAAGAGTTTGAGAGCTGTCTGAGACTTATAATCCGTTTCCCCAAAGAAACCGTTTTCTGCGTGGTGGTTAATCCTCTGGCTGACACAGAGAAGGCTGTTAAATCATAACGAGCCAGAAAGCCCTACGCAGCAAACCACCCCATGCCACCAGAGAAACCACAACATCTCGCAAAGGAGGCAGTCAGGAAGCAGGACAGGGCTCCTGTCCCCACGACGCGCGACCTGGGGCAGCAACTCCAGCCCAGAGGAGGAGCAGGCTGGCTTGAGGTGTCAAAGCAAACTGGGAGGTTGGGATGAGACTGAGGCCAAGAACACAAAGGGGACTGTGACTTGGAGAAGTGACAATAGCTCTCGTGGAAGAGATGAGGGGTGGTCAAAAAGTGAGTCATTTCCTCTGCAGCTCTGGCACTGGTAATAGGGGGAATGCAAGGGCAGGTGGGGCCCCAAGGCTGCCCCGCGGGGGGTCAGGCCAGAGTTTCTTTCTCCTCACAGCCTTTTACCTCTTCTTCACAGAAGCACCTACTTGCACTTAGGATGAGGTGCTGGAGGCCAGGCCAGGGGGCTCATGAAAGAAGTGGGCAGTTCTAAAAGGGCGCCCCCACCTGCGCTGTCGTGTCTGCCGGGTGGAGGTGGTGGCAGAGGGAGAAGGAATGGGACAGAGTAAGGGGCGTGTCTATCCTGGGCAGGACAGGGCAGGGCAGCCTAGGAAATCCGTGTTTACCTGTTTTCAAAAAGATGCTGCTATTTTTAGAGCTTTGAATGGGGTACGCAGGAATGTGTGAGTTACAACTAAATCTCTGGTAAATTTGCTAGCACAAAGGTTGTTAAAAATTTTAGGTCAAGAGAGTTCTACAGTATGTTCTCCTTTGGTAATATTTTTTAGTATTTATAATAGTTGCATATATACTATTTGGATATATACAATTTCAACAGATGTGTATATTATTACATATTTATTCATTTATTCATAAAAAAATTACTGAAAGTCTCTTACTAACAAGGGCTCTGCTCTAGATGCCAGGATACAACTATGGAAAAGACGGTCCCTGATAAAGGTGGTCTTCATGGTAAGCGTTAGGTCCACTGGCGCCAGAGCCCAGCCCGATCCAGAACAGACTCAACTCAACACTCCCTTGGCGGCTGACATGCAATACCACAGACTTTCACCTACGGACGGGCTACTTCTTTCTAACCAATTCAGTGCATCAAGAACGGGCATAGAATAGCAATGCTAAAATGTGGTATTTATTATAATCTAAAATGAATAAATTAGAGCTGAAACGAGGCATTCTCCCAGGAAGTATGGCTGCCACTCAGGTCATGACAGCTCTGGATGCTCCTGTCACTCCGACAGCAAGACAGCTGGAGGTCAGCAGTTGTCTGGAAAACACTGAACTGTGGGTTCAGCATCGGTGTCGCAATGAGTTGAGTGTAACTTTCAATTGCTGTTATTCTTGATTTTAAATGCTAAACAGGTGTTCATTTAGCCTCTTCAGCACCAGCTTAGATTATTGTGAGCTATCTAGTTAATGTCACATTACATATATTTTTTCACATTATATTTTAATGCATTTCTGCATCAATGGTATTTTTGACCAATTATTTTACAATAACTAGAAATTATTGCAGTTATGTATTGTGGGTTATATATGAATCAGCTAAAAGACTAATACAAAAGCAGATATATACCTATATCTTCCTCACCCTTCAATCAGTTTTTTCCTACTTATTTCTGCCTTCCCCCTACCAAAACTAAACAACTAAAAAAACTATGTTTTAAAAAAACTCATTATGTTAAAACCCTACCCCTCAATGTGATGATATCTGGTGATGGAGTCTGGGGAAAGAATTAGAATGAGATTAAGTCAGGACGGTGGGTCCTCAGGATGGGTTTAAGATCTTCACTTTAAAAATGGGAGATACGAGCTGGCTCTGAGTACACCGTCCAAGGAAAGCTACGTACAGGCATGACCAGGAGAAGGGAACACACCAATGCTGTCACCCTGACTGTGGACTTCCAGCCTCCAGAACTGTGAGAAATAAGTGTTTTTTTTTATTTAAGCCCCTCAGTGTATGATATTCTGTTATAGCAGCCAGTACTGACTGAAACACTATGCGCTGTTCCTTTCACAGTTAAATAGGAAAGGGTGGGGTTGGTAGGCCAACAGATCTTGTGCCTGCTGAGTATACCAAGGAAAAGAAGGGAGGACCTGTCCTACAAGAGCTCCAGGTGAGAAACACACAACCTCTAATTCATCCTGCATCGGGCGTGGGAGTTGGGGGGGGGGGTTGGACAGAAAGTTTTATAACTTTCAGAGGGATGGTGGGGAGGGACTTCAGTATACATGAATATGAAATGTGATATAATGAATAATACCCTGAATGGGGCTCTCTATTTATAGAGAGATATACAAATGACATCTGAAACAAGCGGAGTAACTTGCAAGGGTCACACAGCTAATGGTGACTGGTGGGGGGACGGGACAAAGGATGGTCTCTGGCATCCAAAGAACTAATCGGCTCCTATTAGATTAGACAGCTCCCACTAGATTAGATCGTAAAACTAATTTACATGCGTATATTGACCTTTGATCTTGACTTTTATCCTCAATTGAAGGATAACATTAAGATTAAAGGTACTCAGACAAATTAGGGGTTGGGCCAACAATGGGTATCTCTTCCTAGTCTCCATCATTCTTCTATAAACCCATCCTCTAATCTGTCACTTCTTGAGAAGTGGTTTTCACTCTGGATTATCAACACATCACAAAACCTTGCCTGGGTGGTGTGTTATTTTCAGTAAAGGATCAAGTTCCCCCAGAGTTAGGAACTAAACGTGAACACAGTGTGGGCTCCTTACACTGTGGAGTTCAGCAGCTGCTCTTCGTCTGATCTCTCAAGAAGACAGCATCTCACCATTCCCTCTCACTGTCCCCACTCCTCCACTGACAGGTCACAGGGACAAAGGACAGCCTTACAAGACTGCCTGGCATCAAACAGGAGCAAAGGGCCAGCCCAACCAAGGTACAATGTCTTCCAAGGACCACGTTCACTACAAAGGCAGGTGACTTCGTCCTTTCAAAGAGCCCCCAAGTTTGTGCAATATTCAGCCACCTCTGTCTTTCGGTTTCCTATGATTAAAATGGGAACCCAGTAAAACAAGTTGAGGAAGGGGAATTAAGGTGGGTAGGCATTTTTTGAAAGATACAAAATTAGAACTTTGGCCAGTGACATTGCTGCCTAAGAGGACTGGGGACTCATTCTTTTAGTAGATGCGAAATTAAATTCAAAAAGGAGGAAAATGCTCACTGCTACTCTTATTTTCTTTATGATGCATTAGAGACAGCGCACAGGCAGTTGGCTCAGTCTTCCTCGTACAAGATTGTCCTCTGTAGATGCATTTACAGATTACACTGTAATTTACAAACAGAGCCATCTGTGTCTCTCTTTCCCCTACTAGCCTTGTCAGCAGCAACCATATGATCAAGTCATGAACAGTCTTTTAAAGAACCGGACGCGCGTCCAAGAACAATCACCATCATTTTCAGCCCTTTCTCGTTTCCCACACTATGCTTGTACCCCTGCAATTTAATGAGACTTAGGTCACGAAATTACTGTCCTCTACTAAATTATTTACACTGAGTAAGCCTGAAACCATCTTCTACTTGAACTGATGAGTGTGGTTTCCCCAAGATGCCTTTGAAAAAATACTTTTCTGCCTTTGGACAACCCCTGCTAGAAACTCATCTCTTCCTTAACAGGCTCCTCTGTCATTAACCGCAGAATTGAGAGACCTGAACAGAGCGGCAGGTACAACTACGGTTCAGAACAAAGCAGTTGAGTTTTGTTACAGCGTGTTCATAATATAAAGCACAATGTGGTTCTCTTATTAATCTGTGTTATAGAAAGTTCTGTTACTAGATTAGAAAAATACACTTTGAAAATACACAGACCCTCCCACCCCTGACCAAGAAAACTTGCTTACATTAGATGAAGCCGGTGGTGATGAAGGTGAGAAAACAAAACGCTTCAAGACATACAGCCCCAATTCTTAAGTTACTTTTAAAATTATTCAACATCATGTGCATTTCAGGCCGGGCTGGACTGTGTGTGGAGTGAGGGGAGGGTAGAAAACTCTTGATTGACTGAGTACAAGAACTTTCATGAGTGCAGACATCAGAGGCGCATGTGCACAGATAAGGGCACTAAGGACTCAAGGGTTGCTGTTCAACTAGGAAGAGGTGTTTGGAGAACGCCAGCTGAGAGCTGAGAGAAAGGAGGGTCCTGGCCACGCCCCCAAGTGCTCCCTTGTGCAGGACACATCTCCTTTAATTCTCACAACAATGCCTCTGAGGAGATCATATTCTCCCACGTTACAGATGAGGAAAATGAGGCTTAGAGGTGTTAACCCTAAGGCACTTAGGGATGTAACTAAGGGCACACCAAACAGGAAGAAGAAGCAGGATTTCAAAATGTGACTGGCTCCAAAGTCCACACTCCTTTTTTTTTAAATATCACACTGTTTCTAGGTTCTAGGCTCAGTTGGTATCTTTCCCTCGGGGATGACACTGTCCACCCCCAGCCAGTCATTTTTTCAGTTGGGAAGCCACCATCACATTCTGGAGGCAGCCAAGAAAAAATGGGGGTAGCAATCCTAACATGATGAGAGAACGCATTTCTTTCTTATCCTCAACAACCTCTCTGTGCTGTATGTTTTCCCCTTTCCGTTCTGAAGAGAGGAAGTAATCACATGACCCACCGTAAGCCAATCCATTCAATGGATACGGCTGGGGACTGGGGCACTGTCTACCACACTGGGTGATGGGTATACACTTAATCAATAATTCAAATGCTATAGAAATGTTCACCTGAAACCTACTGTACTCTTATTGATCAATGTCACCCTGTTGGAAGTTAATTTTCTAAATAAAATAAAATTTTAAAATAATTAAAAAAAAAATAGACACTGTCTACCAGATCTGAGTTTGGGTCTTGGTCTGTCATTTTCTAAAGCAACCACATGACTGGTAGGCACTAAGGTAGGAATGTGGCCCCCCAAATCAATCTATTTGTGCTCCAATCCCACTTAAATGTTTTGAAGGCTATAATTTGAATTCTGTTATTTTTAGTTAACGTCCCTGTGCTTCAGTCTCCCCTTTGGAAAAATGGCAATAACAAAGAGCACCTACCTCATCATGCTTTTGATACAAGAATTAAATAAGGTGCTACGTGTAAAGGACTTACAACATCATGTAACATTGAGTAGCAATCAGTGCATATCAGCTGCCGTCACTACTATCACCATTATTAGTGTTTTGATGGTTGCTTAGCTTCTTTAATATACTTTCCTTTTATAGTTATGGGATAATAACACCTACTTCACAACACTATGAGAGTTAATAAAATAATAAAATACTTAGTATGGCACTTTGTTAACTAGTAATAATAGGAGTAGCAATAATAAAAATAATTTATCTATTTCTCCATTGTTGGACTTTTCTAATAAGAAATCTTTGTGTTCTTATAACTATTTAGTAATTCTGAGAGTTAGTTTCTAAGCAAAATGATGTGAAAATTTAATTTTTTCTCTAATTTCTGTCATTACGAATGTCATGAATCATTATGTCAACTTGTAATCCCATCAGAAGTATGAGTACTTATTTTTACCTTGCCAAGAGTACGAATTATCAGTTTGAAAACTATTCCCTGAATTATATAATATATATACTGTTGAAGACACACATATATTTTGCTGGGGAAGTCCACTTTATGGGCAGATCGCCACCAGCACTACTAAGACCAACAACAATCAACCTTAAATTTCATGTTACCACAATACACAAAGCAGATTCATGTGGCAGCAGGAACAGTAATGCATTTATTATGGGAACAGTAAATCAGGCACGTTGACAAATGAAGAAGCCTTGATAAGAACACCGTATTCCACGGAGTGCGAAGGGGTGCCGTGAGGGGAAATACAACCCCGTGTAGTGTCCTCAACAGGACAAGGAAATCAACGAAAACCACAGTTCACATACTCTCAACAAAAAGCCACCTGTGAGTCCTTCTGACTTGTTTCATTAGGTGAAAAATGTCTCCGTGGAGAGTTTAAATATTGATGCCCCAAAGAGTTCTTCCTTACTGCCACATGGCATCAGTCTTAAAAGAGATTATGGTGAGAGGTTCCAGAGGCCAAGGGAATAACAAGTTAAAGGGACGCAGATTCTCACCATGCAGGACATAATTCTTCTTGAGAGACTACATATAGTATATATCAGTCGGAAAGAGCTGACCAACTTTTCTAAAAAATACACTGGAAAGAAACTGAAGGAGATTCATTCCAATCATTTTTTTTTTTCATCTTGAACATGAATGAAAAAAAATGCTAATAATACAACACACATGCCTGCATGCCTTGTAATAACTAGATACCCATATATGCATTTATATGAATTTCAGAGCAATCTCCAGAGATCCGGGTCATCTAAATAATGGTAGCATGTTTGCCTCTGGAGGGGAGCCTGGGGCTAGGGATTGGGGTAAGAGACATATCTTTACTCCTTACTATTTTGTACTGTTCGCCTTTTTAAAACTCATGTGTGTTTTTAATTAGTTCTTTAAAACTCATAACTATGTAAATAAATATATAAAAAGTATTGGGACATTTGACAAAATCTGTAGACTTTTTTTGTTGCTGTTGTTGTTTTTTACAGAGACAGAGTCAGAGAGAGGGATAGACAGACAGGAACGGAGAGATGAGAAGCATCAATCATTAGTTTTTCATTGCACATTGCTACACCTTAGTTGTTCATTGATTGCTTTCTCATATGTGCCTTGACCATGGGCCTTCAGCAGATGGAGTAACCCCTTGCTCGAGCCAGCAACCTTGGGTCCAAGCTGGTGAGCTTTTGCTTAAACAAGATGAGCCCGCAGTCAAGCTGGCGACCTCAGGGGTCTCGAACCTGGGTCCTCAGCATCCCAGTCCGACGCTCTATCCACTGTGCCACCGCCTAGTCAGGCTGTAGACATTTTTGATTGTCATATCAGGGTGCGGGGTACGGGGGATTGCCACTGGACATTTAGTGTATACAGACCAGATCGCTGTTAAACATCCTACAGTGCACAGGAAAGCCCCTTAACTATCCAGCTGGAAAGGCCAGTGGTGCTGCTGCTCTAAGTCATGGGCCTCTCCAGAGAGAGCATACACACACGGAGTGAGAACTATACAAACAGCAACCACTCAAGCTGCCTCTTGGCTTCTCACTACTCCAGACAGAGCACGTCATCCAAAGAGACAAGGAATGGAAAGAATGCCCAACTCCCACACCCAAGTGGTATCCTGTCTGGGTGGGAGAAACAGCCTTTATCAGCAGCTCTTAGCAGTAATAGCAAGATCTAGAGTCTAGACCCTTCCTGCAGCCTCAGGAGAGGTGACCATAAGGCCCACTCTTCAGGGGTCTGTGCAGGTGGGGAGGGCATTTAGGAGCTGTACTGCTTCAGTTATTTGTGTTTAAATAAGTTTGGTTAAAAGCCGTTCACACCTTTACCTCTCAAACAGAGCACTAGCACCTATATTCAGATGGTTACATTATATAATTCAGTGGCATTATCCAATGATCCACCTGAGATCCACAGGCTTCAATTAATTTAGGAACAGTAAGGTGATGTTGGGCAGATAAAATATATTATGCTCACTTTGTTAAAGATGGCGCTGCTCACATCGAAGCAAGCCTGTTGCCCAGGTGATATTAATGTGTGTTGGGGGCGGGCTGTGGGCAGGCAGGATCCTTGTAGCCTGGGGCTTGGTTTTAGGACTAAGCCTTTCCCACTCTTTTTGATGGGGGGTGATGCAATCCCATCATGCCTCAGATAAGTAACTTTGTATTAGAGACTTCCCTATTTTGTATATTGGATTAAAGGTTTTGATTTCTACACTATAAAATGGGGGCAGAATGGGAGCTCGCTTTCTCAGTTCCTAATAATCCAGGGGATTATTAGCATTAGAGAGGAGAGCAGAGAGGAGAGAGCAGAGAGAGGCTACATGGAGGTGAGGAGCCCTGAGGAGCCACTGCGCCACCTCACCCGCAGGTGTTGTAAAGTACCAAAAGCTACAGAATCGATATTAATATTTTAAGAGGCTTAAAGAACATTTTATTAATTTGGGTTAAGGTGTGCAGAGAAATGTTGTGAATAATCTCTGTACTGTGTGATTGGCATAAAACCAGGATGGCCCTTGGCATTGTATTGTGAATGCAAAGGGAAGGAAAACATGAATTCCCTGACATTCCACCACACCTGTGGGGAAAGGGGTGAATGGCTAGCCAGGTGCAGGAAGAGAAAAGCCAAAATAAACCTTTTCTTATAGTAATGAGCCATTTGTGGGCATTTGTCCCCACGGAAACTACCTCTCCCATATGAATGCATATAGTTAAGGTGTGTGACTCTGGACAAGGAGATGGCGGATAAACATTAGAGAATATAGGAATGTCTCTTAATATGTAAAGAGACATCTTTCTATCATTGTGTTGACTTGTAAATTTTGTTTTCTCCAAAATGATGTATGGCTTGCAAATTGAACATGGTCCCATCATGTTAAAGGGCATATGACTATAACCAATAGTGGTAAAGGGCACCTAATTGTAATTTTTGCTTCTATACTTCCCGCTTGCAAAACTATAAAAACTAAGTAGAACAAAGGGCCGGCACGCTCTCCCTTAGATTTTTGTCGGAGTTGCCGCCGCTTGGCCAAGCTAGACAATAAAGCTTTGGTGTGTAATCGACGGATTTTGTTTGTTGTCTTCAATGTTTTGAGTCCCTCCGGATTAGGCTTAACAGAGGAGGCCAGGAGAAGTACCCAAGATGGCAGAGTGCTGATGTAAAAGCCAATTTGTGCAGAGTTTGTGCAGAGAGAAGGAGATGGGAAACAGAGGTGAATAAGTCTGGTGAGCTAGAAACCTTTGATTCTAGGAAACTCGGTTAAGTCAGTAGCTTTGTGAGCACTGAATGAGCGGGTTTTGGAGCCCAGTGTGTGTTTTTACTTGCCTGCCGGGTGCAAGCTAGGATTAAAGATGATGGCCCACCAGTTTTTGACTCCGTTGTTTCTTTACCGACTGTCCGAATCCAATGCGAACCTGCATGAGCCAGGCTGCTGTGATGGTGTCCGTGGCTACTGGCTTTACAGGTGACCAAAAGAGGATACTCTTACTAAGCACTATTTTCTTGGAGAGCTTCTGGCCCCCCAAAAGACTCCTTGACAAGACAACCCACAAGCCTCACATCAGGAGGTGCTTATGGAGGTTCTCCTCGCTGCAATTTAAAGGAGAAATTGAGATAAGAACCCCCCTTTTACTGAGAGGCTTAAAAGGCATTTTATGATTTAGGCCAAGTGTTCAGAGAGATTTTGTAAATATGATTTTTATACTTGTGTGTGATTTACACCAGCTCAAGATGACTGATCGCATTCCTGCTCAGGAAGGGCTGTTATCTTGTAAATGGAGAGGTTTTGATATTAGAAGGTTTTGAGAGGGAGGAGACTCGAACCTGCTCCCTTCCCCACACCTGTGAGGAGGAAGGTAAACAGCCAGGAATGTGGAGGGGGAAGGGAGATTTGAGTAGCCCCTTCCTCTCCCCTTTCTTTCTCCTTAATGGGCGATTTACAAAGGCTTATCCTCTGACACCATGTGAGCCCCCTCCCATCCTGAAATCAGGTGATTGACCTATGTTCCTCTAGACAAAGGAATCACGAGACCCATGTATGTGAACTTGTGTTCTGTAAAGGGTATATAAGATGTAAGAAATCTGATTTCGGGAGTACGTGTCTTTGGAGCTACTGGCCCACGTGCTCCGCTGGCTTTAACTAATAAATTCTCTTTTCCTCTTATAGTTATCTCAGTGTCAGTCCTCCGTTGGGTTTCTCTCCTTCACCAAAACGACTCTTGCCTCCTTGAAATGTAGCCTATTTAGGTTATTTAAATTTGTCCTTATACTGTGCCTTCTCTCTCTCTCTCTCTCTCTCTCTCTCTCTAAATCAGATTTGTTGTCCTTGTTCATTTTTGCATTACAGTTTATTATAACAAAAGCATATAATGTTTGAGCTGAAAGAAATCTTCAAAATCATCTAAGGCCTTGGCCAGTGGCTCAGTGGATAGAGCTTTGGCCTGGAGTATGGAGGTCCTGGGTTTGACTCCTGGTCAGAGTACACAGGAGAAAGGACCATCTGTTTCTCCCCCTCTCCCCCTACTCACCCTCTTCCCCTCCCACAGCCAGTGGCTTGATTGGTTTGTATGTGGCCCCAGGTACTGGGATGGCTCAGCTGGTCCGAGCATCATCCCAGACAGAGTTGCTGGGTGGATCCCAGTTGGGGCACATGTGAGAGTCTGCCTTCCTAATCTACCCTTTACAAAAAAAAAAAAAAAAATCTAAAAACTCAAATTTTACAGATAATAAAATAACTAATATATATAGAAATTTCTCTGTAGCCAGCATTGTTCCAAGTAACTTACTTCAATTAATTCCTTTAATCCTCAAAACCACTTGATGGGGTAGATATTATGATTATCAACCCCATTTTACTGATGAGGAAGCAGAAACACAAGTTAAGTACCATATTGTGGCAGACAAAATTCTAAGATGACCTTTAGTTAGTTATGCCCTGTGTAAACCCCTCCCACTGTATGTGGCAGGAGGTGTGACTTGCTGAAAGTCAGTAGTAGATGGCAAAGGTGATGGGTGAGGTACTCCCATAATTACATGATATCAGATGACTCTGTCCTGGGAGATTAGTAGACTAGAGAAAGATTCTCCCACTGGCTGTGAAGAAGCAAGCTGTCATATTGTGAGAGATATTATAAGAAAGTCACATGGCAAGGGACTATGAGGGTCTCTAGCAGCTGAAAGCTAACAGCAAGAAAAAGAGGACATCATTCCTACAACCATAAGGAACTGAATTCTGTCAATCACAACATGAGATGGAAGGAAGATCCCAGGTTCCAGAAAGGAAGCAGTCCAGCCACACCCAGGCTGCAGCCTTGTGCAACCCTGACCGGAGGGCCCAGCTGTGCTGCTGCCCGGACTCCCGACCCACTCACACTACCACACACCCCATGGATAAGGTGCACCTTTTTCTGAAAAACTTGGGGTCTAAAAACTGGGTGCGTCTTATACAGTGGTTGTAGATTTTTTTACTTGCATTTCCCACTTTTTTGCGCTTGGTTTTGCGCTCACTGTTGAAGACAGTGATTCATCATCAGACACAGATGAGGACAAGCTAATGGTTGGGAGTTTTGACAGTGATGAGGAATTGTTTGAATCTTATGATGACTAAAACTTGAGTTCAATAACTTTATGTATTACTTTTTTTTTCAAAATTTGGGCCCCAAAATTAAGGTGCCTCTTATACATGGGAGTGTCTTATACATGAGGAAATACGGTATGAGGTTATAAATGTATGCTTCTCTGAGGCATTATGTTTGTGGGAATTTGTTATGCAGCAATGGAAAAAATAATAGACATGTCCAAGATCACAAAGTGAGTAAAAGAAAGATCAAGATTCAAATCCCAGTAGTCATACTCCACAATCCACAACCTCAACCACAAACACAAAAGTGTTAATAATGGCCATCTATCGGGCATGGAGGGTTGGATTATTTTATTTATCCTTTTTAATTTTTTTCTTTGCACTTTTTTACTCTCTGACATGTTACACACTCGTGAACACACATATATACATTATTTCTTTTCTATCTCTCTGACCACAATATGGGATCTGTGTGGGCAAGGACTTCTCTCACCACTTTCTTCCCTGTTGTAGTCCCATCACCTAGGACAATGCCTGGCAACAAGTAAATGGTGAATTATTTGCTGAATGCCATGAATTAATGTAATCACCGAGGAGCTAAAGCTTGGAGACCAGCTGCGGTTGGTCGCATTACTGCTCTTGGTTCCACAACGCTTCTATTACTATGCCCTCTGCCATCTGACTGTGCAGCTCTTCCACGGCACCTGGACTACTCTGGCCATTAGTATGGGGCTGGAGGTGCAAGGGGCAGTTACAAAGTTAGGACTTAGGAGGTAACCCATGTCTCCAATTACCTTCTTGCCCTTCTGCCAACGCCAGAGAAAAGCATGCCCTGATTAGCCCATTTGTCCAAGGAGTAGGATAGTATGTGGAACAAACCTGGACTTGACCTGTAGTTCATGAGCTGAGCTTTAATCAGCCAACCCCAACTAACACATGAGCATTTGAACAAGAAGAAATAATGTTTTTAAGTCACTGAATTTTGAAGTGTTTGTTATGCAGCATTATTAAAAAACAGGAAGAGTTCTTTTCACTTCTAGTTCACCTGATGTATTATTAACATGAAATTTCACACATTGGCATTACAGGAAAGAACGCCCTAAGCAGTAAAGGAAGATCTAATTAATGCTTTAGCAGTCCCTTTGTTGGCTATAGGATGTTTTGTAACCATTACATTAAAAACAGCTTTTAGGATAGAATATGCCAAAGATTATAATCCTGCTACATAACAACAACAACAAAAAGACATAAATGCCCTCTAGAAATTAAGCACTCACAAAATAATTATGCAAGATTCCAGGGAGAATGGAGGTGTGAACTGGAGGAGTTCGATGCTAAGAAAGCCCAGTCGATGTAGGGCCGTCAGTGGTTAATCATCTACTTTCAAGATCTGAAAAGACTAAAACGGGTTTGAAATTTCGTAGCCGAGTTCCGGAATGTACTTTAATATAGTATTGTTGTCCATAGTTCAGTCAAAATTGAAAACAGATGAAAGGTAGGGCTCCTTGGTGTGATTTTCCCTGTGTAAGGTGTAGAAGGAGCCTCAGAGCTTAATGCTTTAGAGAGGAATGCCAGGAGGAGGGTCGCCGGGCGGGGCTGCCCATTCCCAGAGCTGCCAGCCCAGGGGCTGAGGCAGACCATGCGAGTGGGAGCTGAGCGGAGAGGCCGCCACACCTCTGCCAGTAAGAACAGCTGTTGTTCTTACTTACTGGGGACAACTACAGGCTCTCTGCTACAAACTCTCTCCCTATTATCTTCAACCATCACAATAACCTTGACAGGCTAGGGTTCCTGTGTTCCTGACACAGACAAGGCTGAGAAAGGGAAGTGTCCTGCATGAAGACAAAGCACTAGAAACTGAAGAATGAGGGGAAAGAGGAGAGAGCTCTGACCCCAAGGCCCAGGTTCTTTCTGCAGCATCATGATCGTCCTGCGTTTTCTTGTACAAAGAGGGCGTCCTATCCTTTCCCTTCCTCCGAGAGTCTTTGTATTGGGGATTGGAAATTTACCCAGTGTGGGTCTACTCATCATCAATGTCACTCGGAAGTACCACTGTTCCCACAGTTTAGGAAACAACGCGGCAATCATTTGTCTATTGTTTGCTGGCACAACCTCTGGCAGATGCAAAGGCTGCAAGCCCTGGAACTGGGTGAGGCTGGTAAGCTGCACCATTCTTTAGTTATGGAAATAACCTGACTCTCCTATGGAAATAGCCAGCGAAGGCTGGCTGGCATTTGCACCCTGTTGGCCCTGTGTAATTCTAAATGCTCTCTTATCTCTGTGCACAGATTCACCTACTTACAGAGCACGAATAATAACAGAATACAGTGGTCTGACCCTTTCTAACAGATCTCTTTCCACGCAGAGCCCTTCCAGAAGCTCTGACACTCGTCCGTCATAAAGCATGGCGCGTCTGCCCTGCTTATGTCAAACACAAACACCTATTCAGGCAGCTGAGTAATCAATGACAGCGACACAGAGACCAAAAGGCCAGCACGTGAGTGAGTATCATCAAGCAGTCAGTGTACTGCTGAGATGAAAGTTCATTCGAAAGCTGACTATGAGATGTCTTGTTTTAAAAGGGCTCTCCTCTCTAAAGACTTAACTTTCAGCCTTAAAATATTTTAATGAAAATATTATATGCAAAGAGAATAAGAATAACAACACCAGTATATAGAGTATTTGATAAACAGTGAGTCCGTCAGCACAGGCGCGTCCTGAGCCCTGTAGGAAGCTCCACCGGAACTAGCTCGGTGCACTCCCGACATCACATCACATCCCTGTGGGCAGCGGACTCTTGTCCTTCTACTAATGGGCACGTACATAGTTTATACTTTGCCTTTTTTCTTTTACATATCTTGAAAATCTTTCCATATTGGAGAAAACAGTGGGGAACAATCTCTTTTCAAAAGGCCAATCTCTTGAAAAGTGGAAAGTATGTCACTAAGAAATATTAAGTTCAGAGAAAACAGACCGGTGTCCTTAAACCATTTTTGCTCATTACAAATGGATTCCAACAGATAAAATGAAGAAAGGGAACATCACTGGGGATCCAAGAACAGAGAAACAAGGGTCCCACCGGGAGTTAGACAGTCTTCTTCCTTGATATAAGGGTTTTGTTTCTTATTTCCTTTTCCTGTTTTTCTTAACAGGCACAATAGGCATATTGACAGTTGTGAAAGGCTTTAACAAAGGCCCCTTTTAAGTCACTTTTTCCTCTATCAACACTCACTGTGTGCATCTAAAGTTTCTATAGTCAATGCTTTGTTGAGTTTTGTTCAATAGTCTAACAGATGAATAAAAGTCATCCTCTCTCTCTCTCTCACACACACACACACACACATACACACATAAATACACACACACACAACCTCTTACTTCTGTAGAATCTGATTCCCAAAACCTTCAAACTTGCCATAAATAATTAATATAAAAAACATCTAGCATATAGAACATCTAACATATAGATTTATCACAGCAAGGCCTGAGATAACAGGTATTTAAGTTTCAAATGCACCCTGCAATTCTGCTTATGATCTGGATTGCAAATCTCTTAGGAAGTACTAACTAAATAGCGGATAAGGTTGGAAGCAGACTGGAGGGAGCTGAGGAGGAAGGTAAAAATACACAACTCACCTTTCAACAGAGGTTGGCAGTCCAGGTGGAGCCATGTGGCCCACACTAAACAATTAGAACATAATCTATAAAGAATATACATTAATGAATGTAATCATCTATCGCATGAACTGCACCACCCCGATAATGGTTTGATGGATTTTCATCAGTTCCTGAGAGCATGTATGAAATAGTTTTCCTTAAAATTGACAGATACATGAATTTTAGTCCTTGGGGCCTGGAGGGCTGCCAGAAATCTTGGTAAAATGAGAGGCATGTGTAAAGGGTGACTGGTAGAAACATGTTGAGTATTATGGTTTTACTGGCAGAGAAAACATATTAGATTTCTAATATTTACTGGCAGAGAAAACATATTAGATTTCTAATATTCCCAAATGAAAATTCAGAAGAGCAGAAGCTCTACCTGCAGGTATGTAGTACGCAGGAGGAGACTGCCTGGTGGGCTGCTTTTCCATAGGAAGCTCTCTGTCGCTCCACAGTGTCCTCCAGGGTAACAGTAGTAGGGATCTATTTAGTTAGTGATGGTTAGCATAGGCATTGTTCTTTGGGGTGGGGTGAATGGAGGGGAGATAGTGAGACAGACTCCTGCATATGCCCTGACTGGGATCCACCCAGCAACCCTCATCTGGGGCTGATGCTCAAGTACCGAGCTATTTTTAGTGCCCGAGGCTGCTGCCCTCTAAAGGAGCTATCCTCAGCACCTGAAGCCACACTGGAACCAACTGAGCCACTGGCTGTGTGAAGGGAAGAGGGGGGAGAAGCAGAGGGTCACTTCTCCTGTGTTCCCAGATTGGGAATCAAACCCAGGACATCCATACGCTGGGCCGATAATCTATCCACTGAGCCACTGGCCAGGGCCAGGCCAGGCATTGTTCTTTAGGTCAGTAACCCATATCTGGATCACAAAGTGTTGCTTTAAGTCCTAACTGAGAGATATTTCCTATTACTTTAAATGGGATAAATTTTCATATGCTACATGTCAATCCCTGCCCTCCTCCCCTGAGATCAAGTCCTCAAAAGGTAATTAAACCACAGTAACCTACTAAAACTGTATATATCACCACCTGTCATTTTTAAAATACTTCCTGTAAAAGCAAACATGTTTTGTGGAATGTTCATATAATACTTTTTGCATATAAACATAGAACTGAGTCTTACCCATAATCTATGAAGTCGGGTATGAAAAATAAAGGCATGCGTGACTGGAAAAGACATTGTATTGGGAAGAAGACTGTGGCTGGATATATCTGCGGTTACTGAGAGCAATGCTGGGTGCAGAGGGCACACAGGCGAAGTGCAACCTGTGTGCTCCGGCTCCTGCGTAAAGAGGAATTAGCAAAGGAAGAGCGCGTGAGGCTGCAGACACCACCGTGGCAAACAGGCAGAACGTAAGTAAGTGAGTGACACCAGGGAGCACCTCGAGGAAGGGGCAATGGCCCGAGAAACGACGGAGAAACAAGAATAAGCTTGGTGAATGAGGAGTTTCAGTAAACGGGTGGGTCAGACTCGATAAAAAGGAACAATGGGCACGTGGGTTTGAGTCAGATAAGAAGAGGTAAGGAGTCTAGGCCTCACCTAATGCAGAATGAGAGCAGGCAAATGCACAGAAGACCAAGGCCAAGTCAAACAACACTGCACGGAACTCTGTTAGATGGAGACAGCATGCGACAAGGGAAATGTACTAATTATACTAGTAAATATTAGTAAGAGTGGACAGGACTTTTCAAAAGTTATTTGCAAAGATTATGTGTTTTTATATGAATAAAAGCCAAATTAAAGACTCTGAGAGCTGAAAGGCATTGTCACAGTGGCCCATGCAACAGTGGAACTGTCTAAATGGCTGGTCCACACCGCGAGGCAGCTGGGCACTTAGGCTCTGTAGCCTCACATACGCCGTCCGGGCAGACACTGTAGCAGAATTTAACACTTACATTTCAACTGAAAGAAGACTATGTTATTAACAATAATGACAACAAAGCTTGACTAGCAGTTAAGTTAGTTTAATGACAATTACTCTATGGTAAGCTTGTTTACAATATTACTTTAACGCACACAGAGTCCCTATGCTTGGTTAGTACTATTTAGCCTAACCAAGCCTACACCATATTTAGCCTAGTAACAATATATGGTCTTCTAATAAAGATCTGGAAAAAAAATAATCATTGTGGTAATGGCATATTTAGTGCTGTAGAGTTGGTAACATTTAAAAAAAAATGTTGGAAAAAAGAACATGGACTAGACCATCATTCTCAACATGACTCTCTCATGTTTCAACTCAAAGAAAAGAATGAGATGGTCACAAAGTAATCTCTATTTCTGTTCTGGACTGCCTTTGTGTTTTAGTGTTCCCATGTCTACAATGAAGTATTGGGTTATAAAGGAGAAAATCCCTGAGATAAAAACTAATTTTTATTTTATTTTATTTTTTTTGTATTTTTCTGAAGCTAGAAACGGGGAGAGACAGTCAGACAGACTCCCGCATGCGCCCGACCAGGATCCACCCGGCACGCTCACCAGGGGGCGACGCTCTGCCCACCAGGGGGCGATGCTCTGCCCCTCTGGGGTGTCGCTCTGCTGCGACCAGAGCCACTCTAGCGCCTGGGGCAGAGGCCAAGGAGCCATCCCCAGCGCCCAGGCCATCTTTGCTCCAATGGAGCCTCGGCTGCGGGAAGAGAGACAGAGAGGAAGGAGAGGGGGAGGGGTGGAGAAGCAGATGGGCGCTTCTCCTGTGTGCCCTGGCCGGGAATCGAACCCGGGACTTCTGCACGCCAGGCCAACGCTTTACCACTGAGCCAACCGGCCAGGGCCAAAAACTAATTTGAGGAAGCAAAGGGAGACAAAATATAGACAGCTTAATGTAAGCAAAAGGAAGTTTCACAATTAAATTATATTCCTTCCTTTCCCCACTTCCCTCATATCAGCATTATAAGTATAAAACTTGGTTTACTTAATGTATGACTTCAAATGCCTGCACCGGCTTATAATGCACTGAAGACAAAGTTTGGTGATGGAACCAGAAGAAAGATATGTCACTTAGTGTGATGTTTTAAGGTTCTAATATCTTGACAATGAGATGTCATCAGCTGAAACACTGGAAGAGTTTATACGAGACACTCTCAGCACAACTGCGACCATAAAAGAAAAGAGAATTAAGTCACCTACTTTCCCGTCCAGTTTTCTAAATCCGAATAGCTATTCACTCGTTACACAGACTGATGCAGGGCTGGAAACCCTCTCTAGCGCTCTCTCCTGTGCAGCTAACCTTCTTTAGATTGAGTCTTAATTACATGTTACCTCAAGTTAATCCTGTTATATAAAATTTGTGATTATTAAAGCCAGACACTAAGATTTTCCTAAATCAGAACTGCCTTTTCTTACTTCAAGGTCAACCAAGGAGAAGCAGCAGTAAAAAACAAACAAAAAACAACGACCCACAAGGATAATGAGATAATATGGTCTACACCAGGGGTGGTCAACCTTTTTATACCTACCGCCCACTTTTGTATCTGTTAGTAGTAAAATTTTCTAACTGCCCATTGATTCCACAGTAATGGTGATTTATAAAGTAGGGAAGTGACTTTACTTTATAAAATTTATAAAGTAGCCCTGGCCAGTTGGCTCAGTGGTAGAGCGTCGGCCTGGCGTGCAGAAGTCCTGGGTTCGATTCCCGGCCAGGGCACACAGGAGAAGTGCCCATCTGCTTCTCCACCCCTCCCCCTCTCCTTCCTCTCTGTCTCTCTCTTCCCCTCCTGCAGCCGAGGCTCCATTGGAGCAAAGATGGCCTGGGCGCTGGGGATGGCTCCTTGGCCTCTGCCCCAGGTGCTGGAGTGGCTCTGGTCGCGACAGAGTGACGCCCCGGAGGGGCAGAGCATCGCCCCCTGGTAGGCAGAGCGTCGCCCCTGGTGGGCGTGCCGTGTGGATCCCAGTCGGGCGCATGCGGGAGTCTGTCTGACTGTCTCTCCCTGTTTCCAGCTTCAGAAAAATTAAAAAAAAAAAAAATTATAAAGCAGAGTTATAGCAAGTTAAAGCATATAATAATAATTACTTACCAAGTACTTTATGTAGGAATTTCTCTAAGTTTGGCAGAATAAATCTTTATAAAACAACTTACTATAGTTAAATATATCTTTTTATTTATACTTTGGTTGCTTTGCTACCGCCCACCATGAAAGCTGGAACTCCCACTAGTGGGTGGTAGGGATCAGGTTGACTACCACTGGTCTACACTGTGAAAGATCTTTTAAAAAAATAATTAGTGAATTAATAGAATAGGAACCTAGGTTTCAATCAGATTGGAGTTATAGTGATGAAAAACTCAAATATTCTCAATGCTAGAGCAACATTTAAAAATAAAAATAAAATAAAATGAAAAGGCCCCATGTGGAAAATAAACCACATCATAATCAAATTTATTTAAAACTAGTGATGATGAGAATATTTCAAAAGCAGCCAGAGACAAAAGACACCAGACATGCAGAGCAACACAGATAAGAAAAAGAGAATATTTCTTGTCCAAGATGATACAAGATAATATGACCATCTCAATAGATGAGGAAAACAAAAACATTTGACATTATCCAACATCCATCCCTAATACAAACTATCAACAAGTAGAAATAGAAAGAAACTTCCTCAATCTGATTAAGGACATCTGCAAAAACCTAAACTAGCATCATTCTTGTCAAAGGCTGAATGCTTTCCCCTAAGTGCAAGATCAAAACAAAAATGTCCGCTCTTACCACCTCTATTCAGTATTGTACTGGAGGTTCTAGCCAGTGCAATAGAGCAAGGAAAAGAAATGAAAAACAAAACAAAACAAACTACTTGCTGTCAAGGAACAACAAAACTATTCAGAGATGACATGATCATTTACATAGAATATTTATGGAATCTATGAAAAAGCTACTAGAACATGCTGATTTTAACGAGATTGCAAGATACAAGATCAATATACAAAAAATCAACTGTATTTTCTTATACTAGCAATGGACAACATAATTTTAAATAAAAGTACCATTTACAACAGTATAAAAATATTAAATAAATATGCCAAAAGATATGCAAAACTTGTACATTTCCAACTATAAAACATTGGTGAGAGAATTTAAGGAGATCTAAATCAAGGTTGAAATGCACTATGTTTATAGATTAGAAGACTCAAGATTATAAAAAATGTTAATTATCGCCAATCTGATCTATGAATTCAACATAATGCCATTCAAATACTCTGTAAGCTTTTAGTGGAAACTAAAAGGCAGATTCTAAAGCTCATAGGGGAATGAAAAGGATCTAAACAGACTAGCTAACCAACTTTGAAAAAAACTAAATTTGAAAGAGTTACAAAACCTGACTTCGCCTGACCTGTGGTGGTGCAGTGGATAAAGCATTGACCTGGAATGCTGAGGTTGCTGGTTCAAAACCCTGGGCTTGCGCGGTCAAGGCACATATGGGAGTTGATGCTTCCAGCTCCTCCCCCCTTCTGTCTCTCTCTCTCTCTCTCCTCTAAAATGAGGAAATAAATAAAAATAATTTGTTAAAAAAAAACAAACAAACAACCTGACTTCAAGATTTATTATGAAATTACAGTAATCAAGGCAGTGTGGTAATGGCTTGAAGAAAGAACAATCTAGTTATATACATACATCGTCAACTGATTTTCAAAAAAGTTGCAAAGACAATTCGGTGGAGAAAGAATAGTCTTTTCCTTTAGCCTTCTCTATTCCACAAACGGTGCTGAAATAATTGGATAGCCATATAAGGAATTTTGATCTATCCCTGGAACTACATAAAAAAGTAACAAAAAATGGATTGGAGACCTAAATATAAAACCGAAAGCTATACAACTTTTAGAAAAAAACTTTTGTGACCATGGGATAAACCCAAGATTTCTTTGGACTCCATCAGAATTATGTACTTCTGGCTTTTCAAATGAAACAGTTAAGAGAACAAAAAAACAAAGCAAAGAATAAGAGAAAATATTTGAAAAAGCATGCATCTGATAAAGTTCTCTACTCAGAATATATTTTGAAAAACTCTTAGGACTCAACTGTCATAAAGAACACATAAAAAGTGAACAAAAGGTTTGAATAGATACTTCACCAAAGAAGACATATGGATGGCAAATAACTACATGAAAAGATGCTCAATATTATCAGTCATTAGAGAAATGCAATAAAACTTCTATGAGATATCAGTACACACACATTAAAATGTATAAAATTAAAGATGTAGAGCTGAAACTCTCATACACAGCTTCTGGCAATGTAATACAGTGCACAACTTTGGAAAATAGATTGACAAGTTTTTTTTGTTGGCTTTTTTTTTCTTAATTAAACATACACCCACCATATGATCCAGCCATTTCAATCCTAGGTATTTACCCATGGTAAAAGAAAATATTATCCATATGAGGATTTATTCATAGTAGCTTTATTTGTAATAATCAGAAACAACAAAATTGTAAACCACCAAAATGTTAACAAGTGAATGGATAATCAAATTGTGGTATATCTACGCAGTGGAATACCATTCACTAATAAAAAAGAATGAACTGCCGACACTGACTACAACATAAATGAATCTGCATAGTTACGCTCACTGGAAAACACCAGGACCTGCCCCCCATGGGAAAAAAAACCCAGGAAGAAATGAGAACGGACTCTGTATTTCCATTTATACAAAATGTAAGCAAATGAAAACTAATCCATAGTGACTGAAAGCAGATAGGTGGTTACCTGGGACGAAAGGGAGAAAAGGGAAGAGATGAACAGTGTGCAGAGGATGTTAAATTGAGTGGGAGACTTGCAACCATGTCAACACAATAAATTAAAAATTAAATTAAAAAAAGAAAAAAGGGAATGGATGGCAGCATTACAAGGAGGTGTGGAGAGACCTTTAGAAGTGATGAGTATGTTTGCCACCCTGATTACGGCAATGATTTCATGGCAAAATGTATCATATTGTATTCTTCAAACACAGCATGCTCATTATACCTCAAAAGCAATTAAAACAGTTTTTAAAAGACACAGTCATCTTTAAAAGGTGAAAATTTAGCATAAAACGCAAATACAAAGTACAAACTCTTATTCCAGGGTACTGTCAATAAAAATTTAGTTAAGTCAATCTTCTCTTTTAAACATACAAACCTCATGCCTTCCATAAATGTTATTTAAAATTTCAGAAGGAATTAAGTATTCTGACAGGAACAAAGACAAGGTAACTGAACATGCTTTTTAAAACTGCAAATGCTCAGTCACTTTGATACGTTCCAGTCCCTTTGAAATTATGATGTTAAGTTTTTTGTTATTTTTTTTATACTGCCAATTAGGCATTGGAGGATATAAGGCAAATACAAGGGAAGAAGTAAGAAGCAAAAATAACAATGTACAGGAACACCTTCAAAGAATGACCTCAAATGTAGTCTGAATTTGAGAAGGTTAAGTTTGTCCTTCATTCTAAACCTGACTCAAAGCCATGCTGCTTGTTCAGGTAGCTGTTTGTTCACACACACCCCCCCGCCCCCCCCCCCCCCCCCCCCCCCCCGCCAGTCTTCCTCTCACCCTTGCCGACTCTGACTACCCCTCCAGCCACACTAAATTCATGTTCGCTGGCTTCACCTCGAGTCAGCAGAGCTTTGTGACCTGTCAGACCACAAACTCCCAGCGGAAGGTAACGCCACAGCCGTCAACCCTGTGTCTTGGTCTGTTCCCTCTCCAGCTCACGTTCCCGGACTCTCTGGAAGGCTCTGGTGGCTCCTGAACGCACAATTCTAGTCCCACAGTAGGACATCTAAAGTGGCATCTGTCTTTCTGGGGAGGCCACTGCCATCCTTACCTCAACTAACACACAAGCATCACAAAGGCTACAACTATTACTTAAATACCTAACAAAATGCCATGTTCGAAGTGGGAAAAAAAATTAGTGTAAAATCTTATTCATAAAACTACATTTTTGTATATTTTAACCACATAAAAATACTGACAGATGAACAAAAATTAGAAAGCCATGTGTAAAAATTTCAAAATAAGTTTTTTCCCTCCCTCCTTCCTGTTTTCACTGTTTTTATCGATGTTTACAGGGGGAAAGAGGTTTATTGACAGCTGCTAACTTGAAGGCTCTTTCATTCTATCCAGCTGAAATGAATCTGAGGCTTCTATTCAACTGGGATAAAAAGGAAAACTGAGCCCTGGCTGGTTGGCTCAGTGGTAGAGTGTTAGCCTGGCGTGCAGGAGTCCCGGGTTTGATTCCCGGCCAGGGCACACAGGAGAAGCACCCATCTGCTTCTACACCCCTCCCTCTCTCCTTCCTCTCTGTCTCTCTCTTTCCCTCCTGCAGCCAAGGCTCCATTGGAGCAAAGTTGGCCTGGGTGCTGAGGATGGCTCTGTGGCCTCTGCCTCAGGCACTAGTATGGCCCTGGTTGCAATAGAGTGATGCCCCAGATGGGCAGAGCATCGCCCCCTGGTGGGCATGCCGGGTGGATCCTGGTCAGGTGCATGCAGGAGTCTGTCTGACTGCCTCCCCATTTCCAACTTCAGAAAAATACCAAAAAAAAAAAAGGAAAAATGACAAAATTATTTGCTCCTGTGGTGGATTTCACTGCCAATTACCGGTTACTGTTATCTGATTGTTATACGTTTTATAAATGTGTCTAGCAGTGTTCTGTCTGGAAATGTATACAGTTTAGGGGAAAAACTACCATAACTTGATCTCCCATTACACAATATGAAGAAAACTGACTTTGGTTAATTTAGTGATACGACCCACCCCTTACTGCAAGCACAGAGTCTGTTATAACAACTCCCAGGAAGGTCTGGTCTGATCCAGCCTCCAGAGAATGATGCTACTGCAGCTAATCGTCTTTAAGAGCGGAAGCAAGCTTTTGTTGGGTTGATTCTGACAAGCCGCCCCCAAACACAGTGCTTTGTGATACTAATTATTTTGATCTTCAGGCACCTGAAAAACACCAATGCACGGGGAGGCTGTCTCGGAACCCCCCTTATCTGCCTAAAGACAAGTCCCCCAAACAGAGGTCTAATGTCACAGATCCGCCTCCACAGAAGTTTCATCAGTCAACAAAGATCAACCGTTGTCACAGGACAGGAGCTTAGATGTTGACATCATACCCAGACAAACTTTGTCACAAACTATCACACCTCCCACTGTTCACCTTTCCTAAAAATCATGTACTCCTCTCTGAGCCTACACCTCCTCTCTCCCTTCCCTATTACACAGGCTGATTTAAGTCTGAATTCTACATATTCATTTTCCCCCGGGGTATCTCCCACATATGCATGAGGTATACATGTTAATGAACTTCTGTTTGTTTTTCTCTTGTTAATGTGTCTTTCTTTATAAGGGTCTCAACGAAGAACTCAGAAGTACAGAGGAAAACTATTTTTCCTCCTCTAAATTCCGTCTCCAGAAAGCAAGCAATGGGCTAGACAATGAGACTAGCTCAGGACTCAGCAGTCCCGGCAGAGCGGGGTGGCGGCAGCTTCGAGGGAGGAAAAGTTTGTTGGCATCACAATGGGACAGGAGGGCACATATGTGCATCCTTGCTGATGAGAGCAAAACCGATTAAACACTTTTGGAAGATGATTTGTCAAAATCTAAACAAATGTTCAAGGTGCACCCAGCAAGCCTTCTGGGAATCGTGTCTGCTGAGATAATGCAGGAGTGCAGAAAGCTCTGGCTCTGGTTGCAAACCGGAATGCTATAGCGGCAGGCTCTCCTTCCATGAGGGCAAAAACCTGGAAACAACCTGAACTTGCAGGTCTAGGTGGTGTAAATATGCAACAGCTGTAGACTAGATCATCGTGCAGCAGTTAAACAAAATAGAGCGAGTTGAAAGCAATGCTTGTAACATTTTTTGGTGACATACACATTACTCGTGAACACACCCTATGCATGAGCACAGAAGAAAGAACATGCAAAGAAATTTTAATCAACGTTACCAGGGAGGGGGCTACTGTGTTTCTGGAAAGAATTTTAACTGTTAAATTCACATACTTCCATAATATAGTGGAAATCTAAGTGGTTTTAATTTAAGTATATCAGAAAAGACCAGAAGATCAAATAAATTTAAAATAAATGGAACAAGATACTGCTATGGAGAACCAATGGAAAGAACAACAGGACATGACCAAATTAAGAAAGTGAATTTGGTAATACAGTGTTGGTAGTAAAGGCGTTCTCGGAAAAAAAAAAAAAGCACCTGTTAAATGGCTTTCCCTTTCTTTCCCACCTAGTTAACCTGTTGAATGGCTTTCCCTTTCTTTCCCACCTAGTTAACCTGTTAAATGGCTTTCCCTTTCTTTCCCACCTAGTTAACCTGTTAAATGGCTTTCCCTTTCTTTCCCACCTAGTTAGCCACAAACTAAGTTTCTGGATAAGTGCAGCCGAGGAAGCAGACAGAATGGAATATTAAACAACAATGAAAAGGGGACCCACAGGGAAGGGGAGTTTCAACATTAAGTTGTATCTTTAAGAACTAAAGAGAGCTATGGTGGAAAAACTTCTTTCCTAGTTCCTTTCCGGATTAAAATAGGCATGGTGGTGCTAATTGTGAACACCGCAGCAGCTGCGTCCCACAGCCTGGCAGTCTAGTCTGGGGCACTGCCAGTCTGAGGGTGCAGCCCTGTCCTCCTGGGCGCTGCCAGTCTGAGGGTGCAGCCCTGTCCTCCTGGGCGCTGCCAGTCTGAGGGTGCAGCCCTGTCCTCCTGGGCGCTGCCAGTCTGAGGGTGCAGCCCTGTCCTCCTGGGCGCTGCCAGTCTGAGGGTGCAGCCCTGTCCTCCTGGGCGCTGCCAGTCTGAGGGTGCAGCCCTGTCCTCCAGGGCGCTGCCAGTCTGAGGGTGCAGCCCTGTCCTCCTGGGCGCTGCCAGTCTGAGGGTGCAGCCCTGTCCTCCTGGGCGCTGCCAGTCTGAGGGTGCAGCCCTGTCCTCCTGGGCGCTGCCAGTCTGAGGGTGCAGCCCTGTCCTCCTGGGCGCTGCCAGTCTGAGGGTGCAGCCCTGTCCTCCTGGGCGCTGCCAGTCTGAGGGTGCAGCCCTGTCCTCCTGGGCGCTGCCAGTCTGAGGGTGCAGCCCTGTCCTCCTGGGTGCTGCCAGTCTGAGGGTGCAGCCCTGTCCTCCTGGGTGCTACCAGTCTGAGGGTGCAGCCCTGGCCGCCTCCAGGGTGGCTGGCAGTCTGAGGGTGCAGCCCTGTCCTCCTGGGCGCTGCCAGTCTGAGGGTGCAGCCCTGTCCTCCGGGGCGCTGCCAGTCTGAGGGTGCAGCCCTGTCCTCCTGGGCGCTGCCAGTCTGAGGGTGCAGCCCTGTCCTCCTGGGCGCTGCCAGTCTGAGGGTGCAGCCCTGTCCTCCTGGGTGCTGCCAGTCTGAGGGTGCAGCCCTGGCCTCCTGGGCGCTGCCAGTCTGAGGGTGCAGCCCTGTCCTCCTGGGTGCTGCCAGTCTGAGGGTGCAGCCCTGGCCGCCTCCAGGGTGGCTGGCAGTCTGAGGGTGCAGCCCTGTCCTCCTGGGTGCTGCCAGTCTGAGGGTGCAGCCCTGGCCGCCTCCAGGGCGGCTGACACCGCCTGTGGCAGTCTCCCAGACCAGCCTGTATCCATCACCGCCTCCAGGGCGGCCGACACCGCCTCGTGGCAGTCTCCCAGACCAGCCTGCGTCCATCACCGCCTCCAGGGTGGGACGGGGACAAGACGGGTGTCTTCATGAACCGCTTCAGATCTCCAACCGCAGCCGCCCACGTCCCCATCTGTTTCATGCCATGTGGACCCTAAAAGAAAAATCCGGTTGGGTCCTAAAAATACTGTTTTGCCTCAGAAGGAGCCAGCTCCTCAGGCTCTGCCTCCCAGGCCTCTGTTTTACATAACATTAATTAGAGATGCTAATTCTGTGTCGGAATGGGACAGGGGCCACACCCTGGAATAAGAAATCATAAACCATAAAAGTCTGCCAAAATGTGTTATTTTATCCAAGCGCAGCAGTTTGAAATTGCTTCTGTTCCAAGCCTCCCTGATCATGAGCTCTGACCGGACTGGAGTCATAATTTTGGATGGGAATCAATCTTGCTTCTTCCTCTGACTCACAATGTGCAAGACGTTTTTCTCCTGTACTTAATAATAAAATGAGCTGATGTGTTCACATCTGACTTTGAAGGAAACGAAGTCCCTGAAATTGCTAATGAGTACTCAGGCAGAAGTCCGATGTGATGCTATTCAGCTCCAATGCACCTGCCACTGCCTACCTGTGAAACTGGAATTATTTCTCTCTGGCCAGCTGGCATGATCTTCAGTTTTGTCAGTAGATGGTGCTCGAGGAACCTTGGAGGATGAAGGCTGCGAGCTTGACCCAGCAGCACCTGACCTCCAGCATTGCACCAGCCACACCCAGTGGCTCTCACCTTCCAGCTGTTCAGCCCTAGCCAGAAACCCCCTGCCTGTCTGTCACAACCAAAAGATTTCCTGCTTGCAGGGCCCTGCCTGCCAGCCTACCCCCTCCGGCACCTCAGAGGAGGCTCCCAGCTAGCTAGTCCTTATTGGATATTCCACGCCACCAGCCTCTGCTCCGTAGCTTTGGACCAGTTCTGGCCCAGGGCAGCCTGAAGACCTTCCCTGCAGTACAGTGGGCTGCAGCCTGAAGGGCTTCCCTGCAGTACAGTGGGCTGCAGCCGGAAGGGCTTCCCTGCAGTACAGTGGGCTGCAGCCTGAAGAGCTTCCCTGCAGTACAGTGGGCTGCAGCCGGAAGGGCTTCCCTGCAGTACAGTGGGCTGCAGCCTGAAGACCTTCCCTGCAGTACAGTGGGCTGCAGCCTGAAGAGCTTCCCTGCAGTACAGTGGGCTGCAGCCTGAAGGGCTTCCCTGCAGTACAGTGGGCTGCAGCCTGAAGGGCTTCCCTGCAGTACAGTGGGCTGCAGCCTGAAGGGCTTCCCTGCAGTACAGTGGGCTGCAGCCTGAAGAGCTTCCCTGCAGTACAGTGGGCTGCAGCCTGAAGGGCTTCCCTGCAGTACAGTGGGCTGCAGCCTGAAGGGCTTCCCTGCAGTACAGTGGGCTGCAGCCTGAAGGGCTTCCCTGCAGTACAGTGGGCTGCAGCCTGAAGGGCTTCCCTGCAGTACAGTGGGCTGCAGCCTGAAGGGCTTCCCTGCAGTACAGTGGGCTGCAGCCGGAAGAGCTTCCCTGCAGTACAGTGGGCTGCAGCCTGAAGGGCTTCCCTGCAGTACAGTGGGCTGCAGCCTGAAGGGCTTCCCTGCAGTACAGTGGGCTGCAGCCTGAAGGGCTTCCCTGCAGTACAGTGGGCTGCAGCCTGAAGACCTTCCCTGCAGTACAGTGGGCTGCAGCCTGAAGGGCTTCCCTGCAGTACAGTGGGCTGCAGCCGGAAGGGCTTCCCTGCAGTACAGTGGGCCGAAGCAACACCTTTTCCAGTGAGGTCTGAACCCCCGTCTTCGGCATGGAGACCCTTTCCAAGTTTGTTCCCTTCTTGGGCTCTGTCCCTCTAGTCTTAGGATATTCTTCAGGATTCTCTTTGATACCTGCTTAATAGCAAATCTCTTGCAAATAGTTAATAACTTTCTACATTAACTCACCCTGTTTAAACCACAATGTGGTTTCTGACTCCAGACTGGACTCTGATAAACAGCCATCCATTGAAGAAGGTGGCAGCTCTGAACCTCACATGGGTTCTCAATGCTGTTCCTTCACTTCTTAATCCATTTCTCACCGTCAGTTCAGCTCATTGCTGACCAGCTTATTTCAGACCTTCTCCTGTACCCTTTAGGCTTCAATCCAACCAGTTTACCAGCTAACTACCAAAGGTTACATCAACTAATATTTGTTAAGGAAAAGTAAGAGCTTCCTTCAAAATCCAATACTTTTCCCTTAAAAAAATTTTTTTTTCTCCAAAGAGGACATACAGATGGCCAATAGACAAATAAAAAAAATGTTCAACATCACTAATCATTAGAGAAATGCAAATTAAAACCACAATGAGATACCACCTCGTACCAGTCAGAATGGTGCTCATTAACAAAAACAACACAGGATAGGTGCTGGCGAAGATATGGAGAAAGGGGAACCCTCCTGCACTGCTGGTGGGAATGCAGACTGGTGCAGCCACTGTGGAAAACAGTATGGAGATTCCTCAAAATATTAGAAATAGAACTTCCCTTTGACCCAGCCATCCCACTTATGGGAATATATCCCAAGGACACCATATCACCAACTGAAAAAAAGAAATGCACCCCCATGTTTGTGGCAGCATTGTTTATAATAGCAAAGATCTGGAAATAGCCCAAGTGTCCGTCACTGGACGAGTGGATTAAAAAGCTTTGGTACATATATACTACAGAATACTAGGGGCCATGAAAAAGAAGGAAATATTACTTTTTGCAACAATATGGATGGACCTGGAAACTATTATGTTGAGTGAAATAAGCCAGGCAGAGAAAGAAAAATATCATATGACCTCACTTATTTGATGAATCCAAGGAATAATAAGAACTGAGGAATGGAATTGAGACAGAGGAGGGATCAAAGGGACCAGAGGAAAAGAGGACAGAGGGAAAGGGGACGATAGGATGGGATTAACCTGAAGGGAATGGGGGAGGGCGCTGTAGGGAGGAGGGCAAGAGAGATGTTGAGGGGAATAGGGGGGAGGGGGGATGCACTCGGGGTGACCCTAGAATCTATATAAACACAATTAATAAAATTAAAAGAAAAAAATTTTTAAATAGAATTTTATTGGGGCAAACTTGTTAATATAACTATAACTATACAGAGTTTAGGCGGCCAGTTATACAACGCATCTCTGCACACTGTATTGTGTGTTCGCCCCCCCCCCCCAAGTCAAATCTTTGTCTATCACCATTTATCCCCCTACACCCTCCAGAGAGAGGAAGGGGGTGGGGAGAAAGAGAAAGAGAAGCATTCATTTGTTGTTCTACTTAGTTGTACATTTATTGGCTGCTTCCTGAATGTGCCTTTACTGGGGATCGAACTTGCAACTTTGGTGTTTTGGGAGGATACTCTAACCAACTGATAGGGATTAAAAATCTAAATTTTTAAATCTTTAATTTTCCCTTGTATTAGTCTTGCGTACATTCTTTTTAAAAAAATGTAAAAGAAAAAGTAAAAATTGTCCATCACCAAAACAGCCCCACATACTTGATATAAAACACAGTTTTGCTTTATTTTAGATTTTATCAGTTGGGACCTTCCTTTAGTTATTGCCTTTTTTTTCTCTCAACAGAGTAAAGCTGGAGACTTCACAACAATATTGAGTCTTCTAGTTGATTAACATGGTATATGTTCCCATTTCGGTTCTCATACTAGGGTCCTTGGAGTTGGACAAGTTCTTGGAGGCACACCAGGGCTACTGTAGAGGGTGGGAGGGAGGTCAAGCAGGTGGGATGGAGGGTGTCTCAGGATTATAGGTGAAATTCATTTTAAAAAGAATTACATTGCTAACACTTTTTCTGAAGGCTCTGTATACTCTTGCCTCACTCTACAGGAGAATTGAAACCTGCTTAAGCATGACCATTACAAATAGAGACCAGACTAGAAGTCAAGTCTTCCAACAAGCAGTGCAGAGATCATGAGCTTTCATTCCAGAATTTATCTAAAAACAATCTTTCACATTATTTTTATATATACTAGCTATCATGACTTGGAGTCATAAATTCCATAAATTTGTTACAGGTGGTTATGCTATCTGCTCACACCAGGCTTAACCAAGCGGAATGCAAAGAGAAGGAGCTCTGAAGACAACTGGGTGTAAGCTGTGCTGGCGACAGTCACAGGCAAGACGTCTGTGTGTCATGTGAAGGGAGGCAGCACAGCGCACGCAGGTCAACCAACTCTGTTCTTCAAACACTGCTAGGAGGCGAATACACAAATTACCGCAACAGAGTCTGATTTTCCCCCTGGGCTTTCAGTGGAATTAATTAAATACTAATCTTCTGATTAAGGTACAGAGTGATAAGAAAAAAAAATCTCTTTTTATACTCACATTAAATATAAAAGTACTGCCTTTTCTAAGAAAGAAGGAAATGCACACAAAGCAGAGCTACTGCTGCAGCAGCCTCACGCCACCTTTCCATTGTCACTGCATTGGTTCTGCAGCGGGGGCGCCACAGCACACTGTGGATAAAATCTCCTCATTCGCTTTCTTCTCTCTTTTCTGAGTGAGGTTTTTATCTCATCATCTGAAATGACAAGCTGGCATTATCAAAGCTGTGTATTCTGAGAGTCAGTAGCAGGCCTGAATTTCCTTTTTTCATTATTTTTGGTAGAACACACGGACCTTAGGTAAGCTATCGGCACCGATATGTCTTCAAATTCTTACTCGGTTCCCTTAAGGGGAAAAGAAGGTAATTAATCTGTCATCCTAGACTGTACTTACTGTTCTTTCACAGTATTTAAAAATTTTGTTATAAATAGATGAACTGGAACAAAAGAAAAGAGCATAAAGGTAAATAACTTGGGTTTTTAAGAATTCTAAGACCAAAAACCAAAAACAACAAAGACAAACAAAAAAGTACTACTTTTGCCTGCTGATTTGTACTTGTTTTCTTCATTTAGTTACATATTTCTGAAAACTGGTCTGCCATCTGACCACCTTGCTCCCATAAACATTATTCCAACAAAGACCAAACACATGTGAATGAAAGATTTGGGACTACATTGGTTTTTTTTTAAATGTTAGTTAACAGGTTGAGTTTTCTGACGCACAAAATTTCTGAATCATTCCCTTCACAAGCTGCTTTTAACGTTGTCTCTAAATGTAAAGGCCTCAGCTAGAATATCTCCCTTTTTAAGGGTTTGAGCAAGACCCTCTCTTAAAATGACATCTTAACTTTGTCACTTTCTACATTCTCAAAAGCGTGCTTAATGTTGTCACAGGCAGTTCTGAAGCGTCAGGAAGGATCAGACAGCCGCCTGGGGTATGTGGGAGGGAAAACGTCCGAGTGCTCGTCCCGTCATTGGAGAACACCTTGATGAATGACAGACACCAATGGGAATCACAGTCTCTCTGTAGGGACTGGCCACAGAGGCCGTGTCCTTCTAGTTCTTGCTGGGATTCTGTCCCCGTGCTGCAAACATACGGCCTGGCCTGTCTGCCTGGCTGACATCAGTGGAAATAACCCGGGATAAGTGTGCACATCAGCGAAAACAAAGCCCAGCTGTTGGGAGGGCAGGGTCACATGAGAACAGACAGTGAAAAATCGAGCAGTAAACTGGGAGTAGGCAATAGCAGACACATTTGTAGTTCTTTTTACCTTAATAAAGGGTTTTGAACACTACACTCAAATTATAGGCCAGATTCCTGGCATTTGTCAAACCCAGTTCCTGGGCTTCAGGCCACAGTGGAGGGTAAGTCAATAGGCTGGAGGAAATCAGAGTTTGTGTTTCATTTAGTTCTCTCACTTTCTGAGCAAAGAAACAGCAAGCAGTTTGCTTTAAAAAACAAACTAACTAACTAAAACAACTGGCATCTTGTAGCATTTTCATGAATAAGATCATTCTACTGGAAACTACAAGACAAAGAAACACATACTACTTAGAGAAAAGAAATCATTTCATGATATGCCTGAGTCATTTCTTTTTTCAAATTGGTATTTAAAAATGCTAAGTGGTGGCTGTTTAGTACAGTAGTAGAATAGTTTAGTACAGTAGTAAAAATAATTTAACATTTGTAAATGAGAAAATACCTGTTTTAACATACAGATCACGTTTTATCTTAAAACCCAAAAGCAAAAGTTTCCTCGATTTCTATTCAAGTCACTGAGTTGCTGTGATGGACAATATGAGATCGCACCTCTCATCTTCTGGAAATGATGTTTACACAGGTCTGTTCAAATGTGTGAATGCTCCCATTTTAACCGATTCATACCAACTTAAATACACAGGACGATAAGGAGCAACCTCAGTGCCTCCCCCACCATTTCCTGTTCCCAAAGCAATGATTACAGGGCTTGAATGCCTCAGCTTGACCTTGTTGCTATACCACTAGCCATTCTGCTTCAGGACCTTTGCACTGCCCTGCCCCATCTAGCACAGTATTCATTTTATTGCCAAGCAATAAACATTTTACTGCCTAACTGTCTATTTCCTTCTACAAAATGGCTCATGGATAGAAGTCAGACATAATTCCCGAAAGGGAAAATCTTACTATTGACTCAGAAGCAGAGAATGGGTTTTCTGACAGTGTTCCACTTTGATTCATCTACAGCATCATCCCCCCTCCCAGTAGACCTTATTTGATAGAGCAGTTTCAGGTTCACAGCAAAACTGAGCGGAGGTACAGGAATTTCCCAGATAGCAGCATCTTCCACTGTTCACAAAAGTGGAGCTTAATGTTTGAAAAGATGAACAAATACTGTCTTACATTTGCTTTAAAAAGTTTTTTTGCTAGACAGAGGATTATAACTTCATTAAAGTTAAATGCCTTTCCCATTTTGTATCCAATTTGACATCATGGTGTATCAGGAAGGTCACAATTACAAGATGAGCAATTCTATATACTACCTGATTATTTATGTCTAAATATATTTTTTATTGTAAGAAAGAAAATTAATAAGGAATTGGCAATCTTACTGGTAATGCCGGTGGTGAAAGTTCACATTGGGTTTGGGCAGACGGTTTAGGAACTGTGGAGCCGGAAAGGAATGGGCCATTCCCGTTTATTAGATTCTCAGAACGGTGGACAAGCACACAGGCAGGGAAAGCAGCTTCTAACAGCAGCAGGTGGATGAATAGCGAAACGGCCCCTCACGGTGGCAGGCAGGCAGTCCGCCCAAAGGAAAGCGCCCAGAGCCCTCCACAGGCTAGACACACGCGGCTTTGCCACACGCTCGTGCACCAACCATGCAAACTGCAAGCGAGCAAGCCTAATACAGCTGTTTTCCCTACATTATTAAATACCCTTGTGGTTTTAGTTTCTGGGTGGCCACAGAGTGGCACTCCTGGTACTAAGTACTAAAAAGAAAAGTCAATAAAAATTGTACCGAACTTCTTCAAAGAAGGAATTCACTGAAACCCACTGCCAGGCATATCACAGGCACTCACCACTGTTGTATTAAATGAATCACATCCACACAGTCAATATTCAGATTAAATGTGCAAACATCACTACATTGTGTGAGAGGAACAATATTACACTTCATCATAAGATAGGATCTGAGAAATGAGTCCAAGATTATTCTCCAAAAAAAAGGTTTATTAACACCTTTCAGCTATTTACTTTCCACATGGCAAACATGAAACCTTTTTAGTACTAAATTTTAATCAGGGAAAATGGATAGTAATTTGTTCTACTGAGATTCAATAAAATGAGCTATGCACCTGAATGTGAAATGATAGTGACTTGCATGTTATGAGAACAAGAACTGCAAAAGGAGAAACTAAAGAAAAATATGAACTCATATCTATTTTGAAACAAAAAGATAAAGGAAGGAAAACGGTCTTTAATTTTTAAGGTTGTTGTTAATATCATCTCCACAGAGTTCCCCTCAAAAGATGCATTTTTAGAAAGAACACAGTGAAGTTTAAAAAACACAGTAATTTTGTTGGTGAGAATGTAGATTGGTGCATCCACTATGGAAAAGTGTGGAGGTTCCTAAAAAAATTTAAAATGAAACTGCATTATGACCAGCAATTCCATTCTTGGTATAAATTCAAAGAAACAGAAAACACTAATTCAGAAGAATATATGCACTGGCATGTTTATTTTAGCATTAGTTACAATTGCTAAAATGTGGAAGCAAACACGTTGTCCATCAACAGACAAGTAGATAAAAAAGTTGTGGTACACAGCTAAAGACAGTAAGAACAGAATGAAAAGATAAAACTACACAATGCGAGAACATATTTGACAATATGTCTGATAAGGAGTTAATAACCAAAATTTATAAAGAACTTGTAAAACTCAACACCAGAAAGATAAACAATCCAATCAAAAAATGGGCAAAAGAAATGAATAGACACTTCTCCAAAGAGGACATACAGATGGCTGATAGGCAGATGAAAAAATGCTCAACATCACTAATCATTAGAGAAATGCAAATTAAAACCACAATGAGATATCACCTCACACCAGTCAGAATGGCCCTCATCAACAAAACAACACAGAATAAGTGCTGGCGAGGATGTGGAGAAAAGGGAACCCTCCTGCACTGCTGGTGGGAATGCAGACTGGTGCAGCCACTGTGGAAAGCAGTATGGAGATTCCTCAAAAAATTAAAAATCGAACTGCCTTTTGACCTAGCCATCCCACTTTTAGGAATATATCCCAAGAACAGCATAGCACTGTTTCAAAAGGAGAACTGCACCCCCATGTTTATGGCAGCATTGTTCACAATAGCGAAGATCTGGAAATAGCCCAAGTGTCCGTCAGTGGACGAGTGGATTAAAAAGCTTTGGTACAGTGCTCGCTTCGGCAGCACGTATACTAAAAAGCTTTGGTACATATATACTAAGGAATACTATGGGGCCATGAAAAAGAAGGAAATCTTACCTTTTGCGACAACTTGGATGGACATGGAAACTATTATGTTGAGTGAAATAAGCCAGGCAGAAAAAGAAAAATATCATATGACTTGACTCATTTGAGGAATCCAATGAACAATGTGAACTGAGGAGAGATCAAAGGGACCAGAGGAAAAGAGGACAGAGGGAAAGGGGATGATAGGATGGGATAAACCTGAAGGGAAGGGGGGAGGGCGCTATCAGGAGGGGGCAAAGGGGATGTTGAGGAGAATAGGGGGGAGGGGGGATGCATTCGGGGCAACACTAGAATCTATGTAAACACAATAAATTAAAATCAATAAAAAAAAGTTGTGGTACATTTATACAATGGAATATTACTTGTCTATAAAAGGAATGAAATCTTACCATTTGCAACAATGTGAATGGACCTAGAGTATATTAGGCTAAGTGACACAAGTCAGACAGAGAAAAGACAAATACCATATGATTTCACTTATATGTGGAATGTAAAGAACAAAAACAGACAAACAAAACAGAAACAGACTCACAGATACAGAGGACAGACTGATGACTACCAGAGAGGAGGGGTGCTGAGGAACGGAGTGAAGAAGATGAAGGATTGAGAGGTACTAACTGCTGCTTACAATGAAGGCATGGGATGTAAGGCCAAGCATAGGGAATATAGTTAGCAATACTGGAATTACTATGTTTGATGCCAGGTGAGCACTTGAATGCCAGAAACTAATACAAAAAAAGTTTTGGATACAAACTATAACCAAAAAAATAAACTGAAAAAAAAAAAAGCAATAACTCTCCACAATAATTCTATTATTGTGAGTCTATTTCTGCAGCATCAGGATGCACGCTAATGCTTGATTCACACGAAATACTCCTCTCTTCCCACCCCTATTTCCAAATCCTAAACACTATTATGGGACCAACTGCAAAAATAACAGCCCTGAAGGGAGACAGCAGAGAAGCTTGCGTAAAGAAACCATTAGGTCCAATCTGACATCATGGTATATCAGGAAGTTCAGAATTATGAGACGAGCCATACTATTCACTGACTGATTATTTATGTCTAAACATATTTTTCATTATAAAGAAGAAAATAAGTAAGAACTTAACAATCATATGGTTTTAGTTTCTGGATTTCCACAGAGTGGCAACTCCTCGTACAAGTACAAACTGGGAAGTCAGAGAAAAATTCACTGGGCAGAAACGTTTCTAATATTTAGAAAGGTGGGTTATATTTAGACATTGGAGACAGGAGAAGAGTAGTTCCTGGCAGGTGTAAAGGCTCGGAAGTTCGACAGCACAGGATGTGTCCCTAGACCAATTCCTGCATCTTTATCAGGGATTGGCCAACATGCAAGGCAAAGTATAACACTAACATTTGTCCTTGTCCTAGTGAAGATAATCCCAAGCAGAAACTCAAGTTCACTGGCAATTTTAATGTCTAGAGTTATTCAAAAGTAACAGAAGTTGAGTTTATATTAGACTCAATACCAAGAAAAAATTAAAAGAAGATTGCATTTAAAATAGTCCTCAAGAAAATGTGATATACATATATACATACATACACATACATATACTTATATATGTGCCATATTCGGCCATAAAAAAAATGAAATCTTGCTGTTTGCAACAACACAGATGAACCTTGAAGGCATTATGCTAAGTGAAGCTTCAGACAGAGAAAGACAACTACTGTATGATCTCACTTACATGTGGAATCTAAACAAAACACCAAGCTCGCAGATACAGAAGACAGACTGGTGGTTGCCATAGGCAGAGGGTAAGGGGTACAAACTTCCATTTATAAAATAAGTAAGTTGTGGATGTAAAATAAATAAATAAATAATAAAATAGTTCTCAACACTTTTCCAGTACAACTAAATCCACGATAAAAAGATTTTAGGTAGAATACAAAAATGCCATAGCCTCCACACTACCCGGAAAACATATGTCTGTCATTTTCAAAAGAAATGAGTCAGAGAGAGAGGACAGATTCAGCTCCAAGGTCAGATAATCTGTTAACTTGATTTAGGATAAAACTCTTCTCTCGGGGATGTGCTCCAGTGACTTAGGTAGATTATTCTTAAGATAAATTTTAATCAAACAGCTATAGCTTTTTATCAAGATATATGATAATGAGGCATAAGAGATCAAGTTAGGAGAGAATGTTTGGAGGAGGCTTTCTTTTCTCTTACAGGGCGTTGGGCAGGAGATGATACAAGGTCAGATTTTAAAGAAACGCATGCCTTACAACAGATAAACAGCCAGACAGATTTATCCTTGAGAGTGAAGTCTGAGGTATAAGAAAAGGGAGGGAATTTCTTGAGAATGCTAATGAAGAGCTCAGAACAGATATGAAGTTACAGTGCTGGGACATATATATGATTACAGATCTTCATTTGCTGCATACACAATGCTAAGGATAGTCACCTAATATGAACACAAAGCCATGTGAAAGAAGCCCTCAAATATACCTGGGATAAAGGTGTGCCCCAAGAAGTTCACACCAAAAGTAACCCTGTAAGGTACAAATATTGATCGACTTACACCTATGTAACTTACGGCCATTCAACTTTATGACCACAATCGCTAGCCACGACTGCTCCGCGTCTGGCAGCTCAAGTGTTGCCCAGCTGGGCATACGACAGTGCGGACCAGCTTCAGGCAGCACTACCATCTCCGCGTGCACCATTTCAACTGTTATCCCAGACTCGGTACAGCAATTTGTGTTTTGTGTCTTGGATATTTTCCATCAAACTGTTTCCTCCCAAGAGGAAATTGTCTTTGCAAATCTTAAACCAGTTGTACTGGTAATGCAGTGTTTTACTTAAACCTGACGAATGTTAAAATAAGAAACAAAACGGTGTAGAGATGATACAAATGGCATAAAATGAACAAAGAAAATTATGATATATAACAATAATGAAAGAAAATTATGATAAAATATGACTTAAAGATTTTTAGAACATCATTTCATAGTACTGTACATATAGCCTATGCAACTTACGACCAAATCGTGTTACGACCGGTCTGTCGGAACCAATCGTGGTCGTAAGTCGAGCACTAGCTGTACTTAGTCTGACTGGAAATGATTCCTATATTCTGGAGAGTATGTCTACACACTATCTAGGTTTTCAGCTTGCCACAAAATGCCAGGAAGTTTAAAATGTGCATAACATTTTGAAGTATAACATGACATGAATCTTTAAGAGTGGTGTTTCTTAACCAGGAGGGCTCATCAGCCAGGGCGTGCTGTGTATCTGAATGCAGAGTCCTATCCCCTGAGACTGGCTCTGAGGCCCATGTGGGGTCTACAAATGGGTTTTCATAAAATGATTTCCAAGTCATTCTCATGCATATTCCTGGTTACAAATCAGAGCAACACAAGCAGCCAACTACAGAAGAGGATTGTGATGAAAGAATTGGCAGAGATAGGATTCAGTCTCAGTGCTGCACATATCAAACATGTCTTCTGAGGCAAGTTCATACAATCCCAGAAGATAGTTTTCTCAGCTATAAGACAATAGTAATAGTACCTACCCTTTCTCGGTCATGGGATCAAAGGAAAGGTATTAGTTACCTGCTGCTGTGGAACGAGTTACTCCAAAACCTAGCAACCTGAAGTAACATTGATGATCTCTCAGGTTTTGTTTTTTTTGTCAAGCAGCACCTTAGCTGCTGCTCAGGGTGTCGTAGAGGCAGCAGTAGAAGCATTAACCAAGGCTGCGGCTAAACAGGAGTGAAGGGAAGGAGCCCCTTCACTTCACAGTAGTGAACGAGAGGAGCCACTTCGTAGCTCACTCATGTGGTAGCTGCATCAGGTCTTCACTGGATGGGGGCTGAGCACATCAGTTCCTTGACATGAGGGTCCCTCCAGCGCGACTTGCAACACTGCAGCTGGCTAGCCTCAGAGTGAGCGGGTGAGACAAAGAGAGGGCAAGCAGGAAGGAAGTAGCAATCTTTTCGTAACAGTCTTAGAAATAATATCCGATCACTTCTGCCATAGCCTGTGAAGCGAGGCTCTGGGTCCAGCCTCAGGGGCGGGGATGACTTAAGGGCACAGTCACAGGAGGTGCGGAGCCCTGGGAGTCATCTTACCCGCTACCTTCCACAAGAGGTAACGGATGTGATGTTCTGAGAAAGACTTATCTGTAGGAGCACACTGCAAGGAAAAAACAACTTAAGGCAGAATTTGAGTTATAAAAATCTACTTTTGGGTAACATTCTGAGAATTGGCTAAGTGTCACCACCCCCTCGCTTGCCTCAGATGTGTCACACTGTGGCAAGATTTCACCATCCCCTTCAGTCTGACACATCTGTGAACTTGTTAGTCAAAAAAAAGGAGAAAAGGAGTGTGGGCAAACGAGTGGCTTCGTGACCCACCCAGTAACACTGCGGCGATTCACACTCGCATATTACAGCAAGCAGAACAGCCGTGGCTGCCAGCAGTATGGGAAAACACAACCAAAAAACTCAGCAGCTTGAAAAGATTGTTTTCCAGATTGTTTTTATTCCTACAAAGCTATTTATCAGCTCAACTTGGTGATATGCCCTAATGAAAATTTACATGATTTCAGTTATGGAGTTTTAAAACACGGCTCCAACATTCTTGACCGTCTTCCCATCTAGAACTGGGCTCTATTCCTCTCCCCTTGACTCCAGGTGAGGATTTGTGGCTGCTTTGATGGATAGCAAGTCGCTGTGTGACTTCTGAGGCTAAGCTAAGAGAAACCATGAGGTTTCCATCTGGTCCTCTGAAGACACCCACTCCTGGAACCCAATCACCACCCCCGGTGGAGCTCACTAGCCCACATGGAGACAGCCTGTTTAGGGCCCTAAGACCCCAGGAGGAGAGAGATTTCGGCAGCCCCCTGCTGCTCCTGTTTCTCCCTGCTTCCATGCCACCCCCACCTGTGTGAAACCATCAGAGGCCTCAGGCCCACAACTGCCCCACTGCCTCCTTACTGAACTCCTGAATCTGAAACCATGACAAGCAACTTTTCAAAATAACTACTACGTATTGATTTAATCCGGTTTTGAGGTGGTTACGTGACAAGAAATAACTGCAACAGCTGGTGAATAGTTATATATTGACAATAAAGTCATGTATAAACAAAAACGGTAGTATAAAACAGAGGTATGTTAGGTTAAAAACGTTTTAAGAACATTTAAGACTCGTAGACCACAGATGTGAATGACTGCCTCCAGAAATGTCTTTGGTAAAACCACTACAATCGGAAAGTCCTTACAGGTAAGACGGGTATGCTGTGAAGCAATCCTATGTTAATAGTAACAGAAACTATTAGGATCATAGAAATCAGGGATACAGCATTCCTATTTCTGTAAATTCTATCTGACCAACAACTGATCAACAAATATGGTCAGCAACTCCCTTCCTCTCTTGTCTTCGCACAGTTGCAAACCATCTGGTAACATACCAGCACTGCAGATATTAGCCACACTCTCCAGCAGCAGCCCACTGTGTTAGCCATACACCTCCCTTTCGTTTAAGAATCAGGTAGATCACGACATCTTCAAACTCCTCTTTTCTCCTCTACCATAGTTATTCAAATCTTCCTCTCCTTCCTTCCCTTCCGCCTTTCTTATCTTTCAGAAAAATTTTTCATTCTCATTTTCAGGTGCCATCTCCCCCACCCATGCTTCGGGTTACGGTTCCAGCTAAGATCCTGGACACAGACCAGGATCAGGAAGCATCCTTCCCACTCTTGCCTACTTCGACATGTTGAGCCATCAAACATGCTTTCTTTTATCTTTGGTGTCTTTTACCTTACAAACATCCTGGCCTTCATTATTTTGTAAATATTTATGACATATGATACAATCTGTACATCTTGATTTTTAAAGTACTCTAAAGGTGACATCCATCATTTTCACTCAGCTGATTCTCAATGAAATTGTTTATACAACATTTCCAACTTTTTACTACTCACTTTTTAAACTGATTATAATCTGACTTTAAATACTCAACAGTATTGGAGCTACTTCCTCAGAAGTTACCACCCAGTGGCCTCTTCTCAGCTCCACTCTCCACTGACCACACTGTAGTTATTTGATGTGATTGATAATTTTTTTTTTCCTTCTTGAAATACTACTTTTGTCTTTACAGAAAAAGCCCTCTGGCTCTCTTCATCTCCTGGATATTCTTTGTCTGTTCTGTTCTCTCCTCTAAACCATCATCCACTCTCCAAAACAGAAACATTTCCCACTTTCTTCACCAACATTTCTGTTACAATAAATCAGGAAGCCTGTATCTCTAGCTGCATCATAACTGCATTCTGAAACATGCACACAGGTGTCCTCAAACTCTAGTGGTTGGTTCTCCCAATCTGCTTTCTGAAGAGTATAAGATAATAGGAATTTAATGCTTCACACAAAGAAAGGACTTCTCAATAAGAAAATGCTTAGCCACAGCCTGTTGGCTCAGTGGTAGAGCGTCAGGATGTCTACCACTGAGCCAACGTGTCCAGCGTGTGGATGTCCCAGGTTCGATTCTCAGTCAGGGCACACAGGAGAAACGACCATCTGTTTCTCCACCCTTCTCCCTCTCCCTTTTCTCTATCTCTCTCTTCCCCTCCCACAGCCAAGGCCCCATTGGAGCAAGTTGTCCCGGGTGCTGAGGATGGTTCCATGGCCTCACCTCAGGTGCTAAAATGGTTCTAGTTGCAACTGAGCAATGCCTCAGATGGGCAGAGCACCGCCCCCTAGTGGGGTTGCCGGGTGGATCCCAGTTGATTGCATGTGGGAGTGTGTCTCTCTACCTCCCCGCTTTTTACTTAAAAAAGAAAAAAGAAAATACTTTATATAAAGGAGGTCAAAGTAACAAGAATATTAGAAATGTCCTTCATGCACTAGAAAGAATGATCCTTAATTCACCAAATCCAGACTTGAGAACTCTAGCCTTAATAATTGTTATTGTTAAGCACACACAAGTGGCTATTCCCGCCACCTAAATGCTCTGATCCCTGGTATCTGCATGCCTTGTGCCATCACTATCTTCACTGAATACACAAGTTACTGCCTTCTGAGAGAGACCTCCCCAGAATGCCATGTATCAAGTAGCTTCTCTCACGCAATACTTAACGAGTCCTGTTATGTATGTATTTGCTTATTGTCCATCGTCCTGCACAGGAAAATGAGAGTCTCTGAGAGCAGAAACTCTGTTTTGTGCATTGCTGTCTCCTAGAACAGGAACCGTCACACCTGTGCCGCAGAGTGAGTGCTGAAGGATGCTGGAAATGACCTGAAGCCAATCTAGTAATGGTAGTGATGATACAAATCTGTGATATTAATATTCCACCTTAACAGTGTGGCTGCTACATACAATGGGATAAGGAATCAGCATCAGCTTTCTCTTACATTCTATATGCCTGTCCTAGCCAATCATGAAACCTCAGGGTTATGGTTCCAGCTAAGATCTGGACACAGAACCAGGATCAGGAAGCAAGGGTGGAAACTGGGTCTCCACAGTCAGTCCACTGTAAAACAGAGGCTGGCTTAAGGAGTGACTTGACTCAAAGGCCCTGCTAAGTAAGTAGTAGCTTTCTAAGTTGCAAGTAGGTCTCTCTCTCTCTCTCTCTCTCTCTCTCTCTCACTCTCACACACACACACACACACACACACACACGGAAGAAAACATTTTAACAACTGTACCAGTCAAATAATATGCAATAGGTTAACAAACAACTGGTGGGTGAAATTCCATTGCAATTCAGAAGACTCAAGAGACGGAAAGGTGAGACCCTCAGGGTTAACAACATTCAAAGGTAGAGAGAAAAAGGACAGGGCCCCTGAACAGAATGATGCTGGTCCCTCTGTCCTGGCTGCTGTACACTGGGCCATGAACCACACAGCCCAGAGTACCTGCCAGAGGTCCCACACAGCTGTGCAAGCACTCTCTGCCATTTGTTCAGCTGCTGGAGAGAGAGAGAGAGAGAGAGAGAGAGAGAGAGAGAGAGAGATTCCCAGGGCTCCACCAAGCAGATTGTTTTTTTCAATTCAGGATGTAATCAGAACACAAATTTTTTATTAGTTCTGATTTTGTCACTGAATATATATTTACCTAGATGAACACATCTACAGATTATTTTTGCAATTAATGGAGGTGAACAGATTATACCACATTAAAAAATGGGTAGTGCTGAAAAAATATAAATCACTGTTTTGACTTAAGATAAGAGTTATTAGCCCTGGCCGGTTGGCTCAGCGGTAGAGCATTGGCCTAGCGTGCGGAGGACCCGGGTTCGATTCCCGGCCAGGGCACATAGGAGAAGCGCCCACTTGCTTCTCCACCCCTCTGCCGCGCTTTCCTCATTGTCTCTCTCTTCCCCTCCCGCAGCTGAGGCTCCATTGGAGCAAAGATGGCCCGGGCGCTGGGCATGGCTCTGTGGCCTCTGCCTCAGGCGCTAGAGTGGCTCTGGTCGCAATATGGCAATGCCCAGGATGGGCAGAGCATCGCCCCCTGGGGGGCAGAGCACCGCCCCTGGTGGGCGTGCCGGGTGGATCCCGGTCGGGCGCATGCGGGAGTCTGTCTGACTGTCTCTCCCTGTTTCCAGCTTCAGAAAAATTAAAAAAAAAAAAAAAAAAAAAAAAAAAAAAGATAAGAGTTATTGCTTAGAGAACAAGGTACTCATTCACCTGGCAATTCAAAGTATCTTAAATTATTTTGTCAAAATTCTATCACTTCCCTTTTCTTGTGAATGAGCATCATGAGTTAATGATGAAAATGATTTAATGGTAGAATCTCAAATTATAGCATAGTCAGTTCACCTTAAATATATCAACAGAGTTATTATGTTGTAGAAATGAATTCATTGGACTTGTTAAAAATGTGAACTGTTCCTTTCCACCAAAAAACAGAAAAGGAAAAAGAAGGAAGAAAAAAACACCTAAAGAAAAATATAAAGGCTTTACTGATGGAACATTGTTGCTTTTCTCATTTGTTAATAAAGACTCAGCATGTGGGAGTTAATTGTATTAGTTTATCTTCGGTAACAAGCTAGTAACTTTGTGCTTCAAACTTATTAACCACCTTTCTTTTTTTTTTTTTTTTTTTTTTAATAATTTTATTTTTTTAATGGGGTGACATCAATAAATCAGGATACATATATTCAAAGATAACAAGTCCAGGTAATCTTGTCGTTCAATTATGTTGCATACCCACCACCCAAAGTCAGATTGTCCTCTGTCAACTTCTATCTTGTTTTCTTTGTGCCCCTCCCCACCCCCTTTCCCTCTTCCATTCGCCCCGCCCCCCCGTAACCACCACACTCTTATCAATGTCTCTTAGTTTCACTATTATGTCCCACCTACGTATGGAATAATACAGTTCCTGGTTTTTTCTGATTTACTTATTTCACTTCGTATCATGTTATCAAGATCCCACCATTTTGCTGTAAATGTTCCGATGTCATCATTTCTTACGGCTGAGTAGTATTCCATAGTGTATATGTGCCACATCTTCTTTATCCAGTCATCTATTGATGGGCTTTTTGGTTGTTTCCATGTCCTGGCCACTGTGAACAATGCTGCAATAAACATGGGGCTGCATGTGTCTTTACGAATCAATGTTTCTGAGTTTTTGGGATATATACCCAGTAGAGGGATTGCTGGGTCATAAGGTAGTTCTATTTTCAGTTTTTTGAGGAACCACCATACTTTCTTCCATAATGGTTGTACTACTTTACATTCCCACCAACAGTGTATGAGGGTTCCTTTTTCTCCACAGCCTCTCCAACATTTGCTATTACCTGTCTTGCTAATAACAGCTAATCGAACAGGTGTGAGGTGGTATCACAGTGCCGTTTTGATTTGCATTTCTCTAATAGCTAAAGAAGATGAGCATCTTTTCATATATCTGTTGGCCATTTGTATTTCTTCCTGGGAGAAGTGTCTATTCATATACTCTTCCCATTTTTTTATTGGATTGTTTGTTTGTTTGTTGTTGAGTTTTATGAGTTCTTTGTATATTTTGGATATTAGGCCCTTATCTGAGCTGTTGTTTGAAAATATCATTTCCCATTTAGTTGGCTTTCTGTTTATTTTGTTATCAGTTTCTCTTGCTGAGCAAAAACTTCTTAGTCTGATGTAGTCCCATTCATTAATTTTTGCCTTCACTTCTCTTGCCTGTGGAGTCAAATTCATAAAATGCTCTTTAAAACCCAGGTCCAAGAGTTGAGTACCTATGTCTTCTTCTATGTACTTAATTGTTTCAGGTCTTATGTTTAGATCTTTGATCCATTTTGAGTTAATTTTTGTACAGGGGGAGAGACTGTAGTCCAGTTTCATTCTTTTGCATGTGGCTTTCCAGTTTTCCCAGCACCATTTATTGAAGAGGCTTTCTTTTCTCCATTGTGTGTTGTTGGCCCCTTTATCAAAAATTATTTGACTATATATATGTGGTTTTATTTCTGGACTTCCTATTCTGTTCCATTGGTCTGAGTGTCTATTTTTCTGCCAATACCATGCTGTTTTGATTGTCGTGGCCCTATAATATAGTTTGAAGTCAGGTATTGTAATGCCCCCAGCTTCATTCTTTTTCTTTAGGATTGCTTTGGCTATTCGGGGTTTTTTATAGTTCCATATAAATCTGATGATTTTTTGCTCTATTTCTTTAAAAAACGTCATTGGAAGTTTGATGGGAATTGCATTAAATTTGTATATTGCTTTAGGTAATATAGCCATCTTGATTATATTTATTCTTCCTAGCCAAGAACAAGGTATATTCTTCTATCTCATTATATCTTTTTCGAATTCCCTTAACAATGGTTTATAGTTTTCATTATATAAGTCCTTTACATTCTTTGTTATGTTTATTCCTAAGTATTTTATTTTTTTTTGTTGCAATCGTGAAGGGGATTATTCTTTTGAGTTCCTTCTCAGTTGTTTCATTGTTGGCATATAGAAAGGCTATTGACTTCTGTATGTTAATTTTGTATCCTGCGACCTTACTGTATTGGCTTATTGTTTCTAGTAGTCTTTTTGTGGATTCTTTGGGGTTTTCGATGTATAGGATCAAATCATCTGCAAAAAGTGATACCTTTACTTCTTCTTTTCCGATATGGATGCCTTTTATTTCTTTGTCTTGTCTGATTGCTCTGGCTAGAACCTCTAGTACCACATTAAATAAGAGTGGAGAGAGTGGACAACCCTGTCTTGTTCCTGATTTAAGGGGGAAAGCCTTCAGTTTAGTGCCATTTAATATGATGTTAGCTGATGGTTTATCATATATGGCCTTTATCATGTTGAGATATTTTCCTTCTATACCCATTTTGTTGAGAGTCTTAAACATAAAATTGTGTTGTATTTTATCGAAAGCCTTTTCTGTGTCTATTGATAAGATCATGTGGTTTTTGTTCTTTGTTTTGTTGATATGGTGTATTATGTTAACCGTTTTATGTATGTTGAACCATCCTTGAGATTCTGGGATGAATCCCACTTGATCATGATGTATTATTTTTTTAATATGTTGTTGTATTCGATTTGCTAGTATTTTGTTTAGTATTTTAGCATCTGTATTCATTAGAGATATTGGTCTGTAGTTTTCTTTTTTTGTGCCATCCTTGCCTGGTTTTGGTATGAGGGTTATGTTGGCCTCATAAAATGTGTTTGGAAGTATTGCTTCTTCTTCAATTTTTTGGAAGACTTTGAGTAGAATAGGAACCAAGTCTTCTTTGAATGTTTGATAAAATTCGCTTGTATGGCCGTCAGGGCCTGGACTTTTATTTTTGGGGAGGTTTTTAATGGATTTTTCTATTTCTTCTCTACTGATAGGTCTGTTTAGGCTTTCTGCTTCTTCTTGACTCAGTCTAGGAAGGTTGTATTGTTCTAGGAATTTATCCATTTCTTCTAGGTTGTTGAATTTAGTGGCATAAAGTTTTTCATAGTATTCTACAATAATTCTTTGTATATCTACGGTGTCCGTGGTGATTTCTCCTCTTTCATTTTGGATTTTGTTTATATGAGTTCTTTCTCTTTTTTCCTTGGTAAGTCTTGCCAAGGGTTTGTCAATTTTGTTGATCTTTTCAAAGAACCAGCTCCTTGTTCTATTAATTTTTTCTATAGTTTTTCTATTCTCTAATTCATTTATTTCTGCTCTGATTTTTATTATCTCCTTTCTTCGGCTGGTTTTGGGTTTTCTTTGTTCTTCTTTTTCTAGTTCCTTAAGGTGGGAAGTTAAGTGGTTCACTTGGGCTCTCTCTTGTTTGTTCATATATGCCTGATGTGATATGAACTTCCCTTTTATCACTGCTTTTGCTGTATCCCATAGATTCTGATATGTCGTATTGTCATTTTCATTAGTCTGTATATATCTTTTGATCTCTGCACTTATTTCTTCTTTGACCCATTCATTTTTTAAAAGTATGTTGTTTAGTTTCCACATTTTTGTGGGATTTTTTTCCTCTTTTTTGCAGTTGAAGTCTAGTTTCAAGGCTTTATGATCAGAAAATATGCTTGGTACAACTTCAATTTTTCTGAATTTGCTGATGTTGTTTTTGTGGCCCAACATATGGTCAATTCTTGAGAATGATCCGTGTACACTGGAGAAAAATGTATACTCAGTCACTTTGGGATGAAATGTCCTGTAGATGTCTATCATATCCAGGTGCTCTAGTGTTTTGTTTAAGGCCACTATGTCTTTGTTGATTCTCTGTTTGGATGACCGATCTAGAGCCGTCAGCGGTGTATTGAGGTCTCCAAGTATGATTGTGTTTTTGTCAGTTTTTGTTTTAAGATCAATAAGTAGCTGTTTTATATATTTTGGTGCTCCTTGGTTTGGTGCATATATATTAAGAATTGTTATGTCTTCTTGATTCAGTGTCCCCTTAGCCATTATGAAATGGCCATTTTTGTCTCTGAGTACTTTTCCTGTCTTGTAGTCAGCATTATCCAATATGAGTATTGCTATGCCTGCTTTTTTTTGGATGTTATTCGCTTGGAGTATTGTTTTCCAGCCTTTCACTTTGAATTTGTTTTTATCCTTGTTACTTAGATAAGTTTCCTGTAGGCAGCATACAGTTGGATTTTCTTTTTTAATCCATTCTGCTACTCTGTGCCTTTTTATTGGTGAGTTTAATCCGTTTACATTTAGTGCAATTATTGATACTTGTGAGTTCCCTATTGCCATTTTATATCTTGCTGTTAGTTTTGTGTCTTGTTTGATCCTTCTCTTTCGTTTTTCTATCTTTTGTTTTTATTTGGTTGTATTCCATACATCTTTCCTCTGTTGCTATCTTTTTTATCTCATGTGCTTCTGTGGTGGTTTTTTCAATGGTGGTTACCTTTGAGCAATGAAAAGGGTCCCTATCCTGTTCATTGTAGCAAACTATTTTGTGAGTACTTTTGCACTCCATCGTCCTTTGCTACTGTTAATCTCCATCTTCTACCCCTCTTTCTTTTTGTTGTTATCACAGTTTAAGTTTGGTTTTATTGTGTTCTTCTAGGAGCTTTTACTTGTGGCTCTGTTTTTTTTGTTGTTGTTCTCTGTATCTGACTGGAGAACCCCCTTTAGTAATTCCTGGAGTGGGGGTTTTCTGATGATAAATTCCCTCATCTTTTCTGTATCTGTGAATGTTTTTATTTCTCCTTCATATTTGAAGGATAGCTTTGATGGGTATAGTATTCGTGGCTGAAAGTTCCTCTCTTTCAGGACTTTAAATATTGGGGTCCACTCTCTTCTAGCTTGTAGAGTTTCTGCTGAGAAATCTGATGATAATCTAATGGGCCTTCCTTTATATGTTGTATTCTTCTTTTCCCTGGCTGCCTTGAGAATTTTTTCTTTGCTGTTGGTTTGTGTCAATTTCATTATGATATGCCTTGGAGTAGGTTTGTTGGGGTTAAGAAAACTCGGAATTCTGTTTGCTTCTTGAACTTGAGGCTTTAGTTCTTTCCACAGGCTTGGGAAGTTCTCATCTATTATTTGTTTGAGTATGTTCTCCATTCCATTTTCTCTCTCTTCTCCCTCTGATATACCTATTATTCTTATGTTATTCTTTTTGATGGAGTCAGATAATTCTTGTAGGGCTATCTCATTTTTTTTAATTTTTGAGTCTCTTTCTTCTTCTCTCTGTTGTGCCTCAAGTTGCTTGTCTTCTATTTCACTAATCCTCTCTTCTATCTGACCTGTTCTATTAGCTAAGTTTGTTACTTCGTTTTTCAGCTCGTGAATTGAATTTTTCATCTCTGTTTGATTTGTTTTTATAGTTTCAATTTCCTTGGACATATATTCTTTGTGTTCATTGAGTTGTTTTCTGAGCTCCCTAAATTGCCTTTCTGTGTTTTCTTGTATATCTCGGAGGATTTTTAGGATTTCTATCTTGAATCTCTGTCATTTAGCTCCAAGGTTTCCAATATATTAAATTTTTTCTCCATAGATTTTTCCTCATCTAGCTGTGTTACCTCTCTTTCTTTTGTATCCATGATATTCGATTTTCTCTTCCTTAATGGCATCTGAGGGTGGTTTTGTTGATAGTATTAATGAGATTTAATAAAGAATAAAAGGTTAAAAAAAATAAAAAATTGAAAAGAGTTTTTTTTTAAATTAATAATGAAATAAAGAAAAATAAAATAAAATAAAAATTTTTAAAAAAGGAAATTATTCCCCCCCTCCTTTTTTCCTCTCCTCTCCTCTCCCCTCTTTCTTGAGAAAATCTTGTGGTGAACTGTGAATTATAACAAACAATGCCTGTGATGGAGGGCCTGAATTGGGGAAAAGTAATAAAGGGGCAAAAAGAAAAAAAAAAAGAAAAAGAAAAAAGAAAAAAAAAAAAAAGAAAAAAAAAGAGCGTATGGACCCACAAAAAGCAAATAAGGAAAAAATTTGGGTCAAGAATAAAATGATTTGCTTTTAGGTGTTGGTTGTCTAAGAGTTATGATGAGAGAAATAAGAGGAAAAAGGAAAAATGGGGGGACAAATTAAAAAATTACTATTGTATTTAGTGGAAAAGAACTAGATAAAATGGAGAGCCAGGGATGGGAGCACTGATAGTGAGTTAAAAAGGTGAAGTAAAATCCCCCCAAAATGCCACAAACATAAGTTTGAGTCCCAGATAAGATAATTTGTTTGTTATTGAGGTTTGAATGAGAGGAGATGCAAAGGAGAAAGGAAGAAACTAATATAGAGGGAGAAAAGAAAGAGAGAGAGAGAAAAAAAGAGGGAACCACTAAAAGAAGAAAAAAGAAAGGAGAGAGAGAGAGAGTTAAGGGTTTTGGAGTGCAACCCTCATAGAGAGAAAGGAAGAGAAGAGAAAAGATAATGGGAGATGTAACACTTATGGGTAGTGTAGTTCAAGGAGAGGAGAGAGTAAGACCGGCAGAGAGTTAATTGGCCAAATTGGAGGAGGAAAAAAAGTATCAAGAATGAAGATAAGAGAAACAAACAAACAAATATAATAAAATGGGATAGTTTATAAAGTCTGCAGATTATTCTTGATTTTGAGAGGTTATCTTCTTGCTTTTTCTTTTCTCTCCCTCTTCCTGGTCGGTGACTCTGTACCCCGGGTTCTGCCCCTTTGGCAGGCTCAGGTAGAGGTTTGCAGTTGATAAGTCTCTATGGCAATGTCATGTATTGTGCTTTAGTCTCGTTGGCAGTCGAGGCTCATTAGCATTTATAGGCTCTGACAGTGAGAGAGTCCGTGTTCCTGGAGCCTTTCTCCTGGTCTTTCCTTCCTCAATTAGTAGCCTGATAATCCAGCTATGGGGTTGCTGCTGCCTCTGCCTGGATAGTAAGATGCTCAAAGAGCTGGCAACTCCCCACTCTATTTCCACTCAGCACAGGGCTCTGGGTAAGGCTCAGTCAGTCAGAGCTGCTAGCATAATCAGGCGGGCTTTCTGCCCACTCAAAGACCTCTGGCTCTGCCACTCTGTCCGGTAACACAGGCGGGCGCCCACTTCCGGTGTGCTTGGAGGAAACTCTCACTCACTGGCTGCGCGTGCAGAGCAGGATATCCGGCCAGCAGTCTCACGCTCTGAGTGAAACCCCCAACCGCAGGGAAAAGTTGCAGCATTGGAATTGAGTCTTGCTCCGTCCCCGTGAGCAGCTTTTGCAAGGCGCTGGGGCGGCCCGAGATTCCGCTTTGGCCCACACAAAGGCCCCTGACTCTGCCCCTCTGTGCGATAACACGGGCGCGCACTGCCGAGGCACTCGGAGGAATCTCTCATTCACTATCTGCGCGCGCAAACCCGGATATGAGGCCGGCCTCGTTTCCCTCTGAGTGAAACACCCTCCAGCACAGAAAATCTCCACCGTTGGAATTAGTTCTCACTCCCTCCCATGCGTGGCTTTCCCAGGGTGCTGGGGCTGCCCAAAGACTCTGCCCTTAGCCCACAGAAAGGCCTCTGTCCCTGCCTCTCCGTGGGGCAACACGGGCACCCACTCTCGGGGCCTAGGAAGAAATCTCTCGCTCACTAACTGCGCGCACGCTGACCAGGAGACCGGGTAAAATGGCCGCCCCGCTTGTCTTTCTTTGTTTGGGTTTGGCGCGAGTGTTAGCTTGTATTGCCCGGGTTGCCACAGGATCAGTTTTTCCTCGGCTTGGATCTCCGTGCCACAGCCTGATTCGGCCGTTTGTGCCGCGGCCTGGATCTATTCACCCCCTTTGCCCGCCTCAGTTTCTATATTCACAGTTACCAGAGAAAGCCGCCCTGTTTAGGTTAGTGAGGAAGGCAGAGCATTTCTTACTTCCTATTTCCTTCGGGGTTTGGTTATATATTTAGCCAATTTTTCACTCGACCATACATTTGGGTGTATTGCGAAGCATCTGGAGGCTCCAAGTATATGTTTTTCTGTTTCTGGTTGAAGATCTTGTTAAGTTTTGGGGGAGATTTATCGGTATCGCTTCCTACCCCGCCATTACTCTGACGTCATCTCATTAACCACCTTTCTTATACAGTTCATAGGCAAATGAACGGACTTTATCCCTGCAATAAAATACCAAACCAACCCAATAATCCCATGTTTCACGACTCCTCAGAGTAATCGTTCTGGAGCAATGTTTTAGGAGAGACCAGATACACAACTGCTGCGTAAAACAGTCTTTTGTAATTTATGTGAGAAGCTTGTGAGAGTGAATTTAACTACACTTTGTCATTCCTCTTCAGACCAGACAGAACAGGTCACCATGAAAAAGCATTTTTCCCAGGGAGTCAACCATATTGGGTTAGTAGAATGTCTTCTTCCAATGACTACACAACTCCTGAGAGAGTCTGCTTGTGTAGTATGACACAGAGCTAGCATTTGCAAATTTAAACAGTTCAGTGGAGGAAATAAAATATTTAAGACGATAACATTTGCTGTCAAAAGAAGTTTGTAGATTTCTCTTTTTTTGATCATGTCTAATTCTTCTGGGTAAAACATAATATTTTAATTATAAAGCCGCAATTTTAGATGATAGTATTTATCTCTCAATTACCAAAGGGCAGTTTACTTAGAAAAAGCACTACACATGTAATGATAACCACAGTAAAAGATAAGAGTTATTACCATCAATCATGATGTTCATTTGCATGTAAGGGTCTCTGTGCTCTAATAAGAGCAAATAGTAGTTTAGGATATCAGTACTGCCATGGGAAACTTACAGTGATTTATTTCTTTGATTTAGTAAGACCCCAGTCATAGCTCAAAGGCCTCTGAATACCCATATAATTAGGAAACTATTGTCATAAAATTAAGAAATAGTAGCAAAATCTTCATACAAGGAAGCAGTTCTACAGGATAGTACCTATTGGAAATTACTTACATTATAAAAAGATACTTAAAAACTCTGACTAAGCTATATCAATAAACTATGATTTCATAAAACTCATTTATTTTCTTCTATTGTGATCAGATATACCTATATTTCTAGCATAACCATTTCCTTTTCTTTTGATTTCATTCCAAAATAATGTATAAGTGAAGATATTTCTGTATAATTTCCCTTTTGAAGCTTTCTGATTTTAAATATAGTAATTAATGATTTTAGCATAAATAGTAATTTGACAAAGTTATATAAGTATTACACAGAGTTATCAGAGAGTAAATAGTTAAGTGCAATCTGAATTTTAGAAAATTATTCTCAGAATATAATGAAGTTGTATTATTATTATCCTTGAGCCTTAACTAAATCAAAAAGTAAATATTTGAAATGTTTTTATCAATGCAAACTATAGTCAATTAAAATTCCCTCTTTTATGGCCCGGGCGCTGGGGATGGCTCTGTGGCCTCTGCCTCAGGCACTAGAGTGGCTCTGGTCGCAACATGGTGACGCCCCGGAGGGGCAGAGCATCGCCCCCTGGTGGGCAGAGCATCGCCCCTGGTGGGCGTGCTGGGTGGATCCCGGTCGGGCGCATGCGGGAGTCTGTCTGACTGTCTCTCCCTGTTTCCAGCTTCAGAAAAATGAAAAATGAAAAAAATATATATTAAAATTCCCTCTTTTGCTCTTATTTTTCAATGATATAATATATAAACAAGTATAATATATTATATTTTTAAGAAAATAACTAGAGAAACGTTCTTTAAAATAATTAAATAAAAATAAAGTATGGAGGCCCTGGTCGGTTGGCTCAGTGGTAGAGCGTCAGCCTGGTGTGCGGAAGTCCCGGGTTCGATTCCCGGCCAGGGCACACAGGAGAGGCGCCCATCTGCTTCTCCACCCCTCCCCCTCTCCTTCCTCTCTGTCCCTCTCTTCCCCTCCCGCAGCTGAGTCTCCATTGGAGCAAAAGATGGCCCGGGCGCTGGGGATGGCTCCTTAGCCTCTGCCCCAGGCACTAGAGTGGCTCTGGTAGCGACAGAGTGACGCCCCGGATGGGCAGAGCATCGCCCCCTGGTGGGTGTGCCGCGTGGATCCCGGTCGGGTGCATGCGGGAGTCTGTTTGACTACCTCCCCATTTCCAGCTTCAGAAAAATACAAAAAAAAAAAAAAAAAGTATGGAGTACTATAAAAGCCAAAATATATGTTTATAAAAACTATACATTGATGCTGAGGGCCATAAAATATGAATAAAGGAATATAATTTATTCTTGAATGGGAAAGCTCAATATTATATCATTTCTTTCTAATAAAATCTACAGACTCAGTAGAATCTCACTGAAATCAGTAAGAGATTCTCTTGAGAACAGGGAAAAGAAAGTATCTGTGAGTTTAGATAAAAGGATGGATGTGTAAGAATTAATAGATTTATGAAAATTAATGTTTATTGAATTAAGGACATTCAAGTCTAATAATTCTCAAGTAATAAGATATTGTACAAAGGAAGTTTCTGGCAGCACTGTTTAACAGTTAATAACTGTAAACAAACTATGCAAATATCTTATCCGTACAATGAAACTCTCCTGTCATTAAGAATGATCATAAGTCTCTAGATTTATTATTCAATGAAAGATGTTGATTACATATTGTTAAGTAAAAAATAGAAAGTTACAAAACAGTACACAAGATATTCAATTTTCTTAACATGTGTAGAAATGGAGGATATGTATCAACACACTAAATGTGATTTTCTCTGAGTAATAGAAAAAAGAGTGATTTTTCAACTTTTCTACTTTGTGATATTGTGGGGATCTTCCATTACAAAGATGTATTATTATTATAATCATAAAACATTATTTTATTATTCTGTGTGGAAATTTATGGATAACAAATAATAACTATAATTAAGAAAAGTGGCTAAAAAAGAAGATGCTTGTATATGCTGTTTAGAAGAGACCCACTTCAGATCAGAAGGCACACAGACAGAAAGTAAAGGGATGGAAAAAGATAATTAGACTAAAATATATTTTAAAACAAAGGTTATAAGAGTAAAAGAAGTATATTACATAATGATAAAGGGATCAATCCAACAAGAGGATATAACCCTTGTAAACATTTATACATCCAACACAGAAGCACCCAAATATATAAAGCAAATACTGATGGACCTAAAGGGAGATGGGTAATCACACAGTCATAGTAGGGGACCTTAACATCCCCTTGACATTGATGGATAGATCTTCCAGACAGAAAATCAACAGGGTATTTACTATGGGTTAGGCATAGTTCTAACAGCACTTCATATATAATAAGACAATTATTCCTCAAAACAACCTATGGGGTAGGTGTTACTATTACCCTTCATTTCTGCCATGGGAAAACTAAGGCTCAGAGAGCTAAGTTCCTTGCCCAAGGTGACAGATCAAGAGATAAACCCAGATCATCTGGATCTAGGATACATTTTATTTTTATTTTTTGCATATTTAAAAAATTTAAATATTTAAAAATTTAAAATACAGTAGAGAGTTCCTGTATACCCCTCACCAGTTTCCCCTACTGCTAAAATATTACATTATATGAAACATTTGCCGTAAGTGAGAAACACTTATCGGTATGCTGAGAGAAACTAAACTGCACACTCTCCTTGGATTTCACCAGCTCTTCCCTAATGTCCTTTTCCTGTTCCAGGATTCCATCCAGGACACCACATCACATTAAGTGGTCATGCCTTCATAGCTTCCTTTGGGCTATGACAGTTTCTCAGACTGTCCCTGTTTTGATGACCTTTACAATTTTGAAGAGTACTAGTCAGATAATGTGTAGAATGTCCTTCAGTCTGGCTTTGTGCAATCTACTTTTCATGATTCAACTGAAGTTATGGTTTTGGTAGGAAGATCAAAGAAGTGTCATTCTCCAAACATTATATGAAGGGTCCATGCTAGCAACAGGACGATAACCTGGAAGACTAGCTGAGATACTATTCGCCTGGTTTCTCCATTTTAATGTTACTATTCTCTCCTCTCCTCTCCTATCTTACCATGCTCTGCTTTATGGAAAAAAGTTACCGATCAAAGCCACATTCAAGTGGGTGGAGATGGGAAGGAGTTAAGCTACACTTACCTGAAGGGGGTACAGCTATATAAATTATTTGCAGCTTTTCTGTCTGAGCTCCCATTTTTACCCACTATTCTGTAGCGCCTATGACTTCCTGTCCCTTCTAACCATTTTGTTGTCCTATTAATGTGCAGTTGTTCAAAAGCATAATTAACTAACTTCTGACTTTTCAAATGTCCAAAAATATGTTAGAATGAAATGGGCAACCAATAAATTTGTTTAAAATTATTTTCCACAACCACTGTGGAATGTGGCACTAAGGGATGAGTTAGAAACCAATTTTTCGCAAAAGCATTCTGTAAAGAACTTACCAGAAATATCCGTTCAAGCTGATCCTGAATGTCTTTCATTCCTGGAAAAGCAGCAACTCCTTGAATCATTTCAACAAAGATGCAGCCAACTCCCCTAAAGAGAGAAGAAACAATTGTTACAGAAACTTCAATATGTTCTGCTTAGAAAAGTAAATCTGGAATTAGAAGATTTACCCCTACAGAGGAAAAGGAATGAATAAATACCATTCTCAGTGAGTACCAAACGCTGTGACACACACACCTAGATCCCACAACTTTCTTTTCCCTCTCTGTCTACTGCCCTGTACAGAATTCAAATAGATGTAACTACACTGTGCTCAGAAAAAGGTTGGATACAATAAAAAGGTAAAACTTGGTGGTTCCACCTTACTTACAGAATACAGTCCAATGAGCTCCTTAGCCTGATAGAGAAAGCTACCACAGTCTTGTTTAATATTCTTTTCCAACTCTATTTCACAAATTCATAATGTAGTCTTCTCTCTCATTGTCCAGGGCTCAAACACCTCTGCATTAATATTATCCAGGAAACTTAAAAACTGCAAATGATCTGAACACAAACCCCAAGGATTCTGTTTCAATCAATCTGGGCTGGAGTCCAGGCTTGACTTGGACTCTCAGGTAATTTAGGGCAAATACACTGAGGATCTCTAAGCCAGACTCATCTGCCCATGGTCCAAGCATAAACCTATACAACGTGGCTCAATCTGCTCCACTACCTAGAACTCCCCCCTTCTTCATCTGTTACTCTTGACATGTTAAGTCCAACCCATCCTCTACAATGTGATGCAAATGCCATTTCTTCCACAGGTCTTCCTTTAACACGGTATACAGAATAACTTCCTTTATGAGCTTGTTGATCAAACTTGCACTTAATATATCAGTCATCTATTATGGTCCGCTTCCTTTCCTATCAGTCATCTACTAAGGTCCACTTCCGCCTGCTATGTTCACAGTTCTAGCAAGGCAGTTCAGCAGTGTTCCAGGAGACCTTGTCTGTCAGGAAAAAACCTGCACTTAATCCAACAGGAACAACCAATCCATTGTATAGGCAGAGAGCCAATCAGAAATCTGTGCTGGGACTTTGGAGACCAGGGCACTTGGGAGCAGAATGGAAAAAAACTAGCATATGTAGATTAGTGGCAGAGAAGTAGCAAGAATGGCCAACTTCCTTTAGATGAAGTCCCCTGAACTGATCTGGTTCCTGCCTTCCCAAGGCCTGGATAACCAGACAGTCCAGTGTTTTGCTAGATCTCTCTACCTTTTGGCAATTCTCCAGGAATTTTTTAATGGCTCTACCTTGAATGAGTTTGTTTCCTGAAAGTATCCTAATAAAATCCTGAAAATATTGTGGTACTTCTTTAACTGATGTACTCATATTCAATTTAAGGTGAGCCAATCCTTGTGTCTTTAACTTATTTCAGATTCTCCAGAGGTTAAAGACAAGAGGCCTACTTCTCTAGAGCTATCCCAGTCGTTATCACAATTGTATATAAAATGATTTGAATTAAAGAAGTAATGCACTTACAGAAATCTCTTTCCTATTATGCCACATAATTTTTAAGCAAATTAAACATCAATAGTATATAGTCAAAATGAATAAAAACAAATGCAACTTTATATAAAAAAATGTCAAGTAGTAAAGAATTAATTTCAAAACCAATGTTCTACTAGGTAGGTGAGTTTTAACATTTTTCATTTAAGATTTGAGAGACAACCTAGGTATCAAGAATTCTTTATTAGCATATTAAAATACAATGATATTCTTATAAATATTGGGGCCTTAGATGTTCAGTGAAGTGTAAAATTTCTAGTTGGTGATTTTCCAAATTTTTATGCAATGAATTCATTTCTAAGACTAATAACCTACATCTTATTTAAGTTGACATAAAGTATCTTGGATCTTATATAGCTATGTGCACCTTCCTTTTGTACTATTCAGAACATAAGCCTCTATTGTCCACCTTCTGGCCATAATCTTTCCCACTACAACCTCTAACTCTGAATGCTAAGGCCCTCAGTAGAAGGCACAGCCACCCCCTGCTAAGCTGGCTGGTGGGGTGACTGTTAACACTGTCAGCACGACTTACAGAAATTCCTTTCCACTACTGTGCTTGGTCTGTATCCTCTCCCTAATATGACACTTAGAACGATTAAAAGACAAAGCTGTTCAGTACCTCTCCTCAGTTGGAGGGTGATGATACAGCACAGATATAGCACACCTACAGGCTCTTGTCTGCTTAGCTAGCTAAGGGGCTTTCAGTTGGAGGGTGATGATACAGCACAGATATAGCACACCTACAGGCTCTTGTCTGCTTAGCTAGCTAAGGGGCTTTCAGTTGGAGGGTGATGATACAGCACAGATATAGCACACCTACAGGCTCGTGTCTGCTTAGCTAGCTAAGGGACTTGAGCTCTCATTTCTAATGAGATGTTTCCTATGACATCATTTTTCAAAGATGCCTTAGGATATACTAATGAAGCCGAGAGAATTATACTTAAAGGATTTATAAAAACCAGATAGGAAGCTCAAGAAAATTAAAAAGTAGAAGTATAAGACATATCAACATGTTAACGTAGCAGAATACTTGATTACTGGAGCTGCCTTCCTGCCTTCCAACAACAGAAGCCCTTCAATTTAACATGAAGGGACTATTGCAGGGGTCCCCAAACTACGGCCCGCGGGCCACATGTGGCCCCCAGAGGGCATTTATCTGGCCCCCGCTGCACTTCCGGAAGGGGCACCTCTTTCATTGGTGGTCAATGAAAGAAGCACATTGACCATCTCATTAGCCAAAAGCAGGCCCATAGTTCCCATTGAAATACTGGTCAGTTTCTTGATTTAAATTTACTTGTTTTTTATTTTAAATATTGTATTTGTTCCTGTTTTGTTTTTTTACTTTAAAATAAGATATGTGCAGTGTGCATAGGATAGGGATTTGTTCATAGTTTTTTTTTATAGTCCAGCCCTCCAACGGTCTGAGGGACAGTGAACTGGCCCCTGTGTAAAAAGTTTGGGGACCCCTGGACTATTGCCTGCATCCCTTACGCTCCCTTCCTACACTGCATTAGCCCTGTGCCCCCTTCTCCTGATGGATTAAACTGACTGCTGTTAGTAGTTCACTTAGGAAGAATTCATCCACTTAAGTTCTATATGTATGATATATAAATTTATTTCAGGAAATGTCTCCTTTAATTTGTTGTTTCTTTTGACAACTTGAATAATTATGTAATTATCACCCACTTAGTCTAAATTTTTCAATAAGAACTGGTCACAAAACCTTATAATTAAAGCTGTGTTTAAATTCTTATTTTAGGATTTGTTACCTGGTAAGGTAATATATAAAACATCTACCCATGCTTATATATCTTTTAATTCTTTTGAACTCAAAATTTCCAAACTTAATTTATGACACAGATTTAGAAATTGAGCTTTTAGATTTTTTATCATAATTAAAAACAAAATGTTAAACCAAATTGCTAATCTCTGTAATTATGAGCAGAGATGAAATATTTTTTAGGCCTAAATGTCGTACAGTTTGGGAATTCTTATTCTGAGAAAGAATATAAAATTATGAATAAAAAATTGGGTAAGAAAGTGAATTCAGAATGAGAAAATAAATCCAAAGAAGTCATAAAAATTTTAAATCTAATAAATGTGACAAATAATATAAAATTTAGAAAAGTAATGTAACATTTATTATCTGACACAATATTTTCTTTCTAAAATTTTGCCTGCATTATCTTTGATTACCTCTTCTATAACAATTCTATAGTATTATCTGTGAAGAGAATACAGAGATAACTTAGTCTTCCCTTTAGCATAATGATGACCTTGTCTGATAGTATAGAGAAAGGTTGTTTTTTTTTCAACTTCACTGCTCATTATTGGTATAGTCATGTAAACTTTTAGAGTTGTTGTCTCTTTGGGGAAAACTTCTGTCAACTTGCGTACAAGATGTCTGTATGCTATAAACAGTAATTCCAAAGTATTCTGCACAATCCCCGTGATAAGATACCAGAGGGACAGAGGGACATGCTCAGCTCAATGTGGAGAGCAAGGAAGGACTTGTACTCCCGATGACGCAAGGGACAGGAAAGTGGGACCTGGTGGATTATGGGACAACGGCATCAGAGGTGGGAACGGGGCATTCAGGCAGTGAAGACGGGATCCAGTAAGTGAGGGATCTTGAGAGAGCCATATGTTTTGTTTCAGCTCTGCATGGAAAATGGGAGGAAAGTTAAAAAGAGGGAAGACCATATTCTGCACTAAGAAGTTCGTGTTTTATTCCTAGGCTAGTAGGTCTGAAATCTTTTTCGGCTCACAACACGACGGATAAAGCTCACTGGACATATATGTGGAAACCTAGATTACAGGCAGATAAGGGGATAAAATAGCTGTGAGGACAGAAGAAATTACAGCCACTAGCTGTAAAGCCACCTTGTTCCCTTCCACTCACGGCAGCGAATGAATGAGGTGAACAGTAGTATAAGCCTTTCCTCTACAGGAGGCAGGGGGACAACACACAATAACACACAAGGGCACACACTACGGACCATGGGCCAAATCCCATCTAGTGCGTTTTCACAGAGCCTATAAGCTAAGAATGCCTTTTACATTTTAAAATGGTTCAGAAACTCAAAAAAAGATTACTTTGTGATATACGCACATTACAGGGGGTCCTCGAGTTACCGCAGTCTCAGCATACAACGTTTTGAGTTTACAACGCTCACTCTCATAAAAACTTAAAAAAATTGAGACAGGAGTGTTTTGGCTTAGCCGTTAGCGTCATACTTATGGACTGCATGGGCAAACCAGTTCCTAGTCTGGAACAATTCTTTTTTTCTTTTTCTTTTTTTTTTTCTTTTCTGTATTTTTCTGAAGCCGGAAACGGGGAGAGACAGTCAGACAGACTCCCGCATGCGCCCGACCGGGATCCACCCGGCATGCCCACCAGGGGGCGAGGCTCTGCCCACCAGGGGGCGATGCTCTGCTCCTCCGGGGTGTCGCTCTGTTGCGACCAGAGCCACTCTAGCGCCTGGGGCAGAGGCCGAAGAGCCATCCTCAGCGCCCGGGCAAACTTTGCTCCAATGGAGCCTCGGCTGCGGGAGGGGAAGAGAGAGACAGAGAGGAAGGAGAGGGGGAGGGGTGGAGAAACAGATGGGCGCTTCTCCTGTGTGCCCTGGCCGGGAATTGAACCCAGGACCTCTGCACGCCAGGCCAACGCTCTACCACTGAGCCAACCAGCCAGGGCCAAGGAACAATTCTTTAAGAAGGTAGAAAGGCCTGCAGCAGATCCTGTACCCTCTACATCAGCTGCTTCCTGAGATGAAACACCTGTAGCACAGGTAGAATCATCTCCAGTGTCTCCTGCACGTTCCTTAGGCAATCCTGATTCACCTGACCCAGTATCTCCAGCACCTTCTGCGGGTTCTCCTGCCTCTCCAGCTTCCTCCTCCCAATAGTTCACTCTCTCCCACCTTGTAATGCTCCTTCCAGTGTGCAAGCCACAGAAATAAATGCAAGAAATTATTTTTACATTCATTTTTTTTCCTGTTACTACACAGTACAGTATTTTTATCTTTTTCTTTTTCTGTAGCTTAGTTGTATTTTTATTTTCTAGAATCAGATTATGATTTTACAACTGCATTAGGATAGGTAAGTGATTTAGGCTAGGGTGTGTTTCAACTAACACCAAAATTCAGGTTTACGTCACTGTCGTAGGAATGGAACTGTGTTGTAACCTGAGGACCCCTGTCTATGAAATCCATATTCCCGTGTTCATAAATAAGGCTGTACTGGGACATGGCCGTGCCCCTTCACCTGTGTTGTCTATGCTGCTTTCCAGTCATCAAGACAGAGCTGAGTAGTTGCTACAGAAACTACACTCTCTGAAAAGCAGAAAATCTTTACTTCTATCCATGTTATGCTTCATCTGCATAAAAACTTACTTATAAATAGAAGAAAAATCATCCTCATCAGTTATGGAGAAAAAATAAATAAATTACATATGATCCTTTGTGAATAATTAATAGAAATGGGCTCTCAAATAAGATCTGGTTTCTTACCATTTTCCTCAGTAGTTTTCCTGTGATAGCTGTTCTTTAAAAGTTTCCGTGCATTTTGTCAAAAATTGGTAGATTCTTAAAACTTCATTTAAAGTGAATATTTTTACCTTTGAAGTATTTTTAACTTGAAAAATATGTATGAAGATTTTTAATAATAGTGCTTCTACAATCAGCTCTATAAGAATTTCTTCTCAATATTAAGGATTTATGAGTGATGGATAATATGTTGGGCGGAAGGAGGAGGGTTGACTTTTATGAACGTTTTAAAGATGTTTTTATTTTGCGTTTTGAAGATTGGGGAGCAAAATCTTATTATTGAAAGTACTACCTAAATTATTTTCATAAACAATAGGAAATTTCACTTGACAAATAAAATTCTGTAAGATTGCTGTGTACTGAAATGATTTCAAGTTATTTTCTATCTACATCCAATGTCAGTGTGTCTGCATTAATGAAAAGAGAGGAATCTCTCTTTTTTTTTTTAAATAATACCTTGAGCTTTTTTTCTTCCTTAAAACCAAGAGTGGAGCCTAGAGAGACTGAAGGCCCCACCTGCTCTTCAATTTCACGTCACACTTTTACTCATGAGACCTCCTCTCCCCCAGCCACGCCGCTCTGCCGTCCGTCCCACCTCCTCCCCTCCGGCCACGCCGCTCTGCCGTCCGTCCCACCTCCTGTCCCCCGGCCACGCCGCTCTGCCGTCCGTCCCACCTCCTGTCCCCCGGCCACGCCGCTCGGCCGTCCGTCCCACCTCCTGTCCCCCGGCCACGCCGCTCGGCCGTCCGTCCCACCTCCTGTCCCCCGGCCACGCCGCTCGGCCGTCCGTCCCACCTCCTCTCCCCCGGCCACGCCGCTCGGCCGTCCGTCCCACCTCCTCCCCTCCGGCCACGCCGCTCTGCCGTCCGTCCCACCTCCTGTCCTCCGGCCACGCCGCTCTGCCGTCCGTCCCACCTCCTCCCCTCCGGCCACGCGGCTCTGCCGTCCGTCCCACCTCCTGTCCTCCGGCCACGCCGCTCGGCCGTCCGTCCCACCTCCTGTCCTCCGGCCACGCCGCTCGGCCGTCCGTCCCACCTCCTCCCCTCCGGCCACGCCGCTCTGCCGTCCGTCCCACCTCCTGTCCTCCGGCCACGCCGCTCTGCCGTCTGTCCCACCTCCTCCCCTCCGGCCACGCCGCTCTGCCGTCCGTCCCACCTCCTGTCCTCCGGCCACGCCGCTCGGCCGTCCGTCCCACCTCCTGTCCCCCGGCCACGCCGCTCTGCCGTCCGTCCCACCTCCTCCCCTCCGGCCACGCCGCTCTGCCGTCCGTCCCACCTCCTCTCCCTCCGGCCACGCCGCTCTGCCGTCCGTCCCACCTCCTGTCCCCCGGCCACGCCGCTCTGCCGTCCGTCCCACCTCCTGTCCCCCGGCCACGCCGCTCTGCCGTCCGTCCCACCTCCTCCCCTCCAGCCACGCTGCTCTGCTGTCGGTCCCTGAAACATGCAGCGCTCTTTCTCTTGTCAGGGTCTGTGCCTGAGTTGTTCCCTCTGCCCAGAATGCATTTCCCTCACCCTGTGTGTGGATCATTGCTTCTTGTTACTCAGGGGTCAGCTCAAATGACTTCATTTAGAAATGTCCTTCTCAGCCACCATATGTAAGGCAGGTTCTTCCTTGCCACCCAGACCCATGTCGTACCCTCTTTTCCCTAATTTGTTTCCTACACAACACTCAAAAGATGTTAGCTTGTCTTTGCTTTTTTGGAGTATGTCTCCTCTACATGGATGACCCAAAAGACAAGGGCTAGGTTGTGGCCATCATCTTGTCCCCACAACACAGAGAAGTGCCAGGCACACAGTATGGTCTCAAAGATATTTGCTAAATGAATGAATCAAAACCAGCACAACCCTCCCTCTGCTCTCCTTGTCTCAACTTTCAAGTGGGAGCTGAGCTTAGGGAGTTGTGTCAGAAGAGCATTGTATGAAGTGGGGGTGGGGGGTGGAGAGGAACTTGACAATGGAGGGAACTGGCAAATCCTGACCATGTGAACAAGGTCAACAGTGATAAGTCAGGAAGATAGCAGTCCTCCCGATATAATGCAATGATAAGGTCACTTCATCTGGGCAGTTTTCCTCCCCCAAACATTAGACAACTCTGCATCAAGTAACATCCTACAAAATACCGGACCAGTAGTCCTCAAAACTGTCAAGGTCATGAAAAACAAGGGCAGTCCAAGAAATTGTCATAACCCAGAGGTGGTCAAGGACACAGGATGACCACAGATAATGTGGAATCCTGAATGAAATCTTAAAACAGAAAAAGAAAATTAGGGAATAACCAGTAAGATCAAATTAAGCTGTTGAGTTAATAGTAATGTGTCACTGTGGGTTCCTTAGTTGTGACAGATATGTCACAGGTAAGATGTTAACAATAGGGGAAACCAAATAAAAAGTATGTAGAAACTCTCTATAGTCTTTGCAAGTTTTCCATAAACCTAGAACTGTTCTAAAATCAAAAGTTTCTTTTTTAGAAAAGGTGAAATGAAGAAGCATCTCCTTGGGACAGTATATAAAGTTAGACATTTAAGTAGAAGAGTCAAAGCATTGTGAATTTTCCCCATATGGGAAAAATAGAACCTCTGTGCATTTTGATGAATTGTTTTTTGAAAGCAACACAAGCATCCAGAACTGCAGGCTAGAATGTAAAATGTCAGTTAAAGTTAACCTTAAATAACTTGGGCAGAAAACTAATTAAAGATTAAGTTTGAGATGAAGGTATTTGAAAACTGACATACACACTTTATGGCAAAGGAATTCAAGATAAAAACCTTTATCTAAACTATTAAATTTCAGGCAATGGGGAGAGTATGGAATGCGGAGGAAAAACTAAATTCCCAGGGAAGGGGCAAGAACTTTTCTCCATCACAGTAGGAAACAAGTTCAACGGCACTTCTCTGGGAAGGCTTCCTGGTCTCTCAGATTGGTTAGCTTAGGTCAGGGGTCCCCAAACTACGTCCCGCGGGCCGCATGTGGCCCCCTGAGGCCATTTATCCGGCCCCGCTGCACTTCCAGAAGGGGCACCTCTTTCATTGGTGGTCAGTGAGAGGAGCACATTGACCATCTCATTAGCCAAAAGCAGGCCCATAGTTCCCATTTAAATACTGGTCAGTTTGTTGATTTAAATTTACTTGTTCTTTATTTTAAATACTGTATTTGTTCCCGTTTTGTTTTTTTACTTTAAAATAAGATATATGCAGTGTGCGTAGGGATTTGTTCATAGTTTTTTTATAGTCCGGCCCTCCAACGGTCTGAGGGACAGTGAACTGGCCCCCTGTGTAAAAAGTTTGGGGACCCCTGGCTTAGGTCATACCCAAATTCCATGCTTCTCATGGTACTTCCTACAACTGTAATTTACTTAATTGTAAATGTATTAGCCACTCTCATCTTTCTCAGAATATCGGTTTGGTCTTTAGCTTAAAAGACAAAGTTCAAATGAGCCACAGGGTTATGGCAATATAATAGCCTTCCCAGACCTGAATGAAATAGGGTTAGGTCACTACAGTCACCAGCTAAGATGCATTGCAATCTACCTATGAATTAAAGTCCTGTTGGGATGTTATGGTGCACGACAACTCTTATCTTTCAACTAGAATAGGGATTAATTAAATCCATCAACTCCCTACTCAAATCATATCTGCATTTGACACATGACATTTCAAATGGAGTATACTCAATTTTCTCATAAAGATATTGATGTCACAAGATGCTAATTAACCTAATAAATGATCATCCCACATTAAGAAGTATAAAATAGGACCTAGAAATTATTATTTATCTAAACTACATTAATTGTATTTTCACCATCAAAAAATAAAACACTGCTCTCCTTCTTTCTTAATTCTCAGGGCAACAGTTGGGTCCCATCTCAGTAGACAACGTAGAAAGACTAAGATATGGTTCAATTAAAATCTAAAAAAACCAAACCCTCCCAGATTTTAGCTTAAAATTTCATCCATTTATTAACAAAGGCATGAGCTCCATAGGGCAGAGAGCTTTAAGCAGAGAGTGACAGTTACGCTCTCAAGTGGCAGCATTTAACCACAGAGCCCAGCTCATGACACAGTAGAGACAGCTGCCCAGCCAGCTCACCCTGTCACCAGGGGGAGACCGGCCGGCCCCTTCTCATTGCAACCTCCCTAATTGAAAGTCACAAGACCTCCACTCCAGTTCAGAGAAGCACAGACAGGGCTGTGGATAAATACAGTGTCACGCTGCTCTGAGAGGGGGACAAATGAACAGGACCACAGCTCACTGCAGGGTTTGCCTTTCTCTATCTTCACATTAGATCCGCAGAAGAAATTCCCTCAAAGTCGGCGTGTGAGAAAAAAGCACCTGAAGCAGCTCTCCTCACTCTTTAATGTGGACGCCCATCACGTAGGGTCTGGGCAGAATAAAGGTTCTGACTGGCAGGTCTGGGATGAGGCCTGAGGTCCTGCATCTCTAACACGCCTCAAAGCAAGGCGGGTGCTGCTGGCTGCAGACCAGAAACTGAGGAGCAAGAACTGAAAGGAATCTAGGTAATTCTGTTTTGAAAGGAGTTTCATAGTTTGGATGAATTCTCTGAATACAGATTCAGGCTCCCATCAAAGGTATAACAAAGAAACAGGAGCCTAGTGAAATAAATTAGATTAAATGCTGAACACAAGCTGAATTTAACACCCAGGAATGCAATACTAACTTGGAAAGGTTCCTCATGAACGAGCCTAATAGGTAATTTTATTTAGCCATGCATCACTGAAATAAGCCATTATGCAATTAAAGCTGGTGTGATTTGATGTACCAAGACTGCCATTTATTTATCTCACTTCTTTGTGCTGAAATGTATATATTCATAAAATTAACCAGGGTTTTGTTCCCTAGGTTACTTTCTAAAGATCAAAATTAAAAAAAATAACTTTTTTTGCAATAATTTATAAGAAAATTTATTATACAAAATAGACGTGATCTTTTCAAGTTGGCATTTACAGTATTTGAAAAGTGAAAGATTAAAAAATTACATTCCTCATGCCCTTGATGGCTACTGAAGGAACTGAATTGATTACACTGTCACTCATCATTTACTGTGGTTAGCGCTTCGTTAGGCACAGATAGGCACAATATATCTTAGTCAAATACTTGTACGGAGTACTTAAGTCTCCAGGAATGAACACCAAACCAAACCAAACTAAACCCAGATGGTGGGGAAAAGCCCATCTCAAAAGACATTCGAGGCCCTGGCCAGTTGGCTCAGTGGTAGAACGTCGGCCTGGCGTGCAGGAGTCCCAGGTTCAATTCCCGGTCAGGGCACACAGAAGAAGCGTGCATCTGCTTCTCCACCCCTCCCCCTCTCCTTCCTCTCTGTCTCTCTCTTCCCCTCCCGCAGCCGAGGCTCCATTGGAGCAAAGATGGCCCAGGCGCTGAGGATGGCTCTGTGGCCTCTGCCTCAGGCACCAGAATGGCTCTGGATGCAACAGAGCAACGCCCCAGAGGGTCAGAGCATCGCCCCCTGGTGGGCGTGCCGGGTGGATCCCGGTCAGGTGCATGCGGGAGTCTGTTTGACTGCCTCCCCGTTTAAAGCTTCGGAAAAAAAAAAAAAAGACATTCAATCCAAAACAATAAGACTTTTTATATAACGGGAAACTCTAAGATTTATTTTTCAAACAATGAAACAAAATATCTCTAAGAAGGTGCACTTACAAATTAAGTATGGTATATCAGAACAAAAATTAAATAAAAGCGAAGAATGAAGTCCAGGCAAATATTGTAGCTCATTCACTAAGACCGAAGCCCTTGGCTGGCTGCTGACTCAGGAGCCAGGCGGGAGAGTGGGAGCCCTTTTCCTGCGTCAATATCAGAAATGGGACTCTGAGGAAGTTCAAGAACCCAACTGCCTCGAAGTACCAACCAGCATTAATGTTTCTTAAGTCAGTGATAATTCTTGTTCATATGTTTTCAATACATCTATGTATCTCAGTACACATGCATTTTATCACATACATGTTTGTGTGTATATATGTAATATTACACATACACACACACACTCATTTTTTTAAATCAAATGGCAAAGCTGTGTTCTTGCTTTCTGGGCCAGTCACCTAAGCCAGAAACACAGGAATCATCCAGTACCCTTGCCTTTCCCTTACTGCTCTCATCAAGTCATCAAGTTGTCACATCCAAAATATCCTAACCATTCCTAAATAGCCCTCCATCACAGTCTTCAATCATCGCCTCACACCCATTCCTTCCTTTTTCTCTACCTGCTTCTTAAACCATGTCCTTTTTCCTACCCACATATATCAGCTGTTTCAACCCTTGGTAAGATATTTTGTCCACAGCATGGCCTCTGACTCCAGCTTTGTCACCTTGGAAAGATGGCTTTCACAAATCAGCCCAAGTAATTACCACCTGGTGCCACCTCCCCTGAGCCCTCACCTATCCTCTCAAGGATGAATTGGTCATCATCATCCCTGAGCCACCCCTGCACCAACTGTATACCTGTGAATAGCTCATCAGTCTGACTCTCTGACCTTGAAGTCATGAATGGCTCTTTCCCATCTCTATAAGCCCCGGACCTGACCCAATGCCTGGTACAGAACAGGTGTTCAATGAGTATCTTAAAAATGAATGAATATATTGCATAAACTTATGTGAGTAGTACACACAAGAAACTGCAGCAGAGAAAGAAACCTGATGTAGAACTAATATTATCATATAAAATTAAACACTAAAAAAATTTTTAAAAATTCAATAATTTCACTATAATGTCTAAACCCTAACCTGATTTATAAAGTCACTCTGAAGGAATTCTAGCGGTACAATTTACTCGAATGGTAAAATTTAGCGACAGAGGAATTTGAGAGAAAGTCAAAGACAATGTTTTGGCTTTTACATCTAAAGAAACTATATTACATTATTTAAATGTCTTAGTTGCAGTACCAGAATCCTGGGCCAGGGATCCCTTCATTATGCCATGCTGACTCCCCAGTTAGAAAAAGGTGGCTTTATTTGGTCAGTCTGGCAGATTAAAAAAGAAGAAAGAGAGACAAGAAATTTGTTCCTGTTCCTGGTGATAGAAATGCTAAGAAGGATAAGGATAATGCCAAAATCAAGTCTTCAAAATTCAGGTTTGAGCAGACAATAAAACTGTCCTTAAAAACTGAAGTCTATCACCATTGCTAGTGTACTGAAAATAAGATGGTTGTCTCTTTTAAAATGCTTGAGAATTCAAAACAGACTGCCACAGATAATGAGAATCTTAGAGATAAAGTACTAAAACAACAGCCCCAGGTTATAGAGATAAATGAGACTATTCAGACTAGGAATATCAAAAAACCAGGCACAATTAACTTAAAGTATAATTAGGAAAGGTCCTTACTGAAGACTGCTATAAGTAAACAGCATAAAACTCATAATACTGCATTCAACAGCAGAGAAATATTATTTCTTGTACTATGGGACAATAAAAAAAGAGAAGTTCCATTTGATTAGTCATTTAAAATGCTACCAGTGAAAGTACTTCTCCAAGGAATAACTGTAGACCAGTCAAGACAAGAAAAAAACAAATTAGCAAAGCTTGCATATCTTTAATTTCTGTTTATATGACAGCTGATGCAGAACAAGGAAGTCATATTATAAGATTTCTCCCTGCGAATATATTAATCCTCCTGCATTAATATGGAGAATTAGGGAAAAAATTATTCACGGCTAATTATGTTAAAGATCAAAGCAAATGACACATTCAAGCAATCTCTTTAGAGAAACCGTATCTAGCATATCATGCAGAGAAGAGCTGCTGAGAGAGTATTTGATGGTAACATATTTGACATCTGAGACCATAGATAATGTATGGAAAACCTGAAGGCAAAACCCTTCCACTGTAAATCCTCCTTGTCCATTCTGTGGGCTTCTTGAAATATTCCCAAAGACTTGCTCTGGAATGTGGCTGCGTGGGCTAGTCATTGCACATAGAGTACACTGTGAATGATGCCCCCTGAAGTTGGGTGTTGCAATGACACTAGTGAGTGGTGTTGAGGACAAGGACCAGGTCTTTTCACTGCTGACCCTCTGGAAATTCTGTAAGATTTTGTTGAATGAATGAATGAATGAAGACACTCATATTGTATAAGAGAGCGCTTTGTGGGAAGGGGGCTGCACTGAAATTCTACTTTTTTTTTTCCTACCATCAACCAGCTAGTGTGTGCAATATAATCAAGCACCTTCAGAGTTTGGGGATGGGGGTATAAAATGGCCATTAAACAACAATAAAATTATGAATTGATTTCACTGGGTTACTAAAATTCTGAAGCAATTTCTAAGTTGAATATGCTAGAATTAAATATGACAGATCAAAATTTATATATTTGATAAAGTTTTTTCATTTGTTGAGTTTACAGTAAGCATGAACATATTGTTCTCAGAAGCAAACATGGTAAAAGCTAGCAATCAAGGAAGAACCATTAAATTATTGATTACAAAGAACAAAAAAATCTCAAGTTTCCATATAAAATGTGATAATATATAAACATCTGGCTCTTAGAATCTACTGTCTCACAAGGAAATATAGAGAAATATAAAATACAATAGCAAAAGATAAACAACTCACACTGTTCAGAAAAATAGGGAGTTACTCAAATTCTGTCTTTAGTAATTTAGTAAGTGTCCGTCAGACACTATGATTAAGTTTTGTTTTATTTTTTAATGGAATTTAGCAAACTACTTCTTGACCACTGATAGGTTATTTTAGTTGACTTTAATTCTTTTTCAATTATTGTATTATTTCCCCACCTTAATGGCATCTTTTACCAATAGGGGTCTAAGGACACTATATTTGAAGAGCAAAGCTAAAGAAATAAAACAAAATAAATATCTAAGTTTATCAATTATATAGCATCTAAAATCAAGAAAGCTACTAGTACACTCATTTACATTAATTCATACAGCAGAATACCAACAAATAAAAATGTGATTCTTAATTAAAATACATTTCAGATAATGCAGTGTCCTGAGGAATTAATTCACAGACATTACAACAGCACATAAGTCTCCACTTCTGTTCTTCAATTCCCAATCACATATTTCCTGTGCATATAAGTTAACACCTTTTCACCTTCATTGGATTAGAAACTTTATATTGACTGAGACAGTTGTTGAAAGAGTTTCACTAATCGCTTCTCTAGTTTTAATAACAAGCTTATGTTGGATTCACACATGCCATTCATCCAAAGGTCTACCTTCTACAATCAATTCTTTAAATTCATGTAAAATTTTTATCTTTTTAAGAACTAGGACTCCACAGTCTATTTCCTTTCATTACTAGCTCATCAAAAAGCTTATGGCTTTCAAGTTTTGTGGGTTTTTTTCATAAATAAGATATCATTATTTCACTAATACTTAAATGATTAGGATTACAAATTTCTACCACCACACTCAGATGCCTGCATTGAAGCTTTTGTTAAACTTTGTTAACTGCCTTTGTTAAGCTTTTTGATTGGCTTCCACCCATCAGCACCTACAGTTCAAATCTGTTTCAGAGCAAAACCACAAATTTCTACAGAGCAAAGCCCTTAGTAGTCAATCATCCATAGTGAAAGCCGCAAATATTAAATTATCAACAAGAGCAGGACATGCGGTAACTTCCCATCCTTCCCCAAAGTGATCGAAGTGTCAGTTAAGGATTAAAATTGTAAACAAGGATAAAATAAGTAGATGAGAAGACAAGTGAATGAGAGATACCCTTTCCATTCCAAAGATGTGGCAATCCAGGCAGACCACAAGCAGTTCAGAGTATTTACTTACAACAACTCAGAAAAGGCTCAGGGCTTAGAGACACAGGTTCTAGAAAGTGTGCAGGTATGTCTGACAACTGGAAGTAGGGTGGAAATTGAGTTTGTATAAGCAATTGACCCACACGTCTTCTCTGACTATCTCACACACCAACCCACCAGCGGGATCCTGAATGTTTCCTCTCTGGAATAAACTAAACCCAAAGGGCCTCAAACTGAGGATCAAAGTGAGAGCAGAGTGAGGCACACAGCTGAAAAAGGGAAATTAAGTGAAAAATATGTTTACTGGCCTGTGTGACCATCAGCCCCTCTCCTGTCCTGCTTTGAGGATGTCAGTTGCCAGGAATCATCTGAGGAAGAACAAAGAATTGGCCTCCAGACACTGACATCTGAAGGTCTTCCAGTGAAAAGTCCAGCTTTTTGTCTGAACAATATATAATGAACTGAGCATATAGATTCATAGCGCATCATTTATAAATGTAAATAGACAGCCAAGGATTCCCTTCGTGCCATATTTGAAGAAGCTTTCAACAAAACCAGAGAAAAAGGAAGCAGGGGTTATAGATAGGGTAAGTAATTTAAAAAAAAAAAGAATGAAAGGTTTGGAAGACAAAACGTGATAAAATAAGAAGGGAAAAACGTTTTTTAAAAAACAGAGGATTAAGATAGGAGCTCCAACGTCAAACTAATTTCCAAAAAGCAATGACAGAGATGATGGAGGCCAAAAAAATCGTTAAAAACGAAATTCAAGGAAATTTTCTAAGAACTGAAAAAATGTCGTTATATTGAAGGGAACCTACCCAGAACCAACAGAAAAAGATACATCTAAACTTTATTATCATGAAATTTCAGAATACCAGGGAAGGAGAAAAGAGCCTAACACTTTCCAGAGAGAAAGGACGAGGCGGCAGACAAATGGCTGTGAATCAGAATGGAGCCAGACCTCTTAGCAGCAATACGAGAAGTTCCACGAAAATTAAGCAAGGCATTCCCAATTCTGAGGGACAAGCATAACTATCACAGACCGAAACTCTATCAACCACACGTGGGAGTAGAATAAAATCATCCTCAGACAACGAACAATTTGAAAACTGTATCTCTAATGCATTCTTTCTTAGGAAGCTAAAGGAGAAAGACTTAGAATCCAGGAAACAGGGAATCTGTAATCAGTAAAGGTCCAGCAGGAGAATGAATCCAACCCAGAACAGACTTTAATGAAGTGCCTACCTCCAGGGCTGTGAGGGAATCAATAAGACATTGAAACACTAAGAGGCTAGCAACAGCAGGAAGCCATTACTTGCCTTACAACTAAAAGCCATTATTCCCCCAAGAATGAAAAAGGTCAAGTGTTATTGAAATCTATTGACAGTGAGAACCATGGAAGAGGGACTTCCCCATAGAAGCTGTAGTCAGCCATTTCCAGAAATATGGGCTAAATAGGAAAGAATAATCCATCTCTCTCTCCCCTGTTGTCCATTGCCTGAACCCAACTGGAATTGTAGCCAAGAGAGCTTGGAGGATGTATTCCTTAGGGGTCAGCCATCCAGGACATAGAGCAGGGCAGAAGAGGGTAGAGAACAGATCTGAAGAGAAACAGAGAATAACCAACTTAGGACCTATGACAACAGGGGAGGGGAAAACGGAAGTCTCAGGATGACAGATGTTCAGCTGTGTTAAAGCAAGAAATCAGACAGCTGCCAGAGAAAAGTTACAAGGAAAGGGTTGAGGGAGGTAGATGTCAAGAAAATGAAAGGGGATTGATAGATTTGCTGATATGTTTGAGCATTTGAATTTTTTTCATACATAATTGACATATCTATAAATAATTAAGACTAAGAACAAAGACAATTAAATGAATAAAAGTCAGAGAGCATTATAAAAGTCCAAGAAGAACACAAGGTTATATAAGAAAGTATACATATTGTGAATACCACTTGACTTACGCAGGGATATTTACATATTAATGTTTCAAAATGTAATATAGACTTTATTGGGAGATTGAAAGGAAGTGGGGAATAATTGATAGAAGAAAATCAAACTTATATCTATCATAACATCCACCTAGTAGATAATGTCTAAAACAGTAAATCAATAAATAGCAATATAAACAATTATTTAAGACATATAGAGGTAGATACTAAGAGTTGAAAGTAGTTGCTTCTGGGAAATTAGAGGGCGAATATAGGTGAGGCAGGAGATTACTATTTTTGCTGTTATTACTGTTATTGTAACTATTAGTTAAAAGTCATACCTGAAATAGGTTTTATTTTCATGGTTTCCTAATTAGGAAACTGAAGATCAGGATAGTATATGGATCTGGTCAACCACGGTTGCACAGGGAAGAAGTGGCAGAGATAGAACCTAATTTAAGCTTTCAAAGTGTTCTCTTCTGCACAATGTGTTCTCTGTCCTTCACTCAGCAAACCACTGCCAATTACATGACCAGAGAACTGATTTTTACATAAATAAACAAACAACTGAAAACATAAATGGAGCTAGTATACATCCAATGGTCTCTACACTTTGAGCACTAATTTATATATTTCCAAATTAAATACACACACACACACACACACAATAGGATGAAAACATCTAGGTCAAAATTTCTAATTCTCCAGACATAAATGGTATGTTCATTTCCTTAAAGCCAAAGAGAGCAGATTCTATTTCTTCAGTATGTCCTACAGCACCCTTGGATGCTACATAGGCAGACTTAGTTTTATTGTGTTTCGCTTTTTTACATTCACACATGTTGTGTTTTTTACAAATTGAAGATAAGGCCCTCCACCAGCAAAAGGGTTATAAATTGCTTTATTGTGATACTTGCTTTATTGTGGTAGTTTGGAATGGAACCTACAGTTTCTCTAAGGTATGCTTGTACTCCAATAAAAGTGCAATCCATTTCACTTGCCTGATATACTAAGAACTAATAAGAATGCTATTCTCAGCATTTGTGTAATCTATATTTCTTAAAGAATTTCACATTTAACCATCTTTTTCTATCTCACAAACCAGTGAAGCAGCCGAGTATACTAAGGGCTATCTAAATATCATGAAACTTAATGTGATTGGCCACTTAAAAATTATCCAAAAACCACTTTGTGGGTTCCAATTACTTTGCCAACTTTGAAAAAACAGGGAAATTTTTATTTTTTAAAAAATATTTAGGCCCTGGCCGGTTGGCTCAGCGGTAGAGCGTCGGCCTGGCGTGCGGGGGACCCGGGTTCGATTCCCGGCCAGGGCACATAGGAGAAGCGCCCATTTGCTTCTCCACCCCCCCCCTCCTTCCTCTCTGTCTCTCTCTTCCCCTCCCGCAGCCAAGGCTCCATTGGAGCAAAGATGGCCCGGGCGCTGGGGATGGCTCCTTGGCCTCTGCCCCAGGCGCTAGAGTGGCTCTGGTTGCGGCAGAGCGACGCCCCAGAGGGGCAGAGCATCGCCCCTGGTGGACGTGCTGGGTGGATCCCGGTCGGGCGCATGCGGGAGTCTGTCTGACTGTCTCTCCCCGTTTCTAGCTTCAGAAAGATACAAAACAAAAAAAAAATTAAAAAAAAATAGTAGTGAAGACTAGATACAATGCCTCATTATATATATTATTATTTAGCTCACTTATCACTAATATAGTACATGACTAAACAATCCATTGAAAACATACACACATTCTTTCTCTTACAAACGTACATTGATAAACAACATGGGACACAAAAACCACAACCAGGCTAAGCTTAGAAAAATAGAGCTGGTTTGTGTGCCCCGGCCTGGCAGCCCAGCTGGTTAGAGCATCATCCCAACATGCCAAGGCTGCAGGTTTGATGTGTGGTCAGGGCACATACAAAGATCAACCAGTGAATGCATAAATAAGTGGAACAACAAACTGATGCTTCTCTCTTTCTCTCAAAATTAAAAAAATAGTTTTTAAAATTAAAAGAAAAATAGAACTGGTTCCCTTCAGATCTCCAAAGCCATCATTAAATTAGGCACCTTGGCAGCCACTCAACAATGCAATAATAATCTAGTACAGGGATTAGAGAATCGGACTTTTGGAGATCATTCATTAGTAATCAATGTATAGAAGTTTTCTACAAGAAATCTGAGTCTGCAGCCAGTGGTCCTTTGGTGTGAATTAAGCATTCATATGCATGAAGTCTCTTCTGATTACTACAGTATTTAATGAATTACTGCTCTAGTGCTTTATGAGAAAGATGGCCACATGTCACAGTTAAATCCATGTTTTATATCTATTGTTCTGACAGAATTATTATTAATTCCCAAAAGTATTCTGGAATGATTCGCTATTTGAGCATCCTAATGTTAAGGGACTTAAATAGTAGGAGTGGATTCCGAAACCATGGCTGCCACACAAGCTCAGCTTTCACCCACCTACAGGCCCCTCTGACTGTCACTCGTTCTCTTGTTATTTCTCTCTCATGTCAGTGATACTCTGACAACTCACCTGGATCACATATTACTTGAGCAGTTCTCCGGAGCTCTTAAAGAGTTGTTACTTTTGACAGTGACTAATTCAAATCCTCCTTGGTCTTATGACTGGATTAATTATATAATTAATAAATAATATATAATTAATAAATAATAAATGTGTAAACCGTGTTCGCAGATGAATTTAGGTAGCCTGTGAACTCAAATTCTCATTCTTACCAGCATTTTTTAAATGAACTTATTCATTTTAGTAGAAGTGGTAACTGAGTCATGGTTAGGAGCTGGGAAGACACATGCCAGCCTAGATACTTACTAGTCCTATAAAATGTATTCAATCCAGTGACTCATGTCTTAAATTTATCTTAAAGAAAATCCTCCTGGAATAAAACTATATAACACAGAATATTAACGAGAGGGAACAAGGCAGTCCTCCGGGTTGTTGAGTGACAGTGAAAGCCACACCCGACACACACAAAGGACTCAACATGACTCAGCATAATCTATATTCAAAAGTAGGAACTTCACTGTATTTGTGTTTTGGAATAACTTTACTAGCAAAAGAAAACCCAATTTCTTAGAGAGTATTTTAAGAGGATATGTAGTATGTTGTTAAGGAACAGGCTCTGGAGCGGGTCAGCAGCGAGTCTGAATGCTGACGGTACTCAGCATTCAGACCTTACCTACCACCCTACTGGGTTTCCCAGGCGCTGTTTCTTCCGCTGCATGACAGTACAGTGGGTACGCAATCTACACGCACGAGAGTTCAGAGTACAGTTTGAGTTCAATAAAAATATTTATCATGGTTACTATTATTACTATTATTAAGACTCAATTAATAATACTACTATTACTCAATTACTCAAGACAGGACTTCATATAAAACAAATTTATTTTCAGGATGGGGACTAGAGTAGGATTCACCTATGAATCTCTCTCTTAAAACACTGGTAAACAAACCTGAGTCCTCAAAACTTTTATTTTATTACATAAATTTCCGTGGTTCAAGAGACCATTAAGAAGGAAGACAGCTCTATATGTTGTCAATATGCATGGTGATTAGGTTTATTTAATAAAAACCAATGCTAAATGGCCTTATAAAACTCAATAATAAATAGGCCATTTCTTTTCTGATATATGCAAAAACAATTTTGAGGCAGACATTTTTCTATATATCAAGACGGATATGGAAATTTTTTCTAACCACCCAGCTGCTACAGTGTTAAATTAATTTTAATCTTAAGTCAGAGATGTAATAGAGAAAGGGTGATTTAATATGCAATCTCATTACATTTGACAGGCTTATTTATAAATGATTTTGCCCCACATTTTGACAAGCATAGTTAATATGTTAATTAGCTTTTAAACAGATAATGAAAGGAAGAGGTTGACATGCTATCATTCTTCACACACCATGTTGGGGAGCACTGTAATTGATACCAAGCTAATAAGTATTGTGGCCCCCCAAAAATCACTCTGATCTTGATGAGATAATTATTTATTAGCTACAGATAACTTAATCACCTTCTGTTAAAAATTAACCCCTTAAAATAATTCCAAGTGACCTACCGCTTTAGAAAACAAATGCCACTCTAAACCTATTTGTGAATTTCTATAAAGGGGTATAAAACCTATTTGGAACAATTCCCTCCACAGCTAGAACAGAACTCCCTGAGAAGGGCGAAGCTACCCACACAGATAAGCTGCTTTCCACATCTGTACTTCTCCTAACATGGCTTTCAGCACTTGGTAAGCCTTTTTGGTTTAGGAGCTTAAAGATGATGTCCAGTACCTCGACTCTGAAAGAGTTATAAAATCCAAGAATTAAGAGACGTTACACACGAGACAATATCCAAATTGATTCCTCTGCTTAAAGCCTCCTTCTCAGAGGGAGACAAAATTATCAAACACTATCTTTCTTGATGAGTGCTCAAATCGTCCCACATATCCATACCCACCACGGGGCTGGGGACCTCGAGCAGCAAATCATCACGCGTGCGCTCAGATGTCCATCACTTGCCAATGTTAATGCTCATGTGTCTTCATTAATATTTCTATTGCCTGTGGCTATTTAAACAGAAAACTGGAAAATGTAACACTGTGTAGGGATCATTAGGTTTTAGTTACTACCCTACTGCCCCAGGACGGCAAATGAACTGTAAAAACAGCCTGCAGCCGTTGCCACCTGCCTCCCTGTTATTGTCCATAGGGTAATATTTGCACTTCTCCTTGGTGCAGCTGAGCCTGATTCAATTATCATCCCATTTCTAGGTCTTCACATAGCCAGCATCAATGTCATTGATTATGCACTGGCCCTGTGAACTCCTCTCTAACTGGAAAAATACATACATTTTACCTGACTTATAAGATAATAACAAAATGGCTTTTAGAAAATGGCTTGGAATTAAATCAGATTCGGAATGACAGGCAGAGAGAGCATAGACATAACTCAAATTTTAGGGCTTGGAAATGAAGAGCCAAGAAGCACAGGCAGCGGCTCAAACATAACATATCGACTGTTTTTGCCAATGGATAATGGTGCATGCAGACAAAAGGGCATTTGGGGTCTCCTATTTGGTATCAGTTTTCCTCCCTTCCACTTAAATAGCAATCTCCTTCTTATGCTTCATTATGTCTCTGTTTAAAGCACACGGGCAGAGAGCATCGAAGCCTTCTTCCGTAAGAGAACCAACACACGGACACATGCACACATACGAAAGGAAAAATGGGAGTTGGAGTGGTGGGGGGCAGGGACTGGAAATGATCAAGCACCGACATATTAGCAAGTCACAATCCATGTGGCTCCTTGTACTTGAAACAGCACCCTTAAAGGTTTGGGAAAAAAATCAGCCAATAGTGAAAAAAAGAACAGCTTCTCCCAAAAATGAGGGTAGAGTTGTAACTCACCCGCCAACCACTGAGACTAAACTGGCTCCAAGCCACAAATATTTCCAAACTGTTCTATCAGCAGAATCCTTAGCTGACCTCACTGAAAGGCAACCCAGAATTTCCATACTCAAAAAACAGAGAAAACCTCTCCAGAACTCAAGAATAAAAGTAATGATTATTTGCATAGCTTACTCTCAACGATAAGTCAGGAAGGAGGAAGGGAATTAGAAAGCTAGTAACTGATATCTTGATGCATTCTTTGACTTTTATTTCCAATTTTTCCCTCAATTACAACTAATGATCAAAATATCTATTTTGACCAAGCCCTTGCCTAATCTTGGGGTGTGGAGGGGGGGAAATCTGTGTAAAAATATTTCTAAAACAAACAAAAAAGCCAGGAAGTAGGATGAAAAAAATAGCTGAGCTCAGCTCCTCAATGATAGATGGTCACCTTTATTCTCGGTGTTTTGGAATATACATTACAATGGCATTAGATTTATTGTAAGGCGTTACAAAACTTACGCCGATGGATCTTAGGCTGTTTGATGACGCAGATCCTTTTATAACTCTATTGGAAGCTACAGATCCACACCCCATAAAATAAACTGTCCATGTGTATACAAAATATTGAATAGAACTTCAGGGGTTTCAAAGATCCCAAACCCCATTCCTAGGGGATTTTCTAGAACCTAAATTAAGAAAATCTACACTGTGCCCTACATCACAAGGAGCTTATTTTCTCACCATAAAATATTTGAATCCAAAACATCAGGGAAGAAGCCAGACTTTATCCTAGCCTAAGTTACTAAAAGCCAAGATAACTGAGGGCAAAACTGTGAAGTAAGTACATGGCAGTAAGATAAACAACACGTGCTCAAATTTTATTGAGGACATAAACATTATATGAACATGTAACTGAATTCTGTAAACAGTCATTCATGGAAGATGACTCCTGTTATAAAATAACCATGTACTATGTAAATTGTTTTGCTTTAAACACATTTGTAAATCTAGAAATAGATTTTTCTATTAATAAAAGACATTTTCAACAGTATCTAGTAAGCCTTTTCTGAGTGCTAAAAATTATTCCCTTATTTGATTTTTGATTCAAATCCCAGTGGACTGGAAACTCATTGTATTTTATCATTAATAATAATTATGCATTAAATCTCATCAGTCTTTGGGCCTCCTATTATGATAGATTTTTAAGTTTTGTTATACCATCATATGACACTGTGATTCTATTGAAATTACACTTATTGTGATCCTTTAGAAGAGTAGCTTTATTTCATTTTGGATAATGGGTATCAATAGTTTTCAGAAGTAGACTGCACTAAATTTAATGCCTGACAGTTATACCAAAAATTTCAGAACACTTATCTGAGCTTTGTTGTAAATTTAAACATGTTTGCTGTTTGAAGATATGAATATATGTCCTTGTTACAAAATAAAACCACAAAGTAAGACCTTTAGGGAGAAAAATCACCATACTGATAGAAAAATATCTCTGCCCCTGCCCATCAAGAATCACTACTGGACCCCATCTGCAAGGCAGCCTCTAATTAGGGAATATTCTCAATCATGTTTTTTAAAAAATCAGCATCACTGCACACACAGGCAAACACTCCTCCACCATTAATCTTCATTCAAACTATTAGGATGTTTGTCTAGGCTTGGCCCAGACCAAGCACTAGAGATAGATTAGCTAGAGAAAAGCTTCCATTTCTCACCACATGTCAAGGCAGGTGGAATATTCTGTCGAACCCAGGAGGACATCTGGAGGTCTGTACCATAAGGTAACCACTTCATTGGAGTATGTGTGGCTAGGGACCGACTTTGCTCTTGCAAGACCTGCGGGTTACAGGAGACATAAAGAAGTTTAATAGGCGTTATTAGAACAAGGGAATTCAAGTTTGAACATTCAGTTTTAAAAGGTCAAATGTGGCATTGTAATACAGAATCATGAATTTAATGTCAAGGTTACAGGAGAGGTCTACCTGTTTCAGACACATGCTAATGATTCATGTATATTCCTAATAAAGCATCATGAATCTAATAAAATCCCAGGAAAGTAAACAAATGATTCATCAACAATCAGAAATCTTACGGACTTTCCAAAGAATGTTTCATGGAGCTCTAGTTCTGAAACATATAAATAATATCATTAGAAAGCCTTCCAAGTTCAAATAATTGTTAGGAAAGATGGCTTAAAAAGTTAAACAGGACTCCATACAGTGAGACTTCTCAGAGCCCTTCAGTTTCTTCAAGTGCATTTGGAATCTGAAGGAAGAGGGTATGACAGTTTTCTCAAAGGATGTTTACCAAACTTCGGTTCCAGCGTTCTGTCAAACATTCACTAGGAAATGCTATTCAGGAAGCCCATTTGAAAACTACTTCAGTAAATAATTACAAAGAAATAGTGAAGTAAATTATACTGCTTTTGAAAAAGTTTTTTAAAACTGGAAAACTAGTCACAATAATATGTTAAGTGATAATGTACATGCAGCCTGACTTCAGAACTGCAAATACTTATGCAGAGAAAAAAGAATGACAGAAAATACATTCTTCCAAGTTTTCTACAATGACTATGATTCCTTTAAAAATCAAAAAATCTGAAGATATTATTTTTAAAAGAAAAACATCTGCTTTCTAGCTGAGTGTGTTCATTAGTGACAAGTGAAAAGTATTACTTATCACTGTGATGCTCAAAGCACACATTACATTTTTATAATATTTAACCATAACAAATTCATTTTCATGTTCTACATATTTAAATTTTTATGTAGTACTTAGAAACATGACTTTTTTTCTATTTGTTAAACACTTGCTATACCCTTTAGTATATTCCATGTAAATGTTAAAATTAATAGGACAGCTGGTAAGACGAAGAATTTCTAATTAATTGAGCTGTGGTTACAGTAACTGCATTTTTCTACAATGCAGATTTTGTAATACAATGTTCTATTATAAATTCTTTAATGCTTATAAGTATTTTATATTAAAACGTATAGATTATAAACATGCATACACATATGTAGTCCCCAACTTTTTTGCACATAGAGTAATTATTATTATTATTATTAGTGAGATGGAGAGAGGGACAGATAGGGACAGACAGAAAGGGAGAGAGTTGAGAAGCATCAATTCTTTGTTGCAGCATCTCAGTTGTTCTTTGATTGCTTTCTCATATGTGCCTTGACTGGGGGGCTCCAGCTGAGCCAGTGACCCCTTGCTCAAGCCAGTGACCTTGGACTCAAGCCAGCGACCTTTGGCTTCAAGCCAGCAAACTTTGAAGCTAGCGACCCTGGGGTCATATCTATGATCCCACGCTCAAGCCAGTGACCTTACGCTCAAGCTGGTGAGCTTGCACTCCGGCCAGCAACCTTGGTGTTTTGAACATGGGTCCTCAGCATCCCAGGCTGATGTACTATCCATTTTACCACCACCTGGTCAGGCTAGAGTAATTACTATTATTATTTTTTTGTATTTTTCTGAAGTGAAAAGCAAGGAGGCAGAGAGACACTCCTGCATGCGCCCAACCAGAATCCACTACCCGACAAGCCCACTAGGTGGCGATGCTCTGCCCATCTGGGCTGTTGCTCCGTTGCAACCAGAGCCATTCTTGCGCCTCAGCCAAGGAGCCATCCTCAGCACCTGGGCCAACTTTGCTTCAATGGAGCCTTGGCTGCAGGAGGGGAAGAGAGAGATAGAAAGAAAGAAGAAGGGTGGAGAAGCAGATGGGTGCTTCTCCTGGGTGCCCTGACCGGGGATCAAACCCGGGACTTCCACATGCTGGGCCCACGCTCTACAACTGAGCCAACTGGCCAGGACCTAGAGTAATTATTTTTTTATAACAGATTTCTAAAACAACCTCTACTTCTTTTCCTTCCCTTTTTAATTTATAGTAATTAGACTTTTACATATCTTCTAAAATGATCGCCCTGATGAGTCTGGTACCCATGTGACACTATGCATCATTATTACACTATTACTGGCTATATTCCCCATATTGTACTTTACATCCCTGGGACTTTTTATAACTGGCAATTTGCACTTCTTAATCCCTTTCACCTTTCTCTGCCAGGTTTTTTCCTACCTCAACTCAGGCAAAACTGAACAACTGATAGGCCAATCAGGGTCGTAGTGTTTCCATAATTTAGTAACCCCATCAAAAGGTTTAGATCCTCCAATGAGCATGTTTCTATACAGAGACCAAAGAACTAAGCACCAGTCCTGAAACTGGTTCTGACTAGTTCCATATGCTATTGTCAAATCAAATGGGATGTCAGAAACATTCAGACCAGATTCACTTGGTTTTTCTGAGGCCCTGTTGACAGAAAGCAAGGTCAGAGGGATAGGAGAATGAAAACATCTAAGATTTTCTTTGACAGCTCCGAAAACCAGGCTGGTTATAGAAAATTATGATATTCCCAGTTTTAAAGGGAGAACATGACCTCAAAATAACTTAGAAACAGTATAAATCTAAATAATTATATGTAATTCCAGGTCAATTATATTCACTCTAAGTTTAAAAAACTGGTTAAATATGGTTGAAAAATATAAATAAAAAAGGTTTTGTCTACATTATCTGCCCCTTTCCCACATGTTTACGTCAAGAAGTGCCCAAACTCCATTCATGTGGGCCACAGAACTTCCTAAATTAAAAGTGAAAATGAGGTTTCCAAATCTAATCCTTCAATGTATTAAGACAGTTTCTTAAAATAATTTGCATGTAAAGGTATTTACTGAAGGATGGTATAGTTTTATGATACAGTCTTCTGCATTGCTTGAGGAAACTCATCGTTGCACTTTAATAAAATCAATTAAAACAGCTTCTTGTGGAAAGCGTCCTGTATATTGATAAAAAAAAGGCTTTCACCCTGCTAATATTTCTGTTCAGTTAAAAAAATAAATAAATCCTTAAACTTTTCAAGGAGGCAGCAAATTACTGCAACAATGACTCAAAAAAAAAAGATATAAAAAGAAAAAAAGAGTATACTTTGAAGTAGTAACATAGAGCTGTACTTTACATAAATATTTTTGTAAAGATATTGCTATGTATTTATACAGCTCATGCATCAGAACACACTTACTCATGCAAAATTTATTAGACTGCATCCTCCAGCTGAAGGGAAACCGTAGGACAGGATTAATTAGCACAGCATGTGTGAAAGCTTGCTTTCTCTGTTCCTTGTCAGTTGCTATGGTTACACTACAGGAAGACAGCCACACTACCTTTTAAAAAGGATGAAGTTCATGGGTTATTATCAAAACTTCTTGCATTAATGTTTAGTGTGAATTAAAAGTCAAAAAGCAAAGTGAAATGCTAACCAGATGAGCACAGGTTACTGGCACGCTGCTGCTTTGGCTCAGTGTGTGGGTGTGAACAGGGCCATGTTGCAATAGGCACCTAAAGTGGCTTGCGTAACAATTCAGAGTATCCAACTTTAAGATGTTACTGTTTCTAACTAATCAAAAACACTAAAATAGAATTGTTGAGTTTTATATAATTGACCTCTTACCAAATGAAGGAATTACTTTTCATCTATCTCTCAGAGGATTATCCAACATCTGCTGCCACCCTGAGCCTGGTTCGACCCTCTTGAAGAACACAGAATCAATCACATGGCAGTGATTCCAACATTTGCCCTAAGCTGACTAGTCATTCAGCAGCAACCAATGGAGACTCTCCAGACCTTATTTTCATAGTTTTTTCAGCTGCAGTGGACACTGTTGAGCACTCCTCTTCTCTTTAATCTAGTTCCTGACTTCTCAGATACAGAAGAGTTAACAGGAGTGACTTGGTCTCCTTCTGGGATCTTCTCCTACATGCTGGTATGTTCTAGGGTTATGTATTCAAACCAGGGCTTTCTCAAATGTATATACTGAAGGTAACTGTGGCTAATGCCATGTTTTAACTGTTGTGGATAGGTGATTTCTCACAAGTTTTTATCTCTAGTTTCTACTTGTCCATGGGCTTTAGATCTGGGTCTAATCCAATTCCTTAGCAGACACAGGTACAAGGATGTCCTGCAGGCACTCAACAAAACCCAATCACAAGTCCTTACAGCCATCTCCATTGGTTTAATTTTGTTTATTTTTATCTGTGTTTTTCCAAAGTGAGAAGTGGGGGACAGCAGAAAAACAGATTCCTGCATGCGCCCAAATGGGATCCACCTGGCATGCCCACCAGAGGGTGATGCTCTGCCCATCTGGGGCATTGCTCTGCTGCAACCAGAGCCATTCTAGTGCCTGAGGCAGAGGCCATGGAGCCGTCCTCAGCATCCAGGCCAACTTTGCTCCAATGGAGCCTTGGCTGCGGGAGGGGAAGAGAGAGACAGAGAGAAAGGAGAGGGAGGAGGGTGGAGAAGTAGATGGGCGCTTTCTCCTGTGTGCCCTGGCCAGGAATTGAACCCAGGACTTCCACACACTGGGCCAATGCTCTACCGCTGAGCCAACCAGCCAGGGCCCCATGTCCATTGTTAACACAGGGACTATGCCATGAGTCCAAGAGTAAAAGCAGTTTGCTAGGAAACTATTTTAGGTCCCCAAAATAGTAAAAGTTATTTTGGCTGTACACAGATATATGATACATTAGATTTTATATCCCATGCATATCTAATCATTCTTTCAAATTCCAATGCATCTTTTTTGCAGGTGGTAAAATTGCTTGGAGGCTTTGAGCAATCTCTCAAACTCTATGGAGACAATCACTAAACTTAGAATAGGGGCTCAAGAATAATAATGCCCATGTTTCTGCTTTGACTAAGGGATTGGAAAAGAACTGGCAACATTGACTTGTTTCTTTCTAATTAAATGGAATAAAGGCATAAGCTAAATGAACTTGTAAAAGTTAACTAAAATAAGATATAAAGGAGCATCTTCAGTCTTTCCATAGGATGGCCCCCTGTTTTGTGCTTGTCAGTGGTTTTGTTCTTTTATTAGAGCAGCTCCCACACCTCTCTCTCAACATACCTCATTCCCCAAACTAAACAGTCAGACAAAGAGGGTTGCATTCTTAGTTAAACACAAAATCAGTATGTCCAGGCCAGGGGCTCTGCTTTTCACAACAAGAATCCAAACAGCCATGAATTATCTGGGTAATGATTTACCATCTGGCACTTAGACCACAAAGGGAGAGACTTCTCTACTCCATGCGTCGCTCCCTGGAGAAGGGCAGAAGAAGCTTTTGTATTTCTTCCCCATTCCACAGTCCTGGGAACTAGCCAGGAACTTCTTTTTTCATACCAATTTTTAATCGAGTTCTCTCCCTCCTACAACATTTATATTCAGTATCTTAGGCTGTGCTGAAGCTGTTTGAAAAGCCTTTCTTTGCTGCTCTTGGAGTGTATCAATAAACCACCACCAAACCTAACAAAACAAAAAAAACACTTTTCTTTCTGATGTTTTCCTGAGGTCTGACTTGAACCTCTTTCCTTTGCACTTGACAAGTTTTCTTGGATGATCTTATTTAACCCTATGGCTCTAGTTGCTATCTACACGCTGATGATCTCAAATACAGTATCTCTAGAATTAATTAATCTTCCCCTCAATCTGTAAATTTCTACCTAGAAACCAGCCACTTTGATGTTCCCCGGCCATCTCACACACTTCTCCTGTCCAGAGCGCCCAGCAGCACCACCCTCTCCAGTGTCTGTAATCACCACCGACCGCCGCCATCGGCCCACTCAGCAAAGCCAGAAGTCCTGTCTCATTATAGGCTCCTCCACTTACAAAATTACAAATGCCAATGGATTTTAATTTATCATTTCCCTCTTTCCTCATCATCTCTTACTAGATTGTTAAACTAGCCTCATGGTCTGCCCATGGCAAATAGTTATCAATTTCAAAATACATTCTAGACAATAAATCATCTACATTTATTGAAAATTAAAGTTTAATTAGAACACGCTTTAATGTGAATAATAAATAAAAAGACTTAAAGTACAGTCTTCCCGATAAGCAGTAAGGAAGTTGGATGTAATCCAACCCCCCTGCCTCCACTTTGTCGTCACTTGGAAGCAGGGATGTGGGCATCTCAGGGACAGGTCTACGCTTTTTCATGCAGCCGGTCAATGAAAAGCACGGTGTGAACTGTGTGTGTCCACCTATACATAGTTTTCTTTTTCAATAACTACTATAAATATATTTTTCTTATGATTTCTCTTAATAACACTTTGTTTTCTCTCTAGCTTACTTCATTGTAAGATTATAGTATCTACACAGGCAAAGGTAGGTTTGCAGTTGTGAGTATGTGAAACACAGTTTATTCTCATATAATTGATTAATTACTGTACTTTTCCACACAAACAAGTGCAAACCTACTTTTGCCCCCATCCTGTGTACACACACACACACACACACACACACACAATCATACAAAATATGTTAACTGACTACTTACATTACGAGTAAAGCTTCCAGTCAACAGTCAACTATCAGTAGTTAGTAAGTGTTTGAAGAGTCCTAAGTTATACACAGACTTTCTACTGTGTGAGGTGGTCAGTGTCCCCAGCCCCAAAGGGTTCAAGAGTCAACTCTATATTTAACAACATGGTCTAATTGAAAGTAAAAAAATTTCTTTTGAGATTATAATTAGGTTTTTTTCTTTACTATAAATGAAACAGTGCTTGTTTTTTCTCTCCAGACTTCTTCTCTAACAGAAGCTACTCTCACAGGATAACAAAACCCCTTAAAAATGTTTTGATTGGCAATGCTCAGAGTCTTTCAATTAAATAAGAGAAAGTTTTAAAAATCAATTCCAATAAAATAAAATTAAGTCCAGGAAACATTTAAACATGGTAAGACAATATTCTATTTTGCTCTGATTTTATCTGATCATCTGTGAATTTTTAAAATTAATAAATTATGCCTAATTTCTGGCTATCATAAAGGGCACAGATTTTTAAAATCTTTTTTCATTTTAAATAACAGAAATGAAAACAACCATCTCAATGCAGACATTCTAAATAAGAAAAATATTCAATTAATTAAATTTCATATATAGAAAATTTTTTCTATTTTGTATAGAAGATAAAAACAATAATTCTCTGGTAAGCATTGCTTTAAATTAAACTAACAGATATAATAGAGACAATTGGTTAAATTTTTTGGCTGAATATTACATAAGGAATATGCTGTTTTTTGTCAGAGCATTAGGCTACATATTAGAAGACTTGTGATAGAAAAAACTAAATTCCTGACAGGGGTTTAGACACCTGTTAGTTGTGCCTCCCTATGAAGTCACTTAACTTCTCCTGCTTATGTTATGCATATAACGGGGCTGAGATCAAATTCAGCAAACTCCGGTCTGTAAGCCACCAACTTATCTTTGTAAATGAATTTTGCTTGAACACAGCTCACGTATTGTCTGTGGCTGCATTTGTACTAATCAGCAGAGTTGAGAAGCTGACATACCCATAATGCTATAATAAACAATATCTGGCCCTTTAAAAAAAAGTGTGCTAGCCCTGGCCGGTTGGCTCAGCGGTAGAGCGTCGGCCTAGCGTGCGGAGGACCCGGGTTCGATTCCCGGCCAGGGCACATAGGAGAAGCGCCCATTTGCTTCTCCACCCCTCCGCCGCGCTTTCCTCTCTGTCTCTCTCTTCCCCTCCCGCAGCCAAGGCTCCATGGGAGCAAAGATGGCCCGGGCGCTGGGCATGGCTCTGTGGCCTCTGCCTCAGGCGCTAGAGTGGCTCTGGTCGCAATATGGCGACGCCCAGGATGGGCAGAGCATCGCCCCCTGGTGGGCAGAGCATCGCCCCCTGGTGGGTGTGCCGGGTGGATCCCGGTCGGGCGCATGCGGGAGTCTGTATGACTGTCTCTCCCTGTTTCCAGCTTCAGAAAAATGAAAAAAAAAAAAAAAAAAAAAAAAAGTGTGCTGACCCACAGGTCAGACCGAGGAAACTTCAGAGCCCACCCAATTACCAGCATACCTCATTGTATTGCACTTTGCAGATACTGCGTTTTGTACGAATTGAAGGTCTGTGGCAACACGGCATGGAGCACGTCTAGTCACATGACTTTCAACAGCATTTGCTCACTTCATGACTCTGTGTCACATTTTGGTAATTCTCACAATACTTCAAACTTTTCCATCATTACTGTAATGTATGTCTTATGGTGGTCCATGATAAGTTATTTTTGATGTTACTGTTACTTTTGTAATTATTTGGGGGCACTACAAACCTCACCCACATAGCAAAGTTAACTGTTAATGTTGTGTGTGTTCTGACTACTCCACAGACCACTATTTCTTTATCTCTCTCCTTTCCCTGTGGGCTCCCTATTCCCTGAGATAGAACAATATTGAAATCAGGCCAATCAATAGTCCTAAAATAACCTCTAAGTGTTCAAGTGAGAGAAAGAGTCACATGCCTCTCACTTTAAATCAAATGTGAGATCTAATTAAGTTCAGAGAGGAAGGCATGTCAAAAGCTGGGCCAGGCTACAAGCTAGGCCTCTTGTTCCAAACAGTTAGCCAAGTTGTATAAGCAAAAGTTCTTGAAGGAAATGAAAAGTGCTACTTCAGTGAACACATGAGTGATAAGAAAGCAAAACAGCCTTATTGGAGAACATTTTTAGTGGTCTGGAAGGAAGATCAAACCAGCCACAACATTCTCTTAAGCCAAAGCCTAATTCAGAACAAGGCTCTAACTCTCTTCAGTTCTGTGAAGGCTGAGAGAGGTGAGAAAGCTACAGAAGAAAAGTGTGAAGCCAGCAGAAGTTGGTTCATGAGGCTTAAGAAAAGAGCTGTCTTCATAACAGATAAGTGCAAGGTGAAGTAGCAAGTGCTGATGGAGAAGCTGCAGCAAGTTATCCACAAGATCCAACTAAAAACAGAGTTTCAATGTAGACAAAACAGCCCCATATTGGAAGAAGGTGCCATCTAGGATTTTCATAGCTAGAGAGAAGTTAAGGCTTGGCTTCAAAGCTTCATAGGAAAGGCTGACTGCCTTATCAGGGGCTAATACAACTGATGATTTTAATGTGAAGCCAATATTCACATACCATCCCAAAAATCCTAGCACCCTTAAGGATTATGTTAAATCTAATCTGTCTGTGCTCCATAAATGAAACAGCAAAGTCTGAATCAGAGCACATCTCTTTTTTTTATTTTTTACAGAGACAGAGCGAAACTCAGAGAGAGGGATAGATAGGGACAGACAGACAGGAACGAAGAGAGATGAGAAGCATCAATCATTAGCTTTTCGTTGTAACACCTTAGTTATTCACTGATTGCTTTCTCATATGTGCTTGACCGTGGGCCTTCAGCAGACTGAGTAACCCCTTGCTCGAGCCAGCGACCTTGGGTTTAAGCTGGTGAGCCCTGCTCAAACCAGATGAGCCCACGCTCTAGCTGAAGACCTCGGGGTCTCGAACCTGGGTCCTCCGTATCCCAGTCCGACGCTCTACCCACTGCGCCACCGCCTGGTCAGGCGAGAGCCCATCTCTTTACAACATGGTTTATTGATGCTTTAAGCCCACTGTTTACATCTACTTCTCAGAAAAACAATTCCTTTCAAACTATTACTGCTCATTGACTAGGTACCTGGTTATTCCAGAGAGAGCTCTGATGAAGATGTAAAACAAGATTAATGTTGTTTTCATGTCTGTTACCACAACATCCATTTTGTAGCTTTTAGATCAAAGAAGTAATTCAATTTTCAAGTTTTATTTAAGAAATACATTTTGTAACGTTAGTTGCCATATATAGTGATTCCTCTAATGGATCTGGTAAAAGTAAATTGAAAACCTTCTGGAAAGGATTCACCATTCTAGATGTCATTAAGAACATTCGTGATTCATGGGAAGAGGTAAAATATGAACATTAACATTCCAACCCTCACGAATGACTATGAGGGCTTTAAGACTTGAGACAATGGAGGGAGTAACTGCAGATGTGGTAGAAATAGTAGTAGAACTAGAATTAGAAGTGGGGCCTGAAGATATGACTGAATTGATGCAATCTCGTGATACAATGTGAATGAATGAAGTGTTATTTCCTATGTATGAGGGAGAAAAGTTGTTTTCTTGAGATGGAATCTACTACTGGAGAAGATGCTATGAAGATTGTTGAAATGAAACCAAAGTATTTAGAATATTACATAAACTTAGTTGATAAAGCCACGGCAGGGTTTTATAGCATTGACTCTAATACTGAAAGAAGTCCTACTGTGGGTCAAATGTTATCAAACAGCATTGCACACTGCAGAGAAATTATGAGAGAAGAGTCCATTGAGACAGCAGCCTTCATGGTCACCTTACTGTAAGACAGTGCCACAGCCACCCCAGCCTTCAGCCACCACCATCTGACCAGTCAGCAGCCAGCGACATCGAGGCAAGACCCTCTGGCAGCAAAAAGACTGCACTCACTGACGCTCAGACAACAGTTAGCATAGACTGCACTCACTGACGCTCAGACAACAGTAGCATAGACTGCACTCACTGACGCTCAGACAACAGGTAGCATAGACTGCACTCACTGACGCTCAGACAACAGTAGCACAGACTGCACTCACTGACGCTCAGACAACAGCATAGACTGCACTCAGTGACGCTCAGACAACAGTAGCATAGACTGCACTCACTGACGCTCAGACAACAGTAGCACAGACTGCACTCACTGACGCTCAGACAACAGTAGCATAGACTGCACTCACTGACGCTCAGACAACAGTAGCATAGACTGCACTCACTGACGCTCAGACAACAGTAGCATAGACTGCACTCACTGACGCTCAGACAACAGTAGCATAGACTGCACTCACTGACGCTCAGACAACAGTAGCATAGACTGCACTCACTGACGCTCAGACAACAGTAGCATAGACTGCACTCACTGACGCTCAGACAACAGTTAGCATAGACTGCACTCACTGACGCTCAGACAACAGTAGCATAGACTGCACTCACTGACGCTCAGACAACAGTAGCATAGACTGCACTCACTGACGCTCAGACAACAGTAGTATTGTGTATCAATAAGGCATGTTTTAAATAAGACTTGTACGGTTTTTATATGTAGGGCTATTACTGTATACTTAGTAAACTACAGTATGGTGTAAACATAACTTCTGCTTTTTTATCATTTACAGTGTGTGGATATAAATATTTTATTGGTATATTGCAATAAACTGGATAAATATAGAGATATGATTGGAACTTATATCCATAACCCACGGTATCTGTTTTACATATGCTGAGGCAGCCGTATTATTCTCAATGGATAATGTTTAATCATTTTCATGTGTTTTAACTCACAACAGCACAGAACACAATAGTGCCTTTTCATATAGGTGTAGTTAAAAAGATGTTATTTTAAATAAAAAAGATTCCTCTACTATGTGAAATAAAAAGGATTCTTCTGCTAAGAGAAAGACGAATACCACATGATTTCACTTACATGTGGGATCTAAAGAATAAAATAAAAGGACAAACAAAACAGAAACCGAGTCACAGAGACAGAGAACAGACTGATGGCTGCCGGAGGGGAGGGGGCTGGATAAGAAAGGTGAAGGGAGTAAGAAGCTACAAAATAGTCACGGGGATGTGACGTACAGCACAGGAAGTATAGTCGATAACATTGTAGTAACTGTGTATGGTGCCAGGTGAGCACTAGAGTTATCAGGGAGATCACTTTGTAAATTATATACTTGTATCTAACCATTATGCTATCTGCCTGAAACAGATATAAAATAATATTGGATGTCATCTGTAAGTGGAAAAAATAAACTTTTTTAAAAAGCAAAAGAAAAGCACATTCTAACATAAACATAACTTTTATACATACTGGGAAACCAAAAAACTTGTGACTCACTTTACTGCAGTGGTCTGCAACTGAGCTATCCTCAGAAAGTGTTACTAAACCCTTGTCCATTTAAGGTATAAAGACCATCGATGCTCAGGTTCTTATAAAGTCCTTTTGGTAATAATTCCACTTCAACGATCCTATCACATCACATCTGCATTAGCAGAAAATGCAAAATCATTTCCAATAGACTGTATTTGAATATATAATCTTTCTCACAGTTCACTGGTTTACATTTCGTTTTCTAGTTTCTGCCTCTCGGTTAATGAAACTCGGTGTTATTATTCCAAGGCTAGATGACAGCACAATACCGAGAACGGATTTCATAACCTGACCAAACTGGCAGTTCTGATGAATTTCCATATTCATGCTCATTTGTTTCCAATTTTAAAAAAATTAAAAGTAAAATGTACTAAATCCATCCTAAGAATGTAAGTTTCAAATCAAGACATAAGACTCAAAACTTTTAGGCAATTTTCTTATAGATTAATATATACCCCAAATATTATATGAGTAGGCACTTGTATGTGCTCAAGAGATATTATTTATTGAATAATCGCAATTATAATTATGCCAAATATCACAAGAATGACTTTAGTTTTATGCCAGAGACATGCTTTGCACTTAATAGGAAAGAAGCCAATCTATAAAGATGAAATTATACATATGTGATATTTTAAATGACAACATACTCTCTCAATATTTTTTAGCTTTAAAAAAAAGTAAGAAATTAGAGCAAGTGTTCCTCTAGGGGGCTTAGGAGAAAAACATTCCCAATTACTTCTCAAATCACTGAATTAAGAAGAATTCTATGTGTGGTGGTGTGTGTGTGTGTGGGTGGTGGTGGTGTGTGTGTGTGTGGGGTGGTGGTGGTGGTGTGTGTGTGTGTGGTGGTGGTGTGTGTGTGTGGGTGGTGGTGGTGTGTGTGTGTGGTGGTGGTGGTGTGTGTGTGTGGTGGTGTGTGTGTGGTGGTGGTGGTGGTGGTGTGTGTGTGTGTGTGTAGTGGTGGTGTGTGTGTGTAAGGTGGTGGTGGTGTGTGTGTGGGGTGGTGGTAGTGGTGTGTGTGTGTGTGTGTGTGGGTGGTGGTGGTGTGTGTGTGTGTGTAGTGGTGGTGGTGTGTGTGTGTGTAGTGGTGGTGGTGGTGTGTGTGTGTGTGGGGTGGTGGTGGTGTGTGTGTGTGAGGTGGTGGTGTGTGTGTGTGGTGGTGGTGGTGGTGGTGTGTGTGTGTGGTGTGGGTGGTGGTGGTGTGTGTGTGTGTGGTGGTGGTGTGTGTGTGTGGTGGTGGTGGTGGTGGTGTGTGTGTGTGTGTGTGGGGTGGTGGTGGTGGTGTGTGTGTGTGGTGGTGGTGTGTGTGTGTGGGTGGTGGTGGTGTGTGTGTGTGTGGGGTGGTGGTGGTGGTGTGTGTGTGTGTGGTGGTGGTGTGTGTGTGTGGGTGGTGGTGGTGTGTGTGTGTGTGGTGGTGGTGGTGTGTGTGTGTGGTGGTGTGTGTGTGGTGGTGGTGGTGGTGGTGTGTGTGTGTGTGTGTAGTGGTGGTGTGTGTGTGTAAGGTGGTGGTGGTGTGTGTGTGGGGTGGTGGTAGTGGTGTGTGTGTGTGTGTGTGTGGGGTGGTGGTGGTGTGTGCGTGTGTGTAGTGGTGGTGGTGTGTGTGTGTGTAGTGGTGGTGGTGGTGTGTGTGTGTGTGGGGTGGTGGTGGTGTGTGTGTGTGAGGTGGTGGTGGTGTGTGTGTGGGGTGGTGGTGGTGTGTGTGTGGTGTGTGTGGTAGTGGTGGTGTGGGTGGTGGTGTGTGTGTGGGTGGTGGTGGTGGTGTGTGTGTGGTGGTGGTGTGTGTGTGTGTAGTGGTGGTGTGTGTGTGTGGGGTGGTGGTGGTGTGTGTGTGGTGTGTGTGGTAGTGGTGGTGTGGGTGGTGGTGTGTGTGTGGTGTGTGTGTGGTGTGTGTGTGTGGTGGTGGTGGTGGTGTGTGTGTGGTGTGTGTGTGTGTGGTGGTGTGTATGGGTATGGGTGGTGGTGTGTGTGTGGTGGTGATGGTGGTGTGTGTGTGGTAATGGTGGTGTGTGTGTGGTGGTGGTGGTGTGTGTGTGTGGTAGTGGTGGTGTGTGGGGGGGTGTGTGTGTGGTGGTGTGTGTGTGTGGTAGTGGTGGTGTGGGGGGGTGTGGGGGTGTGGTGGTGTGTGTGTGTGGTGGTGTGTGTGTGATAGTGGTGGTGTGTGTGTGTGTGTGTGTGGTGGTGTGTGTGTGGTAGTGGTGGTGTGGGTGTGTGTGTGTGTGGTGGTGGTGTGTGTGTGTGTGTGTGGTGGTGTGTGTGGTAGTGGTGGTGTGGGTGTGTGTGTGTGTGGTGGTGGTGTGTGTGTGATAGTGGTGGTGTGTGTGTGGTGGTGGTGGTGGTGTGTGCGTGTGTGTGTGTGTGGTGGTGTGTGTGTGTGTGTGTGGTGGTGGTGGTGGTGGTGTGTGTGTGGTGGTGGTGTGTGTGGTAGTGGTGGTGTGTGTGTGTGTGTGTGTGGTGGTGATGGTGGTGGTGGTGGTGTGTGCGTGCGTGTGTGTGGTGGTGGTGTGTGGGTGTGGGTGTGGGGGTGGGTGGTGGTGTGTGTGTGTGTGTGTGTGTGGTGGTGGTGGTGTGGGTGTGTGTGTGGTGGTGGTGTGTGTGTGTGTGTGGTGGTGGTGGTGTGTGGGTGTGGGTGTGGGTGTGGGTGATGATGGTGTGTGTGTGTCTAGGGGCGATATCCTTACCTGGTCATACTATGGATTTTACTAAAATATGAAAATCAGTAGAAATGCTAGTGCTTATAGAGGCAAACTGATGAGAATTTATTGAGCAGTTATAATCTGTTAGGTATTCCAAGGGTTTTTAACTGTATGATATCATTTAATCATTACAACAACCTAGAAGGCAGTATGATTATTGGCAGCCCAATTTAACAGAAAGGAAACTAACGTACTGCAGGTCACACAGTGATAAGTGGCTGTGCCAGGGTCTGAATACAGGCGGCGTCACCGCCTCCCCAGGAAGATGGGGGCTAGGGAACAAAGGTGTTCCTGCACCCCAGATGGGCAGAGACGCAGACCCCCAGGGTCCAAACAAGGGGGACGGGCCTGACTGGTGAGAGAGGGAGATGGATGGGGTGAGAACAGGGAGGTGGGGGAAAGGAAAGAGAAGTGAGGAGAAAACACAAGCTGGTTTTACTGGGTGGAGGTTGCAAAAATATAAGTAAACTCAAGAGAAAATGACTGATATTGTCCCAAGAGCCTCCCAGACGGTCAGACAAAAAGCCTCAGAGGAAAGAGATGCCCTGAGCAGCCAGACAGTGGGAGGAGCCTGGGACACACACCTGCTCTACGTGAAGGAACAGCAACAAGGCAATAAATGCTGTTTATGACGTCTTAAAAAATAAAAATAGAAAGGGAACTAGAAATCTGATAAGTACTCAGGGGCAACGCTCAGGAACCTTCAGGTAGGTTCTGGTTGCTGAAATGAGGGCAGTTCTTATCTGCTGCTTCTTTGTTTTAAGGGGAAAATTGGCACAGGGCAGCCGCAGCCCCAGAAATGGAGCGGTTAGCCAGAAGGCTGTGAACTTGGACAACAGCAGCTAGAAAAAGAACAAAACAAAACTGGGGGTTGGGGGGGCATTTATCTTAGGAGGCCCCACTTTTTCAGGAACCTCAAACTTGGGTGAGGTTAAAGCTAATCTGAAGAACACATAATAATAACACAAAGGAAAAGTTCTCAGGTATTCTTTCTGAAGTGAATTTAAAAATTATTTTGTGAGGTGAAAATAGGTGATTATTTTCAAATTGAACTAAGAGGTTTTTATGTTTCTACAACAGCAAATGTCCAAATGAACCAGTTCAAATTAATGAGGCAATTATTGAGCCAATTCAGGGGAAAAGAGGCTGAATCACTACATTTCTTTTATTTCATGGTTGCTGCCCAATTTTTCTGAATTATTTTCTCTCATGCTTTTAGTTCTATCCGTTATCGTACTATGAGGGCAGAAGTCAGGTCTTAACACTGTCCTGAGTACAGGATTCTAGACATGACAATGAAAAGAAAATGCCTACTAAAAGATATGCATGTATATTTTAATAATTTGATGAAAAGTGACACTTGGTGATGACCTTGGTTATCCTGTAATTGGAGCTGGGCACCAGTAATGTAGTAAATAAATAAACATTAAACCTCCAAAATGAGATATACTGAGCATTTGGGGAGCATTTTCATAAATACATTCACTCCAAAAATAAATAAATGTCCCAATCACTGCAGACGTGGGTCACAGAGCTGCCCTGCTGGGAAGAGCCCAGGACAGTCCGTATCTGACAAGAAGGCCGCTGAGGTCCACACACAGTGAGGTCCACACACAATGAGGTCCACTCTGCCTCCACTGCTTCAAATCCATCCCCCTTTTTCTAACCTCTTGCCACTGCCACTTTAGGCCCTCAGTCTTACTCTCCGGGTCTAGAACCTCAGAAAGCGCTCCCAACTGCTCTCCCGGGGGCCAAGTTTGCCCTTCCACTCCTTTTCCATAGTCTGAGGAAAGACACTTCCATGTAGTGTGAGAGTTTCCTCTGTGGGGTCAGGTGGGACCACCACTTATAAGCTGTGTGATTTCCTGACTTCTCCCTGAAACCCCACCCCAGAGGCTGACCTTAATAAACTTGTAATTATAGAGTCCTTGGGTTTGACCAGTAGGAGGCGCACTGACCAAAGCTCATAGAAAAAGAAAAAGTGAAGGTGATGGATGTGGTCCCTGGCTCCTTCCCAGCTGGACAGGGAGCGGGCAGTGCCAAGGCCTCCCTTAGAAGGCTACTTACTGCTCTTACTCAGCGGGCTGCAGAATCCTAGTCTCTCCTAGTCCTGCAGGGAGAAGGGGGTGGTAAAGCTCCACACTCTTGCCAACTGGAAGGAGTTTCCCATCTCTACGCCTGTCCAGTTTCCTAAATAGTCCCTTCAGCAGATTCTCCTCAGTCACTCTGGTTGAGTTGCCCTTTGCTTGCTTGTAGGATCACTGAGACGATGACCACACCCAAGTCACAGGGTATTGGTGTGAGTTAAATAGGAAATGCATGGAGAATGCTTAATTGTGCACTAGGCCTATAGAAACACCAAATGGATATTGGCTATTATCAATCTGACCAGGTTACCCTTCTGCTAAAGAGCTTAATGGATTCCCTAGATGTTATCCTGAGTGTCTAAACACCAAAGAATAACCCCCTGCTGTTACGCCAGCCTTGTTTCCTCTTATCCCTTTCTTTGTTCTCACCAACAGCTAGCACCCATCATAATACTGTATCTGCTCTCACGCCAGTTTCTTTGTACAGTATGGTCTCGCATCTTATAATGCCTCATTCAGCCATGGACTTCTACATGTCCTTCAAAACTATACCCTGGCCAAGTCCTCCAGAAGCTTCCCTGACCGGCCCTCTCCTCCCTTGTCCAGGTAATGAGCCTTCCCCGCTCTCTGAATGACTGCAGCCCTGAGCCTGCATGGACATCCTACGTCATTCACTCACATGTCAGCCCCACCTGCCCAGCACAAGACTGCAGTGTCTCTGAAAGTGGGATCAGGGTTCACCTGTCCTTGTACCCCCGGTTCCTGGTATGGTCTCAGGCCCACAGTGAGCCAACTGTCGGACCGACACAAACGATAATAACTGTCACTGACTGTGACCCTCTGGAACAGTGTTCCCATAGAGGGTGGCATGTGGATGTTGTCCTGGCCAACAGGGAGAAGAGAATACCCAACCCGACCTCAACCCGAGTTCCTCTGCTTTCACCTCTTGAGCGCCTTGGAATTCGGTTTCAACAGAAAACCTGTCCCTGGATTTTAAAATGTTAAAAGCCTAATGTGAGTAAAACCAAATCATGATCCATATGTTTGGGTAAGAAGGAAACCCAGAACATACATGAAATACTTCCATACCTTTACGATGCTCATCTATATTAAATAAAAATACAAGAAGATATCGTACCGCAAGTCTATTAATATATACACTATTGGTTCTTAATAATACAAGTGATAGATCTACTATCCTTAAAAATTCCATAATTTCTTAAATTTTAATATATTTAAAATTTAGAAAGATGAAACATCAAGAATTAATCAATCTCTCCTCCAAATTTTTATATTGCATTTGGTTCTCTACTCGGCTCACTTGGCAGTAAGCATGTAAAACTGTTTTATTCATCTTTTTATTCAGTTGATCTCTCCATCTATATTATAACCCTGCACGAGCAAGTATCATTACTAATGACCCCGTTTTCACCACCATGGCCCGCCGCTTCCGCCTCCTGACATAACACGGCATCTTCTCCTGACATAACACGGCATCTTCTGTAAAATGCAGGCGGAGGCAGGACCGAGTCTGTCTAGAGCACGTTCAGGTAGGGGACCCAGCTGCCTCCGCTTTCTAGGGCCCCACCTACGAACGGCAATACTCAGTGGTGTTAAACCAGTCCAGATCCCAGCCACCCCAATGTAGAGTGTCTCTGATACAGTGTGGCAACCTCGCTGCCTCCCAGAGTTAACTTAAGCACAGGGGAAAAATGTGTCCAGACCTGAGCGGGTTATGTTTGTTCTAAGATATCTTGATGAGCAGAAGTACCAAACGCTCACGCCAAAGCTTCCAGGTGTTCAGTTTTACGGAAGGAAGAGACCTGGATGTACCTTTGAGGCTGACTGTTACTTTAATCTAAGAAAACCAATTTAATGACAACTTCTGTTACATAAATGTAAAGCTAGTCCCTACCCACTGTTCTGGAGCACCTTGTGAAATTAACCTGAATCTTGATGTTTCAGAAAGAGCAAAGAAAGCGTTTCGCGTAAACTGGGTTCATGCTGTCACAGCTAACAGGCCTCTGAGGCTGTGGGTTTCTTTAAGGAAGGTGTTTGCTGCCTTGAGAAATACAAACAAGACACGATACTCCCCCAGATGCTGAGCAGGTCCTTAGGAACCCAGAGGACTGGAGAAGGGACAGGTGACGACAGCTATTCTGTACCCTACAAAGGACAGGACCCAGAAAGCCCCACTTGAAGTAGCATTTATGTCTAAATCCCACCGAGAGTACTGATATTGGACTGTTGGTTGTGTTTTGGTACAAATATTAGTGCTCTGATTGTTTACTGGGGCTGCAGGGCCAACGCCCCAGTCCTGTGGCTAGGGGACCAAAGGGGAGCCCCAAGACCTGAAATCAGACCTTCCAGGGGCCTTTGATTCTCAGGAGGAGGGAAATTCCTCCCTCTGGAGCCTGGGGCCTGAATCCAGGTGCATTGCTGGGTACACTCAGTTTGGGGAAACTAAGTCATCCCCAGGCAGCAGGTAAACAGAGAGGTCTTTTCTTTCGCTTCACACAGAAGTGAGTGTGCCCCTGAGCTGCATGGCCCTGCCCTTGACCCCATGCTCAACCTTCCTTACATCTGCTTGGAAATAATATCCTGATGTTGGCTACACTGTAGCAGCCCAAGGGGAAGGCATGTTTTGCCCACTGGCAGATGGCAGGAGAGGCCCCAATGGCCAATGTCAGTACAAAACACAGGGCAGGAGCCAGCTGTGCCATGAGGCCATCCTGAGAGGCACTTGTATGGTGGCATCGGAGGAAGAGATGAGGGCCCTGTTTCTGACACAACAGGACAACACATGGAGCCTCTGGCAAATAAGCAGAGCCCATGCTGAGGTGCCCCGATGCCCTGTGGGCACCACTGGCAAGAAAGAAAGCCATTAAGAAATCTAGGGGAAGTATTTCAGGCAGAGGGCAGTGAGTGCCAATGTTCTGAGACAGAGGCGGGCCTGGCATGTCACGGGCATGAGAGGAGGCCCGTGTGGTGGAGAGCGGTCATCCTGCTTCCTATTCCCTCCCTGCACGCCCTCCTCTGCCACTTCCCACATCCAGTTCTAAGTCCCGCTCGTCCTCCAAGTCCTCCCTGGTCCCCAAGGTCAGCAGTCATTCTTGCTGCCGTGGACATCCACAAGGTTCGGCCGCACCTCTAATTGGTCATGAAACACTTTACCCTCTACCTTCAAGCCCCGCAGTCACTGGAGAGTGACTCGAACCCAGTGAAGGCCGAGGCTGTGTCTGATTTCTTGCAAGTCCCCGGGACCAGCACAGGTGCAGAATAAGAAATGTGTTCACTGAGTTGATTGGCTGAACTGAATGTGAAAGTCACCGGGTATATTTCAGAAGCTGCAGAGAGTGATCAATGGAACCTTTATGCTAGGTGTTTATCCTATATTTATACCCACGAAGATGTATGTGTGCATGGCTACTCACTGTGACATTGTTTATAGCAAAACACTAAAAATAACCTCAAATTCCAGGAAGAAAATAGCTGAATAAATTATGGTGTAGCTATAAAACGCAGCCAATGAGGCCAATAAATCTATGTGTACTAGTATGAAACCAACTAGTGACAAGGGAAAGGCAAAAGAAAGAATGATGGGCATGTTGTGTGCAATTTGCATAAAAAATAATAGCTTATACATGTATATTACATCGCTGGAAAGACATAAGAAACCAGCAAAAGCAACTGCTTGTGGGGAAGGAAGCAGGAGGAAGAAGGAAACTTAATTTTCACTATGCACCCATTTTTCTACTCTTTGAAATGTTTACTACTATGTGTGCAGGTAGCCTACTGAACCAAAAATAAGAGGCTCATTTTTAAAAGAGAAAAAGGGTCAAATAAGTCCACACTCAGGCCCGTGCACATTTAGCATCCAACCTAAGATTCCGGCGTGTTTCTTTATATGTATCGTCTGAGCCCTAAAATAGTCATTGGTTCCACACGACAGGCTTTCCTGGTGGGGCAGGGAAACTTGGGGCTGGCAGCACTGAGGTAATGACAGGGTGGAACAAGCCAGAATAAACTATTATTTAAACGTTCTCACCACTACAACTACGTTGCCTTCTAAAGCTCAGGCTTTCTGCTTAATAGCCAGTTTAGCTAAGACCCAGGATAAGCTTGCACGAGCAATTTGAATCACTAGGTAATTTCAAAGTTAGAAAAAAATTTTTTTTGATTGAAGGGAATCTTGCTTGCAAGGTCAAACTTACCATACATTTCTCTAAGATGAAAGTGTCAAAACTGCCCAAGCAGCTAGGAATTTTTTAAAAATTATAATTGATACAATAAAGGTTTCATTTCTACATCCGATTTAACCACATGGAGGCATGCTGTCTCAATAATCAGGAGCTAAAGGATATAAGAACATAGTCAGGGGCCCTGGCTGGTTGGCTCAGTAGTACAGTGTCAGCCCAGCATGTGGAAGTCATGGATTTGATTCCCAGCCAGGGCACACAGGAGAGGTGCCCATCTGCTTCTCCACCCTTCTCCCTTCCCTGTCTCTCTCTTTCTACCCCTCCTGTAGCCACAGCTGGAATGGATTCGAGCAAAGTTGGCCCCAGGCACTGAGGATGGCTCCACGGCCTTGCCTCAGGCACTAAAATAGCTTGGTTGCCGAGTAACAAAGCAATGGCTTGGACAGGGAGAGCATCGGCCTGGTAAGGGGCTTGCCAAGTGGATCCTGGTCGGGCTGCATGTGGAGTTTATCTCTGCCTTCCCACCTCTCACTTAAAAGAATAAAAAAGAATATAGTTGGGTAGATTTTGAAAAGTTCGAATTCAGAATCAGCAACCTGACAATCTATTTATCCGTACTTGTCAGCAAACATCACAAATGGTACGTTTGCGAGGGCCAAAAATGTTCCCAGAAGACTGACTGGTTTTAACAGAGCTGTCAGCAATAAAATATAAATTCATCTAGTGCTAAGACACCACTGTCTCATCCTTTAAGAATAAAAGACAGAAACCTAACATCTAACGTACAGGTCCATTTTCTAATCTGTTAAATATACTTTAAATATTCCCATCTTGTTAGTCCTAATAACTTGTCTTTCAAAGCATTCATCTTCACTAATAAAGGTTTATTTAAAATCTTACAATGTAGAGAAGCCATTTCAAATTTAGACTCTTTCTTCAAACCAAGTTTGAGTCCCAGAATCAGAGAAGTGCTTTCTATTTTGCTATCCATTCTTTTATTGATCTCATTGTTTCCTTAATTCGATATCTCACTGACACAGCACAAAGGGAAAACTGTATTTGAAATCTATATCTGGAAGTTGAGTAAAACTTATTACATGGGGATTGATTGCTCTTTGGACTCATGATTGTATATTTAAATCCAAAAGTCCAAAACAATACATCATGGGCACTAAGTTGCTACAAATCTATTATACGGCTTTAAAAATGACACTGTGTCAAACACTGTGAACAAACATAGAACACATTTCTAAAAATAAATCTCAAGGGAATTAATCTTCAAAACATAACACCCACAAATTTTTAAAGAAGACATCCCTTACACTATCAACTATTTTTTATAAAACCTTTTTATCTTAAAAAATAGTAACTTCAAGGCCCTGGCCAGTTGGCTCAGTGGCAGAGTGTCGGCCCAGCCTGTGGAAGTCCCAGGTTCGATTCCCAACCAGGGCACACAGGAGAAGCACCCACCTGCTTCTCTACCTTTCCCCCTCTCCTTTTTCTCTATCTCTTTCTTTCCCTCCTGCAGCCAAGATTCTATTGGAGCAAAGTTGGCCCCGGGCACTGAGGATGGCTCCATGGCCTCCGCCTCAGGCACTAGAATGGCTCCAGTTGCAATGGAGCAACACCCCAGATGGGCAGAGCATCACCCCTTGGTAAGCATACCAGGTGGAAGCACCCAGTCAGGCACAAGCGTGAGTCTGTCTCTCTGCCTGGCCACTTCTCACTTCAGAAAAATACAAAAAAAAAAAAAAAAAGCAAAAAGCAACTTCACACATTACATTTAAAAAGTTTTTTAAATTATTTTACTTTTCAATGAATTTATTGGCATCCAAGGGCAAGTCAGATAATACTTAAACATACTTTTTCTATGCAAACATCCATTTCTTTTGCACTATTTTTATTGTGAAATAGCAAGTGACTGCTTTCCATTACAAACTGCTGAATTTACCTAGCTTCTATGATAAGCCCATTGTTTTTCAATGTGTGAAATATATAGTAAATATGGGCTGAGTTTTTACAAGATTACTAGGACTCAACTTAAAAATCGTTTGGTAAAGATAATATAACATTTTCAAGTTGGACTTTGGTGAGGAAAGGTGGCTAAGACAAAGGCCACATGGTCAGAGGTTAAAATTCCAATAAGAAAAAGTGCTGCGGTCACTAGTCTGCAGGTTTGCCACATTAGCCAGGTCATGACATTCTTCCCTCTCCAGCACTCAGGACTTAGTGAGACTGTTCAAAAGGTGAGGAAACACTAACAAGACAGAGGGAGATTACTCATTTTTCAAAAATGCCATTTAGCCTGACCAGGTGGTGGCGCAGTGAATAGAGTGTCAGACTAGGATGCAGAGAATCCGGTTTGAAACCCTGAGGTCGCCAGCTTGAGCTTGGGCTCATCCAGCTTGAGCGTGGGATCATAGACATGACCCCATGGTTGCTGGCTTGAAGCCCAAGGTCGCTGGCTTTTAAGCCCAAGGTCTCTGGCTTGAGCAATGGGTCATTAACGTTGCTGTAGGTCCCCTCTAGTCCCCCCTCCCCAGTAAAGGCACATATGAGAAAGCAGTCAATGAACAACTGAGGTGCTGCAACAAAGAATTGATGCTTCTCATCTTTCTCCTTCCTGTCTGTCTGTCCCTATCTGTCCTTCTCTCTGTATCACTCTCTCTCTCTCTCTGTCTCTGTCACACAAAAAAATGCCATTTAGTGCAGCAACATTACACGAAAAGAAAGGACAATGTGACATAAGTCGACCATTGCTGCAACTGTTATAGGTCAGTGGTAGATTTAGGATTTGCATTTTAGTTTTCAATTCAAATACAGATTCTAAACTATTTTTTTCATTATCTTATTAAGTTATTTGAATTGTACTTTGCAGGTTTTTGAAATACTATGTATATTGGACAATTTCAGAAATAATAACTTTCAAAAGACAAATGTACTAACTTTTTTTTGTGGCAGAGACAGAGAGAGTCATAGGGAGGGACAGACAGACAGAAGAGAGAGAGATGAGAAACATCAATTCTTCATTGCGGTTCCCTAGTTGTTCATTAGTTGATTTCTCACATATGCCTTGACTGAGGGGCTACAGCAGACCGAGTGACCCCTTGCTCGAGCCAGCGATCTTGGGTCCAAGCGGGTGAGCTTTGCTCAAACCAGATGAACCCGCGTTCAAGCTGGCGACCTCGGGGTTTCAAACCTGGGTCCTCCGCATCCCAGTCCGACGCATTACCCACTGCGCCACCACCTGGTCAGGCCAAATGTACTAAATTAAAATGTTACTCTTGGGCAAACCAATGTGTTCCGAGTGTAAAACATGTGTTAGGTTTGCTTGCTTATATTTTGCCTAACTGTTGCATTGGCGTGGTGCAGTGCCACAGTGTATGGTCTACAGAAGGCTGCGAGTGCGGCATATTGCAATTGCAGATTGCCTTCCTGCTTGGGAGGGGTGATTGTTTGCTATCATTTGCTGGAGAAGGGCGCACCCCCCCAGCTGGTTTTAGTAGAGAGTGCAGAGAGAGATTCCAGAGGGTAAGTCCAGAGAAGGAGTCTGGCTTGTGGAACTGGAGAATGTGTCAGGGCTTTGGGAGTGCTGAGAGACATGGAAGTGGTCTTCCCTGTTTGCTTGTCTGCTGTTACAAGACTTTAATAAACGGAGTGGCCCCCCATTTTCTGGTTCCATAGTTCTTTAGCATCTGCCCAAATCCAATGGGAACCTGCATCTGCGTGGCGGTGGCCACTGGTCATACAGTTACAAATTACTTCATTATCTAATGCATTTCCTGCAAAGCTCACTGAGCCAAATGTTTCATGTTTGGGTCACTGGTTATTAGTAAGAAATACTGAATTTCAAAGTCTAGAACAGAGGTTGGCAAATTATGCCTCACAGACCAAATCCAGCCTTTTCACTAAAACAACAGAATTTGTATAGTTGCCAGAGATTCCATGGCTGAAATTTTTTATTATCTGGCCAATGTTTGCCAATCCCAGTCTAGAGTATCTAATAAAAGAGAAATTTTGTTTTCCAAGCCATGTTTTATTATTTTGGGGTTCCACTCTTCCAGACTGACTAAGGTCTGAAAAAAAAAAGTAAGAAAAACAATATTTACTTGACTGCTCTAGGGAACTAGGGGCCTCTTTGAGGTTATGAAAGTGTTCTAAAATTTACTTGTGGGGGCGGTTTTACCACTATATACATTTACCATCCTCATCAACTTGTAGTGGGTACATTTCATTTTAAGCAAAATACAATGCAACAAAAACACTAAAAAATAACATTTGGCCTGACCAGGCGATAGTGCATTGGGTTGGGATGTGGAGGAACCAGGTTCAAGACCCCGAGGAAGCCAATTTGAGCGTGGGCTCATATGGTTTGAGCAAAAGCTCACCAGCTTGGACCCAAGGTTGCTGGCTCGAGCAAGGGATTACTCGGTCTGCTGAAGGTCCACAGTCAAGGCACATATGAGAAAGCAATCGATGAACAAGTAAGGTGTCACACCGAAAAACTAATGATTGATGCTTCTCATCTCTCTCTGTTCCTGTTTGTCTGTCCCTATCTATCCCTCTCTCTGACTCTCTCTGTCTCTGAAGAAAAAAAAAAAAACATTTAAAGACAAATTCACTTCACTGTTACAGCTGAATAATAAAATATTAAAAACTGACAAGTATTAGATCATAATGAGGAAAATCAGTCAGTGATTGGCTCTATGTGATTTCTGATACAAATATTTCTAGTTTATGATATGAATTATAAAACAGAAAGCAATGTAGAATATGAAAAACTATTCTTAACTATTATTTATAATGCCCTGCACTTTGAATTATTAAAAATAATTTAGATGTCAGAGTCAACATGAGTATTCATCCATATCCTAGGATGAAGAAAATCAGCAAGCAGTAATTCTTTTGTGAGAAAGACCTCTTTCTTGAGGGCACACAAACTGAAGTCTCAGAATTGAAGTGTTTAAAGAATTATTCATTTTCAGATACACATTAAAAATTAAAATAATGTCCTGTAACAAGTGTGAACAAATCTATTATCTATGAAGAGAATCTAGTAACTACAGTGAGTAAAAGAAAAAAAGAGAGAGACAGAAAGAGAGAAATAACATTAATATAGGAGACTATTCAGATTTCCTCCATAAAAGGTTCCTCTTCAATAAAATCTGAATAGTATGTTTTATGTATATTGAAATAAAAGGAAGTAAAGAACCTACTCAAGTTGAAATATAATCTTATTGGACTGAAATGGAAAATTTGTGATTTAATGGAAAGATATTTGTCTGTTTTCTATAGCATTTCCAGTATGTCATCTCAATTTCCTCTTTACTGTCGATGTCATTTGGACAACTAATAAATTGGTTATTGTTTGGTAAGAAAATTCACCAAATTAATAAAATCATATAGCCTTAGAAAGCAATGTATGTGCTGTTAAAAAATAAAGTTACCTTTTTTTAAAAAAAATAAAAATATGCCATTATGTAAATACACAGAAAAGGCTGTGAGATATGTTAATAGGGGCTATATAAGCAAAACAAGATAGTAAGTAATGCTCATTTTCTTCTTTATAGCTGTCTATAATGTCTATTTTGAAGTAAGAACATACAGCTCTGGCCCCATAGCTCAGCTGGCTAGAGTGTCACCCCAATGCGCCAAGGCTGCAGGTTTGACCCCAGTCAGGACACATACAAGAGTTAACCAAGGAAGGCATAAATAAGTAGAACAACAAATTGATTTCTCTCTCTCTCTCACCACCCCCACTTTGTCTCTCTCTAAAATTGATCAATAATAAAAATTTTTAAAAAGCAAACAGCCCAAACTAAGTCTCATGGACATAGATGAGTGGTTCTCAAAGTGTGCGCCAGGGCGCACTGGTGCACCCTAGAAGATTTCCAGGTGTGCCCTATGCTATTCCAGAGAAATATGTGCCTGTTGGGGACCAAAAAATCAACAGGGTTTTTGGAGTTCAGATTCTTGGGGGACAGAGGTGTGGGGAATTGGCTGTAAGCTGACAGTCTGTCCAAGCCCCCACCTCACTTGCCTGATTAGGTTGCAAAAGGCTGTTAAGCTGTGGTGCTGGATTGTTTACACTACCCCCCATGTTCCTGGAAAGACTGGAGGCAAGTTTCTTCTATCTTTTGTTTGATGTAAAGTTAAGATTTGCTAATGGCCTCACTTTGCCCTATAAATAAAGCAAGATGTGGTTTGGGGGTGCATTTTGTTCTTGCCAGCAGCAATTACAGGGCCCTCCTGACCCTGTATTTTCTTAATTCCGTGTATTTTCTTTATTTCTCACCATTTCCACTCGGGACCTGGAATTACTAGCTGCGTTGGTTCACAGCATGTGCCCAGATATAAAAATATAGTTACTCTATTAAACCATTTCATTACGGAAATACCACTCTTTTTGTTAACATATTATTATATTTATCATTAACACATCATTATATTATTTTTAATTTTTTTAATTCATTTTTAGAGAGGAGAGAGAGACAGAGAGGGAGAGAGGAGAGACAGATAGAGAGAAGGGGGGAGGAGCTGGAAGCATCAACTCCCATATGTGCCTTGACCAGGCAAGCCCAGGGTTTTGAACCGGTGACCTCAGCATTTCCAGGTAGACACTTTATCCACTGCGCCACCACAGGTCGGGCAATATATTATTTTAAGATAAATACACCCAAATAAAATGAATAGATTTCTCAAAAAGAAGCATGATATTGAAGAATCTGGTTTTGGAAGTGAGCAAAAGTTAAGTGTAAATAAAATAGGACTTGAAGGCTGATGGGCAGAATTTAATTTATAGCATTTTCTATCATTTAACATTGAACAATATGACTGGATTAGAAACTCATTTATGAAAGCTTCAAGTGATTTTGGTTTAACATTAACAGAAGAAGAACTGGCAGCTATATCCACTGATTGTGGATTGATGATTAAATATAAGGAATTATCTCTTGAAGCCTTTTGGATTTCTATAAAAGAAGAATATGTGGCAATATCTAAAATAGCTTCGAACATTTTACTACAATTTTCAACATCCTATTTATGTGAATTAGGATTTTCTACCCTCAACACAATTAGAGTAAGAAGAGAGGAATTCTTCAATATATTAACAAGAAATGAGAGTTTGCCTTTCAAATATATGCCCAAACATTGAAAAAATTGCTAGGACACATCAGGCTCATGTTTCTCATAAATGCAAAAATTAAAAAAACACATTCACACCAGGACCTGCCGAATTTACTAAATCTTACTAAGAATGTATTTATATATAAAAAAAGATAACTTTTTTTGTTGGTTTTTTATTTTTAACCCCTCTTTTTTACGAATTCTAGAAAGCATAACTCAAAAAATGTAACATAAAATTTTTTTTTGATGTCAGAATAAATTTAATTTTGTTGTATTTATTTTGTTTAATTACCATAAAAGCACGCTTGGATTTTATATATTTTTATTTAATATTTGACTTAATTATTATAACATATTTCTCAGAAATTTGTATATAGTGCGCCTACAATTATTTGTAGGATTTTAAATGCGTCCCAACTTCAAAAAATTTGAGAACCACTGACATAGATAATAGTGGAGTGGTTACCAGGGGAGGAGAGAAAAAGAGGGACAAATATATGGTGATGGAAATGATCAGAGATTGGGTGGTGGTACACAACATAGTCAACAGTTCGAATGCTATACAAATGTTTACCTGAAACCTATGTACTCTTATCAATCAATGTCACCCCATTAAATTTAATTTTCTAATGCATTTTTTTAAAAAGCAAAGAACATGTACCCTGTTTCCCCGAAAATAAGACATCCCCCCAAAATAAGACCTAGTGCAATGTTTTTCAAGCTTAGAAATCTAAGGCCTCCCCTAAAAATAAGACCTAGCGTGTCTTTTGGAGCAAAAATTCATATAAGACACTGTCTTATTTTCGAGGAAACAGGGTAGATTGTTGCACATGGAAATAGAGTCACAAAAAATTCTTGATGGAATTCAGAGTTTGGCTGGTTATGCTGATGTTGGTGATGACAGGACTACAGTATATGAATAAATGTTGATATTTTGTTCAACAATAAATGTGAATTCTTATACATGGTAAAAGAAGACATCCCCTGAAAATAAGACCTAGCGCGTCTTTAGGAGCAAAAATTAACATAAGACACTGTCTTATTTTGGGGGAAACACAGTACTACTTATAAATGTAAGTCAATATGGAAATAAAATAAGAAAAAATCTTGCTATGTTAGTGATAAAAACAGAAATCATGTTATCAATGATATAATTGATACCTATGTAAAGATACGAATGCATATAATCAAGGAATTGAAGGTATTTTGAAATTTTAAAATTGGCTACTATGATAATGTTCACAGGACTATGAACAAATGTTTTTAGATTTTTTTTTGTTTGGCATCTTATTTTTTGTTCTCCTACTGTCAATGTTTAGAATAATAAATATAAAGAGAAAAATAGGGAAAAGATAATACATTCTCTTTTTGCTTTTCCAGATTCACCTTGAATTTACTTTTAAAAATGACACCTTCTGAAAGCATTACAAATTCTTCACCATTTCTTTTTCCTAAAGCTCTAGTAATAGTCATTGGAATGATTACCCTCTTTTCCAGATAAGGCTGGAATAATTTTATACTTGTTGGGTTCCTTTACTTCTTCATGGGCAAAGCACGAGCCTACTGTGAAGCTGGCAAAGATATGTTTTAAGAAAATAACCATAAACTGTAAAAACACATGGTAGCGAATAAAGTAAACTCACTCAGGAGAATAGTTTTTAAGAAAATATTGAAAATATTAAAAAATAAAATTTAAAGATTAAATCATCTTATTTCTCTTTAATTTACAGAAAATAAAACTGTCCCTTTAATTGACTAGTCAAAGGTAAAATAGCTACATAATTAGTGAAAAAGTTAGAACAAGTGCTAAGCCGTCTCGCTCCTGCCACCATGTTTTTATTAAAATTCATTACTAAATAGGTCTGCCATTTTGCTGTTATCTCGGCCCAAGGAATCGGCTTCCAGGGAAGCCAGGGGTTTCCCAGTTTCTCACCCCAGTCATTCTTTGCTGTGAGCCCTGGCTGTCACTCTTCTAGTCCAAAGAGTTCATAAACTGGACCAGGACTCACTCTCGCAGCTCTGGCCTCCCCAGGTCCATAAACGGACTGCGCATGGCAAACTGTATGTTGCAGGTAGCTGGCTCAGCACCCTGCCACAGGTCCTGTCTGAGTGGCAGCAGGTGCTAGCCAACAGAAGGCCAGAAAGACGAGGGCTAACCCTCTGGGCGGCAGCCCTCCAGCCCCTGGGGCCTCGCTCACTGGCACCTGGTGGCTTTGCAGATACATTCGGGTGAAGGTGGAACTCGGGGACTGAAACTAGGGGGTGCAGAGTGTGGGACTGGGCAAGTGGTGGTGGACACAAGTCAACCTAGAATAGCTTGCAGGCTAAATAAAAACAAACCAATAAATTCACTAAAAAAGTAAAAATAAAAAAGAATAAAGCAAGTAGACCGTTCAATCAGCAATTGCTTCAGGGCCATTGTAGAAGGAGTCCAGAGATAAATAAACAATAAAAATCATAACCAAATGGTTGCCATCTGCTGCTATGGCCACCACCTAATTGACATTTAATCTATTTGATGCCCATATGCCCACCAACAACTCTGCCCAGGGCCAAAATGAAAAGGCTCTGTCCTTTGTCATGTTACTTGTAGAAGGATTTGTGTATATTATTATTATGTAAACCTACCTACCTTCACTTACACTTGGCCCTGGCCCTGTCCTTGTCTTAGAAACTTCCCACAATCCTACCCATCCTTTGGAAACACATCTTTAGGTTGTCCCCTCTAAGTCTCCCAAGCAAATAGTGTGGCACCCTGTTCTAACCTCTTATTCTGTATAGAGAAGTCACCTGTTGGAAAATATTATAATTAGTGGCATAAATTGTCTCTTTTCTCGGTAAGCTGCTTGAGAACACCCCCCAGACCTATTGCTCACTCAAGCTTCTATTTGGTTTCCTGGTGAAGGAGGCTTATTAAGTAAGATACTTATGCAGGGCGCTCATCGCAGCATCTTACACAAGCACCAAGAAATAAGGTCTATTATCATCATCATCACCACCACCACCCTTTTCACATCTTTATATCCTAGCTTAAAGCTTCACATGCTCAGTTAATTGTTACTCTTTATGGAAAATTGTTATCACACAGTATAATCACCATGAAATAACTGGATAGTACTTTTTATATCAACAGTAGTTGGCAGACTCTATGGGGGCTCTACTGAATGCCCTGCCTCCTGGTATCCAGGCTTTTGTGGAGTCTCCTCCTCTTGAGTGTGGGTGGGACCTGTTCCTTGTTTCTAAAAAGTAGAATATGACAAAGGTGATTGGAGTCATCCCTATAATTAGGTTACATAAGACTGTAACTCTGTCTGGCTGCAGACTGTTGCATTCTTGGTCTGTATGCTTTCATGAGGCAAGCAGCCATTCTGGAGAGGCCCTCAGTCCCACAGACTGCAAGGAGCTGACAACCATATGAGCTTAGAAATAACCCTTCCCCAGTCGAGCCTTCAGATGACTATGATTGCAGCCTTGTGACAGATGCAGCTCTGTGTGGACACAGAGGCACTCAGCTAAACCACACCCAGGCTCTGAATCCATAAAAACATGACATAATAAGCAGCACCGCTTTAAACACCCTAGTTTGTGGTAATTTATTACATAGCAAAAGACAACTAATATGCTAACTTTCTCCTAACTTAAATTCCACAGACTCAAAAATCGGTCCTTAATGAAGTAAATCTGGGAGCTGCAATGTCAGATTTCATTCTAACTTCAGAAAGGTAGAAACCTTCGATCCCTGGCTAACGTATACCGTGGTCCCACTGGGCAGAGGAAGTGGAAAGGCACACACACAGCTCACCCTAAACTGATGTGACCAAGGAGAATTTTATTCAATTTCAAAAATTATTTTTTATTAATGTATGCTTGATGGACCATAGTTTTAGAAATGTCTTTTTAGGTTTACAGAGGCAGTAAAAGACACAGCAATCAAAAGCTGGCTCTGAACACTTCAGTAAAAAGAAAGCAGGATACGTGTACAAAGGTGGTAACAGCCATCAAACTCATTGGGGAGAACTGTCTGGCTACACCTCAAAATGATACCAAGATGAAAAAGTTTCCCTTCCAATACTTCCATAATCTTCTCTGGTCTTTTACCTCTCTAAACATACCAACTAGTATATTTTTCTGAACAAAACTGATCCCACATTTGTGTTCCTCAACAACAGTCTACTGCTACGAAGAGGACAGGCTGCAGTTGTTCTTTCTTGACCCTTCATTGCCTCGGGCGTCAGTGACACACCTCACTGTGACCAGCATCAGCAGGGACAGTCAGTGAGCTGGGGGTGGGGTGGGGCAGCTTGGAGAGAAGAAGAGGGGAGAGTAGTTTAATGAGTGCCTTGTTTGATGTTCTGTATGTCACATATGTTTTAAAAAGATTCTGAGTTTCGTTTTGTTATTTTAATGCCTTTCTGATTTCCAGTTTTACCAGAAATCGATTACTGCCTTCACTGTTTGTGCTTCCAATTTCTAGGTAACCTTTAGACCTTGTGGGTACAAGTGCTATGTTTATTTTGAATTCACTTAGTGATTAAAGGGCAACTTCAAATTTGCATTAAAATTTCTCTATTTAACAGAGAGAAATCGAATAGCTCACTCGTGGCTATTCCCATTATTAAAGTGCTGGACAGCAAAACGTATTTATCTATAATTTTCATATTTAAAAGATCACTATAAGAATAACAATGAGAACTCCTTGAACACTCTTCATATTGTTATTTAAAAGATATTTAAAAAGTCATATGATCCTATATGCATTTTTTTTTTTCTATTAACTGAGAGGCAGGAACCCAGACAGACTCCCACATGCGACCCAACTGGAATCCACCCGGAAATCCCCCTACAGGGCGATGCTCTGCTCATCTGGGGCCATTGCTCTGTTCCTCGGCAACCAAGCTATTTTAGCACTTGAGGTGAGGACATGGAGCCATCCTCAGCGACTGAGGCAACTTGCTTAAACTGAGCCATGGTTGCAGGGGAAGAGAAAGAGAGAGAGAGGGAGGGATAGAGAAGCAGATGGTCACCTCTCTTGTGTGCCCTAGCCAGAAATCGAACCCCGGACTTCCACACATCAGGCTGATGCTTTATTGCTGAGCCGACCGGCCAGGGCTCAAGATGGATTATTTTTAAGTATACAGACCAAAAGAAATGACAATGTTACAATATTGGTCAATCTGATGCCCACGTTGAACTAATATTGCAAGCACAAATCAATCTTGTCATATTAAAAAGAAGGTTAATGACACCCATACTGTCTACTTCAAAGGGTTATTAGGATAAATAAAATAAGAGCTATTAAATCACTTTATGAACTATAAAGAGCTGCTCTTATTAGTAGTAGTGGAAATGACAGAGGTTTGAATCAATTTCATTTCCTAAAAGCAATCTAATGTCAAGTGCTTCAGACAACATGTTTCAATGATTAAATTACCAGAATGTTTTTAAACGTTGAATTCAATATTGAAAAATAAAAATGCTTCAAACACTGGAGTCTAGAATGACTACTACATCTTGTACTGGGCAAAATACTCATCCTTTACTTCAACAATTGTATAGCACAGGTGCCCATATCCAAAGTTGATCACAGATGTGTTGATCTTAAAATAAGGTAAAATAAGTCATTCTTAACATTTAAGAAGTATCTAAGTTTGCTGTCATAGGCATGGCTGACAAAATGTAAGGTACTGATTGTTTTTATTTGAATGAAGGCTGTATGCTACAAGAGCACTTAACTTGTAAATTTACTAAGGAATCTATAAACTACCATTATCTTAAATCATTTATTGTAACAATTTATGCATACTTTTATTTGAAGAATGCAAGTGTATTCCTTAATTTATGCATATTTCTAGTTGTATGTTTTTCCTCTTGAGATTTTAAAGACTAGTCTAGTGAATTTTGACATCTAATCTGATTTCAAAAAAACCGCCCTGACCGGTTGGCTCAGTGGTAGAGCATCGGCCTGGCGTGCAGGAGTCCCAGGTTCGATTCCCGGCCAGGGCACACAGGAGAAGCGCCCATCTGCTTCTCCACCCCTTCCCCTCTCTTTCCTCTCTGTCTCTCTCTTCCCCTCCTGCAGCCAAGGCTCCATTGGAGCAAAGTTGGCCCGGGCACTGAGGATGGATGGCTCTATGGCCTCTGTCTCAGGCGTTAGAATGGCTCTGGTTGCAACAGAGCGACATCCCAGATGGGCAGAGCATCGCCCCCTGGTGGGCATGCTGGGTGGATCCCGGTCAGGCGCATGTGGGAGTCTGTCTGATTGCCTCCCCGTTTCCAACTTCAGAAAAATACAAAAAAAAAAAAAAAACTGTCCCATAAATCCTAGAAAACACATTATAGAGGTCCTCCATTGTTTTCTTATAAACTAATTTCATTGTTTAACAGAGTATCACACCTCTGAAGTCTCTTAAAAATCAATATGCCATTTTTCATTTGGATTTCTCCATTACTTGACAAGATAAAAATAATTTCTGCAGCAATATCTACCCCTAGGAGATTACAAGCATTGACACCAGACAGAAGTGGTGTTTATTCTAGTTAAAGGCTTTACTCATTTCTTTATTAAAGTGGACATTAATGTGTAATTACATTTGCAGCTAAGACTGATTTTTCTGTGGTTCACAAAATTTTTCTTATTTCCTAATGAAACATTTGGAACAAGCATTCAGTTTGCTTAAGATACCAGTAGATTCCTGGTCAGTTAACAGAGTGTTTTGCCACTTAAAAATTAAAATGAAAAATAATTCTCCTCTCAAAGAAGGACACTAGAGCTATAAATCTACCATAAAAGGTTTTATCGCAAGTATGATTCCCTTTTATTAAATTATCCTTAGTCCCTTTACCAGGGAAACTAAACTGAATGGCTCTGTGATAATTTTTAAATCTGAACTACAAACCACAAAAAGATTTTAACATTGATTTGCAGATAATTGCTTTTAATATATTACCTTGCCCAGTAGTTATACTTTAAAATAGACTAATGACAATTTCCATAAAATATACAAGACAATGATTTAAAAATCAGATCATTTAAAAAAGTTCATTAGTTCCTGGGGCATACCTATGTACACAATAACTGATATTCACAATGGTAGTAACCACAAGACTGTCAGGAAAGCGTATTGTAGGACTGACTACAAGAACCATGTCACCTCGACTCCCCACTGTAGACTCAGCCACGAGCACAGTGCTGGGTACACAGCAGGCACTCAGTAAAAATCTACTGAATGAACTATTGACCCATATTCCACATTATATCCTTGTTCATGAAAGCAAAGAAGTTCATGAAACATTTTAAGGGAAAAATCACATTCACAATAAATAACATTTTGAATTCTTAAATCCTAAATGGTTAATAAAAAAAATGACATTTATGTGGAGTGTCTATAAGCCAGGCACTGTCCTTAGGTGATTTATAAGTATTAAATTATTTAATTCCTTAAAGAATTTTTGAGGTGCCAGTGTCATTATCATCATCCTCATTTTCAAACAAGTAAATTAAGGCACAGAGAATTTCAGTAACTCGCCCCAGGACACAGCTCAGCAAACAGCAGAGGCAGGGCTCAAACCCCAGCATCTGGCTCGGAACATGCACCCTAACCATTCTGGGATATTGTATCTTATCTTGTCTGTTCACTCAGGTGGATTAGCTTCTACGTAAAAAGTTTTCCTTTCAGACTTAAATGTTTTCACTAAGTATTTCTGGCATGGCTCCACCTGCTTCAACATGTGGAAAAGGTAAGATTTGAACAGAGGATCCTCCCGCTGGGAGGCATTAAGAGCTTTTTTCAGCTACTGCCCAGCAGTGCTGCGTCCTAAGAGGAACACTGTTAAAGCCGACTAGCCTTCATCTGCCCAGAGGGCTTCTCAATGCTTTAGTTTATCCCAGGAATATAATTAGAGAGGTGGTTCTTTCTCATTCATAAATGACCAAGGCTCCATTCCAAATTCTTTTTCCAACAGGCTTCCTAAGGTCTGCCGTGAGCATCGTTCTCTGTACTGCTCCCTGCAGCTTCCCAGACACACGCCGTGTCTAGCTCCAGTTCGGACACGCGTGGTAGCTAGTGTTCTGATCCCACCTGCCTGGCAAGGATCTCACTGGTTAGCTGGCACACATCACCAGGCCAGCAGAGGTTACCTCGGGCTGAACATCTGGTTAGCACCTTTACCTTTTCTTTGTTTGGGAAACTAAGACTATGTATGTGCTAAATAAGGTCTAAGGGTACTTACTACATGAGGGCTCTAGAGATGTCGGTAGTAACAATAATTTAATGTATCACTTACCAAACAACAGCAACAATATTAACCTATTTTCCATATCTGGGACAAAGTATGTACATTTTTTAAATGATGGTTTGAACTAGATAATCACGAAGGCGCCTTCAAAATCCAGAGAAAATCTAGTATAAAAAGTTCTGAAAATGTAATGGGTTTTTCTATTCTCTTATACAATTATAACAGATTTGTTTCAATTTTCCCATCATAGATTTGCTGCCTTTATTCTGAAACACACACACACACACACCACACACACACACACACCTTTCCAATGATATGATTCTATCAACAAGTAGATAATGATTTCAACAATACTATCACATTCTGCTTCCAACTATTTGAGCAACTGCTTGCCTATCACATTTATTTTGTATTGTTCTTATGTTGTTAATATTAATGGCTTTTATTAGATGCTCACAACTTCTTTTAAGTTGTGCGGCAGCTTACTGGTAATTTTTCAGAAACTGTCAGACCGTATAACTCTGCAACCTAACGCCCCTCTGCAGCCAGATCCGCTCTCACCCGCTGCCCCTCACTCGGACTTCCAGGTTGTTCTGAGCACAGTTTCTACATCTACTATCAGCTGGTCCTTATTTCACTCAACAGATTTCTTTAGCTCACAACTCTACTCCAAAACTGGAATAAACACTCCCATCTGCATTTTATATTGGGAGCCTTCCAGATGAAAAATTAGAATGGCAAATAAGTTGGCAGATATTTACTAGAGAGATGTCCTAATTTTAAAGTTCATTTTTTGCAAAAGTTATATTATTTTCGATTTGTAAGTTTGATTATATGCAACAAGGTTATTTTTATAATATGTGATAAGATAAACTTAGATGGTTTTTCAGACATGTATCTAATATTCCTAAAGCAGCACAGATCATGTTCCTGTTTTATCTTTTTTAATTTTCCATTCATTAAAATGAAAAAAGTCCTAGCTTTCTAATGTTTATTACAACAGAAAAAAAATATTCAAGGTGAGAAAATAAATTTTAACTATTGCTATAAATATGTACTACTTCAAAAGTAAACCAACATACATGGCAATAGAAAAACTTAAGAGAAAACAGGAAAGCAAACTAATATTAAATTGATAGTATTAAATGAGGGAAAAAATAAAAATCACAAAATTTTCCAGTATGTGTAACTTTCAGAATTTATAACATATCTCAGATTTTCCATAGTCGCTGGTCAATTTTTCTTGCTTCCAGTAAAAATTTTTAGAAACCATGTGCTTTAGACTACAATGACTCACTGTCTCCAAGATTCTAGTATAAATCAGGCATATTGACGTATGGATCCGGGGAGTCTGGTTTTGGCTGCACTTTAAAATGTGGCTTCTTGGAAGGGAAAGAGTAGATGAAGAAAAATCCATAAATAACAGACAGTAGTGAATTGCTGTATTCTAAACAATCTTTCATACTGCCTGTTGGTTAACAAAACTCATGTTCAAGTGTAACCATTATTGTCTTGAATAGCATGTGAGAGTTGCAGAATTCTAAGACTCATTTCAGTGCTATTCTTTTTTTTTTTTTTTAAGAGAGAAAAACAGAAAAGGAGAGAGATGAGAAGCATCAACTCGTAGTTGCAGCACATTAGTTGTTTAGAAGTATAGACTGCTTCTCATACATGCCTTGCTTGGGGTGCTCCAGTTAAGCCAATGACCCCTTGCTCAAGCCAGCAACCATGGGATATTGATAATCTCACACTCAAGCTGGCAACCCCATGCTCAAGCTGATGAGCCTGCACCTAAGCCAGTAACTTCAGAGTTTCAAACCTGGGACCACAGCATCCCCGAGTGGTGCGCTATCCACTGCACCACCACCAGTCAGGCCATTTCAGTGCTATTGCTAACATCACCTATATTTCTCCTCATCACTGCCAGCCCTGAGGTCGCCAGCCATCCCTTACACAGATTTTTTAAAAGGATATATTGGCATATTTTAACTCATATTTTACATCACTTACCAGACTTATTGTCAACAATTTTGCCCTTGTATTGTATAAGAAAAAAATATTTCTGCATATTGAAATGCCTTTGACCAAGTTTCCATTGCCAGTGGAGAATAAGACAATCAGCCCTATTTATAGCAGTCTGTTCTGCATTTAAAATGTTTCATTAGCTCACATTCATGATTTGGCTAAAAAATGAACAAACCCTGTTTTGAATTTCCTCATTTCCACGGAGTTTGAAGCTGCCAGTCTTAGCAATCAATCCCTATCCACATTGCTTCAATCTGTTTAATCGTGACTGAACAGAGATTTTGCATAGAGTTGAATATGTATATTAGTTGCAGTTCATATATTTTTCTCTTGTTCCTATTTATAGCTTTAAAAAATCCATATAGATGAGTTTTTCAGAAGATTTTTAGGGCACTGAAACTCTTTTGTATAACACTATAATGCCAAGTAAATTACATGTCAGAACTTATCAAAATCCATAGAATACACAAGTCCCAGAGTTAACTCTAATGTAAGCTAAGGACTTTGACTGATATTAACATGTCAACGTAGGTTCTCAATTATAAAGAATATACCACTTTGGTGGGGGACGGTGATAATGGGGAAAGGCTATCGATGTGTAGGTGTAAACGATATATGGGAACTCTGTGTAGTTTCTGCTTAATTTTACTAGAAATCTAAAATTGTTCTTAAAAAATAAAGTTTATTTAAAAGGAAGATAAAACCTCATATGTAGCATATTAACATATCAGGAAAAGTTATATTGTGATAACACAAAATAATAAAATTGAATGTCATGATCATTCCTCCTGAATGCAGGAAAACTTTTGAGGGGGAGCAGTGGGAAATTAAACAAGATTTAAATAATGAAACTAAGTGATAATCTCATGATCAAAGAGAAGACAATTTCCTTTTCAAAAAAGTCAACATACTTAAAATAATGAGTCAGGGGAAATAACTCTGTGGTTCACAATCAAAATTATTTCTAACATGTAATTTTGATAATCTGATAGATTATAATGTATGTACATTTTGATTTGGAGTTTAATGAGGTATTGAAAAGTTATGGAAGGTATCTCTTTCTTTAGTTCATATTGTAGCATCAATTATTCTAAAAATATTCTTCAGTTTTAGGATATATATAAAAAGTATTTTCCTGAACTTTGCATTAAAATTTCTTAGGCATTAAACTGTTCAAAGGGCCTTTTTAAAAGTAGAGTAATAGAAAAGATATTCTAAAACAAAGATACAGTAAGCGTGAATCCTAGAGGCCATATGAATGGGTTAAATCAGTGATTTTCAACTGGTGTGCCACAAGAATTTTTAAAATATGCAATACTTGACTATTCAGTCAGGGGCACTGATCTCTTTTTCCTTAGATTGTGAAATTAAAAAATGACAACAGCCAACTCAATGATAGCTGTCCAGTGTAAATTAATCAAAATTATACCTGTTTATTTGTATTTTTCTGAAGCGAGAAGCGGGGAGGCAGAAAGACTCATGCATGCGCCCAACCAGGATCCACCGGGCATGCCCACCAGGGGGTGATGCTCTGCCCATCTGGGGCATTGCTCCGTTGCAACCAGAGCCATTCTAGCACCTGAGGCAGAAGCCATGGAGCCGTCCTCAGTGCCCAGGCCAACTTTGTTCCAATGGAGCCTTGGCTATGGAAGGGGAAAGAGAGAGACAGAGTGGAAGGAGAGGGGGAAGGGTGAAGAAGCAGATGGGCGCTGTGTGCCCTGGCTGGTAATTGAACCCAGAAATTCCACACACCAGGCCAATGCTCTACCACTGAGCCAACTGGCTAGGGCCCCTATTTTTTTTTATCTGATTGGCAAAATATACAGTTTTTCGGTGTACCGCAGAATTTTAGTAATTAGTTTATGTGTGCCATGAGATGAAAAGGTTGAAAATCACTGGACTAAGTTATATCTAACCTTGAATTTATAAGTATGCCTGACCTGTGGTGGCACAGTGGATAAGCCGTCAACCTGAAACACTAAGGTCACCAGTTCAAAACTCTGGTCTTGCCCGGTCTAGGCACATACAAAAAGCAACTGCAAGTTGGTGCTTCCTGTTCCTCCCTCCCCCCGCCTTTCTCCCCCCCCCCTCTCTCCTCTCTCTAAAATCAATAAATAAAATCTTTTAAAAGTTTATAATATGGCTTCAATGCTGAATTTTATATGCTAATAATAACAAAATAGTAAAAGGTCTATACTTTTGGGACTAATAGGCTTTTATTCAGAGACTTTATATTTATCAAACGGACAGGTTGCTCTCTGCACCTGAAGGCACTTGACTTCCTTGCTTTCTGCTATTGCCCATGTGACTTCTGAGGGGCATGTAACAAGCAGCCTTGCACTCAGCATGGCCTCACCACAGTTACATCTCTCGTGTGTTCTGCAGATTAACCTAAAATGTGATTTACAATAATTCCCCTTCTCAAATTAAGACAAGAAACAGCCTGGAGGAGGAAACTACCAACATTAGGATGGTAATATGCTAAACCTCTGGTATAAAAGGGACCTGTGCAATATTACTTGATTAAACCACTGAGCTATTGAACTCAGTTCCTATATTAGGAAAGTCAGTGATATAAGCCAAATCCTTAAATGCTTATATTATAGAGTTGTCACTGCACTTTTTTACAAAGGCAAATTTAACCCAGCTGTCTTTTCATATAGCAAGGCCATGGCCCTTAAAAATAGTGGGAAAATGTCTGGGAAACGTAGATGACACCATCATCATCTTGCAAGAGCTACAGCAAGCTATAACTTTACGAATTCATCTATTTTGTTTTAATCTCATTTACGTGTAAAAACATCTTTAACTTTTCATACCATCTTATTGCAAATGAACATTAATTTCTTGGTGAATTTATTTATGCATTTGTTTGTCATACTTTGGTAATTTTCTTATAGTGTGATTTCAACGAATACCACAAAAGCATGACTCTCATCTATTTGAACTTCTAGAAGCTAGAATACAAAATTGGATTTCAGGGCAAGATGGTATAGCATTGATCCTAGATTCAAAGGGCTGATTTTTTTTTATCTACCAGTGAATATATGGTTATTAGAAAATAACTTAATAATTTCAGAAATGTACAGCATAAAAAACCAGCAATGAAAAGGCTCTCAGAAAACATAGGTTCTATGCTCTTATTTTCAGTTGGGGAGCCTAAGGCTTAGAGGGGATAAATGACTTCTTGAATGTCACAACCTACTTATAGACAGAGCCAGGTTCCCTAATTCAATGCTCAGCATACTTTGTTCTTAACAACAGTAGAATGAGACACTCATGAAAGATCTGCAGAGTCAGAGCTTCAAATCTCGTACACCTTTTTAAAAAATTTTTATTAATTTTAATTTATTGTGTTTATTACATCTTTGATGCATGTTTCCACTCACTCAGTGGCATTTATTTCTGTAGCCTGAGGGTACAAACATAGTAAATACCAAACAGGTACACAGAGCCCATGTGTGAGCCTCAGAGCACTCCAGAGCCTCCAACACTATCTAAAGTCATCAAATTTCATTTACACTTTTTTTTCTCCTTTTTACTGAATTATTGGGGTGACACTGGTTTCATGTACACTCCTGACTGTGTCCAGCCAGGATAGCATTAATGAAAAGAAAATTAATGTGTAACTGCTAGTTTGCCAAAATATATCAAGCAGAAACTAGTAAATTCAGGTGGGTCTTTACACTAATTGTAGTCACGCATATTTTTTTTGTCCATTCAGCCAATATTTACTGAGCACCTATTATGTGTTAGGCATGCTTACAGACATAGCACAAACAAGAGTGAGCAAGAAAGGCCAAACCCTTGCCCTCAAGAAACTTACAAGTAGTGAAATAAAAAAATAAACAGATAAACAAATGAACTAAATAATTTCAATGCACTGTGCTAATGAAGAAGTTAAGCTGGATGATAGTAATGGGAAAGGTTTGATGTTTTAGAAAGGTGACTTCTTTGAACAGGTGACATCTGATCCGTGATCTGAATGATGAGAAAGTGAAAGCCACAGAGAAGCAGGAGGATGAATATTCCAGGGAAAGGGGAAGGCGAAGGAAGAGGCTTTGGTTTAGGACAAGTTTGGGTTTGACTGCACCACAGCGGGCAAGAAGGAGCAGGTGGTGAGGACAGAGACTGGTAAGAGACTTCAAATGTTCTTTTCTCAAAGATAATATACAGATAAACCCCTTTTTACAAATGAACCTGAATACTTCTACATAATTTTACTTTATTATAAACAGGCAGGATGAACCTCTGCATTAAGAAAGCCACGGTGATTCTACGTCATGTGTAATTTTCACTTTTTCAAATTGCATATACAAAATAAGCCTCAGGTAAGTGCTTAAATATGACTTTGCTTACAAAAAAAATAATAATTACAACATTTTCATCACCTGGAATTCAGGTCTACAAATACATTCTTGTGTGTTACCTTGGCCAGCAGGCAAAATCTCCAAAGTACGCAGGCTAAATTCACTCATTACTGTTGAATTAGTTGAATGATAAAATGTTCCTTCAATTATGTGATGCATTTTTTTGGTAGTAATGCATTTTATTTTCATAGCATGGGTGTCATATTTGTTTTATGTAGAAAACTGCATACATATATATGTAATGATCAATGATTTATTAGAAATTGGGTAGCTCTGTAAGGTAACATATGCATGCGTATAAATACATACAATGACCCTGGGCCACCTAAAATTGGAGGATATGGGTCAAGCATCTGAATTCCAGCTTTGCAACCACCTACCTGTATGATCAGGTCCAGGCAACATCCTACCCCTCTCTGAATCTCATGTCTCTCAAAAATATAGGCTACCATACCATCCTAAGTTGAAGATACAATGAAACAAAAATATCTAAGTGTCTGGGACATAGAATAAACTGAATAAAGGTTAATGTATTTCTCTCTTTTCCCCAGTATATTTTTCTAATTAAGGTTGTAGCATCTACAATATGGGAAAATAATCATACAGATTTCATGTGTCTCTTTTCAGGAAAATTTTGTGGTATTTTTCACATGTAAGAAGAAGGTAGGACAAAGAAAACTGTTTCTAAAGCTCTTCATACACCACCCTCTGAATTGAGACCCCGTTCTCTGATTGTTCTGTTGCCTGGCACCACCCCATTTGGACTGTCTAGTTCCTCTACTGTGTTTCCTTCATCTCAGACACGGACACGTGCCCAAGTGCAGTAAATCACAGTTAATTGCCTCTCTTAAATTAAAAGAGAAAAATCATGTACAATTAATTGGGGGAAATTGTCAGAAGGTGAATGAATCTCGCTCATTAGACGTGGTGCACAGGATGCACGCCAAATGAGCGTTCCCAGCAAGACGGTCAGACCCTGACGCCGAGGGCAGGGGCTTGGCACCGTCTCTCTGCAGAGCGGCCTTAAAACACTCAACATCGCAACTGCAGCATACACCGCTCTCCCTGAAGGGAGTTCCACACAGGACTGTGCATAACAGTGCGCAGTTAGAAAGAACTAGAAGTTTACTTGATAAGGGATAGAAGAAAGAGACTGAGCTCTGGCCATTAAAGGAAAAATCTCAGCTGCTACAAATAATTTTTTCATATTTCATAATACAAAGAAAACATACCCTTATGTGAAAATGACGTACCAAAGAATATGTTTGGTTTTTGAAGATTTACAAAAGGTGGAAGGCGTGAGAAAAGGGGGGGAGGGAAGGTAATCAAAAAATAGATGACAAAAATGTTAATATTTGTTATCTTTGAGTTGTTTATACTTTCTAAATTTTCCTTAAAACTTTCTAAGTTATTTAAAATTAGATTTCAATTTATTTATGAATCTGATATTACAAAATCAGATTCAGTTTTAAAGATTCATAAGAATGTTTAAAAATAAACTTAATTGTCACAGTAAAAATGTCATCTTAAAGTGAAAGCATAGCCTTCCGTGAACCCCTACTTATGTACCCTTGGTTATACAGACAGAATCAACTTTGTAAAAATGTGTTTTAAAAACATTCCAGAAAACCATGTTCAAAAAAATTGAATGTTTAATGCAACAATTTATTCTAACATATACCTCGCAGTGTTTTTCTTTTTTTTTTTTTTCTTTTTGTATTTTTCTGAAGCTGGAAATGGGGAGAGACAGTCAGACAGACTCCCGCATGCGCCCGACCGGGATCCACCCGGCACGCCCACCAGGGGCGATGCTCTGCCCACCAGGGGCGATGCTCTGCCCCTCCCGGGCGTCGCTCCGCCGCGACCAGAGCCACTCTAGCGCCTGGGGCAGAGGCCAAGGAGCCATCCCCAGCACCCGGGACATCTTTGCTCCAATGGAGCCTTGGCTGCGGGAGGGGAAGAGAGAGACAGAGAGGAAGGAGGGGGGGTGGGGGGTAGAGAAGCAAATGGGCGCTTCTCCTATGTGCCCTGGCCGGGAATCGAACCCGGGTCCCCCGCACGCCAGGCCGACGCTCTACCGCTGAGCCAACCGGCCAGGCCTCGCAGTGTTTTTCAAATGCTGGTCTGCCAGAAATTTTGAGCTATAAATAGACTCTATAACCTTCATACCGCATAGATAGACTTTAGAATCTTCATACAGCATCAGGGTGGTTAACTCTTGTGGACCAGCATAAAACTTCTGACATACCAGCGGTCGGAAAACACTGCCTTATAGTATATTAACATACCAGAAGAAAATCACGACAAATTCTTTTAAATTTATTGATACTGACAAACTACAAATATTCACAACAAATCCAATAACCTTGAATTACAATTCTTCTCTCCTCCCACCTACTCTCCCATTATTTTCTATACTGTAACAGAAAGACCTAATATTGTTCTGATGCTAAACTCTGCAATAAACCACACACACACACACACACACACACACACACACACACACACGGGTTATCATATGACCTATATTAGGACAAATGATTAAGTTTTGTAAAATACAAATGCTAACTTTCGTTGTATTTCCAATTTAGAAAAAAAGAATATACAACATCCTACAGAGTCAATTCATTCCAAAAATATTGAAAAGTCTACTAACCTTGAAATAAGAAATAAAAATTGCCAGCTTTATTTTATTTATCGGGTGGGGTAGGGGTAGAGTGGGAAAAGATAATAATGTTGCAGCAAAAGCCCATATCTCAACCTCAGGCGTCTTTACATCCCAAGGGTAATATTTCCATTCCACTCTTAATGGAACAAATTTCTAATCAGAATATGTATTCAAAAATAATTGAGGCAATGCAATGTCAACATATCATGCTGCCATCAGCATTCCCTGGTGCTAGAAATCAACGCAGCCCACTCTGCGGTGTGACAGAAAGCCAGGGCAACGCAGACCTGTCAGCCGTGATAAAGGGAGGGGTGCTAGCAAGGACGGTGCGACCACTTCGCTCCCCTCTGGGTGCTCGAGACAGTGTTGGGAAGATAGCTCCCCGGCTGGGAGATGCCAACCTTAAAACGTTCAAGAAAGACATAACCTCAAATGGGTCCGATCAGGACCACAACTTTCAAATCAGAATCAACTCTTAAAAATAACTGAGAATTCTTAAAATAATAGTCACTACTGGAAAAATTAACACTGCCCCTAGATTTTTAACTTATTAAAAACCTGAGGGCACTGCATACTATTGAATATATTTTGTGATGCCTTGAAAAAATCCAGAGGCTTAATTCAGGTTTCTTCAAGTGTGACAGTATGTTAACAATTGTTGTAGCTAGGTGACGAGTGATGGGAACTCATTATACTAATATACTTTTAACGTATTTGACATTTTCATAATAAAAAGTGAAAAAAATTACACTTCTTTCAATATATACTATGTTCACAGTTTTACTGACTTTACCTTTGGAAATACATAGATGAGATGTGATTTATGCTTAGGATGACTTAAGACTAATGTGCAGTCTGAAATTTTTGAAAATCCACCAAGCATGTTGTTGATCATAAAAAAAAAAGAAAAAATTCCTTCATTCCTGAGAGACATTTTAGCATGATCTATAATGATAGAAGAAGCACACCTAAACAAATGCGGCGCCACCATCTGCCTAGCATTCTCACAGCGTGACAAAGTAGACTGGTAATTAACTGCTTTCCTACCGAAATCTGCCAGCTTTAACTCCCCCGTGTCACTGATCAGGAGGTTCTGTGGTTTCAGGTCTCTGTGCAAAATATAACGCTGGTGGATGTAAGACAGCCCCCGCAGCAACTGAAACAAAAACAACTGAGAAAACAGGGAGACAAACGTTAAAATCCGAACACCGATAAATGCCAGTTTCTACATACAGTCTACCAAGTATCTGTAGTTAGTGAAAATGGGTACCCATCACTAAATTGCCTACTAAGTTATTTAAACAGAACGTACACTGAGGTGCAGAAATCCCTCATTTATTAAGAAGTAAATCTGAAAATTTCTAACAACTCATCATGTCAACCCAGCATGAAACCCCTTCAGCCAAAGTGATCTACCATGCCATCTGTGTTCTATAAATTAAGTAAAATGCAAAGAATCAATTTTTTTCATAATATTTGATTTCCTTGGGCCTAAATTAATATTTGAGACAGAAAAAAAATCTATCCATAATATTATAAAAATAAGTAAATTTTTTTTTTTAAAGGAAGTATAGGAGTTGAGAACAGAAAGCATTATTTTTTATTTTTATTTTATTTATTCATTTTAGAAAGGAGAGAGAGAGGGAGAGAGAGAGAGAGAGAGAGAGAGAAACAGAGAGAGAGAAGGGGAGGAGCAGGAAGCATCAACTCCCATATGTGCCTTGACCAGGCAAGCCCAGGGTTTTGAACCAGCGACCTCAGCATTTCCAGGTCGACGCTTTATCCATTGTGCCACCACAGGTCAGGCAAAATAAGTAAATTTTTTACCAAGTTTATATAAATGTGCATATATCTAAGTCAATAGAAAGACATAAACATGATACCCAAATTTGCCCATTTATATGTCTTAATGAACGAAAAGATGATTTCAAGTAATTAAAACAAAAACAGTCACATGGTCCAACTAATACTACATTGTAATTACACTGATTTTGCACATATGGCCAGAAAGATTAGGGCGTTGCCTAAAGACAAATGTTTCTTCACTAATTACAGAGCAGACCCATCAAAAGGAAAACAATACTCAAGAACACAGAGAAATCAAGAATCAAGAGTCATATTTTTGTAAGCAATCATTTTAGGGAGCAAGTGATGGCCTTCTCTCTTTACTTTCATATTGGATCATATCAAAAGTTTCTATTTTCATAACAAATAAAAACGTGATTCACTAGGCTTTCCAATATTCTGTTCATGAAAACAGTAATATTTTTAAACAATTTACTTGCCAAAATAATCCTAACTGACAGTTTTTAAAATTTTTTCTCTTAGCCTGACCAGGCGGTGGCGCAGTGGATAGAGCGTCGGACTGGGATGTGGAGGACCCAGGTTCGAGACCCCGAGGTCGCCAGCTAGAGCGCGGGCTCATCTGGTTTGAGCAAAAGCCCACCAGCTTGAACCCAAGGTCGCTGGCTCCAGCAAGGGGTTACTTGGTCTGCTGAAGGCCCACGGTCAAGGCACATATGAGAGAGCGATCAATGAACAACTAAAGTGTTGCAACGCGCAATGAAAAACTGATGGTTGATGCTTCTCATCTCTCGGTTCCTGTCTGTCTGTCCCTGTCTGTCCCTCTCTCTGACTCTCTGTAAAAAAAAAAAAAAAAAAAAAAAAAAAAATTTTCTCTTAAAACAAAAATAAAAACAAATGTTTTCTGTGCCATCATTGTTCTAGCTGGGATAGTCAGCTAGTAACAAAAGATAGTTTCAGGAAACTTTTAAATGAGTTCTTTCATCAAAGATGGATGGTATCAAGATTCCAGAATATTCAAATGGAAAATGACTGGCAACTCCTTGAGAGCCCTAGAAGCTATCATTTGTGGAATACTTTCCAACTAACCAGGGGCTATAAAAGCCCCATAAATTGTTTACAGGACAGATGCTTTGAAATAATAACATGAAGTCATTTCAAAATCTTTGCATGTGATGATAATACACTGCGGAACAGTCAATGCCGAGGAGTGTCATTTCCAGAACCTGAGCTTCAGAAAGTAAAAGTCTGTTCTGTGCTAGACTACATTCAATGGCTGGCTAGACACCCTTAGGAAGCAAACATTTCTAAGACTTCCAGCATCATTTCTCACTTCTAATAGCCCTTGTGCCCTGCAGCCTAATGCTTAACGATTTCTAAGAAAATCCCTATCCCTTCAGTTTGCAAGGGAAAAGGAATGAGCAAATAAAGCCACTTTGTTTCTTCAGAAGCTTTTTTTAAAAAGGCAATAAACACAAAGGTAGAGACCACATGACAAATAAACTTAATTGGTGAGTACACGTGCAACAGTACACAGATGATGTAGTAGAGGATTTTACACCTGAAACTTATATGATGTTTTAAACAATGCTAGCACAATAAATTTAATTACATTTTTAATAATTTAAAAATAATAACCTGATTTTTAAAAGAAAGTTTGGCGTGCAGCAAGGTGCTACCTAACATGGGGGGTGTAACAGAGACTTCGGAGAATGTGACTGCCTATCCGGCCGTGGCAATGCATTTCAGTTTAACAAACACGTCAAGGGCCAGCTGCATATGAGCTCATTTACTCTGTAACAATTTTAATGAAGAAGGTACTTCTATCATCTCTGCATAAGTGAGGAGGACCTGAGCCAGTTCTCAGAGTCACACAGCAGTTAAGTGGCAGAGCCAGGACTCAAACCAGGCAGTCTGGCACCAAAGGTTGTGCCCTTATCCACTGCACTACAGGAATCTTGGCCAGAAAGCAAAACAAGTAGGCAAAGTGTGGATACAGAAGCTGCTTTACAGCATAGAGTCTGGGCATTTAATACCATGGCCATCACTGAAAGGCCACTGTGCCCTCAGGGCCCTGATCCATCTGGGTGGTCAATTACTACTCTGTATTCCCTGACTCAAACACTCTTGCCCACCCCACACACAGGGCACACTGCTCGTCAACCTTTACCTTTGTTCCTCACTCTTCTCTCACGGAAAAGCCCTCTCTGCCCTTGGTCTGCCAATTTCCATGTATATCTTAGGTCTCTCCTCAAGTTCACTCCTTCCTGGAGCCCTCCCTGACCATATCCCCAGGCCCTCACTCCCCGTACAGGTCTCTGGGCTCCTACAGCAGCCTCGGAACATCTCTACAGTCATATGGCATTATCCCACCTACCACACGCTGTGTGCCTTACCCATCTTCCTAACCTGGTCCACCACTGACACTCTTACACCAGCAATGTAGAGACTTCAGATGAAGCAGATAAAAAATAACAAGTAGAAAATGATGAAATAGAAATCTCTAGAAGCTAAGTGTAGAAATTGATATATTAAGCAGTCTGAAAGGGCTCTTCTTTTAATATCTATACTAATTAGTGAAAATATATAACCCATGTTCTAATACAGAAGCTATCCAAGTAGGACATCCTATTAAAGGAGATGATAAAAATCAGTGTTAGAAAAGACTACAACTACATACTCCAGTAAGAACTGGGCAAACTAAATGGACAACAGAAATGAAGAACTGATCCTGACATTACATGAAGAGTAGCCCTAAGGCAGGGATGAATGATAGAAAACTTGCCACTCTAAAAACAATATTCATTACACAAAATTTTATTAGAAAACCAAATGAATCATTCACTAGATATGCAAGTTCAAATGATGTGTTCTATGACAACTCCCTTTCCTACTGAGGAAACCAAGCACACAGATCCCTAGATACATTAAGAAGAAAAACTGAGATAAATAAAAATATACAGAACTGGAGAGCTACCGATTCACCATCATAAAAGTAATGGTGACAATGGGACACCAGTAGATTTACTGAAAACATTAGAGATGATGAAATAACATTTGATCATGCTTGACAGAACATGCATTGCAAGGTACAGGTGCGAAGGGCGAGGAAGCACAGGCCACGCTGAGTTAAACAGAATGTCCTATGGATTGTTCTTTGGAAATGTCCCAAGAACTCAAATCTTGGGGATTTATTCCTTTATGCAAGCAGCCAAATACCTAACTTTCCCAGGTAAGTTTTTAAGCCACTTTACCTGCTCGTTGTATAAATCACCACACAAGATATACTTGATCTTGGTGAAAACCAGAGGATACTATGAGAATATGAGGGGCCACCAAAGAGGGGTCACATGCAGAGGAAAATTAAAAACCTCCTTTGGTGTTTGCTAATAAAACTTAGTGACCATCAATGGGATCTCAGTTCCCGAGAAGAAGGGGGGCTGATACTAACTGAGGGCTTACTCCAGTGTAAAGTCTATCCAAGTACTTTTTATGTATATGATTTGATCCTTTCCATCTACAATCCTGTATTTTCCCATTTTTTGAAACAAATGAGAAAACAAAAGCTTTCAATGCACAAGAAACCTACTCAAATTCATCCGACCATCACACAGTGCTTGTGGACTTTCCACCACCCGTCATTATCTTAAACAAGATGGCAGCTTAATACATGCACAGATGAACAATTATACACCCAGTACAAGCAAAGTATTTTTACTAAGTGAACCCAAGTTTGTAAAAGTCTCAATTAGCGTGTTAGGTAATGAACAGGTGATTCTTGAATTTCTGTTTTTGCTATTTCAAATCCTATTAAAAATAAATAACATGGCAGAAGACAGCTATCATACTGAAGTTGATAAATTAACATATTTGAAAGTCTCTTCCAGTCTATTTATTGTAGTAGCCCTAAGGTCTTCCTAAAAATGCCTTGTCACTTCAGGATATTCTGCTTGACTTTATAAAGGGAGATGCCTCCAAATTCTTCAGTATGATCAGCAAAGATTTAGATTCTAGTTTGAATATGTTCACTTTCTGCAGTGAAAACCCCCAGTGGGAAAAGCGGCAGATATATCTATAGCCTACTTTGTCTTGCCAACCCCAGCAGGAAGCAGCTCACATTGTCAGTGCCATTGCACAGACTTCTGGGAACAGCCTTTAATACTTCATCCATTCCCTTCTGAAACTCTTTAGATTTTAAGTAGGTAAAAATATCAAGATAAGGCTTTGATCATAACTTTTAGAGTAAGTTGGTAAAAAGCACATATGATTGCACTCCATGTGTTGTATTTATGACTAAGAAGATTGCTGCCACTTGCAATCAGCGACAACTTTTATATTTCCCTCTCTTTCAAAGTCTCAAGGTGTGTGATCAGGTGCTCTTTGTCTCAATGTTCAGAGTCTGTGAGTTCCAGGAATGGTCTGATGCATACATTACTTAATATATGTAGTTCCACTTACTATGAGACTAAGCATGAGTCACCTTCCTTTAAGTAATGTCCAGGTTCTCTTGGTGTTACAGGAGGCTTATTAGAGCCATTAACAATGAACCACACAACCAATTCTTACAACAGAAAAGTTAAGCTACTTTTATGACACCTGGGGACCAAGTTTATAACACCTCTGTATTTTAGGTTTCTCAACTTGAAAATGACTGATCGAGTCCTAGATACCTCTAATAGTCATCCATGTTGTAATATCATATTATTTCATTATTTTAAGAATAACAGAAATGGAAGGCACTCTATAAATCAACAACTGTAATAACTACTATTTAAGTGCTTACCAAGATAGACATTGTGCTGTTTTATGCTCGTTTAGATAATTTAATCCTGCTAACATCTCTGCCAGATAGACATTATTCTTCTTATTTTACAGGTAAAGAAACAAAGATTAAGAGAAAGTAAGTGAATTAACCAAAGGGACACATGGCAAGTAAGAGGTAGTACTGGGCATGGGAACCCATTTTTGCCTGGTTCTGAAACCCACAATTAAGACTATGGTTTCCATATTACTTGATTTTTTTAAAAGTATGTGTACTATTTAATTAAAACAGTTCAGGTTGTATGAACTCAAGACTAGAAAATATGACACTGGCAAGTAAAGCAAAGGTGTGTGTGTGTGTGTGCATGTGTGTAATAATACTTTAAATAACATGCTCTGTGTTTAATACTGTATTGTTTAAAAACCTATAACATACATAAACATTAAGTTATTCAGGTATCAAACTGCCTAGAATGAGAAATGATTAGAAACTTGGATATCCCAAAATTATTTTATAATATGCATAAGATACTGGTATTATAATATTAGATCTTCTTTAATTTTTAGAAGTCACATAATTAATCATGATTCATTCCATTTAGCTTAGTTTCATATTTGCAAATATCTAATAAAAATATTAAATCCTAAACTGAAATACAACTCATACCCAAAGAGTTGCTATTTTTTAAATCATAATTATAATTCCATGTGTTGAATTAAAAAAAATACTTAGAAGATTATATAAAGATATAAATGAAACAGAAATAAAACCCTACATGTTCAATATTATGGTATAATTTATGTTGTCACTCTAGACATACTTGACAATATTAAGTGGGCTACTGGGATGGTGTAAGATACAACTGGCCTCAGGTCAGAGATATGCACTTTTTTGACCACGCACTATAGATAGGTACAGCTCTGGGAAAATCTGAACAGCAGGGAACTTTGCATTGCCACTTTTGCCCTGAGTTCTTCCTTCTTCCTTTCAACTTTCTGCTTTGAGGTCCTGAGGCACATCCCTAGATGAGGAACAATAATTTAATTTACATTCTCTAAGATATATGAGTTTTAATATTCTATTCTTAAAGATGATAACTTTCTGGAAAGGGATAACTGAAAAAATGAGAATTTTAGGTACTCAGACAAGCACGTGGGGGAAGAGATGGCATAATTTCTACGATCCTTGTGCAGGTAAGCTGGCCTCTGCTCTGCCCTCTCTTCCTGTGGCTATCAGTCAAGGTGTTGTGCCAGGCACGGAGCCACCCACAATGAGCAGGCAAACTGAAGCCATGGGAACCAGAGCTGAGATTCTTACAAAAAATCAAATGGGGACTGTAAGACAGATCTTTGTTTTGCAAAGTTCCGGGAAAATAGCTCTAATATAATAAGTAGGTCTCCAAGTTATTAGTTTGTGTGTAAGATGGGGAGGACTGAAGATACCAATCTTCCCTATAATAAAGTTGATCAGCAACAGCCTAAAATCAGTGCTAGAAATATCCCCTCGCTAAATACAAACAAATGATCAAACTTAAGCTATTGCAGGGGTCGGGACCCTATGGCTCACGAGCCAGATGTGGCTCTTTTGATGGCTGCATCTGGCTCACAGACAAATCTTTAATAAAAAAAATAATAACGTTAAAAATCTTTAATAAAAAATAATAACGTTAAAAATATAAAACATTCTCATGTTACAATCCATTCATTTCCTACCACTCATGTTCATGGTTGTCAGTGGCTGGAGCCAATCACAGCTGTCGTCCGGGACAACACCAAATTTTTATTGGATAATGTGTAACGTACCCGGGTCGTTGTATGGCTCTCTTGGAATTACATTTAAAAATATATGGTGTTCATGGCTCTCTCAGCCAAAAAGATTCCTGACCCCATAGCTATTGGTTTCCATAGTTATCCAAAATAATTTTCCCATAAAAAACTGAAACAGGTGTTTCAAAGAATTTAAATAATATAGTCTTAAGACCTGTCATTGTCAAGGTTCTGTCAATATCGTTCAGAATAACACAACTGACCTGACTGACATGCACTTTTTTAAACTAAAAAGAGAATAGCATAACATGCACATTTTTTACTCAATTTCATTTGTGAATGTATGTCACCTTCCCCCAACTACAGGGCCATTCTTTCTTAAACACAATGAAAAGGAATGCATAGTTTAAAATGGTTTTACTGCGTCAAGTTAACATCTTAGGCACTAAATCACATGACTTGTCCCAAAGTCAATTGATAGGGGTAGTGTAGCTTTCTTAAAAAGGGAGGGATACAGACCAAGAAATTGACAAAGGTAATGAATCTGGAGTCTAAGAGTCTTGTGCAAGCTGCACCAAAGAGAAAAATAAATTTTAATAAAATGCAGGTGTCACTTTGGCTTGGCTACATATGATCAACAAACTTCTCTGCATATCCTTTCAGAGGGGACCTAAGTAACAGGAATTTATATATATTAGTCAGAAAATATCTATGAGATGTACCGGCCAGTCAAATGAAGGTTGTACCTGTCCGAGAAAATCAGAAAAATCCCTGGGAGTATGTACATCTCTATTACTTAGAATGATTTTCCCTCTTGGGTCCTCTGGGTTGTCTTAGAAAACATGCAAACAAAGGGGTCAAATGCAGAATCCATCTTAAAGGAAAGAGAGGCTTCATCAAGCTTGAAATCCAAGAGGGTGTATTCCCACTGGGTTATTCCCCAAACTGGGTATTTTCATCTTACAATTAAAATATCACATGGCAGACATCCAATGACTGTGTCTCATCAATCTCCGGGATGATTTCTTTTCAATCTCGGTTTTGAATTATCTCCAGGAACAGCAGATGACGCCAAGGATATAAAAGATATGTTCTTAACACTGACTGCAAGCTCTATCTTAACCAGAACTTCACCACCTGGACCTCTCTCTGAAGGTCCACACAATGTGAACTGACACATGAAATTTCACCTCCTATATTGTTCATCATTTACTTTCTCGTTATGAAAAATTATTTCGTTACAACAAAATAGGCTCTAAATTCTCAAAATAAATTTAGATATATGCTAAAACTTGGTGTCAAATATTTAAAACAATCATTAATGGTGTCATGAAATAATCATATTTCTCAAAATATAGAATGAGAAAGGCTCAAAAATATTCACAGTAATAATGCACAATAGGAAATCATTACCAGCTAAATGATAGCTCTAATTCAGAATATGGAGAAAATCAGGTGTTATCTGATTTTCTATCTGAACATGAGATAGTCTCATTTAGGAATTAATTCTCAGTGCCATCTGTGTAAGACAATCTTAATTTGGCATAACATTATTCTGTCTCATATACACCTGCTTGTCCTCTGGACTCTGAAATAAAAACAGCAATTTTTCAACTACAATGGTTCTCATCTTCTTTAATTAATATAGATATTGAAATAAAAAATAAAACTCAGCTTTAGGCCAATAGTATTTTAGATACTTCACAGAATAAGGCAAAGGATTCAGAATTCTTTTGGTTATTTTAAATTATTCAAAAAAAGTTCTATAATAATAACAATAAAAATAATAATAAAAAGAAAATGTGCTTTTTGCAAGGAATCTTCTAGAAAAGTCATTAAGATAACATGGAAATAAAGACCCAGGAAGATCGATGTCATAATGGTAATAAGATGCAAGCATCCACGTTTCTGGATATCAACTGGAGACAGCATCAATTAATCTCTTTTTTTGTTGTTGAACCTTAGTTTTTAGTCTCTCATGCTTATCAATTTTTAAGTAACAAATGAAAAGCTGAGTAAAGGATGAAATTCAGACTGTTATGCTGTTGTTTTTTAACTCAATAATCAATCTGTACATCACTGAGAATTACAAAATGAAGAACGGATAAAGTTCTGCATTCAATTTTACTAAGAGGGCCAAATTCAATAAAATCCACAGCAAATGATTTGTAAAGAGGGGGAAAAAATTAACTACACTACTAAAAATATCTACCCAATTTCTTATATACTAATTTTCATGTAGTAGCACATGGCTGTTCTACCTTTAATCATCATAAATATTTATAACAAGGCCAATGTCCTCAGGCTTTTGATTCAGGATATAAATTGCCCTCTAAGTAATTAACTGCTAAAATTACCCATTTGTCTAAAATTAATTTTATACTAAGAAACAAACCACTAGTTAATAGTGAATAGTTATTTCAGAATGCCATACTGAGAACAGACACACTTTGTAGGCAATTAAAGTAGCAAAGTGATTCTGGAAATTTAGTTCAACTGGCAATTTTTCTTATGAGTCTATTCTAGTACAGACAAGAAATAAACATCCAGAAAGATAAAACTTTTAACAGATGTTTTGCTGGGAATTAGTACAAAATTTCCGTGAAATTTATTATGAAATCATGAATTCCATGCTATTCCAATTGTTCTTTTCCCCTCCACTCTTCAGTGACATATGACCTGTGTAATGCTTGAAATTCTACCTCATTAACACTAAAAAGAACAACCTCCCCAATTCTTAGGTGCGTGGCACCCCATATTTTTACAATAAACAAAATATATTGAATATAAATGAGGATATGTTCATTTTCAAATCCAAGTTAAGTATTTAAAATGTCTCTATATGTTGCCATGCTCACCGTGATGAAACTAAAAGTCAAAATTGCTAAATTTAGAAGCAAATGGATTTGATCACCGTGTTTTCCTTCTGTTTACCATAATAAATATTCACTATTTATTACAATCCAATCATTTAGTGATCTATGAAGAATTTAGCTAAATACAAAGCTCTGAAGTTATTAAAAAAACATTTTCTTTTAAAAATAATAGCTTATCTCACCTGGTTTTCAGATCTCCTTAAATTTATAATGAACCATTACACGGTCTTATTTTATATTGTTTTTGTTTTTAATTAACATGTAGCCCACCATTGTGAACAGCTATTAACTTAGTAAATATTATTCTTATGTTCTTCATTTTGCATTCACATATTTAAGTGACGATAAATATTACCACGTGAAAAAAATATAGTAATACATCAAACAGACATACCCATGGGACATTTGTCACTATGTCATAGTCAGACTTTTTTGAGAGTAATTTCACTTGCAGTGCGGATCCTAAATGTAACCCCGGAGGAGAGTTCTGTCTCTGAGCAGACAAATGGTGAAGAAAAGCCAGTGCATAATTAGGTGAGTGGCCTCCCCTGGAAACCAGCACGTAATAAGGGCGCCTGCTTCTGTGCACTGCAATTCAGGTGCCAAACACAGGCATTAACAAGCTGCTTTCTCCTTTTTAACTCAGAGAAGGTGAAACTATTATCTTCAATAGGAAAATAATGTTAAATTTATGTGACTGAGTGCATATAAAGTCACAAAAATAAGCTAATTATAGTAGTTGAATGTCCTAATCATGCCATGTAGAGAAAAGAACGTTGGACAGTCAAAAAGCCCTTTTTGATTTCAGTGATCCTGATCTTGATTTTCTATCAATGCAGCAGCTGAAATGGATCAGTATTCCAGGATGCTAATCCCAGAATGGGCTCAGCTACAGCAGAATCACATAAAGAGGTGTTTTACTTTTTAAATTATATCAACATTTATTGTTTAAATTATAATCATGAAAATGTTATTTTCAACTGAGGCATTGTTTAGTCTGAATATTTTCCTTCTTCCCTGCACAATAATTTGTGTTTTTTCCCCTGATGTTAGCAATGATCTAGTTCTTTAGTTTATGGGTTTGTTTTCCTTTGTTTCATTTTCTTTGTCGTTACCACTAATTCAACACCAAACTCTTCTCCCACCCTGTAAATCTGCTTGAACATATGAGGCACTCTATCTCATAACTTCATCTTAGATATCTCTCCTGGAGACTTCCGACCAGCTCCAATTGGACTGGTGAGTTACCCTCCCGCCTGGCACCTAATTGTCATCCTGAGATTGTTTTCCTCATTGTCCTTAAGATCTCCTTCACCTCCCTCCTGTGGTGGCCTCTGCTACCTGCTTTCTTTGTCTTCTCTGCCTTGGTTCATGCCAAATTCTAGTGAAGTACATGGTCAAGGAACTTCCTGAGAAGACATGCAAGGTAAGCAAAATTTCCGAGTCCTTGAACATCTGAAAATAATTATTTTACCTTCATTCTTCACTGATAATTTGTACAGAATACTAGTTTGGAAATAATTTATATCCAAATTTTCAAGCCACTATTAACTGCTCTCTCCCTTCCAAGGTTGCTGTGGAAGTCTATAGCACTGTCATTCTTGATCCTTTGTAGTAAACCTGTTCCTTTATGCAGGAACTTTTCTTTGCAACCAGTGTTCTGAATTTTGCAGTCATGGACATTATTCTTGGACTAATTTCTTTAAATGTTCTGGGCATTCAGTGGACCCTCTTAATCTTGAAATTCACATTATTCCCATCTTGAAAAACTATATTTTAATGAATATTACTTTAATGATTCTCTCTTCTCTATTTTTCTCCAATTATTCAGATGTTGGATACCCTGGACTAGAATTTTGAACTTATTGATACTTTTTCATTCTCCCAATTTGTATTTTATGCTCTAGTTTCTCGCAAACTTCTTCAACTTTCTCTTTCATCCTTTTTAAATTATTTTTGTTCCTTTAATTTCTATCATATTTTTAATTTCCAACACTTCTTTTGTTAACTAAGTTCTTAAAAATAACATTCTTGTTTTACAAAGGTACTACTCTTTCACCTTTTTGACAATATTAATTGTAATTTCTTTCAAAGTTTTCTTTCCTATCTTCATCTATCTAATCAATGCAAGAAACTTTGCTTCCCCTAAGTTACTTATTTGTCAACCGGGATCTTTAAACTGGGATCTTTATTGTCTTCTCCTAGACTCTTCAGGTCTGTTCTCCTCGGCTGATTCAGTTCCTCACAAAGATGCTTATCATTTGCCACCTTGAGGCATGGCTCTGACACCTGTTTTTTGAAGACCCACAGGCCATTCCTGTCTCTCCTGCTCTTCCCTACCCCTCCCACCAGCCCCACCCCTGCCATACTCTGGGACACCCACTACAACCACCTTGCTGGCAGAGTGAGGAGCAGTGGAGGCAGTCAGACTCTAGGCAATGAGAGAGCAACTCACCAGGATTGCTAACAAGTGTTTGTGTCCTCCAGGCTGGGGGAAAAGCCATGCAGGGCCACAGGGAAGCGAGGGGAGGCTGTGGGAGGCACCCTGGGCTCTCAGCTTTGGGTCTGAACAAATGCCTACCTTTTCCTACTTCAGTGATTTTTAAAAAATTGATTCTTGCCTGACCAGGCAGTGGCTCAGTGGATAGAGCATCGGACTGGGATGCTGAGGACCCCGAGGTCACCAGCTTGAGCGCAGGCTCATCTGGTTTGAGCAAAAAACTCACCGGCTTAGACCCAAGGTCTTGGCTCAAGTGAGGGGCTACTCATTCTGCTGAAGGCCCGTGGTCAAGGCACATATGAGAAAGCAATCAGTGAACAACTAAGATGTCGCAATGTGCAACAAAAAACTAATGATTGATGCTTCTCATCTCTCCGTTCCTGTCTGTCTGACCCTGTCTATCCCTCACTCTCTGACTCTCTCTCTGTCTCTATTAAAAAAAACAAAAAACACCAAAACAAAACAAAAAAGAATTGATTCTTATTTGGGGAGATGAGAATAAAATATGTATGTATATATATATATATATATATATATATATATATATATATATATATATATAAAAGCTTTGCAGGTGGATTATATTTATATATATATGTATGTATATTAAAGTTTTGTATGTATTTTAAAGCTTTGCAGGTGACTCTGCTGTGAGCCAAATTTGAAGACCTCTTAGTTGGCACTGAGGCTTCTTATACTCTTAAATATTCTAAGAATGGGAATGTCCAGTGCACTTTGGCTAATCCTCAAGGAGCCAAGATTTGAGTATATAGTCATGAGGAAAGAAATAGCCATGCATCAACATAATTTGCTGCCTTTCTGTTATTCACAGCAGCCTAAGAAGAGGTAAGCACTTTCAGTGGCAAAAAAATGTTGTAGGGCATCAATCTGTGACATTAAACAACTTCTGTATGGGAACAAACAATCCCTGCTCCATAGGATGAATATCTAGACTTGCTTTTGGTGTTGCATCTGATTTTTGTGACATAATTTTTATGCTGACTGCACATCTCATTCACCTTAAGTTTCTTACCACACCCTAGGAGGCAACAACTCTTGATGTATGTAGTAAACCTTATTTACTTCCATAGTACAAGCTGTATTTGTAATAAGTACCAAACACGAAGCATTTGAAGACAAACAACCATGAGATGAAAGAAAAACTTACAAAATTTTGATTAAGAGCTGTTGAAATACAATTTCAAGGAGTTAACTTACAAATGCTGCAAAAATCAGCAGTAACACTGGCCCAAGGACTGTGAACATGGAGATACTTTGTGGAATACCCTTTCTTTCTTTGTTTCACCAACAAAATGTTCCATCCAGACTGCACAAAACTAAGGACACACAATGGGTGGGTGAGAAAACTGAGGAAGAATTAAAAAAATTCATTGATGCCCTGGTTCTTTGAAAAGCTTCCTTCAGTACCTTTCATCTCAATCCTGTCACTGAATTTGGAAGTCAGGAAATCAAAATTAACATAAGAGTATCTGTGGATTTAGTCCATCCCCTGGGCTCCCCAGAGTAAAAGGTTTCACTCATTGGGCTCTCTATATTCCCAGGGTTAGAGTAGAAAACAGGTGTTGATTTTGAACTCAATCAACTCTAGGAAGAGGACATTTAATGTACAAAAGAAACAATGTGAGATTTTTAATTGTAAAAATACTTATGCTCATATTATGATCTTAACGTTTATTAAATATGGGCAAGATTAATGAAACAAGCTCTTCATCTGTTAAAATATTTTCTCTATTCTCTAACTACTAAAAAACCTGTCAATGGATAAAGATTTTGAATAAAAACTGACTAATCAAAAAGAAATCTATCAATAAAACAAAAAATGAGATATATAAAAGAAACCAAGGAAATATAAGTACCATAATAATTCTTACTTATTTAAAAATCAAGGTTTTTCAGATGTCTTATGTTTTAAAATTGTACATTTACTGAACACCACAAAAACCCTCATTATTGATACCATACATATTACTAAGCACTTGTAACTTATTAAGAAAAAGAAAAATCCAATGGAAAATGCACAATATATAAGAACAAGCAACTTATAAAAGCATCATTACAAATGGCTGAGAAACTTAAGAAAAGGTGATCAATGTCATCAGCAGTCAAGAAAACACCAACATAAAAGTGAATTCATTTTTACTCATCAGAATGGCAAAAATCAAAATCACTGGTTGCGGTCAATGATTGTGAGACTAGAGAAAAATAATTCTTTAATTTACAACTTAGTGGGAAAATGTTCCAGCCAAATTCATTAAAACTGAAATCACGTCCCTTATTTACTAAAGAGAGCCCATTAACTAGATATCCAAAAGAAATGAGAGCTCAAAGATTTTATACTAATATTCACTCTAAAATCATTCATATTAACATTGTGGAAACTGCCCAAAGATCTATTTATAAGAAACAGTTGAAAATTGTTCATACTATGGACAAATATGCAGTTATTGGAAAGACTGAACTACACAGCCACATACTGATTTTAAAGGGTATGCATGATATATTTTAAATTAAAAATAACATACAATAATATATGCATTCTATTTATGAAGCAAACACAAAGCTTTATAAAACACAAAGCTCATTATCAGCAAATATACCTCTACAAGCAGAGGGAAAAGTATAAAAAACCCTCAAAAACATGTTATGTTGTAAAGAGTAGTGAAGATAATTAATGGAAAGAAATTGAGACAATTTTACTTCAGATCCATCCATACTACTCAATTGATTCTCAGGATTATGAAATATAGTCATCTGAATTACAAATATGAGCACATCATTAAAAGTTCAGATAGGACTTGATATCTTCTAACTCCCTAAAAATATTCCAAAAAAGACTTTTCTGTTTTAAGCTTTAAATTTGGGGACAATTTCCCAAGATAACTGTGAGGCAAAATCATAAAAACTTGGTGCTTTTGACACACAGTAATTCAATTCGTAGTAAAATAAATGAAAACAAGCAGTAGGAAATAAAAGCATTTTTATGTGTGTACATATAAATAAAAAATATGCTCTGCGAACTCACCATAACACTGTGTTGGGTCATACTAATACTTTATATTGAAGCCAACTGGAACTTCCAAGGTAGGGCTACCTGAGAGTCCCCTCTACTAAAAATAGTGCTGCAATAGGATTCCAGGGGATCTCTCCCGTTCTTGGCAATGTTTCTCCATGAAGAAAAATATAGCAAGATTGAAACAATAATACTCCAGTAAAAATACTGAATGTGCAAGCGTGGTTTTCAACTGTAAACAAATGGCTATGGTTCCCTTCGATATTCTCTTTACACAACGGTTTTTTAAAAAGGGAAAGTTATCGTAGAGAGATTCAACTTTGACTCAAAAATGCACACAAAAATGCTAATACTTGGTTAAAGAGGTCTTTTCCTACCTTCACATTATCTGGATGCAGCCCCCCAGGGTGCTTGTCCATGTACTGACATAAATCAGTGTGCTAGAAGAGAAAAGGAAGACATATTAACATCCCCCTGGCCACAACATGATGAATCAATAGTATCCTACTTCAAAGTCACCATTCCCTTCTGAACAAAGCAAATATAAGACAAGTGGGTGGATTTTCTAGTTCCTCCAGCCCCCATTTTAACCAAATTGCATCATTATCTTTGCCTCTAGGCTCTGTTTTATGTTAGACATATCTGTGTATTAGAAGGAATTCATGTCCATAATGTGTTAAGTTCTTAATTCCTTCCTCATTGAATATAAATATTTTAACTAAAAACAAAACAAAAAACTCTTAAAATAAATACCTTAACTAAAATAAAACTAAACTAAAATACACACAATCAATCCATTTACCATTTCAATTGTCTTGTATTTTTCAAGTGCAAATGCTGGTTATAATTATTTTGAGTGAAATTAAAATAGTACAATTAGATCATTAAAGTAAAATTACTCACTGGATTTATTTAAAATTTTCCTAGATACAATAATTAAAAAATAATTTTCAGGTTTTTAAAACTCCTGAACATATTACAAAAAAATGTTATAAAATAGCAATACATACAAAATCATAAGACAAAAATATATCCAGATATAACAAAAAATATCCCAACAAACATGCTATTATTCTTTTAAATATTCCAAGTTCAGTCTGCTCAAAATTATATATTTTCTTTTTAATGTTTCTTCTGTTTATGAAATGTGAAGAATTTTGAAAAGTAAAGTTGCTATACTAATTTTTTTGCCTTATTGGAAGATAGCATAAAATTTATAATATTAAAACATTTAATCATTCTGTAAATGCCACTGAACATGAATATTTATGTCCCATTAACAGGAGACAATTACTGAGAAACCATGAGTTTTATGATATATTCAAGAATCTTGCTGTAGCCATGGTGACAACAGTTTAGATTCCTTTACTGAGTTTTTATTTCATGCCAGGTGGTAACTGATGAGGCTACCAAGCTGAATTCAGCATTAACTCACTATTTATCAACCATTACTTGAGTCCTTATTACGTTCCAGGCACTATACCAGTCACTAAGACATAGAAGTTGGCCAGTTGAAGGGCAAAGGGAAAGACAACGAGACATAAGAAATGCTCTTAGATATGTTCTGAGATAATACTGCCTTTATTTTGAACCGTACTCAAGGTGTTTAAATCAAAGGCAAAGTCCATAAAGACAGAAACTACATTTAATTTGAAAATTACCGTCTCTCTGCTCCAGGGAAAATGTCAAGCACACAGAAGAACTGAGTATATAACAGGTGGAAATAGTTTTACATATAGTATTGCTCATTAAAAATGACCCAATACAATTATAATGAGTTCCATGGAGTTTTTCCTGACTGACTAAAAGTTTTATATCATGCATTTCACAAACTGAGGAATGACTTCTTTACTCCAAACTGCCATTTTGTAACTCCATGTTATTAATTTCTCTGTCCTTCCAAAGGGGGTAACATCTCCCTTGAGAAGATTTTTGAAGAACAAATAAATAGTATATGAGAAAGTACTTTTTACCTATAACATGACATACAAAAATAAGGTATTATTTAAGATACTGGCCATTACACAATGAGACCCATGAGAGGAAGAACTGTATCTAATTTGTTCACTGCTTCTCACATGACAAATAAAATGATAAATAGAAATTATTTATCATATCGATTACTATATATCCATGACATGAGCTAAAATTATTATTAAAGATGTAAAACTCAGTTTACAAAACAAAGAAAATCATTCACACTGTTTGCAAAATACAAAGTATATAAGAATAATAAACAAAAATATAACAGAAAATAAACAATATATTTTCTACTATATACTTACATTATTTATGTTTCATGGTAATTACACTGGTATTGAATATATATCAATAAATGAATCAGCACATCGACATAAATATTAGATAAATAGATTTTAAGGAAAATTTAGTAAATAATACATTTAACAGTATGACATATCAATATTAAAAATATAAAAATTTAAAACACAGTATAAAAATAAAAGATGTTTAAAAATCCACAAAATCATAAAGGCTTTAGTTTACTTCTTTCAAAAATCAACATATGGAATTGGCCAAAAAAAAAAAAAAGGAAGGTTATAAAAGATATGGATATCAATAGCCTGTTTCTTTCTCTGCCCGATAAACTTGTGCTACACGGGTATTTTTAACACACATGGCAAACTCACAAAAAAATTGACAATGTATCAGACACAAAGGAAGTCTCAAAAGTGATTAAAAAGCAAAAGTCATATTACATCTTCTCATATAGCTATATAAAATAAGCATCAAGATATACTATATTTTATCAACTCTAAGACATACCCTTTTTTTAATCTCTGGCATTAAAATAATAGCACTGATTTGCTATTTCTCTGGTAGTGGTTGGAATATAGATGTCCTTGCCTGTGTTTGAGCAAACTTTTTATTTTGCTCTATTTGCAGAGTTATTGCTCTGACATAAGACATCAACAATGTAAGGACCATGTGCGGGAGAAAAATGGAAAGATAAAATATAATTGTTATCTGGAAACCATTCATTGAAAATTTTGAGTAAGACTTTATAAAAAGTACCAGAATTAAAACCTGTAGGGCTCTTGCAATAAAGTAAAAAGTCTGAATGATAAGAAAGAACTCAATCATGGTTTAAATGAGTTTTCATTTTTTTTTTTTTTAGTAATACATAAAATAATGTCTGCCACTCGATGGTGTCTTAAGTTCAATGATAGCAAGAATAACATAAGAAAAGTTGTCTAAAGGAGAAAAGAAGAAGCAAAGGAAGAAAATCTATTTTCATGGAAATAAGAAAATATTTAACCCAAAAATGTTTAAATCATTTAAAAATAAATAATAGGAATTACTACAGTTAAAAAGTGATCAGAGCATTACTGATAAAAGTTTGCACATTTACACAGATTAATTTTAACATAAGAATGACTGAAAATAAATAGAACCAAAAAATTTAAATTAGAGAATATCAAATTAAAATTTAAAAAAAGACCCAAAGAAAACAGAAGGGATAAATGTAGTTGATAACATAAATTAAATAGGAAAACTAGAAAACAACAAGCTTTATCATGTTAAACAAAAACTCACTTCTTTAAAAAGAAACCCTCCCATTAAAACTAATAAAAAAATTAAAAAAGAAAAAACCTCCAATAAAACAAACCAATCTTTGGCCAACCGGATTTTTTTTGTAAAGTGAAGGGTTTTGCCAAATGTTATCAATACTAAAAATGAAGAAATGACACAACTAAAAATGTGGAGGCTTAAAAATATACTATAAATATATACAATCACCCCTCGCCATATTGCGATTCACTTTTCGCGTTCTCATTGTATCACCAATTTTTAAATTGTATATATCTAATACAGATATCGTGGATTTCTCGTTATATCACAGGATTCTGTAGTATATAGGTATTTTTCTATATTTATTATTTTAATTATTTTTGCAGTAAAATAAGCAAAACAAGTGTAGGAAAGGCTAACAACAGTGTGGGAAAGGTTTATAAAGTGTGGGGAGAGTTTCTAAAGCCTTAAAATAATATAAATAATAAAATAAATAGAAGGTAGCTACTTCGCAGATTTTCACCTGTTGCAGGGGTCTGGAACCTAACCCCCGTGATAGACGAGGGACCACTATAGCAGTAGAAACTGAACTAAACCAAATAATATGATAAACATGTTTAAACCAATACATGTAATATCGAGTAAAAAATTGTCTTTTTAAAAATTACATAAATGATTAAATTTGATTCTATAAGAGACAGGAATTGAAGAGCAATTCCTTTAAAAAGCACCAAGTTCAGAGGGTTTCCATGAAAAATCTTTCAAAGCTTCAAGTAACAGGTATAAATTACTCCAAAACAAAGAAAAGATGCTTCCCACTCCTTCTTTAAAATAACAAGGCCAAAGCAGGCCAACACAAAGGAGAGCTAGAAAGTACTACACCAACCTCTTTATGATCACAGAAGTATAAATTATAATGACAGTAGGTATTAGAATACAACAATGTCAATAAGAAAAGACTAAGGCATCAACAACAAACAAGCTGAAACTTACAAATGAAAAAAAGTTCAACTTTAGAACATCTATTAATATAATCCTCTAAAACTTTTGTGGTATTATATATTTGACCTATAATATATTTGATTTTGCATATATAAATAAGACAACAGTTTACATTCTGCGGATTTCACATACTTGAAAATTATTACAGTTTTTTCCAAAAGGAAAGTTTTGAGCTTTTTCTTAAAAAAAAAAAAAAACTATAAAAAAGGCAATACATCAGAAATGGAGGTTGGGGGGAATACTTGATCCTCAAGGTACATGTGACGTCCTTCTCAGCCCATACTCAGTGGCATTAGCATCAAAAGTAGCGGGAAGGAGCCTTCTTCAGAAATGACCTCTTGGAAAATTTAATAAAGATTTTTCCATACCCTTTTCATTTTTTTTTTTGTGACAGAGACAGAGAGAGACAAAGAGAGACAGAGAGAGAGAGACAGATAGGAACAGACAGACAGGAAGGGAAGCATCAATTCTTCATTGTGGCACCTTAGTTGTTCAGTGATTGCTTTCTCATATGTGCCTTGACCGAGGGGCTACAGCAGACCGAGTGACCCCTTGCTCAAGCCAGAGACCTTGGGCTCAAGCTGGTGAGCTTTGCTCAAACCAGATGAGCCCACGCTCAAGCTGGCGACCTCAGGGTTTCGAACCTGGGTCCTCCGCATCCCAGTCCGACGCTCTATCCACTGCGCCACCACCTGGTCAGGACCCTTTACATTTTTAAAGTCATATTTATTTAAATGTATGGCATGAAAATACGTGTGTGTATACATATCATATGTATGCACACATGGCTGTCATGAACTGTGTAACCTTGGGCTCATTGTATCACCTCTGTGTATCAGTATATTCATCTAATGAGGATAATCCTAATATACCTAATATTCAGAATGTTTTAGAACATTGCCCAGCACATGGTAGATGCCATTGAGGATGAGGATGATGATGATGATGACGATGATTTTCTGTGGTGTGTTTAGAGCTAGGAGCAATATTTGGAAAGAATGCAGTTAAAAATCGAATGATAGATGCAGTAAAAAACTGGAGCTCTTAGGGGTAGCATTTCATCCTTACACATGTGTCTTCCTGTCCGTAGGTCCAGACCTTCTCATTTCCACTCACTCCACTGCTCTCTGTACAAACCGTGGCGACCATATCTAGCAAATACACTATTAACCTCTGATTGCTCTTTGTGATCAGGGTAAGAGTCTGGAGAATCTCAGATAGAGGAAGAGACACGAAGTACTCATACAAAGTCCCATTTGCACCCTAACACACTTCCACCTGCATTAAAAACTCTTTTCTTTCTCTCTCTTTTTTGATACACAGCACTACATCTGGGGCTGCGTCAGAGGTGCCAAAATTACAAATTTCGTTACACATGTTCTTTCTTTTTAACTTTTCTCCTTAGTATAAATCACTGGATTATGTGCCCCTTACAATGTGCACTGGACCAGGAAAAGAGCTAAACGTAACGACAGTGCTAGAAGGTGTGCTGTTCTTCTGTTTTTAAGTCATCCTGGGTAGAAAAGTTCTGAACAGAAGGTCCCTAAGGCACATGACCAATGTGTTGATCACTAGCCTCCAGTGACACACAGATAACCTCAGGTCCCTCTGGCTTGATCTCTGGCTATTTCTTGTCCTAATCATAAAAAGGGGGCCTTTAGACTAGATGCCTGGTGAGTTCAGCTCACAATTGCTCTTCGCCCTTCAATTTCTCTCTCGGCTCTTTCTAACATTCTCTCTCCCCCTCACTTACATTATATCTCACCTCACCTTCCCACACCTCCAATCTTACTCACCCCTCTGCTGCTGTTCTTCAGAGTAATGCCTTTACAGTGCTTATGTCTGACAGGATTTTACCTGAGTGCCTGAGAACACCTCGTCAATCTTCCATGGAGTGGGTGGTTTCAAATGAAGCCATCCAGCCGGCGAGGCTGACAGAAGACAGAGTGAAAGCAGGAAGGGGCTCCACGTGCCCCAACCCCACACCAGCACAGATTTCTTTCAAAATCAGGTTCCTCCGTCCTCACTGCTGGTTGCTATAGGTGGCATTTATTTGGTCATTTACGTAGGCACAGTAGTGCTTCTCTGGGAAGGGCTTTTGAGAAATGTATCTGAAATCATACCAGCCAGAACAGCGCTGCTCTCTGTAATGAATTTTGCCGTATTTACAATTTGGGTTTTCCCGTATTGATTTGATTACTCTGTGGCTGGATCAATTTAGAAGGCAGGAGAGAAATCTCCCTTTGTAAAAAGGCAGGACACAGAAAGACCACAGGAAACTGAATGGACTTTTGACTCATAAGCACTTTCACACAGTAGAGTCTCAGATAATTTCACTCAGATGTACAGCGGAGAACTGCACCACTAGCAGTACACAGCCATGACGCTTAAAAAACAAGACATAAAAGAAAACTGCAAAGATAAATAATGCATATAAAGACAATTTCAAAACAAGCCCAGTGGAGAACGGCCTTTTAAAAGAGCGCTGAGAAGGAGAAGCCAGCCAAAGAAAAGGAGGAGAAGCAAACTGGGCTAGGACACTCACTTCATCGTGTTTTCACTCTCCATCCCTTCCTCTTTCTGAAATTCATTTAGGGCAGGGGAGAGATGCATTGCTCCACTGAAAGCCACTGGTAAAAGGGCTCCCTGAAGACTGCAAACTCAGACAACCCCTCGGAGATGAAATCTACCCATACGTATTCCAGGGCCGAGACAGTTATACGTCAATTGTTAAGTAGGCTTAGCCACTCAGCATGTGCTCCTGTTTTTTTATTATCAATGTGGTACCATGAAGGGAGGTTTTCCAGTGGTTGGTTCTTCCTATGATCAAACCTCCTATTTAAGAAATACCAAGATCCTCAGAGAGATTAAGCTTTTGCATTAGCACTGGCTTCCAGACGGAATCTGTCTCATTAAGCAGCCATCAAAATAAAGCCCCTTCCCAAAAGCATGGCCTTGTTTCCTATTGTCTATAATGGTGAGCACGGTGTCCACAATATTTGTCAGCTAATTTTGAAGTTTTTCAGAAGCACTGCCGACATATGACATCGACAATAGCATGGCCCGATTTTCAGTGTCTCGGCTAAAAATAAAGTCTTTCCAGGGATAACCAACAGTAATCCTCATTCTGAAGGTATGTTGAATGTAGCTTCACATCCTTTACTTCTTGTTCATTTCATTCTCCACTTGACAGCAAGAGGAGAGCCAGTAGACTCAGGCATGGTGTAATTTTTATAACATTAAAAAACAAAACAAAACTGATTAACAAGAATAACACTACAAAAAGATTCCAGAAAATAAAACTAATTATGAATTTTTTTTGTTCTTAAGGTAGTATTTTAATTTAAACTTATTTTAAGTTTAAATTCCAAGATTCAGTTATCTTATATTTATAAATGAAAACTTTTTTTTTTTACAAAACAAAAAACATTAAGTGGAACCATGTGGTTAAAAAAGATGAGATATGCTAAGAACCAGCTGATAACGTGTGCAAATTAAAAGCATAAAAACACAGAGCCCTCCTTTTAACTGATATTTGATTGAAACAGTAAAAATGAGGGCTCTATCCTTTTATGCTTTCAATTTGTACACGTTATCAGCTAGTTTTTAACCCAGTCCTCATCCCAGTTTGACTGCAGACACGCCAATCTCCTCCAGGTAAGTGATCCCATTATGATGAAGCTTTAAGCTCTGGCCCATTGGCTCAGCGGTAGAGTGTTGGCCCTGTGTGTGAAAGTCCCAGGTTCAATTCCTACTCAGGGCATACAGGAGAAGCAGTCATCTTCTACTCCACCCCTCCCCTTCCCCCTTTCTCTCTATCTCTTTTATCCTCCTGTAGTGATGGCTCAATTTGTTCCTGGGCACTGAGAATGGCTCCATGAAGCCTCCCCCTCACACACTAAAAATGGCTCGGTTGCAAGTATGGCCCCAGATGGGCAGAGCACCAGTCCCAGACAGGGGTTTGCTGGGTGGATCCCGGTCAAGTTGCATGCAGGAGTCTATCTCTCTATCTCCCCTCCTCTCACTTGGAAAAAGAAGAAAAAGAAATAAACCTTTAAATAGTACTCTGGTAAAAGATCACATCAAGAAATTTGCAAATTTCTAAAGGACAAGAACAATTATTGCCACTCTTCAGTGGTATATGGTCCCAAAATTAATGGTAACAATGGAGGCTGCTACTGTGACCAAGGAAACATGTGCTTACTTGTGATGCTTACTCCATTACTGGCTAATGTCATCTTCCTTACCATTGTCCAGGTCTGGGACACACTGCACACATTCTGAATAGAACCATACTGGAAGGGTAGCTATGAACTTTGGTAGAACTCACTATCATTTCAGTCTTTAACCTACTTCACCTGTAGCTCATTAAAGTCATGTAATTCACTGGGGAGTAGCTGCTGCTAGAGGCGACTGAAGAAAACTTATAGACATTGAGGCCTCATTTCTTCTATAGCAATCAATGTCATTTTTATCTAGTGATAATCTGTGTTTCAATCAGCCTTCATTGCTGTAAGAAGTAATACATCAAATTATTGAGCAGTTAGTTTCTAACTGCTCTTACATGAAGTCCACAAGTTTAAACTGACTTTGAAATTACATATTTTCCATTAAGCTTTATAGTACTCATCTAGTTCATTCCCAAATTATAATTAGTAAAATGTAATGTTATGAGTTCCAACATGTGCACATCATTCATTAGTGAAAAAAAGATGAAAAGGAACGCTAATCAACTTTCCTTTACAACAACATCACAGCTATTCAAGATGCTTCATAGAGGAAGTCTGTCCCCACTACATTTCAAAGGGGTCCATTTTTAAAACAGTGGTTAAAAAATAATACTTTGTAAGTAATCTATCAAATAATTGTTGGGCTTTATGGTAATGCATTGAAATCCCTTATCTCTCATAACAAAAAAAGACCTTCAGGAACAATACAAAAATGCTCTCTCTTCCTTCTGAAGTATAAGTTCTAATTATAACTGGATTACTGTACCTTAACTTGTATCAGAGGACAGAATATGACAACAGAGAACAAGGTCTTCCATTTTTTTTCCATCATCACCCAAAACTATGTTCTCAAATATGCTACTGTTCTTTGGCAGATTTATTTTACATATTACAAAGCCTCCGCCTGGGTTATTTTGTTTTTACCTGGTTATAAGCATTTTAGGAAATGTATGCAATTCCACCAGTAAACCACACACATTCCCTGAGGAAGGTTAGGGTAGTTAACACACACAGAAATCCTCCCATAGCAATCACAGTTCTGTGGTTTATTCCTAATTAAGTTAGTTGGTATTTGTCAAATATATTGTCCTCCTTTTTGGTCACAATACACCTATAGGTGACTTAGCTATCCCATAAATCTGCCTAATTGGTTTCAGCTTTCATTTCTGAATCTACAATGCATGGGCGGCCTGGGGCTGGTGACTGGACAGGAAGCATTTCCAACCACATTCCTATCATGTGAAATGAGCAACCTGAAAAATCTTTTCCATGGAAACAAAAAACCTTACTATTTGGATTCTGGCAATGGCATCAGCGGTAGACAGATTGTATAGCTGCACCATGACAGTAAGATTACTGGGAGCCATTCTTCTCTGATCAAAACAATACAGGCATTCATGTTCCAACAGTTCAAGTGTCTTGAATATTTCAATATCAAAGGGCTAATTCATAAATTTAACTTATGTCCATATCTCTATTTTACACACACATACACCTTATTTACTTTTTAAAACTTCTAGGAGATTAAATGATTTTTCTTAATAAAATTAAATAAATCCGACAAACCCAGAGCCAACATCATACTCAATGGGCAAAAATTAAAAGCAATCCCCTTAAGGTCAGGAACAAGGCAGGGGTGCCCTCTTTCACCACTCTTATTCAACATAGTTCTGGAAGTCCTAGCCACAGCAATCAGACAAGAAAAAGAAATAAAAGGCATCCAAACTGGAAAAGAGGAAGTAAGACTATCATTATTTACAGATGATATGATATTGTATATAGAAACCCTAAAGTCTCAGTCGAAAAACTACTGGACCTGATAAATGAATTCAGCAAGGTAGCAGGATATAAAATTAATACTCAGAAATGAGAGGCATTTTTATACACTAACAATGAACTGTCAGAAAAAGAAATTAAGGAAACAATCCCCTTCACTATTGCAACCAAAAAAATAAAGTACCTAGGAGTAAATTTAACCAAGGAGATTAAAGACTTGTACTCAAAAAATTATAAAACATTGATAAAAAAAATCAAGGAAGATAAAAACAACTGGAAGCATATATTGTGCTCATGGTTAGGAAGAATAAACATCATTAAAATGTCTATATTACACAAAGCAATGAATAAATTCAATACAATACCAATTATAATACCAATGACATACTTCAAAGATATAGAACACATATTCCAAAAATTTATATGGAACTAAAAAAGAACACGAATAGCCTCAGCAATCTTGAAAAGGAAGAATAAAGCGGGAGATATCACACTTCCCAATATCAAGTTATACAACAAGGCCACTGTACTCAAAGCAGCCTGGTACTGGCATGAGAACAGGCATATAGATCAATGGAACAGAACAGAGAACCCAGAAATAAACCCACACCTTCATGGACGATTGATATTTAACAAAGGAGGTAAGAGCATACAATGGAGTAAAAACAGGCTCTTTAACAAATGGTGCTGGGAAAATTAAACAAGTACCTGCAAAAAAATGAAACTAGATCACCAACTTACACCATTCACAAAAATAAACTCAAAATGGATAAGAGACTTAAATGTAAGCCATGAAACCATAAACATCTTAGAAGTAAACATAGGCAGTAAGCTCTCTGACATCTCTCGCAGCGATATATTTGCCAATTTATCTCCACAGGCAAGTGAAATAAAAGACAGGATAAATAAAAGGGACTATATCAAACTAAAAAGCTTTTACACAGCTAAAGACAATAAGAACAAAATAAAAAGACAAACTACACAATGGGAGAACATATTCGACAATATGTCTGATAAGGAGTTAATAACCAAAATTTATAAAGAACTTGTAAAACTCAACACCAGGAAGATAAACAATCCAATCAAAAAATGGGCAAAAGAAATGAATAGACACTTCTCCAAAGAGGACATACAGGTGGCCAATAGGCATATGAAAAAATGCTCAACATCACTAATCATTAGAGAAATGCAAATTAAAACCACAACGAGATATCACCTCACACCAGTCAGAATGGCGCTCATCAACAAAACAACACAGAAGTGCTGGCGAGGATGTGGAGAAAAGGGAACCCTCCTGCATTGCTGGTGGGAATGCAGACTGGTGCAGCCACTGTGGAAAACAGTATGGAGATTCCTCAAAAAATTAAAAATCGTACTGCCTTTTGACCTAGCCATCCCACTTTTAGGAATATACCCCAAGAACACCATAGCACTGTTTCAAAAGGAGAAATGCACCCCCATGTTTATGGCAGCATTGTTCACAATAGCAAAGATCTGGAAATAGCCCAAGTGTCCATCAGTGGGCGAGTGGATTAAAAAGCTTTGGGACATATATACTATGGAATACTACTCAGCTATAAGAAATGATGACATCAGATCATTTACAACAACATGGATTCACCTTGATAACATTATACTGAGTGAAATAAGTAAATCAGAAAAAACTAAGAACTATATGAATTCATACACAGATGGGACATAAAAATGAGACTCAGAGACATGGATAAGAGTGTGATGTTTGGAGGGGGGGGAGAGAAAAGCAGGGAGGGGAGGGGCACAAATAAAACCAGATAAAAGGTGACAGAGGACAATTGGACTTTGGGTGATGGGTATACAACATAATCAAATGTCAAAATAACCTGGAGATTTTTTCTCTGAACATATGTACCCTGATTTATCAGTGTCACCCCATTAAAATTAATAAAAACATATAATATATATAAAAAAATTAAATAAATTCAAAGTACAGATTTAGAAAGTTCCTAGAAAATCTCTAGAAGTAGAGCATTGTGGTTCTTCAGGACCATACGCTATTCCTGCATTTAGAAGAATGTGTAAAATGTGCTCTCTTGAAACAGTGAAGGAAGGAGCGCCCCAGTATGGTTTATGTGCCCTCTGCCGAACTGCTCACAATCCCAAACCATATAATAAATTTTAATGGAGTCAGATAGCTACTTTGAAAAGATGTCCGGGCTAGTTTAAAGCCAGGTGGTTTTTAAAAGGAAAAGTAGAAAGCCAATGGGTATAAAGAATGGAAGTTCTGATCATCCAACATCCTCAAGAATTTGAAAAAGAAAAAAAAAGTTAACACAGTAACTGAGAGTCATGTAAAATGATTTGGAGTAAAAGCATGAGATGGAAGAGAAATAACGACTGCAATAGTTCTCAGAAAACATCCTCTGGACTTGCCCTGCTAGAAATATGAAAGATCCTGAAATTATAGGAAAAAAGCAACATGAGCAAAAAAATTTAGAAACAGAGACCTAAAGTGAAAGAAAGGACAGAAAGAGGAGCAATAATGAAACAAAGGGAAGATAGAAAAATCAAAGGTAGCTATTCTGGGATAACTTTTGCTAATTACAAAGTAGAACAGAGAAGCCTTTATCACAGTGTTGATCTTAAAGGGCAAAAGTAAGACTCACGTAGGGACCACTCTTTCTAGAGCTGTGAGTTAGAACTTCATAAATTATACTATAATGAAGGTCAGGTACATGTTTTTCTCATTTTAAAAACAGTAATTCTGGAACATGATCACAACAAAAAAAGGAAACAATTATAACTTGTTAATTTGTCACTCATCTTTTTAGGCATACTAGCTGAAGATCAAAATATATTTTCTTATTTATTTATTGATTGATTGAGAGAGGAGAGAGAGAGAGAGAGAAGGGGGAGGAGCAGGAAGCATCAACTCCCATATGTGCCTTAACCAGGTAAGCCCAGGTTTCGAACCAGTGACTTCAGCATTCCAGGTCTATGCTTTATCCACTGTACCACCACAGGTCAGGGCAAAATATATTTTTAAGCTCTTATAATAGGTGAAATACTGTAAAAATATATAAAATGAGTAAAAATGTAATATTTACTAGCTTACTGATGACTCTACAGAAAATAAGAATGACAAATAAATGTGAATAATACTCTTCCTCTTCTTACCTAAAATGAAACATTTTTAACTTTTTGCTCATATCACTTGACCTAGTAGAAATGATTTTAGGTTTTTCTCTCCCCTCCCAAGGAAACATAGAAGCATGTATTAGAAGTAATGCTATTAATATTTTATATTTTATTTATTATTTTATTTTATTGTTAGTATTAGGTGAGAGGCGGGATGGCAGACAGACAGGCTCCACATGTATCCTAACCAGGATCCATCCAGCAAGACCTCTACACAGCGATACTTTGCCCATCTGTGACTGCTGCTCCGCTGCTCAGCAACCAAGCTATTTTAGCACTGGAAGCATGGCCATGGAACCATCCTCAGTGCCAGAGGCCAACTTGCTCAAACCATTCCAGCCATGGCTGCAGGAAGGAAAGGGGGCAGGGGTGGAGAAGCAAATGGTGGCTTCTCCTGTGTGCCCTGGCTGGGAACCAAACCCAGTACTTCCACACACCAGACCGACACTCTACTGCTGAGTCCACTGGCCAGGGCTTACTATTAAGATTTTATAATGCAAAATATTATACTTTGGACCTCTTAAGCATGGTTATGAATATCTGATTATGTATGGGGCAAAGGTTATAGGCTACAGACTCCAAAGTGGGGTAAATAAAAACTTTTTAATTGGAACAATAGTTTGAAAATTAAATTTATCTCATAAATGCACAGTTCACTTTAATCTTTCTGGTTGTTTGGAATACATAGAGTATAGAACAGGGGTCCCCAAACTATGGCCCGCCGGCCGCATATGGCCCCCTGAGGCCATTCATCTGGCCCCCTTCCAGAAGGGGCACCTCTTTCATTGGTGTCAGTGAGATGTGCATCCTGTCCTCCTGGAGTACTGTATGTGGCAGTGCCGCAAAGTGCTGTGTCGCTCACGTACAGTACTACTTCCGGTGATGCCGGACACATGCATCACAGCTCCGGAAGTGTGTCATATCACTTGTTACGGCTAGCAGTAACAAATATGGAACCGGATATTGACCATCTCGTTAGCCAAAAGCAGGCCCATAGTTTCCATTGAAATACTGGTCAGTTTGTTGATTTAAATTTACTTGTTCTTTATTTTAAATATTGTATTTGTTCCCATTTTGATTTTTACTTTAAAATAAGATATGTGCAGTGTGCATAGGGATTTGTTTATAGTTTTTTTTTATAGTCTAGCCCTCCAACGGTCTGAGGGACAGTGAACTGGCCCCCTGTGTAAAAAGTTTGGGGTATAGAATGATAAAACTTTCAGAGAAAGTCCTGGCAAAACTGTCAAGTATGTGAAATGGCGGTTTGTTATATATGATTAAAAAGACCATTTCATTTATATATATTGGTATTCTTGTGACACCCATAAAACACAGACATATTTATGTAAACTCTCTGCTTTAAAAAATACTTTCTATTATTTCAATATAGTATGTAAAAAGGTGAAAGTAATTTATATTTCTCAAACTCATGAGTACAAGATCACACCAACATTATTTTTATTTTTTAAAATGCAAGTTTTTACCTATAAAGCATGATGGTCTGAAGCACAAGAATTGAGGAATAACAAAACATGGTAAGAATCCACAAAAATTGTAAAAGATTTGTTTCAAGTAGCTCTTTTTCAATATAATTTTATTTAGAAATTAAATTCAATGGGGTGACACTGATCAATAAGAGTACATAGGTTTTGGGTGAACATCTCTATAGCATTTGAACTGTAATGTTGTGTGCCCATCACCCAAAGTCAAATCATTTTCCATCATCATATATCTGTCCCTCTTTTAATAGCAAAGAAATAAAAAACCTCAGATCACAGATGGAAAAAAAAACAAAAGTCATGAATTTTTTCATTCTGAGTATTGCCAAAAGTTAAAATGGCATAGAAATCCCAAAGTATTTATTTTTCAGGATCTATGCTAAATGTCAAATCTCTGACTTACCTGTCATAAAAATTGGTGCCAGAAATCAAATCATCGTGGTCTCTTTCGCTACTAGCTTTGTTTGATTCATGGACAAAGAAAATGTGCTCAATTCCTTGCTAAGCATGAGTATAAAATTTAAAATATCTTGAAAAAAACCAGAACTATTCTTTATTTTCCCTCAATCCAAGCTTGCCAAGATATATTCCCAGGAACTTGACATATTTGGCAGACATAGTTAATGTTTTGAATATGAATCCAGAAACTTGAAGAAGTAAAGACCAACATTATTGCTACTCATGATATGTTTTAAGCATTTATGCCAAAATTGTTATAAATTTAGTGAATCTGAGCTAAAAATCTATTCATGCTCTTCAATTAGTACCATTAGCCATAAAAAGGTTACTGAAAACATTTTCAAGAGAAAGAATAAAATTTTACCAAGTCTCTTATGGATGAATTCAGGTAGTGCTTTTCTGATACTGTGGTTGAAAATACTATTTGAAAGTCGGTTCTACTATCATATGACCCAGCAATCCCTCTACTGGGTATATACACCCAAAACTTGAAAAAATTGGTATGTAAAGACACATGCACACCCATTTTCATCGCAGCATTGTTCACGGTGGCCAAGGCATGGAAACAACTAAAATGCCCTTCAACAGATGACTGGATAAAGAAGATATGGTACATATATACTATGGGATGCTACTCAGCCATAAGAAATTATGACATAAGATTATTTACAACAATGTGGATGGTGGATGGACCTAGTTAACATTACACTGAGTGAAATAAGTAAATAAAAAAAAACTAAGAACTGTATGATTCCATACATAGATAGGACACAAAATAGAGGCTCATGGACATAGATAAGAGTGCAGTGGTTACCAGGGGGAGGGGAAGAGAGGAGAGGGAGGGGAAGGAGCATAAAGAGAAACAAATGCGGGGTGACAGAGGATGATTTGACTTTGGGTTATGGGAATACAACATAATAGACTGTCCAGATGATGTGGAGATGTTTTCTCTAAATTAATTTATGTACTCTAGCTGACCAATGTCACTGTTAAATTGTCTAAATAAAAATACTTTCTATTATTTACTTTCTAAAATAAATTTTAAAAAATAAATAAAATAATGTAACTGAAAAAAAAGTTGGTTCTAGCAAAACTTAGAAGTTATTGATGCTCAATATTTAATAATTACAATTTTTTTTCCTCAGAAAATCATACTGAAAAATTTTGGGCAACATATCTGAATATTTTCTTCAGAATAAATCAGTAGGCCTGGCATATCATAATCAACAAACAACAGAAACCGTACTTGACATAGAAGGTGACTACATTACATTAGCCCAGTGGTTCTCAAACTTTCTGAAGTTGGGGCGCATTCAAAATCATACAAATAATTGTAGGCACACTATAAACAAATTTCTGAGAAATATGTTATAATAATTAAGTCATATATTAAAGAAAAAATATAAAGTCCAAGCATGCTTTTATGGTAATTTAACGAAATAAATACAACAAAATTAAATTTATTCTGACATTAAAAAACATTTTTATAGGCCCTGGCCGGTTGGCTCAGTGGTAGAGCGTCAGCCTGGCGTGCAGAAGTCCTGGGTTCGATTCCTGGCCAGGGCACACAGGAGAGGTGCCCATCTGCTTCTCCACCGCTCCCCCTCTCCTTCCTCTCTGTCTCTCACTTCCCCTCCCACAGCCGAGGCTCCACTGGAGCAAAAGATGGCCTGGGCTCTGGGGATGGCTCCTTGGCCTCTGCCCCAAGCGCTAGAGTGGCTCTGGTCACGACAGAGCGATGCCCCGGATGGGCAAAGCATCGCCCCCTGGTGGGCGTGCCAGGTGGATCCCGGTCGGGCGCATGCGGGAGTCTGTCTGACTGCCTCCCTGTTTCCAGCTTCAGAAAAATACAAAAAAAAAAAACTTAAACAAAAAAACATTTTTATGTTACATTTTTTGAGTTATGCTTTTTAGAATTTGTAAAAAAGCGGGTTTAAAAAATAAAAAAAGACAAAAAAGTTATCTTTTCATATATATAGATACATTCTTAGTAAGATTTAGTATAAATACATTTGGCAGGTCCCGGAGCAAATGTGTTTTTTTCATTCTTGTGTTTATGAGAAACATGAGCCTGACATGTCCTAGCAATTTCTTCAATGTCTGCGCATATATTTGAAAGGCAAAATCTCATTTCCTTGACAACATATTGAAGAATTCCTCTCTTTTTACTCTTAATTGTGTTGAGGGTAGAAAATCCTAATTCACATAAATAGGATGTTGAAAATTGTAGTAAAATGTTCAAAGCTTTTATAGATATTGCCACATATTCTTCTTTTATAGAAATCCAAAAGGCTTCAAGAGACAATTCCTTATGTTTAATCATCAATCCAAAACCCCCCACCATACATATCATCTTAATTTTAAACCAAACATAGGATAGAAGAAACTTGCCTCCAGTCTTTCTGGGGATCATGGAGTTTATAGTGTAAACCAGGGGTCCCCAAACTACAGCCTGTGCATGCGGCCCCCTGAGGCCATTTATCTGGCCCCGCCACACTTCCAGAAGGGGCACCTCTTTCACTGGTGGTCAGTGAGAGGAGCATAGTTCCCATTGAAATACTGGTCAGTTTGTTGATTTAAATTTACTTGTTCTTTATTTTAAATATTGTATTTGTTCCTGTTTTGTTTTTTTTACTTTAAAATAAGATATGTGCAGTGTGCATAGGGATTTGTTCATAGTTTTTTTTATAGTCCAGCCCTCCAACGGTCTGAGGGACAGTGAACTGGCCCCCTGTGTAAAAAGTTTGGGGACCCCTGGTTTAAACAATGCAGCACCACAGCTTAACAGCCTTTTGCAACCTAATCAGGCAAGTGAGGTGGGGGGTTGGGCAGACTGTCGTCAGCTTACAGCCAATTCCCCACACCTCTGTTCCCCAAAAATCTAAACTCCAAATACCCTGTTGGTTTTTTGGTCCCCAACAGGCACATATTTCTCTGGAATACCGTAGGGCGCGCCTGGAAATCTTCTAGGGCACACCAGTGCGCCCTGGCACAGACTTTGAGAACCACTGCATTAGTGTCTGGCCCTTGACACTGGGATACAAACTGTGGGAATCAAGCTGACTTAGTGCTTGTATTTATCAAACATGTAGATTTTAATGTTTAAAATCCAGAATTAAGTAATAAAACTTTTTCAAATCATCACTTGAATTTGTCTTATTAAGAATTTTAAACTTATCCAAAATTTAAAATTATATCAAAACATGAGATTTTCTATCAATGCAAAAGATGCATACATTTTAAAACATGGATAAACACTGATACATAACTACATTTATTGATTTGAAACTATGGTAGCATTACCTTCCATGAGTTAGAAAATAGCATAGAAAGTCTATGGATATAGCATACATATAAATAACTATGCAGACAGACACATATATGTGTGTATGAGTCATAAAAGATAATACATGGAACACTGGTTTTCTCTGGGATGGTTGGATAGTACATAATTTAGAATAAATCAGTGAGGACTAGGCCAGCTTATGCTGAGATAATTTATTAGCCAAAGCAAGTCACATGGCCATTCCTATTGTTCAATAGCAAAAGGAGATAAATATAATCTTCCCGCAGTTATGGGATCTAAATATTAGGAAATAGTAATGATTGTCTACTGTAAGTAAATCATACTCAATTTTTTCACTAATACATAGAAAAAATATTAGCTACACATGTTTATATTTGCTTTAAAGTTTAATAGAACATTTTGTCAGGAATTTAGTAACTTTAAAAGGATGCTACAATTTTACAAATTCAATTACTGCTTATCAAAGTTTAATTTTCTAGAAATTCTAGTTAAACCCTTTTATTTTTTCCACTCTGAAGTCTAAAAGATCTTTTCTGATTTTCTGGTATAATGTCTGGTGTACTTGGATACTAAAGTCAGAACCCTATATTCTAACAGTAACTTCCCTGAAAGACAACAAACCCTTGTTAGATTAAAGGTTTGTTTTTGTTGTTTTTTTTTTAATTTTTTTATTTTTATTTTATTTATTCATTTTAGAAAGGAGAGAGAGGAGAGAGAGAGAGAGAGAGAAGGGGGGAGGAGCAGGAAGCATCAACTCCCATATGTGCCTTGACCAGGCAAGCCCAGGGTTTCGAACCGGTGACCTCAGCATTTCCAGGTCAACGCTTTATCCACTGCGCCACCACAGGTCAGGTAGATTAAAGGTTTATATTTTTATAAACTAACCTTTATGACTCTGTGTCATATGGTGGGTTCTCCAGGTGGAATCTAGGGGCCAATATGCCTTTTATGTAAAAGGAAGACAATATGGTTATTAGGTGAAAGAAAGGAGAACAGAACATGATTAAATAAAGGAAGTCAAGCTGCAATGCAGGCCAATAAAGCCTGGCCCACCTAGGGCCAGAGTTGCCTTGCATCATGCAGAAGTGACCAGGCCTTTGTACGGCTGCCTCACATGGTCTCCAGATACAGGATGTCTGAGGAGAGGCCAGAGCTCATTCAAAATCGGTCTCTGCAGCCGAGACAGACTCTAGGATTGCTAACGGCAAGCATTCTGGTGACCATATCTACTGTGGCTATGTTGCAAGTCCTTTTTGTTTTTCTTTTTTTGAGAGAGAGAGAGAGAGAGAGAGAGAGAGAGATTGAGAGGGACACACAGGCTGGAAGAGAGAGAGATGAGAAACATCAATTCTTCATTGCAGCACCTTAGTTGTTCACTGATTGCTATCTCATATTTGCCTTGACCAGGGGGTTACAGTGACTGAGTGACCCCTTGCTCAAGCCAGAGACCTTGGGTTCAAGCCAGTGACATTTGGGCTCAAGCCAACAACCATGGGGTCATGTCTATGAACCCACACTCAAGCCGATGACCCCGCATTCTGGTTGGTGAGCCCGCACTAAAGCCAGATGGATGAGCTTGTGCTCAAGCCAGTGACCTCGGGGTTTCAAACCTGGATCCTCAGCATCCCAATCCGATGGTCTATCCAATGTGCCATTGCCTGATCAGGCTTGCTTTTTCTTTTTCTTATCAAGAGAGAGAAGCAAGTCCTTTTTTAAAGGAAGGTATAGTCTCCCTACCTCTGTTTGTCAAAATACATAAGGATGTTTTAATAAATATCTTGAAAAATGACATTTGTCACATACATACACACACACACACAGAGATATGTGTGAAGCATCTATTCTATGGACTAACCACATCAATTTGGCAAGGATGTATGGAGTTCCCAGTGGAACTGTATTATGAGAAGCATGAAATGAGAAGCCCAGCCTCTGCCCTCAGGGAGACTAGCTGCCCATTCATCTCACACAGATGTTATGTGAGACAAGAATGATCATTTTGCCCTTTAACTCTTTACAAGATACCACTCAGTTCATTGTATTTTTATTCAGGTGAAATCGGACTAATCAATATTTTGTTGCTAATCATCTCTGTGCTCCCTCTTCCCCCCCAGCACTGCTGACTTTCTATCGTGTTAAAATCAGAACTCTTTCCTCAATATATTCCCCAGAATTTTGGCTAAGATACATATTCTGTCTTTCCTTGTTTCTAACTTCCTCATTCAATTAAAAAAGCGTAGAAAGATCAAAGGATAAAAACAGAGAACCAAGTCTATCTTCCAAATGTCCCTGACAATGGCTGAAGCGGAAGCTAGTCACTGAGATCCAAAGCTCTGGGAAAAAAAAAGGTAAAATCAGAAGATGGAAAATTCTTACTTAGCAAATAACTGTCACGACAAATTAGTTTTCCTGTTCCTGATTAGAAAGTAGAAATGAGGCACGAGCATCTGTTGGGGATTTGTAACCAGGCCTGTATCTGCCAGTGAGGAAGGAGCAGATTACTCACTTGAATTTGGATGTTAATGTCAAACACTAAAGCTCATTGTCTAAAAAAGAAGTTTCTGATCATACACAGCAGTCAAAAACACAATGAGCCTGCAAAATGGGCAATGTATGCCTTCCTAAGTTTTAAAACCAGAACTCTTCAGCCTTATTTTCTTATAAATACACTTACAGTGTAAAAATGGTATTAAAATACAATGCTATCAAAAGTATGTGTGCCTTTATACAATGTTATCAACATCCCACGATCAGTATTACAAATTAAAACAACAAAAAAAAGAACTAAAATACTGCAACAAGCATAAATATTTTCCATCAATACAGGAAGGACACTCTAATAAAGGCACACTCAGATTTCAGACACTGCTGGCACGCCTAAAATTTTTCTGATGGATCATAATCTAATAACAGTTCATTCAAATATCTTCTGTCCCAATAGCCTTGTCACATTTGATAAATTCTGACAATTTATAAATAGCAAAGATTTATATGCTTCACAGCCATGAATAACAGTGGCATGCACAGTGCAAAGCTCAAGCATTTGTTCATATTTAAACTTATTAAGGATGCATGAGATTCCAAGGTAAAAATGGCAAATTGAACACTCGCATCTACTATGTTCTGTCTTTAATCCCCACTCACCAACATTTAGAAGTTCCAGAATAGAGAGCAAGTTTAGCATCGCACAACAAACACAGAAAATGAACAAATGGGCTGACCTGGCAGTGGGGAAAGCCTAGACACAGCCTTATATAAACAACGGAACAACCAAAGAGACTGAGGAGTTGGTGGCACCAGGACGTGGCAATGAATATGAGGTCTACATGTGAAGGTCTCAAATACAAGGTTGCTTGGATGTCTTTTCTGTAGCTATTTAATCCTTATATCCCTTCCCAATCTGCTTACATAGATAATTGCCTCTCCAAAACCCAAAGAGTATACAACAGACAGTGTCTGAACTAGAAAACCCAACCAATTAGGGACCAGAATTAGCATCCTAAAACAAGAGAATTATGTAGTGTCCTATCCCACATTATATAAATACTTGGCACCTAGGCCTCTGTCCTCCAGGTAGTAGTAACAAGAATCTTCACTGGGAATCTGACAGCACTGCAGGGAACATGGATACTGTTATCAGGGGTTTCCCAACAAAATGGCTCAGTCAGTTCCTATGGTGAAATTCATGGTCACCTCACACACTTGTTACTGCACCACTTTCACAGCCAAGAATCACAGCCATCAAAAATTAAAGTTTCAATTTTAAAGACAGAGACCAAAGCAAACTAAAAGAAAAAATTAATAACTTGGTTGAATAAAAGAATACACTGTTAGAAAAGCTTCAAAAGACTATTATTAATATTTCCAGTAAGATAAGAAAAGATGTTGTAACCTTGAAATTAAAAAAAATATATTATAAAATAAAATATTTTGAGTACAAAATGGTATTTTGGAATTAATAATTTAAAAAACTTAAAAACTTGAATGGAATAACTGGAACACAAAGTTGAGAAAATGTCCCTTAACTTTGAGCTAAAAGAAAAAAATAACTAGAAAATGAGAGAACACGCAAGAAAATCAGAAGAGCAATCCAGGAGGTCCAACTTTTACATAATAAAAGATCCAAAGAGAAAAGAGATAATAAAGAGAGAAAATCATAACAACATAATTTAAGATGATTTTTTGGAACAGAAGAACATATTCACATTAAAAGATGCTCAACATCATTAGTCATGAGTGAAATGCAAAACAAATGGCAATGAGAAACCACTAAACACCCACTGTAATAAAAAAGAGAGACAATAACAAGTACTAGCAAGAGTGTGGAAAAACTGAAACCCCAATACACTGCTAGTTAGATTGTAAAATGGTGCATACACTTGAGAATTCAGACTGGCAGTCCCTCAAAAACTTAAAGACAGAGTTATCTAATGACTACTCATGGGTACATACTCAAAAGCCTTGAAAACTTAAACAAATGCTTATACACAAATGTTCATAGCAGCACTATTTTCCACAGCCAAAAGCAAAAACAACCCAAATACCTGTCAACTAATGAATGGGAAAACAAATGTGGTATATCCATACTATGGAGTATCACTCAGCAATAAAAAATAATAAAGAATTGCTATTTACCACTACATTGATAAATTTCAAAAAAAAAATTTTTTTTTTGAGTGAAAGAAGTCTATTAGAAAAGTCCCGGGTTTTTTGAGGTGGCAAGATGGCAATGAAGTAGGTGGACATACCATCTTCCTCCTCCCAGAACCAAAGTGGATTACAACTTAATTTTAAGAACCATCATCCAGAAAAACAAACTTTGTACTAAACAAAGAGGACTCTTTAACCAAGGATCACTGAAGAAGCCACACCGAGACTGGTAGGAAAAGGAGAAATGCGGAGAGGGCTGCCCAGCTCCCCAGAGCAAACAGCAGCCGGGAGAGACTCGTGTGGCAGAAAGTGAGTTTAGCAGAGAGTGGAGGGTCCTGAGTCCCAGAAACAAAGCCCCAGCCTGCAGCCCCAAAGCCTAGAAGAGGCATATGGACAGTATTTAGCTGCGAAACAAGCCAGGATACTGTTTGTGAGAAAAACAGATTTCTCAGACCCAGAATTCTTCTTAAAGGGGCCATGCAGGAAACCTCTTTCACAACCACCACTCACCCAAAACTCTGGGGGATGGGAAGGTTGAGAGGACCAGAGTAACAAGAAGAGAGAGTAATTTAGGAGGCACAGGAAGAAACACTTTGAGGGACAGCGATCCTAACCCCTAGGCTGAGTCAGTCTCCAAATCTAAAGTGAATATTTCCCCTAGAACCAGCAATACCAGCAAAAAGAAGCAGGAGACCAGCCAAACAAGTTTTCCCGTGGCACTCAGAGCAGAGTTGCTTAGAAGGAGGAAGCCTTCAGGAATACAGCATTGAGGGCTAGGGTCCAAACTGCATTGCCCCCACCCACACTGCTGGGGGCTCACTGGAGGGTGGGCGTTGGTGGGATGCAAAAGCGATGTCCCATCAGCAAGGGCGGAGGCCTGCCGACTAAAACTGAGGACTGGCGTGAGCTATGCCTGGCCCAGCAGAGGTGGAAAGGGTGCATGAAAGCGGTCCAATATGGGTGAGCAACAGCGATCCAACCTGCAATCCCACCCGCAGAGGCAAGGTGAAAGCTGGAGAACTGGCAGAGAGCCACAGCTGAGCAGGGGCACACAGCCCCGCCTGGGAGCAGAGGCTTGTGGCCCTGCATGTGAGAGCGCAGCCCTACGTCGGGGGCAGGATAAAAGCCGGAATGGATGGAGACCCATGGCTGAACAGAGGTGTACAGCCCTGCCTGCAGTGCCAAGGCTTGCAGCCCCAGAGCGGCATGCAGCCATACCAGAGGGGGCGGGGCAAAGACCGAGCCTGGCCAGGGCTGGTAGCCACCGCAATACCCTTAACCAAAAGCCCTAGGCAGTTTCAGAGGAAGTGGCAGGCCTGCAGACAGACCACAGCTATTGAACACAGAGGCCACACTCATTGGACTTCTGTGGCGACACCCTTCTTATGCACAGCCAGAATGGGAAGGCAGAGAAATATAACATAAATGAATCAAGAGAAATCCCCAAAAAAGGACTTGAATGAGACAGATATAAACAAATTACCGGAGGCAGACTTAAAAATAATGATTGTTAGGATGCTCAAAGATTTTAGAACAAAAGATGATCATAACGAACAACTAAATAAAGAGATAGTAAGTATAAAAAAGGAAATTGAAATATTTAAAAACAATAAGTCAGAAATGACAAATACAATATCAGAAATGAAGACCAAAATGGAAGAAATTAACAGCAGGATGGATAAAGCTGAGGATCAAATCAGCGAGTTAGAGGACAAGATAAACGAAGGCATGGAAGAAGAGAAGCAAAAAGAAAAGAGACTCAAAATGTCTGAGAAAACTCTAAGAGAGCTCTGTGTCAACATGAAGAGAAATAACATCCACATCATAGGGGTTCCTGAAGAAGAAGACAAAGAAGAAGGGATAGAGACTTTGTTCAAACATATCATAGCTGAAAACTTCTCTAAATTGATGCAGGAAAAAGTCACACAAGTTCAAGAAGCACAGAGAATTCTATTAAAGAGAAACCCAAAGAAATCCACACCAAAGCTCATCATAATTAAAATACCAAAGCTAAGAGATAAAGAGAAAAAATTAAAAACTGCTAGAGAAAAAGAGACTATCAACTACAAAGGAGTCCCCATAAGGATGACATTCGACTTCTCAACAGAAACACTTGAGGCCAGAAGGGAATGGCAAGAAATATTCAAAGTAATGCAGAACAAAAGCCTACAACCAAGACTACTTTATCCAGCAAGGCTATAATTTAAATGGAAGGAGAAATAAAAAGCTTCCTAGACAAAAAACAAACAAACAAACAAAAAAACTCAAGGAATTTGTTACAACCAAATCAATGCTGCAAGAAATGTTAAGGGGCCTGTTGTAAACAGAACAAAGGGGGAAAAATATAGTAAAAGAGGAAGGTAGCTTTAAAGAATAAAACGGCAATAAACAACCACATATCAGTAAAACCTTAAATGTAAATGGTTTAAATGATCCAATCAAAAGTCATACGGTAGCTATGTGGACAAGAAAACAGGACCCATACATATGCTATCTACAAGCACACACCTCAAAACAAAAGATACACATAGACTAAAGGTAAAAGGATGGAAAAATATATTTTATGCAAATGGAAATGAAAAAAACGCTGGGGTAGCAATACTTATATCAGACAAAATAAACTTTAAAACAAAGACTATAGTAAGAGACAATGAAGGTCATTATATAATGATAAAGGGAGTAATCCAACAGGAAGATATAACCATCATAAATATCTATGCATCTAATAAAGAAGCACCTAAATATATAAAGCAGACTTTGATGGCTATAAAGGGCAAGATCAACAGCAATACTATAATAGTAGGGAATTTCAATACCCCACTAACATCACTAGATAGATCCTCAAGAAAGAAAATTAACAAAAAAGCAGCAGACTTAAGGGACACTTTAGATCGGCAGGATTTATTAGATATCTTCAGAACCTTTCATCCTAAAGCAGCAGAATATGCATTCTTTTCTAGTGCTCATGGAACATTCTCCAGGATAGACCACATGTTAGGGCACAAAAGCAGTCTCAACAAATTTAAGAAGATTGAAATCATATCAAGTATTTTCTCTGATCACAATGGCATGAAACTAAAAATCAACCACAACAGAAAAACTGAAAAATACTCAAACACATGGAAACTAAATAGAATGATATTAAATAACAAATGGGTTAACAAGGAGATCAAAGGAGAAATTTAAAAATTCCAAGAAATGAATGATAACGAGCATACAACAACTGAAAATTTATGGGACACAGCAAAAGCAATACTGAGAGGAAAGTTCATATCACTACAGGCATACCTTAAAAAGCTAAAAAAGCTCAAATAAACAACTTAACCCTGCATCTAAAAGAACAACAAGTAAAGCCCAGAGGTAGTAGAAGGAAGGAAATAAATAATAGAGATCAGAGTGGAAATAAATAACATAGAGGCTAAAGAAACAATACAGAGGATCAATGAAACCAAAAGCTGTTTCTTGGAAAGGGTAAACAAGATTGATGAACCTTTAACCAGACTCATCAAGAAAAAAAGAGAGAGGACTCAAATAAAATTAGAAATGAGAGTGGAGAAATAACAACTGACACAACAGAAATACAAAATATTGTAAGAAAACACTATGAAGAACTATATGCCAAAAAATTAGACAACCTATGTGAAATGGACAAATTCCGTGAAACATAATCTTTCAAAAATCATTCTGGAAGAATCAGAAAACCTAAACAGACCAATTACAACAAATAAGATTGAAACAATTACCAAAAAACTCCCAACAAACAAAAGCCCTGGGCCAGATTACCTCACTGGTGAATTCTACCAAAGATTCAGAGAAGAACTAACTCCTATCCTTCTCAAGATATTTCAAAAAATTCAAAAGGAAGAAAGACTTCCAAGCTCTTTTTATGAGACGAGCATAATTCTGATTCCAAAACCAGGAAAAGACATCACAAAGAAAGAAAATTATAGGCCAATTTTCCTGATGAATATAGATGCTAAAATTCTCAACAAAATACTAGCAAACCAGATCCAGCAATACATGAAAAAGTCATACATCATGATCAAGTGGGATTTATTCTAGGGAGGCAAGGATGGTACAATATTCGTAAATCAATCAATGTGATTCACCACATAAACAAAAGAAAGGAGAAAAACCACATGATAATTTCAATAGATGCAGAAAAATAATTTGATAAAATCTAGCACCCATTTATGATCAAAACTCTCAGCAAAGTGGGTATACAGGGAACATACCTCAACATGATAAACACCATCTATGAAAAACCCACAGCCAACATCATAATTAACGGGCAAAAATTAGAAGCAATCCCCTTAAGATCAGGAACAAGGCAGGAATGCCCTCTATCACGACACTCTTATTCGACATAATACTGTAAGTCCTAGCTACAGCAATCAGACAAGAAGAAGAAATAAAAGGCATCCAAATTGGAAAGGAAGTAAAACTATCATTATTTGCAGATAATATGATACTGTATAGAAAAAACCCTAACGTCTCAGTCAAAAAACTACTGGACCTGATAAATGAATTCAGCAAGGTGGCAGGGTATAAAATTAATACACAGAAAGCAGAGGCATTTTTATACACCAATAAGGAACTGTGAGAAAGAAAAATTAAAGAAACAATCCCCTTTACTACTGCAACAAAAAAAAAGTACCTAAGAGTAAATTTAACCAAGGAGATTAAAGACTTGTACTCAAAAAATTATAAAACATTGATAAAAGAAATCAAGGAAGATAAAAACAAGTGGAAGCATATACCGTGCTCATGGTTAGAAAGAATAAACATCATTAAAATGTCTATATTACCCAAAGCAATCTATAAATTAAATACAATACCAATTATAATACCAATAACATACTTCAAAGTTATAGAACACGTATTCCAAAAATTTATATGGAACTAAAAAAGAACACGAATAGCCACAGCAATTTTGAAAAAGAACAATAAGGCAGGAGTTATCACACTTCCTGATATCAAGTTATACTACAAAGCCATTGTACTCAAAACATCTTGGTACTGGCATAAGGGCAGGCATATAGATCAATGGAACAGAACAGAGAACCCAGAAATAAACCCACACCTTTATAAACAATTGATATTTGACAAAGGAGGTAAGAGCGTACATTGGAGTAAAGACAGCCTCTTCAACAAATGGTGTTGGGAAAATTGGACAGCTACTTGCAAAAACTTGAAACTAGAACACCAACTTACACCAGTCATAAAAATAAACACAAACTGGATAAAAGATTTAAATGTATGTCATGAAACCATAAGCATCTTAGAAGAAAACATAGGCAGTAACCTCTCTGACATCTCTCACAGCAATATATTTGCTGATTTATCTCCATGGGGAATGAAATGCAAGACAAGATAAATAAATGGGAGTATATCAAACTAAAAAGCTTTTGTACAGCTAATGACAATATGTACAGAATAAAAAGACAAACTACACAGTGGGAGAACATATTCGACAATACGTCTGATAAAATTTATAAAGACCTTGTAAAACTCAACACCAGGAAGATAAACAATCCAATCCAAAAATGGGCACAAGAAATGAATAGACATTTCTCCAAAGAGGACATACAGATGGCCAGTAGGCATATGAAAAAATGCTCAACATCACTAATCATTAGAGAAATGCAAATTAAAACCACAATGAGATATCACCTCACACCAGTCAGAATGGCGCTCATCAACAAAACAACACAGAGTAAGTGCTGGCGAGGATGTGGAGAAAAGGGAACCCTCCTGCACTGCTGGTGGGAATGCAGACTGGTGCAGCCACTGTGGAAAGCAGTATGGAGATTCCTCAAGAAATTAAAAATAGATCTGTCTTTTGACCCAGCCATCCCACTTTTAGGAATATACCCCAAGAACACCATAGCACTGATTCAAAAAGAGAAATGCTCCCCCATGTTTATGGCAGCATTGTTTACAATAGCGAAGATTTGGAAACAGCCCAAGTGTCCATCAGTAGATGAGTGGATTAAAAAACTGTGGTACATATATACAATGGAATACTACGGGGCTATGAAAAAGAAGGCAATATTACCTTTTTTAACAATATGGATAGATCTGGAAACTATTATGTTGAGTGAAATAAGCCAGGCAGAGAATGAAAAGTATCTTAAGACCTCACTCATTTGAGGAACCCAAGGAACAATGTGAACTGAAGAACAGAATTAAACCTGAAGGGAAGGGGGGAGGGTGCTGTTGGAAGGGGGGCAAGAGATATGTTGAGGGGAATACGGGGGAGGGTGGATGCAATCGGAGTGACACTAGAATCTATGTAAACACAATAAATTAAATTTAAAAAATAAAAATAAAAAACAAAAACAAAAGTCCCATATTAATGATTCAATTTAGAAGAAACATCCAGGCAAATGTACGGAGACATAAAGTAGAACTAATGGTTGCTAGGGGTTGGAAGGGTAGAGAATTCAAAGTGACCACTAATGTGTATGGGACTTATTTTTAGAATAATGAAATTTCCTAAAATTAGATAGTAGTATGGTCCCAAAACTGTGTGAATATACTAAAACTCACTGAATTATACAATTTAAAAAAGTAAATTTGCTTTGTGAATTATCTCAGCAAAGCAGTTAAAAGACTTTTAAAGGATGGAAAAACATGAGTTTCCAAATTGAAATGGGGCACCCAATAAAAATAAAGCTGCATGTTGATCTATTTCCTGCTCATCATGAAATTTCAGGACACTGGAAATAGAAGTATTTTAACAGAAACAGTAGAAACTAGACAACAACAGCATGATGCCACTAAAATTCTAATGGAATTATTTCCAACCAAGAATTCTGTAACTAGCCAAAATGTCAATCAAGCATGAGTGCAGAAAAAAAGATTTTCAAAAATACAATATCTCAAAAAAACTCATGCACACAGTTTCCCAGGAAGAATGAAAACAAAACAACTTGAGATGGGAAAGGAAAAGCGGCAGCCCAGGAGAAGGCGAGGGCATCCCAGGAAATCCGTGAAAGTAGATGAGCCAAGAAGAGGCTTGGGGAGGACTTGAATTACAACAAATAAAACATAGGAAGTCGTTATTAATTTCAGGAAACCAAAAGTTGAACTGAAGGGAAAAAGTAATTAAAATATACTACAGACCTCAGCTACAAGCAAGATGCAAATATTGGATTTCTGATTTAATCCAAATCATAATACACTGATATTGAGAAGATGGGAGGTTAGAAAGATGACAAGGTAGAATGAGTTCACTTGTTTGAAAGTGAAAGAATGAAAAAAGAGTTCATTAAATTCACATTTTTCATTGAAGGAATCAATGGATGATGCCAAAAGGTGAAAAATCAAGAAGTAGCAGAAAAAAGAAAAGTCTTACGAGATATTCAGAGGAAAATCATTAAAAATCAGCTAAAAGAGTTGAAAGTTGAAAGTAAAAACTGCTGTTTTTCATAACAAACCATAGAACTAACTGAATCTGTATTCATATGATGTATAACTTGCATAAAATCAACAATCACATCAACAAAAATAAATGATTTAAACCTGAAGGGGGTTTACTATCCCTTTAGCAAAGCACAAAACACACACTAAACTAAAACAGGTTAACTAAATATTCTTGAAATGCAGGAAATAATAATAATAATAATAATAATCCTAAATGGTCATTATAAGGATAGGCACTTATCAAATTACTGATTCTGCAAATTGGTGAAATTATAGGCCCCCTAGTCTGTATGATATTTAATAATGTAAATTTTCTCACTTAGAGATAAAATTGTTAATGATTATTTCCTCCTATTATTTAATGGCCTAGTGAAATATAATGTAAAGATAATTGGAATTGTAGATCACTTTCCTCCTGATCTTGGGTACTTTCATCAGACAGCAACATTAGTACCTTAGTGGGCCATTTCTCTAATTTCCCCAAACTTATCATTATTGTCAGTCTTACTACATTTAATGCATCACTCTCCTGCCTCCATCTGTCCCCTGAAACATGCACAATTTTTAAAAGAATACTGCTTTCCTAACTTAAGAAATATGAGGATAATTCCTATCAGGAAAAAAAAAAAAAAAAAAAAAAAACCCAGCTAATTAATATGTGAATAGGTTCTTTCTTTTGTAAAGGAATTCTCTTTTAATTACTGTTCTTATGTTCCCTATGATTTTCCTCTATCAATATTCTTTTGGGGGGGGTCTATTCTCTGAAAATATAACATATCCCAGCTCCCCCATTAAATGTCTGTAAGTTTAAATGATAAAATTCTAAATTTAAGTAAGAAAAATAATTTAAAAATTTTAAACCTCATAAAGGCATAGTGTATTCTCATAAAAGAAGTCTTATCTATAGTGGAATGTAGACATAATTGTGTGTTTTTATGGGTAATTGGACATTTACTATGGCAACAGTCAGAGATGGGACAAGCTGCTATCATAAATCATGTGAATTAAAATACTGAACTATGATTAAGGCTTCCTAATAAGGATGGCAACCATATGAAATAAAACTAGAACATAAGAAGATAGGTAGGATGTAATGAGGAAAAAAAAACAACTAAAACACCCGACATGATAGTGAACAAACACAGTTGAAAATGACTGAAAGAGACCATAATTCCTCATTACATGAGGAAAAGCCACTAGGGAAAGGGACAGAAAAGAAGTTAATTGACTTTATCGTACTGATTAGAGAAAACAAGTTCAGAACACAGCACTGATTGAAAGCTAGCTTGTTTCCTTTTCATTTCTTTAGTTTCCCCTTATGCTTCAGGAATCTTCTATCTTACGCTGCCTGCAGTCAGTCATCCACGGTGTTCACATCTGCTCATATTCAGTACTTGGTCCTGAATGACAACCTACCCATTCGGAATATAGAACCATAATATTACACTGTATAGCTAGTTTTCCAAATGTGAAACTAAAACATCCTCAAGTTCTTCAGGAAAGAAGTCCATGAGTAGAATCCAGTTTTCCTATTATTTTCACTTAAACACAAAGGGAGGAAAAATACATTTACAGTACTGTATGTATTTATTGAAACAAATCGGTGTATAAGTGGACCCACACAGTACAAACCTACGCAGTTCAAACCTGTGTTGTTCAATGGTCAGCTGTATTTGACATCTTTGCCTGAGTGTCCTCATCTGCAAAGTGGAGGGAACTTACAACCGTTCATGGCTTCAGTTGGGACTACATGAAGTAGCATGACTAAATTACATATTTCCATCCCCTGCACAAAGGGTAGGAATCCTCCCTCCAGTATTTCATTACATATTTCCATCCCCTGCACAAAGGGTAGGAATCCTCCCTCCAGTATTTCTGATGTGTATCCGTTTATCCTCTACTTGAATACTTTTAGTGACAAGGTGCTCATTGCTCTTCAAGGCACTCAATTTAATTTACAAGCAACACAAAATATTTGAACATTCTTCCCAGGAGTAAGCCCAAACCAGCCTCTCAGAATTCTCAGAGAGAATTGGTTTCTTATTCTGTCTGGAATAGATTCTCTACTCTTCCTGGCACTTTTAGCGGTTTCATGTTGTGTAGCAGAGATTTCCAACCTTTTCATCTCATGGCACACACAAACTAATTACTAAAGTTCTGCAGCACACCAAAGAAAATATTGTATTGATATGTTTTGCCAATCTGACAAAAACAGGGATCCTTTTAATTTGTTCACATCAGATGGCTACTTTTGGGTTGGCTGTTGTCATTTTCTTTTTTACTTGACAATCTAAGGGAAAAGAGGACAGTGCCCCTAACTAAATAGGTATCATAGTTTTAAAAATTCTGTGGCACACCATTTGAAAATCGCTGCTGAGCACAGTTCACAGACCTCTTGCCATTGCATTGGCCCTCCTCGAAGTATACCTGTTTGTGGCAGTTCTTTGAGCCAAAGAAATTACTAGTTTTTTTCAAATAAGTCGTTTTTAAGTTAACTTTCTTCTACCCTGTTTTTCTATACTAGGTAGGCTGCCTTTTTTTCCCTTTTAAATCAAGCAAACCATTTTCCTTATCCCCACAGCAATTCACCTAGCACGTTTGGCTCATCATTTCATCAGATTCTTTTTTTTGACCCCAGATCCCATCACTCCAAGTGTTAATTATGGCTCCAAGCTACGACTCACACACAAATAGGTCAAGCACATCATCACCATGTCTTCATCAGAGTTATTAATAAAAATATCAAATAGGACAAGGCCAAGGACAATGCCCTCCAGCATACTGTGATAGACTTTTCTCCACTCTCATGTCAATTCATTAATCAACAGGCTTTGGTTGAAGTTGTTCAATCAGCGATCAACTGAAAGAAAAATAAATCTTCTAACAAATCAACTTCAATTTTATTCTATTTATAAGGATCTCATGAACGTTCCTATCATAAGCTTTGCTGAAGTTGAAAATTACCACTGTGTTTCTTACTAGAAGGAATAAAGATTATTAGACTTCAATGTCTGAAAATCTGTTTTTGAATTTCACTAATGCTGTAGTAAGCTCATATGTCTATAGAGTCAGAAGTGTTCCCTGTCACCCTTTAGAAACGGGCATTACCTTTGCTACCCTTCATTTTTTATGACATCTCAAAGATTATAAACAATGGTTCTACGAATACATTATTCCCAGTTCTTTTCCCATTCTTGAAGTAATTTACTTGGGACTAGATAATGAACTTATTTGTACAAATGTATACAAGGTAGTTGTTTTGGTGGAGGAAGGGGTTAGGAAGAGCGGGGACCTGAGGAAAGTAGATCCTGGGTCTGAATGTGTTCCCTGTGCCGGGAAAATCCCTGCCTTGTGAGTTTTCAGGGGAGGTCAGACCCACCTGCCATTACAAAAGCCAAAAGGCCAGCCACTTTCTCAGGCACCTGTGCAGTCAGAACACGGACATGTGACCTCATATCAGCTAACCAAGCACAGCCAACATTCATTTAGCATTAGGAGCTAACAACCCAAAGAAGTAAGGAAAGTGTCATTGCCATTTTGACATCATGAGCAAGGGTAATAACATCCACTCGCCCAGGGCAGCCAGGCCAGTGAAGGCAAAGGCACTGTGGTGCTCACGCCCCTGGAGGCAGCTGGGTGCTCAGTGCTCAGTTCCACAGCATGATTTGGGGGTCTCCAGCCTCCATTCCTGTCCATATTTAGTCTTCCCAGCAGTTCTGTCAGCCAAGATATCCTCTCAATAAACTTTTCTGATTAATTCACTCAAAGAGAATTTCTCTTTTATTTCCTCGATTGATTTCAAGAGAGAGGAAGAGGGGAGAGAATGAGAAAAGCATCAATTTGTTGTTCTACTTAGTTGTGCACCCCCTAATTGCTTCTCATACGTGCCCTGAGCAGGGACTCAAGACAGTGACCTCAGTGTTGAGCCAGCCACCCCAGGATTGAGGGAGTGACCCTGGGATCAAAATGGCGACCTTGGCACTCTAGGATAACGCTCTATCCACTGCACCACCAGCCAGGGCAAAGAGAATTTTTTTTTGCTTGCAATAAAGAACTCTGACTGGTACATGTATTCAGAGTGGCCAAACGCTTTTACTCCTTTGACACAACGAGGTGGCATCGTCGACAACCTGCTCTAATAGCTATGAAATCACATTTGTTCTAAATCTTCTGCTGGGAAGAGTATTTGTTTTGAGAAAAGGAATAAAAACTATACATAGAAACTAAAGATGGACTGTGGATAAGTAGAAAAGTAAAGAAAAATTCAAAAATGTGAATTAAGTAGTTTGGTTTTCATTGATTGCTTGTGCCTTAAGTAGTAAAACTATTATATTATAGTCTTGCTCTTCCTGCTTCAAATGTCATACATTCATTCATATAAAAATGATTGGCTAGCCACCTACTACATGCCAGACATTCTGCTGGGCACCAAAGAGACAGCCCCTGCTCTTGTGAGACTCCCAGCCCAGAGTCTCAGCTGCAATAGTCCCATCTGAGGTCATGGATAAATGTTCTTGCTGGTGCTTCCTTCTCAGTTTCCTTTGTGGGTGGTTCTTCATCACCTTGACCCTTAATGTTGAAGTGCTCCAGTGTTTCCAGTCCATGAAACTCTCTTCCATTTTCCGTGGTCACTGACAGATAAGGTGTTTCTGTTATTGAATGCTGCATAACAAACTAACTCAAAACTCAGTTGCTTAAAACAGCAACCATTGTTATTATTTCTCACAATTCTTGGGTTGTAAATTCAGAAAAGGCCCCAGGTGATACCTGTGAGCCTGGAATGCTCCCCTGGTGTCCCCACAAGATGGCTTGTTCAGTCACCAGGCTGGCTCTTAGGCTGGCTGGGCAAACGGCCTGGCTGCGTGCTATGTCTAGGGCCTCACTTCAGTTTCTCCTGGGTTCTCGGTTCCCTTCTGTGTAGTCAAGGGCCTCTTCCCTTCACAAAGGCTCTCCAGCAGGACAGATGGAGTTCTGACAGAGCTGGTCCAGCTGCTCAAGAGTGCAAAACAGACCCTGTCAGGACCACAGCTGTTAGTGTCACTTCTACCATGTTGCTTCATTGATTAGAATACGTCGCAAAGCCGGCCTATAATAAGGGGCAGGGACTACACCAGTGGTAGTCAACCTGGTCCCTACCGCCCACTAGTGGGCATTCCAGCTTTCATGGTGGGCGGTAGCGGAGCAACCAAAGTATATAAATAAAAAGATAGATTTAACTATAGTAAGTTGTTTTATAAAGATTTATTCTGCCAAACAGCGAAACTCTGACATAAAGTACTTGGTAAGTAATTATTATTATAGGCTTTAACTTGCTGTAACTCTGCTTTATAAATTTTATAAAGTAAAATTACTTCCCTACTTTATAAATCACCATTACTGTGGAACTGGTGGGCAGTTAGAAAATGTTACTACTAACAGAGATACAAAATTGGGCAGTAGGTATAAAAAGGTTGACTACCCCTGGACTACACAACAGTGTGAGCACCCAAAGGCACAGTTCATTTAGAGCCAGCAATGTGGCAACCATCATACTCTGGTGATCTCATCCAATCTCCTTGTTAAGTAATCTATAACCCAGACAACTTCCACATCTCTACCCTGATCTCTCTGCTAAATGCCAGGCTCATGCCACCTTGTGACATATCCACTTGCCTATGTAACAGGCATCCCAAACTTAACCCATTTAACACTGGGTGGCATCTTGTCCCCCACCCCGCTCCTCCTGCGATCAGCCCCACCTCTCCTCACAGCAGCTCCATGAGTGCCATGAGGAGCTCAAGCCAAAACCCTAGGCGTTATCCTTGACTTCTCTTCAGCTCTCCACTCCCCCGTCGGATGCTATCGGCTCAACCTTGAAAATATGTCCAGATAACAATCACATCTAATCATCTCCACGGCTGACATCATCTCATGCCTTGGTAATTGTAATGGCCTCCTGACTGGTCTCCTTGTTTCAGAACTCGCCCACCCTCCAGTCTATTCTTTTTAATTCCTTTTAATTCAGTGAAAGGAGGGAAGGCAGAGACAGACTACTGCAGGTGCCCTGAACAGGATCCCCCCAGAAATCCCACTAGGAGGTGATGCTCTATCTGGGGCATTGCTCCATTGCTCAGCAAATGAGCCCTTCTTAGTACTTGAGGTAGAGGCCATGGAGCCATCCTCAGTGCCCGGGCCAATTTGCTCCAATCGAGCCATGGCTTCAGGAGAGGAAGAGAGAGAGAGAGAGAGAGAGATGGAGGAGTAGAGAGGCAGATGGGCACTTCTACTGTGTGCCCTGACCGGGAATTGAACTCAGGACATCCACACACCAGGCCAATGCTCTGTCACTGAGCCAACCGGCCAGGGCCAGTCTAGTCTTAAGAAAGCAGCCAGAGAGATCCAATGAAAATACAAGTCAGATCAGATCATTTCACTGCTTAGCACACTTTGGGTGCTTTCCATCTCATTTTTGAGTAAAAGCAAAATTCATGAAAACAAAGCCTTACATAATCCTGAGCCCACAACATCCTGGACTTGGTCTCGTCCTCGCCCACTCTGTTACAGCCACAGGAGCCCACTGCTCCTCACACTGCCTTCTCCATGGGGGCTCTTGCCTAAAATACTGTCTTCCTCCTTCCCCTCCTTCAGGTGTTTACATAAACACCTCTCACTTTTTCAGTGAGGCCTTCCCTGATTACCCCCATTTCAAGTCTGTCTGTGCATGGGCATGTGCGTGGACATTTTCCTCATAGAAAAGCAGAAAAATACCCAGCTGTCCCAGGACACTTTAATCTGGAAACCAGAATACTGACGGAGAGCGACAGTTTTTGAGAGCAGATGTATCATAAAATCATGCAAATTAAAGCATTCTTCATCAATTTAGAAATCAAGATGGATGAGGCAGAGAAGCCAAACAATTAGGTAGATGTGTGACAGGGTGGAAAGATGGAATATAACTTTCAGCTGGGAGTTCCACAGCCTAACATCACACATACCTCAGACCATCACGCCAAACTATGCAGACGATTCAAGCCAGCGGGTTGTAGGGTGAAATGCAATGACAGGACCTTTATGCACAGAAGACTGAAGTCTTATCTATGGCCTCTTAACTTATCTGAGTGAGTTTAGTAAATCTGTTTTAAATTCTCTCTAAGCATTATATCTCCTCATCAATAAAAACCTGGATAACAACATTACATGCCTTCTATACTTCAAAGGGCTAAACAGGGAATCCAATGGAATAACATTTATGAGAAAGTACTTTGTAGAATGTAGAGCAATATATAAAAAAGAAATTATGTGATTTTTGGTAATACATAAATCACTTTATATGATTTTTGGTGACAGTTTTCATGTGAAATATAGAATTTTTGTTCAATATAATATTGCACATTAGTTTGGAATATTTCATGAGTTTAAGGCACAATAGAAGAAATAAAATGACTGCCTCGATGACTATCATGATTAGTTATAACTTTGTTCCTTTTCTGCTTATGCATAATTATTAAATGTGTAATGAGAAGAGCTGATACACCTACTTTGCTCTCATTTAATTTAAAATGGAACAGAATAGTGATGCACTTTAGAGAGTGGTAATGTTTATTTACACAATCATGTTTACTATTAATATTCTTATTTCCACTGGTGAAATCTATTTTAAATTTCTCAGCATGGTGTTAAATAGGGCAATATGGCACTCAATTTGTCTCTGGCAGAAAATAAAAACCAAATTGCTTAACTTTCTGTTTAAGTAGGGAAAGAAATTTGTTAGCCCTTTCACTACTTTCTATATTACTTTTCAAAATCTCAAACCTGTGCAGAAGATAAGATAGCTATGACAATACTTTCCAGGGGTCTCCAAACTTTTTACACAGGGGGCCAGTTCACTGTCCCTCAGACCATTGGAGGGCCGCCACATACAGTGCTCCTCTCACTGACCACCAATGAAAGAGGTGCCCCTTCCAGGAGTGCGGCAGGGGGCCGGATAAATGGCCTCAGGGGGCCACATGCGGCCCGCGGGCCGTAGTTTGGGGACGCCTGCTTTAGACCATTAAGATACCAGATGCCTTTTCACGCTAATGGAGCCACGCCTCCTCATTTAACAACTGGAGGCAGGTAGTGTTCCAGATAGCACGTGTGACAGGTCCCACGGGCTGTGTGGCTGACACACGAGCAGCCTGGGAGCGCAGTTCCCAGCATGTCCACAACCTTCGGCTTGCAGGTCATTATATCTGCACACTTTTAAAATGTATAGAAATCTATATTTCAGATGTTTTAGGAGCTCTTCACAGTACTTAAGAGATTTTAACAATGTCCTGTTATTCACTACATCACTTTAATAATGACCTTCAAAGTCATTTCCTCAAGTGTCCTTTCGCATCAGGAACTTTTCACTACTTACTGCATTCTTCTGGCCCTCTGAAGGCTTTTATGGAACCTAAAATATGTCATTGGTGCAAATAATATGAAACAGCGAGGCTTAGAGCTCTCATTTAGAGCATTTAAGAAAAGAAAAATATTACACAATGTGCAAACTAACATAAATAAGAATCTTTCATTTCCTGGATCTCAAATTACATGGGTACCCTCACAAAACCCTTGAGCGCTTAATTCTAATCCAAATTAAAAATCCAATACTATCTAATGAATCTTAAATTTTTTACCTTCCCTTCATCTGAATGGTTTTAAAGGACATGATATATTGATTCTTCATACACTGTTTAACTTTCATTTTCCTCCCTCAAAAAAAAGGTGCTATTAATTACACGAAACTACAAAATCAACATTTTTAAGCAAATAACTTTGATGTCAACAACTTTAAAATATGGCAATATTATCATTAAGTTTAGGAAAGTATAGATTAAAGGGTTTGGAACTGGTTTTAGGCTTGCTACATAACAAGGTTGGGTGTGTGTGTGTGTATGTGTGTGTGTGTAAGTAGATTCCAGTGAAATACATAGGGCAATACTGTAACTTACTAGTTTGCGTTATAGAAACTCAAAACATTTCATTATTAAAATAAAAATTTTAATGGATAGAATTTTGACCACTCGATAAAAATTATTAAAGTTACAAGGCAGCTTAATAGTATTTATGATTTACCATATTTTCCCATGTATAAGATACCCCTTATTTTTAAAAAGTTTGGGGTCTGGAGGAGCCAAGGTGGCCACGGGGTAGGCAGATGCACCAACTCCCACTTCCCAGAACCAAGGTGGATTACAACTTAATCTGAGAACACTCATAGTGAAAGACAAATTTTGGACTGAACCAGGAGGATTCTACAACCAAGGACCACCAAAGAACCCACACAGAGTCTGGTAGGAGGGGCGGAGATATGGAGGCTACCCCGCTCCTGGTACCGGGGAGCGGCGCCTAGGAGTTTCACGAAGGAGAGGCTGTCTAGTGAGTTGCAGGTCCTTATTCCCAAAACTGGAATCCCAGCCTAGAGCCCTGGAGCTGGGAAGGGGCTGACTGACTATACTTGGCTGAGAAAAAAGCCTGGACAGAGTTTGAGAAGAGGCAGGACTCTCAGACCAAGGCTCTGTATTAAAGGAACTGCACAGAGAACCTCACTCACAGCCACATTCCCGGGCCTCCAGGAGGACACCCTAACCCCTGGGCTGAGTCACTCACCAGATTTAAAGTGAACCAGCATCACCAGCAAAAGAAACAAAGTGCCCTGTCCAGGAGGCTCCCCTACCCTTGCTAGAACAAGGCGCTTAGCACCAGGCACCATGTTAGGGACACAAATAGGGAATGCAGAGGTCTAAGCTACACCAGCCATTGCACTGCAGAGTGCTCCCTGGGGGCAGACAGGCCAGAGGAGGCAGAGCGCGGCTGCAGAGGTTCCAGCGAGCACACACAAGCCAGCCAGCAGAGCCCAGGACCACTGTTGCTCCAGGAAAAGCCTGGGCTTGCACACACCCCTGCTCCTTGAGTGACCCACCATAGGTGGACACGGAAGCCCGAGAATCAACAGAGGAGGTAACTCGCAGGCACACACGAGCCCGCCAGCATAGGCGGAAGTCACCTGGCAGCTGCAGAGAACCAGGCGGGCGCACAAACCGGCTGGGGCTGGGCGCACCCTTGGCAGTAATCCAAACGGAGGTGGAGCCCCAGTGGCAACTGAGTGGGGAAGCGCGGGCGTGCGCGAGTCCACCAGCGATGCAAAAGTCGCACCAGTTACTGCAGGAACTGGGGCAGCGTGCAAATCTGCTCAAGGTGCGGACACGCCCTCAGCAGTAATGTCAGCACGGGGAACTTGGAAGAGATCTGTGAGGGCGCACGTGACCCCTGAGGCCACCGCTGAGATCTGAGCTGATCGAGGCGGTCCCAGAAGCAGTCCAAACGGGCGCACAGGCACGCATGAGCCCAACTAGGGTAGCAGTGGTCCCAGAGGTGGTCTGGACCCAGCAGCACCTGAGCCCAAGAGCCCCAGGCAGCAACAGCAGCAGTGGCCTGGTAGAGAAACCACAAAATGGGAGCTAAAATGTCTGGATAGACTGATACCTGAAGCAAAGAAGTAGGCCATATCTAATACTATACCTAATCACGGAATTACAGTACTGAGCCCAACAAGTAGCCAGCAATAAAAGACAATAGAAAGTGGATTTTAGGGTAACTTGAATTTTAAAGTAACTTCTTCCGGGTCAAGAATAGATAAAAGCAAGCCTAGGAATGCAGCTGATATTTACAGTGGCACCTGGACCCAGCAGAGGCAGCCACAAGATCTGGATAACCTGTAGTTCCCAAAAAGTGGATAAGAACCAGTCACAGGCAGTGACCCCCACTTACCTGCCCCAGGTCCCAACCAGGGAAGTCCAGGGCAACACAGACTAAATGGGAAGACAGAGAAGTACAATCCAAATGACTCAACAAGAGAAACCCTCAGGAAAAGAGTTGAGTGAGACAGATATAAGCAAACTACTGGAGGCAGAGTTTAGAATAATGGATATTAGAATGCTGAAAGGTCTAAGAACAACAATGGATTGTCACAGTGAGCACATAAATAAAAAAATAACAAGTATTAAAAAGAACATTAAATAATAAAGAAGAACCAGTCAGAAATGACAAATACAATATATGAAACAAAGACTATACTAGAAGCAATTAAAATCAGGCTGGATGAAGCAGAAGATCAAATCAGCAATTTAGAAGACAAGATAAATAAAAACACAGAAGCAGAGCAGAAAAAGAAAGAATGAAAAAATCTAAGGACAACTCTAAGAGAGCTCTGTGACAACATGAAGAGAAATAACATCCGCACCATAGGGGTTCCTTAAGAAGAGGAGAAAGAACAAGGGTTAGAAACCTTGTTCAATCAAATCATAGCTGAAAACTTCCTTAAATTGATGCAGGAAGAAGTCACACAAGTTCAAGAAGCACAGAGAACTCCATTAAAGAGAAACACAAAGAAATCCACACCAAGACACATCATAATTAAAATAGCAAAGCTAAGAGATAAAGAGAAAATATTAAAAGCTGCTAGAGAAAAAAATCTATCACCTAAAAAGGAGCCACCATAAGGATGACATCTGACTTCTCAACAGAAACACTTGAGGCCAGATGGGAATGGCAAGAAATATTCAAAGCAATGCAGAACAGAACCTACAACCAAGACTACTTTATCCAGCATGGCTATTGTTTAAAATCTAAGGAGAAATAAAAAGCTTCCCAGACAAAAAGAAAAACAAAAAACAAAAACAAACCTCAAGAAATTCCTTGCAACCAAACAAAGGCTGCAAGAAATGGTAAGGGGATTGTTGTAAGCAGAACAAAGGGGGAAAAGAATATAGCAAAAGAGAAATATAGCTTTAAATAACAAAATGGCAATAATGAACTACATATCAATAATAACCTTAAATGTAAATGGACTAAATGATCCAATCAAAAGAAATAGAGTAGCTGCACAAATAAGAAAACAGGACCCATACATATGCTGTCTACAAGAGACACGCCTCAAAACAAAAGATACACATAAACTAAAGGTAAAAGGATAGAAAAAAATATTTCATGCAAATGGAAATTTAAAAAAGCTGGGGTAGCAATACTTATCAGACAAAATAGACTTTAAAACAAAGAATATAGTAAGAGATAAAGAAGGTCACTACATAATGATAAAAGGAGCAATCCAACAGGAAGATATAAGCATCATAAATATCTACACACCTAATATAGGAGCACCTAAATATATAAAGCAGACTTCGATGGATATAAAGGGTGAGATCAAAGGCAATACTGTAACAGTAAAAGATTTCAATACCCCACTAACATCACTAGATAGATCCTCAACAAAGAAAGTTAACAAAAAAACAGCAGACTTAAGGGACACATTAGATCAGCAGAATTTACTAGATATCTTTAGAACCTTTCACCCTAAAGAAGCAGAATATACATTCTTTTCAAGTGCTCATGGAACATTCTCCAGGATAGACCACATGTTAGCGCACAAAAGCAGTCTCAACAAATTTAAGAAGATTGAAATCATATCAAGCGTTTTTTCTGATCACAATGGCATGAAACTAGAAATCAGCCACAACAGAAAAACTGAAAAATACTCAAACACATGGAAACTAAATGGCATGTAATTAAATAACAATGAAATCAAAGAAGAAATAAAAAAATTCCTACAAAAGAAAGATAATGAACATACAACTACTCAAAATTTATGGAACACAGCAAAAGCAGTCCTGAGAGGGACGTTCATAGCACTACAGGCATTCCTTAAGCTTGAAAAAGCTCAAATAAACAACCTAACCCTGCACCCAAAAGAACTAGAAAAAGAATAGTAAGTAAAGCCCAGAGGAAGTAGAAGGAAGAAAATAATAAAGATCAGAGCGGAAATAAATGACATAGAGGCTAAAGAAACAATACAGAGGATCAATGAAACCAAGAGCTGTTTCTTTGAAAGGGTAAACAAGATCGATGAACCTTTAATGAGATTCACCAAGAAAAGAAGAGGACTCAAATAAATAAAATTAGAAACGAGAGTGGAGAAATAACAACTGACACAACAGAAATACAAAATATTGTAAGAAAATACTATGAAGAACTGTATGCCAAAAATTAAACAACCTATGTGAAATGGACAAATTCCTTGAAACATATAATCTTCCAAAAGTCAATCTGGAAGAATCAGAAAACCTAAACAGACCAATTACAACAAATGAGATTAAAATAGCTATCAAAAAACTCCCAAAAAAGAAAAGTCCTGGGCCTGATGGCTTCACAAGTGAATTCTACCAAATATTCAAAGAAGAACTAACTCCTATCCTTCTCAAGCTATTTCAAAAAATTCAAGAGGAAGGAAGACTTCCAAGCTACTTTTATGAGGCAAGCATAATTCTGATTCCAAAACCAGGCAAAAATAACACAAAGAAAGACAATTACAGACCAATATCCCTGATGAATTTAGATGCTAAGATCCTCAACAAAATTTTGGCAAACCAGATCCAGTAATACATGAAAAAAGTCATACATCATGATCAAGTGGGATTTATTCCAGGGAGGCAAGGATGGTATAACATTCGTAAATCAATCAATGTGATTCACATTGGAAGGAGAAAACCACATGATAATTTCATTAGATGCAGAAAATGCATTTGATAAAATCTAGCACCCATTTACGATCAAAACTCTCAGCAAAGTGGGAATACAGGGAACATACCTCAACATGATAAAGGCCATCTATGAAAAACTCACAGCCAACACCATAATTAATGGAAAAAATTTTAAAGAAATCCCCCTAAATTCAGCAACAAGGCAGGGATACCCCCTTTCACCACTTTTATTCAACATAGTACTAGAAGTCCTAGCTACAGTCATCAGACAAGAAATTAGTCATCAGGCATCCAAATAAGAAAAGAAGAAGTAAAACTATCATTATTTGCACATGATATGATACTGTATATAGAAAACCCTAAAGTCTAAGTCAAAAAACTACTGGACCTGATAAATGAATTCAGCAAGGTGGCAGGATATAAAATTAATACACAGAAATCAGAGGCATTTTTATACACGAACAAGGAAATATCAGAAAGAGAAATTAAGAAAACAATCCCCTTCACTATTGCAAAAAAAAAATAAAATAAAATACCTAGGAGTAAATTTAACCAAGGCGGTTAAAGACTTGTACTCAGAAAATTATAAAACATTGATAAAAGAAATCAAGGAATACACAAACAAGTGGAAGCATATACTGAGTTCATTGTTAGGAAGAATATGTCTACGGCCATACCACCCTGAACGCGCCCGATCTCATCTGATCTCGGAAGCTAAGCAGGGTCGGGCCTGGTTAGTACTTGGATGGGAAGAATAACATCATTAAAATGTCTATATTACCCAAAGAAATTTATAAATTCAATGCAATACCAATTAAAATACCAATGACATACTTCAAAGATATAGAACACATATTCCAAAAATTTATATGGCACCAAAAAAGAACACGAATACCCTCAGCAATCTTGAAAAAGAATAATAAAATGGGAGGTATCACACTTCCTGATATCAAGTTATACTACAAGGCCATTGTATTCAAAACATCTTGGTACTGTCATAAGAACAGGCATATGGATCAATGGAACAGAATAGAGAACTCAGAAATAAACCCACACCTTTATGGACAATTGATATTTGACAAAGGAGGTAAGAGCATACAATGGAGTAAAGACAGTCTGTTTAACAAATGGTGTTGAGAAAACTGCAAAAAAGTGAAACTAGACCACCAACTTACACCATACACAAAAATAAACTCAAAATGCATAAAGGACTTAAATGTAAGCTGTGAAACCATAAGCATCTTAGAATAAAACATAGGCAGTAAGCTCTCCGACATCTCTCACACAAATATATTTGCTGATTTATCTCCACAAGCAAGTGAAATGAAAGACAGGATAAACAAATGGGACTATATCAAACTAAAAAACTTTTGCACAGCTAAAAATAATAGGAACAGAGTAAAAAGACAAACTATACAATGGGAGAACACATTTGACAATACATCTGATAAGGAGTTAATAACCAAAATTTATAAAGAATTTGTAAAACTCAACACCAGGAAGACAAATAATTCAATCAAAAAATGGGCACAAGAGATAAATAGATACCTCTCCAAAGAGGACATACAGATGGCCAATAGACAGATGAAATAACATTCAACATCACTAATCATTAGAGAAATGCAAATTAAAACCACAATGAGATATCACCTCATACCAGTCAGAATGGCACTCATCAACAAAACAACACAGAATAAGTGCTGGCAAGGATGTGGAGAAAAGGGAACCCTCCTGCACTGCTGGTGGGAATGCAGACTGCTGCAGCCACTGTGGAAAACAGTATGGAGATTCCTCAAAAAATTAGAAATGAAACTGCCCTTTGGTGCAGCCACTGTAGAAAATAGTATGGAGATTCCTCAAAAAATTAGAAATGGAACTGCCCTTTGACCTAGCCATCCACTTATAGGAATATATCCCAAGGACACCATATCACCAACTGTAAAAAGAAATGCACCCCCATGTTCATGGCAGCATTGTTCACAATAGTGAAGATCAGGAAACAGCCCAAGTGTCCGATAGTGGACAAGTGGATTAAAAAGGTGTGGTACATATATACTATGGAATACTATGGGACTATGAAAAAGAAAGAAATATTACATTTTGCAAGAATATGGATGGACCTGGAAACTATTATGTTGAGTGAAATAAGCGTCAGGCAGAGAAATAAAAATATCATATGACCTCACTCATTTGAGGAATACAAGGAAGAATGTGAACTGAAAAACGGAATTAAAACTGAAGGGAAGGGGGAAGGGAGCTATTGGGAGGGGGGTAAGGGAGATGTTGAGGTGAATACGGGGGTGAGGGGATGCTTTTGGGGAGACACTAGAATCTATGTACACACAGTAAATAAATTAATTAAAAAAATAAAAATTAAAAAAAAAAGTTTAGGGTTTAAAAACTGGGTGCGTCTTATCCAGTGTTGTAGGTATTTTTTACTTGCATTTCCCATTTTTTTGCACTCATGTTGAAGACAGTGATTCACCATCAGACACAGATGAGGACAAGCTAACGGATGGGATTTGTGACAGTGATGAGGAGTTGTAAGAATTTTATGATGAATAAAACTTGAGTTCAATAACTTTATGTAATACATTTTCTTTTCAAATTTCGGGCCCCCAAATTAAGGTGCATCTTACATGGGAGCATCTTATACATGGCACAATACAGTACTGCACTCAAGATCTTCTTATGTACAGAAAGTTGTGCAAAGAGGGCTGTTGAAGAAAAAAGAGTTTTCTTTCCCCCTCTGACCAGAGGCTCAACCTCTGTAAAGCTGTAAAAATAAACAGGAGGGACAATATTGCAGTTAGGATTCAGGGTTAGATGGGTCTGAGTCTTACACGCAACAATACCTGGAGAACTAAGTATCTTTAATCCTTGCATTTTCCTTTGCAAAGTGGTGATATTCATAGTTCTGTAAGGCTTCTGAGAACATCAAAGGAATAATGACTACAAAGCACAGTGCTCGGCATAAAATTCTATAAATTTTAGATGTTGGTCTTTAGCATTGTCATTGTACTTGTCTAACATTCTTTCACTTCCCTTTCTGACCCCTTACCCGTTATCCCAAGCTCACAGTGTACTTCTGTCCCCTGCCCTGTGTTCCTCACCTAGATCTGCTCTGATTTCCAAGGCATTTCATGCTTTGAAATTACTATTGCCTTTCCACTGCCATAAAACATTAAGAAAAGAATAGAATTTATTTATTCTAGATACTGTGAGGAAAGCAATCTGATTAATTCCATTCAAGTATGTAATAACCTCAAGATATCAGTATATATACAAATAACAAGCAATCAAAAACCAATGTGCATAGATAAAAACTTCAGGAAATACTCAGGGAAGTTACTTTTGCACTGGGTAACTCACACCTTCCCCACTCTAACTGAGAAGACTCTGGTAAGAAATTTCCGCAGCCTGGACCTGTTCCCTTCCAGCCTCCCTCCCCAACTCGGATGTCAGAGATTTGGTGAAACTCTGTGTTTAAAATAAACAAAAACCAGACAAATAAACTTCAGTTGTAGCTGCAAAAAGTGCTTCACCAGAAAGAGCAAAAGGATGGATGAATAAAAAATGACAAAGGAAGGTAGAAGGGAGAAAGACCAAGAAGCAATGGGAATGGAGTGAAACAGAGTAGAGAAGAGAACTCAAGAGGCAAGGCAGGGCAGTCAGAGCCATAGTAACACAAGCTCGCCTCCTTCTCTGAAAGAGAACAGGTTCATCTATCTACGTCTTAGCTCGCGCGCAGAAGTTAGGAATGACATGTTGCTGGGAAAGCACTGCATATGTGCATGCTACTATGCGGTTGATTTAAGAGGACCTGGGGCCAAAGAAAATTTCATTCATACAAAAAAGAATGATTGTTTAAAAGTCAGTCTCAATCAATTAGCAAACATTCGAGAGTGAATTTCTTTCCTTTTATGTGACAACTTCCACAGAAAATCATTAAATGACATACGATCTGTTATGCACCTTTTAGTCTCACAAACATACTTAATTTTCTTTTAAGATTTAGAGGCTGTCTTTTCACATTACTTTTGTTGGTTTATCACTGTTACTGATTTTAGAGATCAAACTACTTTTCTTTTTAATTTAATTATCCAATTTTGGGAAGGGGACAAGTTCACTTTTGAAATATCTTCTACAGAGCGTGACAAAAGTTAGTTGTATACTAAGAAAAAAAATCTAGAGTTAATTGAAATGTTGCAACTAGACATGCTGGAAATATGAAACAAAAATCCTCGTTCTAAATCAGCTGAATACATTATTGATTCCAACATCATCGATTAAACAAAAGAAATTATATTTGCATTGATGTGTGAAGCTGCAGCCGTTCTTGGTAGCATGCAATATAGTCAACTGTTCAGCGTGAGTTTCGCTGCAGCCGCATTATCATATTATTCAAATGTAGCTATCATTTATATGTAAATAGACAAGATGAATGGCTTCTTCACAAGACAACTAAATGACAAATAGACACAGGCAGACATTAGTAAGAGAAAAATGTTACAAATATTCATTCCATTATATATTTTTAAGGAAAAATAAAAACTATTGCAAATTTTTCAAAAAGTAGTGTGGTAATTACAAATGGAATGTGAACACATTCACAATACCAACAGCTATTCTTAATAAAAGTCTCCGCCAATGTCATTTGTATCTTATAAATTACATGTTCTCAGATCCATCTGTGAAAATGGAGATGCTAATTATCATGGTTACATCTCATGACTGCACAGTTAAATGCTGAAGTGGGGCTACACAAATACCATATGTTTTTCTAAGAGAAATGGAGAAAGATTAATTATGAGTTCAAGTCCAAGTCTTCTAGCAGTAATACTCCCAACACAATACGATCATTAAATTGTGTGTTATGCAAATTGGAAGTTTTAATTAATAGCTGAAATACCAAGTGAGAAGAAAAACCATGAAGTCTAAATTATAAGTATCAGGGTTTCCTCCACAATAAAAAAAAAGAATCCCTAATAAAGAATGCTTTTGAAAAGCGAAGTTAACCACCATCCCCCCAAAAAAAACCCCACATTTTTATTGTCTGTGAAATTCCCCTAATGGAATGATCGGCATCATGCTGTTTGATCTTATCTGATAAATTTAAAAATTATACTGTATCCTAGTAACAAATAGGTTATAAATAGAAAGTATATCTGATGAAAATTCAAATTAATATTTTTAAGGATTTTTCTTTAAGATAGATATCATTCAAAATTATGCAAAATTATAAATCTCATGTATTCACATAAAATAGTTCAGTACAGCAACCTAAAAACCAAACTCTATAATAATACAATAAGATTTTTATTCATATTTATAAAATCTGAATCCTGACTTTACTTACCACATATTCAAACACAAGTGTCAGAGTCTCCTTGGTGTGGATGATATCATGAAGCAACACGATGTTCGCATGTTTCAGTCCTTTTAACAGAGAAGCTGTAAAATAAAGTAGACAGAGAGACAATCATGGGTAACAATCAACTGATATGTTTCACTATCATTTGGGGACACTGTCAGATGAAATGTATTTATTTTCTGACCTTCCAAGCCAACAACAATTCAGAATCAAGGGCAGAGGAACTAGGTCTTAAGCTCCCCCAGGTGTTCCACCTGTTATTTGTTATTAATCTCTAGGTCAGTTCCACAACAGTCAGAGAGCATACTTGGTACAATTTCAATTCCTTTAAATTTGTTAAGGTTGGTTTTATCAGCCAGGAAATGGTTTATCTTGGTCTATGTGCCAAATGTATTCAGTGTACAGGCTGGGGCATGAGTAGGTTTACAGCTGTAAGTAGGGAAAATAATACAAAATTAATAAATAATAATACAGGAATAAACTGTCTTGCGCACTCACAACTGTAAACCTACTTTTGCTGCACTCTATGTTTTGCTGATGTTGGGTGGTGAGTTCTATAAATGCCAGTGAGATCCTGCTGGTTGACAGGTTCTATCAATGACTAAAAGAACTGCTGACATCCCCAACTGTAATTGGGAATTTGTCAATTTCTCATTTAAATTCTACCAGATTGTGCCTTGTGTATTTTCAAGTTCTGTTGTTTACTGTATATACATTTAGGATTGTTATGTTTCCTTTGTGAATTTGCCCCTTTATCGAAATATATTGGTCTCTCTTTGTCCCTGGTAATTTTCTTGACTCTGATGTCTGTTTTGTCTGATATTAATATAGTTACTCAGCTTGCTTTATATTAGTGTTTACGTGGTGTATCTTTTTTCATTTTTTTTCTTTCATTCTACCAATATTGTTATATTAGAAGTGAGTTTCTTGTAGACTGCATATTGTTGAGTCATGTGATTTTTTTAATCCATTCTGTCAACCTCTAACTTTTAAGTGATATTTAGACCATTTAAATTTAATGTAAATATGAATATATTGGGCCCCTGTCATTTGAATTTATTTTCCTTTGGACATCATGCAATTCAGTCTTCATTTCTGATTCGATTTTCTTCTATACTACCCAGGAGTTCAACTGACTCTAATTTCATTTCATTTTAGTTTTTGTTCATTCCTCTTGTTAGAATTTGTATTTCCAATTCAAAGTGGGGGTTTTCTGTTTATTTCCCATACCCTGAATTACAGAAGATAGAGCCAGAATTACAACTTAGATTACAGTGTTCTGTATAATTTACTTTAATTTATGATTGATTTTCTAAAGAGTATTTTTATCAGCAGAAGTACATTGACTTATATTTTGTTTCCTTTTCCAGCACTTTTGTAGCGATGTGGGCCACCGTTGTACTGCTATGCAGTCAGGGGACTGGCTCAGCCTGAGGGCTCTTCTCCACCATTCTTCCCCCTTGTATGCGTTTTTATGGATGGTGCGGGTGGGAGGAAGGGAAGGCTTTACTGGTCTTGGTTCTTGTTTCTGGTTTCTATAGGATCCTTAATTTCTGCCTTTTCTTTCCTTCTGTACTATGGCTAGCATGTCTTCAAGGGGTAGCGTCCTTTCTCTATATATCTGAATCCAGTGGCGGGATTCAAATAATTTAACAACCAGTTCTCAGCTCTAATGACCATTTTAAGTATTTAAAAAACAATATACCAAAAGGTAGTTTATTATTTCATGCATTTAATACTTAAATAAGAACAATAAAAGAGGTACACAAAACTAGATTATGTTATAGGAAAGAGTTTTAAAATATTAATGAAAAAATATTAAATAATATCTGATAAAAAAACAATAAAACTGGTATTTAAGATATTTCCATATTCCTTGTTGATTGGCATCCTCACTTGCAAATATTTTCATCTACGGACAGAATGAATATTACTACAGGTGCTTAGAATACGCTGTTGCACAGATGACCATTTAAAAAGAGTAAGGAATGTGCCTGACTGGGTGGTGGCGCAGTAGATAGAGCGTCGAACTGGGATGCAGAGGACCCAGGTTCGATACACCAAGGTCGCCAGTTTGAGCACGGGCTCATCTGGTTTGAGCAAAGCTCACCAGCTTGGACCCAAGCTCACTGGCTCAAGCAAGGGGGTTACTCGCTCTGCTGAAGGCCCGTGGTCAAGGCACATATGAGAAAGCAATCAATGAACAACTAAGGTGTCGCAATGAAAAACTAATGATTAATGCTTCTCATCTCTCTTTGTTCCTGCCTCTCTGTCCCTATCTGTCCCTCTCTCTGACTCTCTCTGTCTCTGTAAAAAAATAAAATAAAATAAAATAAACTAAGAGTAAGGAATGTATTGTGATTTCCACATTAGGCGGCTGCCCAGGTGCCCACCTTAGAGAGAACCCTGATTATAAGTGCCATTTTAACAATTGGTTTACTGAACGCAACAAAAAATTAGATATTGGTTCTGCCAAACCAGTGCACTGGCCGAATCCCACCACTGTCTGAATCTCTCCCAGAAGCGATGTGTTTCAGTGGCTGCCAGTTCAGTCCCACTTACTTTTGATCTCCTTCCCAGTAGTCAGTGCTGTGAACCACACGGAGCCCAGCTTCCCCTTTCTGGAGTGATTTTCTGTTCTTTGTCAAAGTCCTCTAGCACCTCTCTAGGTTTTTTTACAGCCTCTTAAACCTCTCTTAAGCTCCCGCTGCACAGCTCTCTGCAACCACAGGCTAGCTGGTGTTTCCTGGAGCTCTTGGAGGTGTGGATCGTGTGTGCTTTTCTTTGCTCTCTAGGTCAGATTTATGACTCTTGGAGGAATGTGAGTGGGAAGATTCAAGATTGGGCAGCAACCATTCATTGTCCTCCAAACCCCTTGTCCTATATCAAGGCCTGATCAACAATGGCAAATCAGTAAGTGTACTGAACACCATTCATAAGTTCCTCAGCGATACCTTAAATGGGAACAGGGCTTTGCTGTCATCTGGCAGGTCTTCCTCAAGTTTGATCTCTCTCTCTACTACGAGACCAGCACTAGCCCCAGATCTCAGTCTGATGACAGATGACAATTATTTTCAACACAAGACCCCTTGAGATCTATGCCTCCAAAAACCCAGTAAGATCAACTGACAATATTTGCAACTTCAAGATATGAGCAAGAAACAGCGGCTTCTGCTTCTTCAATTCTATTCCTTCCTCATACAAGCCTCATTTCCTCTGATTAAAAAACAAACAAACAGCTGCACCCTCAAAATCAAACTCACTCTGACATTGCTCTTCTCAAAAATAAAATGCAGCCTGACCAGGTGGTGGCACAGTGGATAAAGCATCAAACTGGGATGTGGAAGACCCAGTTTCGAGACTCCGAGGTTGCCAGTTTGAGTGCGGGCTCATCTGGTTTGAGCAAAAAGCTCGCCAGCCTGGACCCAAGGTCGCTGGCTCGAGCAAGGGATTATTCGGTCTGCTGAAGGCCCGTGGTCAAGGCACATATGAGAGATCAATCAATGAACAACTAAGGTGTCGCAATGCGCAACGAAAAACTAATGATTGATGCTTCTCATATCTCTGTTCCTGTCTGTCTGTCCCTGTCTATCCCTCACTCTGACTCTTTGTCTCTGTAAAAAAAATAATAAAATAAAATAAATTTAATTAAAATAAATAAAATTCAATTGTTTAATATTTTAATTTTTATAAATAATACCACAAAGAACATAATTGAGCTTTAAAAAATATTTCTTTAGGATTATCTCCCTATAATGAATAATGAAAAATAAAGTTCTGAGGTAAAAAGACATGAGCATATTTGTAAGACATTATTTATAATTAAATGACATGTGAATTTGGTCTTACATCTTTGTCTGTGTAAGAATAACAGTACTATGAAAGACGAAAATATATAGAAAATATCAAACCATGCAAGTAACCCATTTTATCATATAATCAAATCCAAGACCCTTATAAAACTATATAATTTTAGAGCATTTTATATACTGAAAGCACAAGTATTAACTTCAGAATAAATTCTTCACCCCTCAGTAAGACCAGAAATAACAGAATTATCTCTGTACATCAGTGACCGTACAGGTACAGTTCTCAAAGGACAGGAGCTGCCTCTATCATCACTATTTATTTTACTGAACACTGCATCTTCAGTTTTGCTTTTTGGTATACAACCTGTGGGGAGGACCTCATACATTTGCCGTGGGGAAGTTAGTTTTATACACTAAAAATCTCAGTTAAAATATCTACAAATTAATTTTATCTCAGCTTTCTAAGTTAACATGCATGGAAAAATAATTACAAAAATTAAAATTAAATCACAGCACATGCAGTTTGAGGAAACAACCACTACATAGACTTATCATAGTTTAGTATTGTTAATTCCAATAACTTAAAAACTTCCCTCTTTGACGTCAACCTTTGATGTTAAGCCTATCAGCCTTAAAGAAGTGATGCTTGATTAAATAGCTAGCTTTCAGATATTAATCTGGGGTCCAACCTCACATTTGTTCATTTTTAAAATGGACAGTGGACGTGTTAAGTGGCACTCTGAAAAGAACACTTGTCCCTGCACAGTCTCCTGAGACAGGCCCATCCTCAGAGACTGATATTTCAGACTGTACTAGGATATTTGAAAACGATGGCCCGGTACGATACCTCACACTTGGTCTGGGCAGGACCCTGCACAGGGGAAATGCATTAAGGACCAAGGCATCTCCTGTTGTATGAAAGGAATCTGGCTTTGTGAAGCAAGTTTTAGAAATGTATTATAAAATATGTGTACTCTTGTCCAAGCTCACTTTATAAATGATCGCTCAGCATGTCGGATTAACTAATGGTCCGTCTTTATCAGCATCGGCTCCAAAAAGGAACTGCAGTTTATGCTCCATTGAAAATCCATTCTCTGAAGATTCTCTGCTTCGAATTTTTAAATTTTTATTTATACTTAATTATTTATTCCCCCACACCCTTCTTCTCTCGCCACTTACATCTAAATTCTATCTCATTTCTCAAAGTAATGTCTTCATATTCATCATTTCCCGTTGTGTTTTTCCTACAGTTTCAGTAAAATCAAATTCCTGTTATCATTCATCGTGGCGAGAAATACTCTTTCCTGACAGTGACTAATATAGAAAAACATAATTTTTTATATGATAGTTTTGACCATTTCTACAAGAAGACTCAAAGCCTCCACATCTAATTCTAATAAGTTTTAATTATTACAGATTTAAGATTTTTAAATACATCTATATTCACTTTTAATACACACTATCAGTTAAATAAGTACTGATATCTGTATATGAAAGCAAGCCCTCTTTCTTTTGAGATCGACATAATGAATTCACATTTGGAAAAGAATTGAGCCACTGATTTCAAAGCTGATGGCAGAAAAATGGCACCGAAGGGCAGAAACTGGCTACAATCTCCACCAACAAACACAGGCAGCAGACCTAATTTGGAGGCTTCCAGTAAGGTGCCAGATACCTTAATCCTTGCTGTCTCCAGGGCCTGCCAAGTCAGTCCAGTAATTAACACCTACAAGTCCTCACACCAGGATGTCTCCCTTTTCAAAACAAACACTGTCAAAATAATGTTCCATGTAATCCCAATAATACCACTCATATACCACATGTTATTTTCTTATCGTGTACATACAAAACAAATCCTGTAACACAGCATTAGTGATTTCAGTATGCCTGGCTTCCTCACAAATTTTGGGTTAACATATGGCAACATTTAAAATACATTTCACCAGTGAGGTTTGAAAAGGTACAATTGTACGTGATGTAAAAGACTTCTAATTAGGGTTGAGGGTGAAAATTCTAACAATAATTTTGGGGTTGTGTTGTTGAAATAATGCAAAAACAAAAACACTGTTGATCATAAAGATGACTTCACTGCTGATGAAGTCACAGTAGGCTCTAAGGACACAGGGCATCCTCCTTTAGTTTGGAAGCAGGAGTCAGATTCGCACCAATCAGACTTATTAAAACCTTGACCTCCCCCTTGAGGAATAAACATCTCAAGTTTCCACTCTAGTTTGAGAGAGAGGAATTTCACCTAAATTCCAACCTCACCATGATTAAAATAAATCTTGAGTTAATAGAAAGATTCAGAGTATTTCATTTTATCAAGTTAATACTGTACTGGCTATGTTAGAAAGCAATATTAAATTAAAAAAGACAAACAAAAATCTTTCTTTAATAGATGGCTCTCTTGGTCATTGTTTGACATCCTACATGGAAAGGGGAAATCACAAAGAAACAAATCCCGTTCTTAATCGCCATCCCCCCCCCCCCCCCCCCCCCCCGGTTCAGTCTCACATTTCCTCTCGTATTTTTTGTGTTCTTCAGTGGGGTAGACTGGAAGGGCTGCTACCTGACTTCTCTAGAAGACAAAGATTACTACCCAAGGAGCCAACCCGATGTCAAGGATGTTAAAATCACAACTGGTATGAACTTTTTCTTCCAGCCCACAGCTAGACAGCTCTAAGGCTGTAAAATTCACTTTATACTAGAAATAATAAAACTATATATATATATATATCATATATATAACTATATATATATGATATATATATATATATATGATATATATGATATATATATCCCTCCACACCCTATGGGCCAGGGGCTTAGTCTAGTCCTTGAATGAGAAGGGCCTGCTGTCATCTGGCAGGACTTCTGGATGTGATCTATTCCCTTCACAATGAGACCAGCACTAGCCCCAGATCTCAGTCTGATGACAGATAACACCCATTTTGAACACAAGGTCCTTTGCTATCTATGTCTTCAAAAACCCAGAGAAGGCCAGCTAACAATATTGGCAAGGAGCAGCTCTTTCTGCCTCTTAAATGCCATTTCTTCCGCATACAAGCTTCCTTTTCTGTGATTAAAAACAGGAATCATACAACCCCTTCCCCTTAATCAGACTCACTATGATACTTCTCATCTAAAAAAAAATTAGATTATTTAAGATTTCAGTTTTTATAAATACAACTACAAAAGACATATTTGAACTTCTTAAAATATTTTTGAATTCTTTCTCTATAGTGAATTATGAAAAAAAATACAGGATAAAAAGACATAAACATAGTTATAAGGCATTACTTATTAACAAAATAATAAGTGGATTTAGTCTTTCATCTAATTCTGTGTAAGTATAAAAAGAACCATGAAAGATAGGGAAAAATATGTAAAAATAACAAAGAACTACTTGCTGTAATGAGAAGTTCTATCTCACATGCCAGTGGATTCTGAATATTTTCATAAGTAATAAATATATATATTTTAGTGAGAGGAGGGGAAGCAGAGAGACAGACTCCTGCATGTGCCCCCACCAGGATCCACCCAGCAAGCCCACTAGGGAGCGATGTTCTGCCCATCTGGGGCCACTGCTCCATTGGAGTTGGGGCTATTTTTTAGTGCCTAAGGCAGAAGCCATGGAGCCATCCTCAGTACCTGAGGCCAACTCACTCAAGCCAATTGATCCATGGCTGTGGGAGAGGAAGAGAGGAAGGGAGTGGGAGGGATGGAGAAGAAGATGGTTGCCCTTTGTGCCCTGTCCAGGAATAGAACCCAGGATGTCCATACATCGAGCTGACGCTCTACCACTGAGCCAACTGGCCAAGGCCAGTAAAATATTCTGAATGGGAAAATCTTCAGGGCAAATCACAACAAATAAGAATACATACAGAGAAAAGACAAGATTGTTTGTTTAACTGTGTCTGTGATGAATAGATGGTGTAGACAGGGAAAGGCACATACATTTGCATACCTGAGAACTGATACACAGCTCCAGGTTACCTTGTTTATGGTACCATATGGTGTGCTGCCTATTTCAGTTACATGCTAACAGAAACACTGTGCTTCTGCTCCCCTTAATGATATATAATTTGATATACATACACACATATACACATGCGCGCACGCACACACCGTAAACTACTAAATGCAAAAGTGAAACAACGTTAAAAATAGAATTGTGTCTTTGACTGCATTTTTTTTATACATTATACACCCATGCATACAAAGAGTCAAACTTGTTATGGGGAAAAGAGGTCACAGCTACCCAAAACACAAGGTTAAAACAAATGTGATGTGCCCTGGCCGGTTGGCTCAGTGGTAGAGCGTCGGCCTGGCATGCAGAAGTCCCGGGTTCGATTCCCGGCCAGGGCACACAGGAGAAGCGCCCATCTGCTTCTCCACCCCTCCCCCTCTCCTTCCTCTCTGTCTCTCTCTTCCCCTCCCGCAGCCAAGGCTCCATTGGAGCGAAGATGGCCCGGGCGCTGGGGATGGCTCCTTAGCCTCTGCCCCAGGCGCTAGAATGGCTCTGGTCGCGGCAGAGTGACGCCCCGGAGGGGCAGAGCATCGCCCCCTGGTGGGCGTGCCGGGTGGATCCTGCCCGGTCGGGCGCATGCGGGAGTCTGTCTGACTGTCTCTCCCCATTTCCAGCTTCAGAAAAATACAAAAAAAAAAAAAAAGTGATGTCATATAAACTTAATTTAGCTAAAATCACATTCAGGATTTAGAGACATGTTTTTTGTTCACCAGATGCCATCCTAATGTGGAAAGATAACACAACAGGTTGGGAGTACCTTATAAATATCATAAATTGCTTTACATCCATCAAAAAAATCTACTGTTTTCACTTGCTCTTCAGCTGACTCTATTTTGAAATGGACAAAAACTCATTCCCACTGCCTGTTCCTTCGGCTTTGCCCTCCTCCTCAGTTCCCCAGAGTCTCAGACCTGAAACGCGGGGCTGGAAATTACAGCCTCAACTGTTCCCCTGCCATCAATATCTGTGTGTCCACCTCCTGACTACTGGCAAAGAGCAGTCACCGGGGGCTATTTCCACACTGCAGCTTCACAGGAGCACACCGACTCCTTACTAAATCACTTCAAAGGACAGACTCCTCTAATAGCATAGCTTAACCAAATGAAACTACAATATTTGACATTTTTGACCTACTAACACAGCAATTTCTCATGGTTCAATCTAATAGAGTTTACTTGGTTCAAAGCAGTTTTAACTTTTTCGCAAATGCATTGCTACTTTAACCACTGTTAATATTTAAACCAATTAATCTGCCACAAAATGACCAAGAATAGACTCTGCATAGAACAAAAAAGAGTTAGGAAAATCTTTTCATCAAACTACGGTGATAGCTAAGGGAAGGGATACAGAAACACTTTAATTTTCTATATGTAACATTCTATATAATTTGAATTGTTTGTGGCAAAGATATATTCCTTTTTAAATAAAAAGTATCTGGAAAACTTCTTTATAACATGTTAATTGGCTAATGATCTTGAAATAACACTATAAGAGGCATACAGCTGTTTACTTTAGCAATTAATATATTGTACAACCACAATGCAATGACAATAATGAGTCATTATAACTACAATGTGATTCTTCACTACTAACCCTCCCTTACTGGGGTATTGGTATAACCCTTGCATTATAAGGGTCTCTTTTCCTATCCTGGGACACAGTAGGCCTTGAATAAGTCTCTAATTTCCTCTATCACATGTTAATCCAAAATACTGAAACTATTTCTTTTCTAACCAGTCACTTGCCTACATTAAGATTAATTTACTCAGTGTCAAAGAGTCCTAGTTTTATCATCTCTGATAACAACCAGTTGAACTTGTAAGTGGCCCACCAGCTGCTGCTCCATATTCTAGCTAATATTGTTCCTATTTGCCACTGGAAAGATCCATACATGCAGGTAGTATGTGAATGATACACACCCGGTTCTTCTCAGATGTAATACACGCATGGTTCTTCTCAAATGTAAACATCTTGCTAGTAACTCCTGCAGAAATAATTCTTGCTATGCAACAGAGTTGCAATAGTGGTAGTTATGCTCCAAACACTGTCTTTAGGCAGAAAAAAAGACAACTTAGGAGCTAAGGGTTACTAGAAGACTTGATAATAGTAGAGTTGGTTTTTGTCTGGCTATAAAAACTATGTTTAGAAGGTATTAGATGGTTTGCTTTATTTGAACTATTTTACATGTGGGTTACATGTTCAGTTAGTAAGAATAATATAAAGTATGCAATAAAAAAAAGATGTGGTTTGGCACCAAGCCCCTTATGTCTTTTGGTTAAGAAAAACATTTTTATCAAAATGACTATCACCGTTTGGCTCCACTTAAATCAAACTCTCCTTATGTGAAAGTATGTGAATAGATATTATTGTATTCTTCTACAAATATAAAGGTAAGTTGAAAGTCAGAAAATATTTTCTTTGCCATGCTGCAAGTCCTAGTGCTAAGAGCCTGCATGTAGGGCACTCGACCTTGTAGATAATAGCCAAGTGGGGGAGCACTGTCAGAATCCTCCATAGAGCAGGGGTGGAGCACTGTCGGAATCCTCCATAGAGCAGGGGTGGAGCACTGTCGGAATCCTCCATCGAGCAGGGGTGGAGCACTGTCAGAATCCTCCATCAAGCAGGGGTGGAGCATTGTTGGAATCCTCCATCGAGCAGGGGTGGAGCACTGTCGGAATCCTCCATAGAGCAGGGGTGGAGCATTGTTGGAATCCTCCATCGAGCAGGGGTGGAGCACTGTCGGAATCCTCCATAGAGCAGGGGTGGAGCACTGTCGGAATCCTCCATTGAGCAGGGGTGGAGCACTGTCAGAATCCTCCAAAGAGCAGGGGTGGAGCACTGTCAGAATCCTCCATTGATCAGGGTCATTTTGTACTAGATTTCCAGACTCAGGGGACTCGATTCCCCACCCCCCTTTGTCAGGAAGTAGGCTGTTCATGTCACCACAGCCAGAGCCACAGATCCACAATGAGGTGCTTTTCAAAGTGTGGTTCTTCCACCTCCTACATCAAAGTAAACTGGTATGCCTCATATCAACACAAATTCACTAGGTCCAATTCTAAACCTACCAAATCGAGATGGATGGGAATGGGACCTAAAAAATCATCCAATAAATATTTATTTAACAGCTACTATATGCCAATCACTATTCAATGCTTATGCATCCTGAAGTTTAAATATCACTGTGCAGGCCCTGGCCGGTTGGCTCAGTGGTAGAGCGTCGGCCTGGCGTGCAGGAGTCCCGGGTTCGATTCCCGGCCAGGGCACACAGGAGAAGCACCCATCTGTTTCTCCACCCCTCCCACTCTCCTTCCTCTCTGTCTCTCTCTTCCCCTCCTGCAGCCAAAGCTCCATTGGAGCAAAGTTGGCCTGGGCGCTGAGGATGGCTCCGTGGCCTCTGCTTCAGGCGCTAGAATGGCCCTGGTTGCAACAGAGCGACGCCCCAGATGGGCAGAATATTGCCCCCTGGTGTGCATGCTGGGAGGATCCCGGTCGGGCACATGCAGGAGTCTATCTGACTGCCTCCCGTTTCCAACTTCAGAAAAATACAAAAAAAAAAAAAAAAAGATCACTGTGCATGATTTTCACATGAAGGAATCGGTAGCATGATTATGGTGTGTAGGGTGTGTGTGTGTTTATGTATTTAGTTACATTAGCATCTACTCACTGCTCCACAAGCAAATCAATAAAAATGGCAAGTCAATCAATCAGTTCATTTACCTAGCCCCTTCGTGTGCATATATGCACATATATGCGCGTGCGCGTGCACACACAGCCACTGAGATATATTCCACGGAAAGATATAGTCTTAAGCTATAAGGCAGAGAAAAATCATTTTTTTTCTAAAAATTTGATAGTATTATATTTTAATATGTGTGGGGTATTTTCCTATTCAGTTCTAACACCAAAAAAATGTCAGCTCATAAAGTTTTTCAATATGAATAAAATTCTGATAAGGTTATGAGTATATGGCCTTTTCAATCCCATGACAATTTCTAAAAATGTGGGAAAGACTGTGGTTTTATATAAAAACTTGCAAGGCTCATCGATACAAAGAACAGACTGACAGCTGTCAGAGCGGACGGGAGCTGGGGAGCTGGGAGAAAAAGGTGAAGGGATTAAGCAAAGAGAAAACTCTTTAAATCAGACAACAGTGTAGCGATTGCAGAAAGGAGAAGTGGGGAGGTGGAGGTAAGCAGAAAAGGGACAGATGGTGATGGAGGGAGACAACTTGGGGTGGTGAACACACAACACAATGTACAGATGATGTGTTGCAGAATTGTGTACCTGAGACCTGTATAATCTTATTCATGAATGGCACCCCAATAAAGTCAATAACATTTTTTTTAAAAAGATTACATCACTCCAAGAAGATGGGAATGAATGGTGTTACACCCTGATCTGTATGGCAGTGGAGAGGGAAAAGAAGAACCACACTTTCAGATTTGGAGAAGGACAAAGCTTCAGAGCAAGTCAGGTGGCAGAATATGAAATAATTATTTGTAAAATTAGCATAAATAATGAGATACTTTTTTAAGTAACTACAAAAATAATAGAGAAAATAACTGAACAATGTGTGTGGATATAGAACCTTCCTTATGAAGAGCATATTATCTTATGTGTGACTGCTGTTATTAAATCAGAATCTCCACATATGGCATTAATTCACAAGTTAAATTTTTAGCAAAAGATTTGTTTTCCCCACTAAAAATAATGAATAAAATAAATAAAAAAAAGATTGCAATAAATACTTTATCAGAACCAGTGCTTTGAGAAATAGATACAATTAGACTCTCTAATGGTATCTGTAAATAGACTATGAGTGCAAAAGGAAAAGAAGTAAAGAACTGTAAAAAATAAATACACGGTGGTTATGGGGGGGTGGGGTGGGGGGAGAGGGAGAGGGAAAGGGGGAGGGGGAGGGGCACAAAGAAAACTAGATAGAAGGTGACAGAGGACAATCTGACTTTGGGTGATGGGTAAGCAACATAATTGATTGACAAGATAACCTGGACATGTTTTCTTTGAACATATGTACCCTGATTTATTGATGTCACCCTAGTAAAATTAATAAAAAATAAAAAATAATAATAAATAAATACACATTTTGATAGGGTTAATTCTTACCCTTGAATATCCCCTGAATTGAAATTCCAAACACACACTGCTACTTAATTAAGTAAACAACAAAGTCAAATCTATAAAAATTACAATTTACAGTATAATTCAACAGAAAGGGCACAGTCCGAGAGTCCTATATTTCTCACAGCATCAGTTAACATTCAAGAAGTCGTATCTGCCCTGGCCGGTTGGCTCAGCGGTAGAGCGTCGGCCTGGCGTGTGGGGGACCCGGGTTCGATTCCCGGCCAGGGCACATAGGAGAAGCGCCTATTTGCTTCTCCACCCACCCCCCTTCCTCTCTGTCTCTCTCTTCCCCTCCCGCAGCCAAGGCTCCATTGGAGCAAAGATGGCCCGGGCGGCGCTGGGGATGGCTCCTTGGCCTCTGCCCCAGGCGCTAGAGTGGCTCTGGTCGCGGCAGAGCGACGCCCCGGAGGGGCAGAGCATCGCCCCCTGGTGGGCAGAGCGTCACCCCTGGTGGGTGTGCCGGGTGGATCCCGGTCGGGCGCATGCGGGAGTCTATCTGACTGTCTCTCCCCGTTTCCAGCTTCAGAAAAATACAAAAAAAAAAAAAGAAGTCGTGTCGTCTTCACCCCTACTACCCTATGAGGAAATTTAGTCAATTGCCCGTAGGCTGGGACGAGGTCTTGACACCCCTCATGCTGCCTCTAATCAGCTGGGACCCTGGTGGGAACCCAAGTTAACTTGGGCTCTGAATGAGCTCTACTGCAATGGGCGGGTCACTAACACACTGAGTCCAGTTCGCTCCCTGCCCTCCGCCCCCCAGCAGTGTCTCCACCTGCTCGGGCTCCAGTGACACTCAGCTGCTCATGACACAATGCTGGGCCCACTCCAGCACCACTGAAACACTAAGAAGTTTTACAAGACAGGGAATCTAAGAAAAGCAGGGAAGGATCCGGCAGGGGACCGCCTTCCCATTGGCCGCCGCAGGCCTGGCAAAGCCCCGTCTCTGATGCTCTCACTTCCCTCTGCCTCTCATCCAGCGACTGCAGTGCATGAAGGAGACTTTTCTATATTTGGAAATACACAAAAGCAAACAAGAAAAACAAATACACCTACCTAAAGGGAAGAGTGCCATCGCAAGTGTTCAGTATTCAGAAGCTTACAGTGATAAAAAATAAAACTTGTTTACGCCACGTTGCAGGGGCAAAATGTTATTTCAGTAAGTTTGAAGAGAGGCTCCTCCTAGCCACTTTAGTACTAAGTTTTAGAAGTTTTATTAGAGTCTCATATTATCTCTTTTAAAGACACAATCTATCTGTCAAACTGGCAGCACCTTAGCAGTGCTACATTTCATGACATGTATAATAGAAATGCTTAAGATGAAACATTTATCTACTATGGTAACTACCATATTTTTTGCTCCATAAGACGCAC